>NC_140345.1:8237546-8941685 GCF_963514085.1 Chelon labrosus
TAATGTGATGAGGAGAGAGGAGATGAAACGGGGGGGATGGGAGGCAGCTAGTCTCCAGGGTCATTTGAGTGGGGTGACCCAAACGGCTGATTGGTTAATTCCCTGTCCTCTGAGCTATCCCATGATGCTTAGAGGAAGGATAGCTCCCAAGGTTATGCATGCAAACACATAGGAGAACATGCGGCTTGCAACACAACTGCACACATGCACAGTGAAGTGGAACCTTGTCCCTGGCAAAGCCTGAGGGATTGTCACATTTCCATTTAAACTGCTACAGACATGTTATAGCAGTAAATCATAGGTCATTCACATCCTCAGAGAGCAAGGTGAGATGTAGTCAGAGGACAGTGTGGCCAAACATAAACAGAGGTCTAAGAAGGAAATTTATTGAAAAGAAAAAAGAACAAAATGCTGTTTTGTTCCTATATTGCTTTATAAAGAACAAAAATTGTGTTGAAACAGAAATTAATTGCCAACAATTGCCAAAAGTTGTTGCTCAATTAACTGAATCCAAGAAAAAAAAGGTACAGGCTCCTCAGGTGTGTTGGATATTATTGTACTGGTAGAATAATTCAAATGTTTTGTGCTATGGAAAATTTGAGATTGTTCCCAGACTTGTTGAAGACTAAACCATTTATTAATAGTAATATTAATAAAATTAATCAGATTAATTTATTTCAAATAACATTTAAGTGAAGCTCTTCTTTCATAAGTTCGTACAGCATATCTCTGTTTGTACATTTATACAGTTTGAATGTCCCCAGATTTCAGATACATAAAACATATTAGAAGACTTGGACCACTGATTTTGTATCTTGAAGATAATAAAAAAAAATTATGGTCTCATGCTACTTTTGGTCTGTGGGTTTTTGTAAAAGCAAGCGAGTAAATTGATCATGAATTTGTCAAACATTATTAACCTTGTGTTTTCAACAGTAGATAATTCATACAAGGGCGTACTGAATGCCCAGTGAGTATCACTTCTTCAGCCAGATCAGATCTATGCATGAGCATAATGGGGTTATACATCGATCATCCATAACATTAAGACCACTGACAAGAGACGTAAATACCATTGACCATCTTGTGACAATACAATGTTCTGCTGGGAAATGTTTTAACCTGGCATTCGTGTAGATGTTACCCCACCCCAATGACAATTTTTGATGGCAGCAGCCATCCCCAGCAGGATGCAGCTTGACACAGACACACACACAAAAACAGTTGAGGAACAACTCAAAAAACATTAAAAACAGCACAAGGTGTTGACCTGGCCTCCAAATTCCCTAGATCCCAAACTGATCAAGTATCTGTGGGATGATCCACAGAGGCCCCTCCCCTCAACCCATAGGACCCAAAGGCCCCCACTAACAACATCCTGTTGCCAGACACCACAGGACACCCTCAGAAGGACTATGTCCATTCTCTGATGAGGCACAACTGTTTTGTAGATGGGCGGCACAGTGGCGAGGTGGTTAGCACTGATGCCTCACAGCGAGAAGGTCCCGGGTTCGAATCCATGGGCCGACTGGGTCCTTTCTGTGTGGAGTTCGCATTTTCTCCCTGTGTCTGCATGGGTTCTCTCCGGGTACTCCGGCTTCCTCCCACTGTCCAAAGACATGCTGGTTAGGTTAATTGGTGATTCTAAATTGGCCGTAGGTGTGTATGTGAGTGTGAATGATTGTCTGTCTCTCTGTGTTAGCCCTGCGATAGACAGGCGACCTATCCAGGGTGTACCCCGCCTTTCGCCAGATAACAGCTGGGATAGGCTCCAGCAGACCCCGCGACCCTTAACAAGAATAAGCGGTTACAGAAAATGAATGAATTAATGGTTAGGGTTAGGTTAGTTTGTTAGAAATAGGAAATGTTATTGTCATAATATACTACATTGTTGTTGATGTCTCTGGGCCCCCGTTCATAAGCTACAGAAGCTTTTGGGGTTACCCTTTTTTACAAGATCATGTTTACTGTATATTGTGAATTTGAATTTGTATGTTGTATTTTAAAATGATTTGTAAAATAAAACGAACCTTGAACCTTGAACCTTGAATGAATGATTTGGAGGCACAAGGGAGACCAATACAATATTAGGTAGGTGGTCATAATGTTATGCCTGATCAGTGTATATGTGTTCTTGTAACCTTTGCTAACGGTGCTTGAAGCTCTTATTGATAAATTCAAACCCTACCAAGCTGCTTCCATGAGGATTATGGAGAATTGTGTCTGCAGGCTTGATCAAACTGAAACAAACATCTGGACACACCCTGGCAGACTAACAAGCAGAGACACATACAAGCACGCACACACCGCTCATTAACTTGAGTAGCTCTATCCACTGAATTAGCCATGATTCGTTAGATCATGCTAACATGTGGTGCTAGAAAATCAAGACTTGTTTACTCTGACTAAATGATCAGTTGGACCATTCATCGCCCTGTGAAAACATGCTATTATTTGAGTGTTTCACTGGCAGCATTTGAAGTATTGAGTGTCTGTATCAGAGTGTGTGATCGTGTATGAGATAGAAAGGTTGCATGTGTGCCCAGAAATGTGATTTCGGATTGAATGAAATTAGTGATGGATAAAGGGGAGGGAGTTTGGATGTGTGCTCAAGAGCCACTCAGTTGTTCAAATGCTGTGTCATCACTGGGGAATAAAAACATCTGGCACCAGGGTGTGCCGGCCTTGGCTGACTGGTTTTACTCATTTACACACTCAAACACAATCAAGCAAAGAATTACCACGATTAGGAAGTCTGTCTTTTTTCAGTGCAGGGGTAGCTCTATTGTAATAAATTAGACAAATGGCCAACTACTCTGTGTCACTGCATTTGCACCAACCTCTCTTATTTATTCATGTGGTACACAAGTTGTTTTTTGGCGGTATGAAGCAGCGTTTCTCTTGATTATTTGGACAGATGACAAATGAGAGGTTGAATAAATAAGTCCAGGAACGTAATAAATTCAGATGCTTTCAGACAATGAGAGATCATGAATACTTTCATGAGTACGATCAATCAAGACTTGGAGAATCTATGCCAAGAAGCACTGAAGTAACAAGATGGCCCAGTACTTTTGACATTTCACCAATTTGTGTGTCCCTCAATAACCTGTTATTGTTTGCATGTAACAAGCACAAAGACTGCAAGTTCAATACTATTTGAATCAATATATGTTTACTATTTCTACTTATTATCAAGCATGAGCATTAACAAGCATGAGTTGCCAGACGTAATTTAAATTAATGACATTTTAGCATTTGTGCCTGCAGACCTGATGGACTTTGAGGCAGCATACCAATTATCATTTATTAATGAATAATCAACATTTCTTTCTTTCATTTATTTGGTTTTTGATTTACTTGACAGCTGTCATTATTGAAGCACAACAAATAAGTGTCTGAAACTGGCTAAATGAACTCCCTGATTGCTGATATTTCTAACTGTATTATGACCAAAAATGAGATAAAGACCAGCTGCAGGGATATTTTGCATCCTGGAGATCTAGACAAGAATCCCCCTCCTTGACTGTAAAGAAGAGGTTAAAGTCTCTTCTAGAAAAATCTAATGGATGGAATATTTTTTCTTGACTAGTGAATGGATATTTACTTGTAGATACGTGTTCCTGATGTCAAGAACAAAACCGAAGCCATTTATAAAGCCATTTGTTACGACTTATGATACCCTTATAAAGATTTCCTGACTAGGAAATGGTACCCATTTCAATTTTTGCATCATCATCATAATTTCTATTACATATGACTGATCATGATTACATTACAGGATGAATTAACGTCATGCATATGAAAATCTAAAGCCTATTATGTTCCAGCTCGTCCTGATTAAAGCATTTTTCTCCTCCGTTTCCACCACTGCATCATGACTTCATTCCATGACGACTGAAGACAACAACACCTGACTCCTCTCTCGCTTTCTGTTTGTCTCTTGTGCAGGTGAAGCACCTGCTTACAGATAAAGATACCATCCTACTGCTTGCATCTGCAGTGCAGGCCAGATGTCTGTGATTGGAGGAAGAGGAGACATACCCCTGTTTGCCTGGACCAGAGACCAGACTCAGCATCACGTGACTGGAGTAAGAAGACTCATGATGCTGTGCTTGTTAAAAATGACCACTGCTTCTGTTTACACAAGCACAAAAACAATAAAAAGAGAAATGCAGGGGAAAAACCAGGTGTTGTGGGAAGGAGAGAGACACGAGTGAGCCGAAGAATGTGTAATGCAGCAGCCACTTCTCGCTGCCTGTTTCACTGCAACACAATCCTCTCCCTACTTAGCATTTCAGGACAGGAAGAGGATGTTGTCCTGCCCACGTCAACAGCTCATTGATGATAATAACTCAGTAAGTAGTAACTATGGATAATGTCATTTGTGTGAAAGCCATGTGTGATTTGACGTCACTCCGGAAGATATTTAAAGGGCACTTAGAACATCTCATCTTCTTATATAAAAGAAGATGGCGGTAGTTAAAGGGAGTCGTTAAGCAGTTACAAAAGAAAGATGCAACCTGAGCTGATAGCATTAAATATTAACCATTGTTTTAAACCAAGTGGCATCATGGCTTCCCCTGGGAACTGAAATTGCAGACATCACAAACACGCAGGTTTGCACAAATAGAAACACAATCACAATTCACCTAATCCACTAAGCAATTTTCCTTGATTACCACATATCTGCCAGCATCTTTGATCCTACACATTACTTCCAAAATATCTTATTCTTTTTATAGCCTCAGCAATAACAATATTCATTTTGTGTAAGAAACAGAATGACTGTAAGATGCTACTTTCTTCCATTCTTCATTTATGAGTCAAAGGCGCGTTCTAAAGGACTAAAACACACTGAACGATCAGCTCCGCATTATGAGCCGCATGGTGGATGTTGCACAATGTGACCAAAACTAAGACGTGTACGTATAGCTGACACTGGGTTTGCTAGGTAAATGAAGAATATCTCTACAGTTCGTCAAATGCTACACAGATTTGCAATAAACCAGTCGTTAATTTAAATAATATCAGTACGTCTCATTTTCTTTGCTGATCATATAAAATGCCTTTCAAGTGTTGACAATATTGCTAATGTGCTCAGGGTTACAGTGAACTCGCTTGTCATGTAAACAAAGTCCTCACTTTTTCCTTGACACATGTATTTTAATTGAATGAAGGAAATCCACATCTTCCTATTAATCACTATGACATGATTAAATAAAGAAGTGTGATTAAAATCACTGAATACAAGGGGGCATCCCATAAACTGATGCTATAGTGCTCGCTGCAGTGATGGAGTCAATTCTCAGCCTATTACCGCCTGTCTCTCTTCAACAATAAAAGCGCACAAAAAAAATCATCACTCTGTTTATCTGGCCTCATGTTTGTAGAGGAGAGCTTCTATGCTGTGCCACATCATTATTATTTCATCAGTCGATCTGCTGGATAACACTGTTTGTTCTACTTGTTTATTATGGTCACAGCATGTTAATCCTGTTCCATCCATACTGATTTTTTTGTTGCATACAACATCTGTAATATAATTATACTTTGTGCATATAAAAGTGCATAGAGCAATGACAGCCTCAAGGCACATTCAGAAGACATTTGATATAAACCATGTGTGAAACAACAAGAGCCAAACAGATTAGTTTGGTCTCTCAACATTGCAACACCCAACATTCTTTTGGGATATTTATAGCCCTACATGAACCTACATTTTAATGTGTTTTCAAACAGTATTTACATTTAATAAATACAAGTAAATAAATGCTTAACAATTTTCCTTAAAGACATAAACGTTTTATTTCCCGCCCATTTACTATTATTTTCTTTCATGACGTAGAGAAGTGAGAACATTCAGGCACAAATAGTTCAAATTTGAATGAGTCTGATCTGATCCAGGCCTCCCCCAGCTGTCCACTGGCCTTGTGTGCCCTCCACCTTCAGCTCCCGTTTAATCCCCAAAGCTCCTCTCTCTGCCTCTTTCACAGCCTGTGTCCCTTATCTACTCCACCCGCTCTATCAGTTTCTCCCCCTATCCATTTCTCTCCAGACTCACATGCCTTCCCTATTGCGCGGGCGTCTCGACAGTGTCACTCACCATGGTGCCAGTGTTCGTGCCTCCCTCGTCCTCTTGCTCTCCTTTCATACACTGTGTCCTTCTGGCCTGGTGTTCACGGAATCGGCAGCGTTGAGTGTTGAGTTAAGCCAGGTGGAGAGAAATAGGAAAATGTGAGGAAGATAGTGGTTACAGTTTATACATTACAATCTTTGCAAACAATTTGCTCAACTGCCTTTTCTTTTTAACTGTCAGCATCTGCTATCTTATACACACACACGCCATCTCCATGGGAAGCCAGTCATGTGTTCATTTCATCCTCTTTGATAGAATGCCTGCTTAAGTATGTTTCCTAACTGTCATCTGCGTTCATTTACAGCTCTTAAAATAGATAGCAAGGTTGTTAACGGTGTTAACGGTGCCAGGCCTGGGCTTATAAATATGTGTGTCTTTACTCACCAACCATGCCATCAGCATACAGCCAAACATGCTCATCATTGTCATACACATGATGAGACCGGGCAGAGATTGTCCATCAAGTCAGGTCCCTAGTGGCTTAAAAAGAGCACTCACTTTACTTAACTTGCATGAAGAGTGGCTCTTTCTGAGCCTTTACCACGCAGGCATACATTTGGTCAACCAGCAGTCAAGGTCATCCGGTAAATCCCTCCTTACCTACTTCGCTGAAAGTCAAATCAGCCGTTTCCTCCTTCCCCAATCTTTTCTGTCCACCGCTATTCTCCCAATCCCTCTCTTCTGCCTCTATTTTTAAACCAGCTTAGCGGCATTGAAGGCACGAGAGGTTTATTCTCTACCGTCTCCTTCACTCATTACCTGGCTGCCAATTCACAAAGTCTGGTAATCCCATAATGCTGCCACTGCACAGATCACTGCTAGTTTCCAGAAAAGTAGCACAAATCCCGAGAACATTTGCCCTTTAAAAATGTGTTTCTTTCTCTTACATTCAACCATATTTAATCCTGAAAAGATGCTTTAAACTATCATATTGAATGGTCTCCATCTTCTCTTTACTTCTACACTGATAGACTGTGCGTTGCCATCATACTGACTCACTTAATCAATACACATAGCCATTAGGAAGAGCTACAACACAGCCCAGATCATATGTATTGATCCAGATGTTTAAATAGAAAGTAATGTACATTGCAAAGTCAGCATAGGGTACTGCAGCTCAGCTAAAATTAGAAAGAATCCATAAACGGAGACTCGTGTTCATGTCACCTTTAACTGTAGTGTAACACACGGGATGAAAATCAGAGCAATTAAAGCAGGGTGAGTTTTCAGTGGTTCCGCAGAGCGAGCTGACCTTGGTGTTAAAGTCTTGAATGGCTTTCAGCTGGAAAATTCATTCTGTCAGCAATAAGCCCATTACACATTCAGTACTTCTTAGAATCCCTCTACCTGTGTGATCAGAATACAGGCAGGGAACAGACTGCAGAGTCACGGTGTGCTGCTAGGCAGGCCTCACCTTCATCCGCAGTACCACGGGCTAATCTGCACCAGCACTGGCTCATTCAGGACACTGCTGCACACTGTACCGGATAAGCTGCAGGACACAAGTGGTTTATACATGTGAGTCAGTAGCGGAGGAAGATGATGTATGCAATCATTTTATTCAGCATCTGTAAAAATGCACATTTGCCCTTTTTTTATTTTGGTGCAGTAACAGTGCAGGAGATGTAGCGTACCAGTCTAAAAATAAACCTCGTCTTGTGCCAGGATTCTTCATGGACTGTGAATATGGGATTGGAAGAAATGCAGTTTAAGATAGAAAGAGATGAGTCAGACAAAAGGAGGGAAAGCACAGAACAAGTGACAGCCACTGTGTCAGGTGTAGTTCAGATGGAAATCTGTAGGCTCTGCAGCTGAAGTTCTATTATTTACTGATGAATAATGCAACAAGATGGTATTCACTCACAGTGAAAGACCTCTTTCTAATTTTCTGTGGTTCTGTATTAGACATTAGCAGGTCACGACTTAACTCTGTCTGATAAACACTTGTATTCTCATTCCACACTGCCCCCATGTGGTTAAAAGTTGCAATAACAAGTAAAGGGAGAAAATACACTGGCCAAAATAAAAGTCGCCACCTGGATTTAAATAGGTACGAGCCTCCTATTGGATAATTACTGCATGGTTGATTATCTTTCAGCTGGCAACAAGTTATTTAACCCCAACTGATGTAATGAGTGGCTTCTCATTTCTTAAACAGCCATGTCTAAAGACACATCCTGTGGTCGTGGAAAATATGTTAAGTCTGTTTGAGAAGGGTCAAATCATTGGCATGCATCAAGCAGAGAAAACATCTAAGGAGATTGAAGAAACTACTAAAATTTGGTTAAGAACTGTCCAACGCATTATTAAAAACTGGAAGGAAAGTGGGGGACCATCGTCTTTGAGGAAGAAATGTGGTCGGAAAAAATTCCTGATTGATCGTGATCGGCGATTTGGTGAGATCAAATTGAAGAAAAACAGCAGTAGAACTCAGGGCAATGTTTAATAGTGAAAGTAAGAGCACTTCCACACGTACAATGTGAAGGGAACTCAAGGGACTGGGACTGAACAGCTGTGTAGCCTTAAGAAAACCACTAATCAGTGAGGATAACTGGAAAAAAAAAGCTCCAAGATTGGACTCTGGAGCAATGGAAGGAGGTCATGTGGTCTAGGTTCAGCAACATTATGTGCCCAAAGAATGAGATCAGCTGACTACCTGAATATACCATGGCAGGATTCATCGGGCCCAAATTGTGAAAGAGTGGTTCAGGGAGCATGAGACATCATTTTCACACATGGATTGGCCACCACAAAGTCTAGACCTTAACCCCATTGAGAATCTTTGGGATGTGCTGGAGAAGGCTTTGGTCAGTGGCCATACTCTCCCATCATCAACACAAGATCTTGGTGAAAAACAAATGCAACACTGGATGGAAATAAATCATGTGACATTACAGAAACGTATTGAAACAATGCCACAACGAATGTGTGCTGTAATCAAAGCTAAAGGCGGTCCAAAGAAAGATTAGTGTTTTGTTTTTTTTGGCCAGGCAGTGTATCAGCTGCTGCAATGAATACAACCATCACAAACTCAAGTGACCTGACCAGCATCACAGTTTCAGTGTTTATTGAATCAACAGGATGGCTTTGAAAGTACAATTCATGAGGAGTAGAACAGATTAAAACATAATTTCAGAAATCAGTAAAATAAAAGAAAAAGCTGGTTGGTGCCACCACACACAAAAAAAATACACCTTTAAGTTCAAGATGGAGAGGAGGAAATCCCAAATGCTACTAACCTGTTTAACCCTTGACCCTGATAGTGGACGGCTGTATCAGTATAGTAGCTGGCTCTGAGGAAACCTTTACTTGAACTCTATATTTAATCCTCCACTAGAGAGATTCATTTTAACAGACTTTAGGGGCCTACTACAGATTAACCCTAAACTTTCTGAGAATGCAGGTATACAAAGTAGTAGTAATAATAATAATAATAATAATACAAAACTGTAAAAAAGTTTTCTTACTATACCCTTAAAAGCACCATGACAGTTAGAGTGCTTCGTTATTATGCCTTGAGGATGGAGGGATGCAAGAAAGAAAATCCAGTGTCACATATAGACAAAAATATAGAAGGCACAGGCCACTTCAATCAAGTTCAATTCCTCGCTCTTTTTTTTCTTTTTGATTCCATCTGAGCTGAGTGACATTAAAGTCTCACATCAAAGGCAAAGGTCAGATGCAAAAGCCTATTCAAATCATTTTAATACAACCAGTGTTGCTCCAGCAGTTAACCCCCCTGATTGCAGTTTACAACCTAATGCCGTCACAGTCTGTGGGTCTCGTCTTGGCGCTGCCTGATTAACTGCGGCTAATAGCTTCTCCACAGGATGCCTGTTTTACGCAGACTTCGTACCAGCTGGGTTTGGAAACCAACAACAACACGAGACTAGACGGAGGTATAAGTACCCACTCATTGTGCTTCTTCTAACTGAGCTGTGTCAGTAACCGTGATATGTATGACGGCCCCACATTCAATAATGCAATCTGTCTCATGCTCTAGTGATCCAACAGTATTTGTAACTTGAACATAATCTAATAATCAACAACATATTCTCTAAAATAACTCTGATTTCTCTACAGTTTGCAAATAATAATTCTATTACATTCCGTTCAGTACCTTAGCAACATTTTGTTTCTTGCTGGCTCAAGTTTCAAATGGTGAATATGTGAAAAAAGCAACAAACAGCTGAACCTGATTTATTTCATAATAAAGACTATTAGTAACCTGAAATTCATAACTAAGCCTACAATATTCACATTCCCAAGTAGTCACTTAATGCCTGTCTTATTCAAGCAGAAAGGAGCATTCATCCAATCATGCACACACAGTATTTACAACACATCCGCCGTACAATGTTTCCGTCGCTTCTGACCCTCCCTCACACAAACATGGCGGATGACACAAAGCTTTCACCGCGGTTAAAATTGGAGCCCTGGTGATGGCCGTGGCGGTCACTGCCTGTGTCCAAGTAAGGAGGAGGGACCTCGTTGTCGGAAGGGTCATCCCAGCCAGAGGGGGCACCAGAGTGGTAATGCTCTCTGTGACCGCCATCATCATCATCACCGTGATCATCATTATCTTGGTAGGTATCCAGGTCCTGCAATCAGCAAGCAAAGGGGAGCATGTCATGGAAACTACATTATGTTGTTTCCTCCTTAGATCGATAAGTGTATTTTCATAAAAAACTGCAGTGTCGCAACACATTTCTCAGGGTTTACTCATCAAAGTCCAGTCAGAGGGGTCTGAGATGAGTCTGACTGATACTCATAAATAAATAACCAAATGGACATTCAGCTTGAATACCAGGCTAATCTGTCACAACTGAACATCGCACCTCAAACACCATCCTAACAAGCTTTATCTAGAGGATGAAACAATAAATCAAATATGAAATAAAGCCATGTTTTGATAGAAGCTCACACTACTCTGCTCTAAGTTTGCTCAAAGCTAGAAAAGGACCTATGAGAAATATAGTTACAGTGACTGGACGACATGTCTCCTTCACATTCGTGTTCAGCATGCGTCCTTACCGTGACTGGCTCTGCATTCTGGGTAGAGTAGTACTGGCTCTCCAGGAGTCTGTCCTCACTGCCCACTGGAGCACGGCTCGAGTTCGCAGGCTGAGGAAGCACAGATTAATCAACACATTTCAGCAGATCAAATCTAGTCTGTTAACTCTGATGTGTCACTTGTTGATGGTGACTCACCTTGTTAGCGGAGCTATTGGTCTTCTTAGGAGGAGGGGGCTTGTGCTTTGGTGGAGCCCTAAGACAAAAACACACAGTTGTCATGTTTAGTGAGTCACAGGTGTATGAGACATGCTTTGTGGTTAGGACCATTTTGCAAATACCACAAAGAACACATAATAGAGATAATAATAATAATAGCGAACTGAAGTGAAACGTAGTCCCATGGATACTCACTCATGCATTTTGCTTTTGTGCTTGCGGTACATCGCTACGGCTGTTCCAATGATGGCCAAAAGAACAATGACGCCGATGATGGCTCCAATGATGGTGCCTGTAGTGGGGCCCTTCCCTGGCAGGCGGACAGCTAGAAAGATCAGAAGAAGATGCAAAATGATATTAGAGAAGATTGTAAGAGAATGTAAGACAAATTCAGCCAATAATAACAAACCACCTTTTAAATGTCATTTGACACATCCGCACTTGATGTAAACATCTTGTCCATCGTTACATACACTATGTCAATGTTTCAATCATTACATTTAAATAACTTTTAAGAACCAAACTGAACAGGTACAACTGTTCAGCATTTCACAAGAGAAAAGACAAAGGAAGTTAATAATAATCAATAATAATAATACAAAATAGAATACTGTTTATTTTCTGGATGAGTGTGAGATTAGAAAATGGCTTTCAACTCGAAACTGAGAGAAACACTAACCTGACTCTGTCTAACGATAACAAAGACCACTCACAAGCGTCTATAAGAGTCCAGTTATATTGTGTCTTGATACTGTCCTTGCATCAAAAGGCGTCATTGGTTGTTTGCAGCTTATTATGACCCATTAGTGTTGTTTTATTGTTAATAAATTGTGTGAGACAGCATCAGTCATACCATAAAACAACTCGTTTCTGTTCAAGTGACGAATATTAAGTATGACATGTGCAAATGTAGAAGGCAGTTGACCCTTTAGCCTAGACTACAAGCTTTACCTAAACCCTACCAAGTTGTTTTTGGGCCGAAACCTAACCGAAACATCATATCAGTGTTAATTATTTATGTTTGAACAATGACTATTATCATTTTCAACCTAAATGACAATTTATGTTGGAGGATTTGTTGTCTCTTACTTGTATTAATCCATAGGGATTAAAAGACGGTCTATACCGGCTGTCTGGCAGAAGCTCAGAGCCAATAAACAGATACAGTTTGAGAGTGGTAATGATCTTATTTCTCGATGGAAGATGGTGGTAGCTGCAGGAATCAGTTTTTATTTATGGCAGATTAAGTGAACCCTGAGCATCGAATGTTTTCATTCATGGTGTCAGTGATTAGAATAACCCTCCATGATCAAATGAAGACATAGTCAGAAAGAAATCGTTGCGAATCATCTTGCAACCCCTTTAGTTTTATCTAATGACCACTTCAAAGAGTCCTACACCCCAGGTCGAGAACCACTAATTTCATAGCCATTACCATTAATTAAAAGTCGTGTAGTAAAAGACTGTAACTAAGTTGAGTACTTAAGCTTAAGTTTTTCCACACTGCAGACCCACCATCAACAGAGACTTGTTAAAAAAGAGACTAGGCAATGATGATGAGCTTCGGAGAGGGCGTGCGTGACCACATCCAACACTGTGAAGTACAGAAGGGGTCTTGATTAGAGTGTCGAGTCACATGGGTGATTAAGATGAACCAGAGGAATCACGCAGAGGTTCCACTAATGAACCATGACCACACTGAGCATGAACTACAACACACACACCACACACACGCACACACACACACCATGTATTTACTGAAGGTGAAACCAGGCTCATTATCCCCCCGTATTCCCAGGGGATTATGCTAATGAGGAGGTGGTAAAGGGCAGAGAGGATCTGAAGCTCATTTGATGAGTACAAACCCTGGTCTTAGTAATTGGAACGGTCATGATTGAATGTTGTTAGTTCTCTAATTACAATTATCTTCTAACAATAGACTACTTTGAATATTCCCTAAAATAATTTCCATGTTTTTAAGTGTCCTAATGACGATGTCTTTTCCTACTACACATTACAACACAGCACATCACCTCCAAAAACTGACCCTCCATGTTCTCCCTCCCTCTTTTATGCCTTTTACTGAGGTAAATCATTCATAAAGGCTTTATTTGGAAGTTTCCGAGGTTACGCAACACAAAGGATGTCATAAAAGTAATTTTTATGATCCTGTTATGTATTTTTCAAAGAGACAATACATTGGAGAGTGAAATTAAATGTGAGAGATGAAAATTAAAAAGAAATTACATTGGAGTAAACCCTGCAATATCAAAAGAGTCACAACAACAATGGCTGAGCTACCAGCTCTTCAGAGATAAAACAAAAGCATTCCCTGGATATAATAAACAGAAAATCTTCTTTTGATGGGGTGAAATGAGTTAATTATGTTCTTTGGATTTATTCAGTAGGGTACATATACGTTTTCCATTGTTTATTTTCTTCTGGTGCAGAATGTATACTCCTCATATCTGGGGATCAAAACCAACGCGTGGTGCACTCACTGCATCTAAAACAGTTTTCTGTATTTTTGTGGAGGGACACAAACTGCCACGGCACTCATACACGGAGAGTCACTTAATTTCTTACTGGCAATGAAGTATCAAATCAGACAGGGAATCAGGCAATTCCTTTCCTCTGTAACTTTAAGGCCTCAAGGGGGTCAAAAATCTATTTAAATTTATACTAGATTTACAAATCTATCTTATCTATCTTATTCAGTGCATCTAACACTGCGATGGAGACAAGCAGACACTGTGCAGGCTGGGCTGCTGGAAATGAAAACCAATTATTCATGCAACAGACTAAATCTTACAACACATGTAAAACAGTTTTGTTTCAGCTCACCCATAAAACAAAGAGTTTGGGTTGTTAAAGTACTGAAAATATGAACTTTAAAATGAGGAATGCTAAATAATTAGTCAGATTTTTGTTCCGCAAGCCTGAAGGAAGGAGAGCTGGAGACCTTTTTACTGTATGCACGGGGAGAATTTTTCATTAAATTATTTTATAGGAATAGAGAGATGATTTGCACAGAAATATATATATATATATATTTTTTTATATATATATAAAGACAAGAGCGCCTTCATAAAATCAGGTAGGTGACTTACTAGAGGACATTAATTTCAGCCGTTGCACGGGAAATTTTGCTTTTATAAGCTTCACGTCTAATCACTCAGATGTAGTGTATACCAGCTGCCACATGGTGGTGCTGTGTCTCTTTACCACCAAAGCATCTGCACGCTACAGGGCACTTTCATCCTAAACCTGATACCTGCCTCCTCTTTTGAGCGCTTTGTTTTGCTTCTTCCTCATTCCACTGCTGTGAATGTTTGTCATCATACCATCCTCCTCGTCCACCTTTTGCTTTGCCTCATCTCACGGGTGTCATTATCCAACCAATGTCATTTCCACTCGCCAGGTTTCAAGCACAAAGCTGCTCCTTCCTCTCAGATAACCTCCTGAGAGAGAAGAGAAAGCTGCGGGAACAGGGGCCAGTTTTAAGATTGAGGTGTGCGAATGACTTGACTCAAGAGCGTGCCCTCTGTGTTGGCCCTGGACACCAGCCATGTCTTGCGCTAATGAAATATCGCAGAGAGAGAGACAGAGGGAGAGCGCGTACTGTAGGTCTGCTGAGCCTGTTTAAAACCGTGCAGCTTTTTTCCCCAAGGACATGCAACCAGACAAGCTCTTACCCGCAAAAATAGTGCACATCAGGACCACAAAACCATGTAAAACTGACACCATATACTGGAACACACAACATTACATTAAGAAACAGCTAGCATCCTGTGTTGCGTCCTCGTTTTTCAGCTTGACATATTTACGCAAAAACACTGGTCTGCTGGAGTGCCCTTTGCCCCCATGCCTTCCACATAAACATCACATGCACACACATCTACATATTTCAACTTAATAATAGCCACAAAAACAAGCGCACACAAAATACCATCAAATTCATTTAAGGGGAGAGGATCCCTTAGGCAGAGAGCAGCTTTTTCAAGCTAACCATGTAGTGTTTTTTCACTGAATGAGAAAATGGTCCACAATTCAAACTCAGTTAAAGGTCAGTCGCATTCCTGTGAGCAGATCAATGCAGGGACCATCCACTCAGACAGACATCTATCCCTTCCTACATGTGAGCCCTCCATTGCTCACCCTTGCCTGCCTGGCCAGCCAGTCAACCATAGGACCACCACCCTCCCACGAGGCACTGAAAAGGAGGGGGAGGAGTGGGAGTGAAGGAAGAGGAGATGAGGCTGGACGGTTGGCTGAAACTGTCTGAAATTACTGGAGACCTACTTCAGCAAGTTGAAAATACCACCAGAATCTCCTGAGCTTTAGGATGCATGGATGAATTCTGGTGGCTAGAGTTTTTCAGAGACCTCTGCTCTCTTCATTTCTGCTTCAAAATACTTTAAAAAGACAAAAAAATATAAGGGGACAGATGAGCCTCACAAACACGCATGTGAGTCACTGATGGGAAAGCTGAAATGAGGAGAGTACTTAGCGAAAGAGGATTCAACGAGGGATGAGTCAAGGAGAGTCCAAACAGTGGAGTTGGGGGGAATGACATTCAGAAGAGAGGTGGTGAGAAGAGAGGACTCAAAAGAGGAAACGACACAGCAGGAAGAGCCAAGTGAGATGAAGGCTGTGATTAAGAGGATGACTTCAGATAAGTACGGAGGGATTTCCCAGCTCCTGCCTGCAACTGGCTGATCACGTACTGAGGGGATGAAGGAGAGAGCGGAAAGACAAAGATCTCACATCCCTCTCTTTTCCACTCAATCCCTTGCTCTCTCTTCCTGTGTGTTTATGCTTCTCCCTGAAGGGATTAAGGTTAACATGTTGGCCTATCCACAACATCCCCACACAGACTGCATTTATCCAAGCCTCGTCTCCATCCATTCATCCCTCCTTCACTCGCATCATCCCTCTTTCCCGTCATCCTGCTCCATCGGCAGTGCAATTTGGGATTCGCTTGTTTGGCTCTGTAATACGACAGCACAAATCTGCAGCGTCTCCCTCCGCATCTCTTATCTCCTGTGCCTAACGAGTAGAGATAAACCTGTTTTTATTGCCCTCCCTGACCCGTTCTGTAAATCTGTGCAACACAAGAACACACCTACACAAGTTTCACTTCGACGAATGCCTACCAGCTAACTTTAAAATCAAAGCTCTATGAACGCACTGAAGAAGGCAGTTCACATATACTTTATACTGTATATGTGGTTGGTCTTGGCTTAAGAGATTACCAGGGCACTGGTCACTTGAAAAGCAATCCTGCTGTAGCTGATGATCAAATCCATTCCTAATGGGTTAGCTTCACTTTTTTGTTTCTTTTTTAAAAGGGACAGTTGACAAAAATATCCAAAGCCTGAGGCGTCCAGTTGGCTCATCTCACCGTATCCACTGCCACGTGAGAGGTAACATTACAGAACTGTCGTGCTTCGTCATATTCCTTTTTTTTTCACTCCCACAATTCTTTTAAGTCACACTCTTTTTAGTTAAGAGGGAAATGTCTATTTAATTATATAAATCCACAGTGTTTGATCACCCCACCACCATTAATGTCTTTGAAGGTGAAAACATGTTTTGATTTAGAATTCCCTTTTCTGCGAGTCCTTCTTTGTTGTTTTTAAGATGTCAGTGGAAACTGAAGTTTCAGCAAGGGTTTGCCCTCATCGCAAAGTTTCAGTGTAATGAGAGAAACCGGTTTCAGCTGAAATTCGAGCCTTTTGAACTCAGCTGAGACGCAGGATACAGTACCACCACGCATGGGAAAAACACAAGGCTACCACAGCCACAACAGAGTGCCTGGAGATCAGATTAGGACAGAATGAATTGATGGCCTCTGAAGGAGATTAAGATAAAGAACAGTACATGTAATCTCATTGCTCACTAAGAGAAAAGAGAAACCCTATCCTTTAGATTCTGAGGTTAACTTGGTAAAACATACACCCTATCCATCTAGTGGTGCATTCATTCTGTGTGTGCACATGGTAATGCAGTAACCCAATAATCAACTGTGTAGATAACTGTAGAACGTAGTGGGGAAAAAAAGACAAAGACGGGGCTGGGAGAGTGAGCAAACAAAGGCAGAAAAAGTAAAAAAACTAAAGGTAGGGAAAAGCTTGTGGCTACACTGACAGGGCACATACTGTACATGAGCTGCAGGCCTGAACACACACACACTTAGACCTACGCACTTAAATTATTCACAATCAATGAAAGTGCTACAGTGTTGAGTGCTGCAGCTACCTCTGACATTAATTTTACGGCAGTTGAAGACCCGCTACACCCACTACCACAATCACAGTTACAGTTACCGTCGCCACCATTTACTATTCACTGCACTCATGATGCCATTACAATTCATTTCACCACAAAACAAATCACATCAAATTGATTGTGTTTGTTCGGACAACATGAGCAGCTGAATTGCTGCGAGACAGACTCTACCGATCTGAGCGAAGGAAACGCTGACTGAATTCCATGCGTGTGTGTGTGTGTGTGTGTGTGTGTGTGTGTGTGTTGCTGTCGCCAGCATTTTTTTGAGTTTGGGTAAATCAGTAATGCTGGTCATTTCTAATCTACTGTGATTCCACAGCTCAACCCAGAGCATTTCAACTGTCTGAGGATTAAATTCATGTCAGTGACATACACTTAGTGCACACTCTGTGCATGTGTGCGTGTTGAGTGTATTGCAAGTGTGTATTTTGACATTTTGAAAAAGGCGTGTGGTAGGTAATGTGAAAACTCTGCATGATGTGTGTGTGTGTGTGTGTGTGTGTGTGTGTGTGTGTGTGTGTGTGTGTGTGTGTGTGTGCTAGAGAGAGAGATGCTGCTCTCCCTCTCCCTCTCCGGGGAGACAGTGTGTTCCCTGCCACAGTGCATCAAAGCACACTCAGTTGCCTTGGGAGAAGGCAGGGACTTTCTCTTCTCTCTCCATCTCTTCCTCCCCTCTCTCTCTTCATGCCGCCATCATCCCCTCCGTCTCCCTCTCTTTCTGACAAGGTCGCTCGTCGCCTCTCGCTGTCTCCCTGTCAATATTTACTGTCCACTTTACACTGGCACTGAGGTGGTCGGCTGCAGCCAGCAGAGAAAGCCCGGCCGCATTAGCCAAATGTAGCTGTCCACTCAGGACATGAATGATCTGTTGTACTACAAGCACTCTTTTTCACTCCCTATTTCTCTTTCTCTCTCTCTCTCACACACACACACACACACACAAGGGCAAAGGGTGGGTGGTAACAGGTAGAGTTGGAAACGGCAAGCAGATACTTAACAGAAGAGTAACAAGTGTTCTAAAAGCACAGGTCAGATTGTCATTACATCCATGGAAGCACATAATTTCAGCACTCTGAGAAATCCAACACATTAAAGTAATTATGATACATTACCCAGCCGTCTCAAAAAAAAAAGTTGTGCTGCTAAAATGCTACGCTTTGCATATTTAACATACCTTTGGTTTTTGCCCTGTACTTTTAATACAGATTCTAAGGTGTAATTACACTGATCATAACATTATGACCACCTTCCTTGTATTGTGTAGATCTCCCTTGTGCCTCTAAAACCGTTTTGACTCGGTCCTGAGGTGTCTGGTAACAGAATGTTGTTAGTGGGGGGCCTTTAGGTCCTATGGGTTGAGGGGAGGGGCCTCTGTGGATCATATCACAGATACTTGATCAGTTTGACATCTAGTGAATTTGGAGGCCAGGTCAACACCTTGTGCTGTTCTTCGTGTTTTTTGAGTTGTTCCAAAACCGTCTTTGTGTGTGAGTGCCTGTGTCAGACTGCATCCTGCTGGGGATGGCTGCTGCCATCAAGGAGTGTCATTGCTATGGGGTGGGGGTACCTGGTCTGGTCTAGGTGGGTGGTACATGTCTAAGTAACATCCACATGAATGCCAGGTCTAACTGTTTCCTAGCAAAACATTGATGACAAGATGGTCAATGTTATTTACTTCTCCTGTCAGTGGTTGTAATGTTTTAGATGATCAGTGTATAATGATTCATTATGCTCTGCTCGAAGAGTGAATTATAAAATCAGGATTTTACACCAATAAGCCTTGTAACATAAATGTAATTCCAGTCATGGTGTATTCACACAATAATGTTTTGTCAATATTAATGCAGTGGTCTTTGTCTGAATATGGGAAACATGAAAAAAATTCACACTGAAACCTAAGAAATTACATATATTTTCATTGACTATTTTTTTAAATACATCCCTTCGACTTCTTGTTGAAAGTTGAGAGTGCCGTATGTTATGTATGATGTTAAAAAAAAGATGACAATGAGCTTAGTTTAACATAAAAGACAGGAGACAAAGTGGTCTGAAGGGTAAAAAATCTGACTCCATCTCAAAAGCTCACTGATTAACATGATGAATATTATTTGTTTAACTGGTATAAATCATTAAGACTCTGGGCTGCAGAGCTGTGACTATTGATTTATTTCTATTTATTGTCTACTCAACACCTCCATGTAATATCCAACAATCAGACTCTAGGAAGTCACGCATCTTGTTGAAAAATTGTTCCAGTTCGTAACTTCCTGTAATTTTTACATTTCCAGCGTCATATCGAAATAACAAGATAACAAGACGGAAGTTGATCATTGACTTCAAAATGTTATTACAGGAGGATTGTTGAAGTTTGAAATGAAATAGACACATTTTCCTCTGCTTCTTCTGCTTCTGTAGTTTATCACATTCGGACCCTGCTGCTGCATATTTTCCAACTATTCTTGAATCTCACTGATTAATGATGAATCATATTTATTCAGCACAAATCTGAAATACTTGAGGCAGTAACTCTTGATTTATTTCCAATTATTGTCCGATCAGCACCTCTATGCAATATCTGACTCAGGGAAGTCAAGTACCCAGGTAGAATATTGTTCCAGTTCATAACTTTCTTTAATTTTTACTGACCTGTTAAACAAATAAGACACATGCGTAAATGTTCTGTTGTAAGAGTATTGTTCAAGTTTGCAGTTTGAATTGAAGTAAGATTAAGATTAAGTGTCTCTCGGCCAAGTATACTTGGAATTTGGTCTCTGCATTTATCCCATCCGTGAATTAGTGAACACACAAGCACACAGTGAGGTGAAGCACACACTAACCCGGAGCAGTGAGCTGCCATGCTACAGCGGCGCTCGGGGAGCAGTGAGGGGTTAGGTGCCTTGCTCAAGGGCACTTCAGCCGCTTTCTACCGGTCGGGGGTTCGAACCGGCAACCCTCCGGTCACAAGCCCAAAGCGCTAACCAGTAGGCCACGGCTACTGGTAGACTAGTCATTTTCGCCTGCTTCTTCTGCTTCTCTAGCTAATCACATCTGGGGCCTGTTGCTTCGTGTTGAAATTGGTTTGATCTTGTCCATACTTCCCAGCGGGTCAGACTTTTTCTCTATGAGGCAACGTCTCACCAGAGTTAAAAATACGCTTTTTTGCTGAGCATTATATGAGATGATTGACACCAATACTGTGCGTTACATAAGGAGCTAAAAAAAGATGGTAATGAGCTTAGTATGGCATGAAGAAGGAGATAGAAGGAAACTCTGTCTGAAGGTAAAAAAAAGAAAAATGATCACTGATTAACATGATGAATCTTATTTATCTGGTACACATCATTAAGACTTAGGGGATGTAACCACTGATTTATTTCTATCTTTTGTGTATCACAGTACACACTTCTGTGCAATATATGGAAGTCATATTCCAGTAAGCCGTACCCAGTTTATAAATAGCTTCCGTTTGTAACTTGCTGTCATAATTACATTTATGTTAAACCACAGCCATTTAAACATAATAGATATAACATCTTAATCAGCTGCAAATGTGCTGGTATAGGCAGTTCATGTCTGGAAAAGAACCAAGTGTTTTAAAAATACTTTAAAAGTAATCGGGATATTCTGGTCCACTCGATGACATTTATGTATGTATGTAAAATTTAAAAAGGAAGTAACTAGCTGTCATAATGGAAACCGACTCTAAAAGGCAACCTTGCAACGCTGGGAAAACACTAACTTGGAACACTAAATGTTGCAATCTGAGAATATCCAGCCACCTATTTTACCTCACAACACCTTTAGGCTTCCCATCCATCTTCTTGGCCTGCTTTTTCCGCTCTCCTCACTCCCACCTCGCCCACATGACCCATTCCTTCCTCCACCGGTGTCACTGTGGGCCTTAAGGCCAGGCAGTCAGGAGCAGCTGGTATGTTTACCTGCTCTTCTAACCACTGCTAACCTCTGGCTGGAAGGGACTCTCACCTCATTACCCACTCAGCCACACATACAACCTCAAACTCTGCTATCCTCTTACATTTCTCCCCTACAGCCAAGATGCTACACTGTAACAGCTCCCCGTGTACAGCAATCTATTCTGCAGCCTGCTGTGCAAAAATGTAACCTATAATGAGAAGCGGGGGAAAAAAACTGTGGACTTGGCCACCGTTCCTTTCTTCCATCTTTCTCTCACGGAGAGTCAGTTCGTTGACTTCTCTCAGCTCTCGCCGACTCACATGAGAGTGCTCTTCATGTTGCCCTCCTACCAAGTTCCTCACACAGACTGGCAGAAAGGAAACAACACTCAGAGGAAGAGACGGAGATGGAGGAGGGAGGAGAGAGCAGAACATATAGGAAAGAACACAGTGAACTGAGAGAATAGAAGATTTAATCTGGAGGGCGGAGAAGCAGAAGATGTGCTGAAGAGAAATGGATGGGAGAAGAAAACGTGTGGCACAAAAAAAGTGGCAAATGTTCCACTCTTTCTGGATAACATATAAAACTAATGATCCCTCTTCAGAATTTCTTGTGTTTTTTTTCCCAGGTAATGATTTTCTCTCAAGTGTTGTTTAGTGTGTTTGTACCTGCTGCATTGTTGACCGCAAAATAGGCAGCGTTAAAAGCGCTTCACAAAGAGTCCTGAGAGTGCCATAGCACTAATAGGCCCCATCTCTCCCTCAAACGGCCTCTCATCAGCTACTGATTAATGACACACAGACCCATAATGGTCCTGCACGCTCTCTACATTCATTCACTTTCCTCTTCATCCAGTGTCCCCGGAGAGAAATCACAACAACGCGAGCTGTCGAGACACCCCAAAACTGCGCTCTCGCTGAACCTCAATTCAAATGCTCATTAAGAGAGACGTTTCCTCCATTGCCATTCAGTTATGCATTACCACTGGGAGCCAGTGGCCACAGAAACAATAGAGTACAGAAGAGACGGGAGGGTGGAGACAAAAGCGTTCTGAGTTTAGTTTATTGGTATGGAAATAAAGAATGGTTTCATCAGTGTTTAAATGTGGTTGATTGATTGCTTGGCATAGACTGCTCATGATGTTGGCATTGGTAAAAAAAAAACAAAAACACACACACACACAGTCTACACATATTCACTTCCCTGCACAGCTTCTGCGTTGGTCTGTGGAAAAAACAACAACCAGAAACGTGTACCTCCTTTGATTTCCACAACTGCTGTGCATGTGTTACAATTCTCAGAGGTCATCACTGTGTCTGTTGTACACCTCAGTCAACAATACCGCACACGCTGTAACTCACTGCCCCTGCTACTTCGGGATGCAAGCACAAACGTTTAAATGTGAGTGTGCATCACGGCAGATGCACATGTCAAGGTCTCGAACATGCAGGCAGAAAAACACAAGTGCACGAAGACGTCGACTTCCAAAGTGACGCTCTTTCTAATTCATGAGCAGAGATGCAAATATTCACATTTTCGGACATGCTCTAAACCCCCACATGTCGCGGATGAAAGATGCCAAACTGCTCCACATACATCAAACGACATTACACCAAGTAGCCGCCGTTAAAAACCCTTGCAGCATCAATAATGAATAAATCTACATTCTCATCCACTGCCGTGTACTGAATGCAATGAAGGCAATGCCACTGATCTCATTGTTCCAAACAGAAAATGGTTGCAGGCGTAGGTTAGTTATTGGAAATGCTCTTTTATGGACTATTCATCTGAATGTTCGGATATAACCAAACTCGTCAATCTCCTCCACTTCTCATTACCGCCAATTCAGACGCTGCCGTCCTCCCTTCTCTGTGGGAGTGTCTGTTTATCAGTGTGTGTGTTTCACATCAGCAGTATTTATGTTCAGTGTTCAAGAGCGTGCGGGGTAATCAATAGTGTTTCAGTGAAGGACACTTAGGAGCAGATTGGAGCCCAAATCCAAGCCAGCATGAAAGACAACATGACAGAAACACTTGCTGCTCGACCTGAAGGGGCTCAGTGTGACATCTGCCCCGACTGTAGAGAGAGTACACACAAACACATGCACACACACTCCTCTACACACACACTCTCTTAGACATGCCTGTGAACTATTAAGAGTGTCTTCAAATACAGTTGAAAACATTTACACACTGCCACATCAAAGTTGGCAAACTAATGAGTTATTGACCGATGAGCCTACACACACACACAGCCTTCGTTCCACACATAACGGACGTGACCAGCGTCCTTGTCACAACTAAGCAGAGTGTGCTACAATGGGAGTGTTCGTACATGTGCACAGCTGTCTGCATGTGTGTGTGTGTGTGTGTGCATGCATTGGCTGACTGTGTGTACACAAGTCATTATTAGAGGTTTAGTGTGTGCTCACCAGTCAGTCAGGCTCCAGTCAGAGGAGTCAGCTTAAGGGCTCATAGCAGCTCCCTGAGGAGACACTAAATACCATCAGCCGTTTAAATCCATCCATGACCATTTTAAATATGCAGCACACACTCACTCCATTTTTAATAAGGGCTCTGAGCAAGACAGAAGGAGAAAAAAAGAAGAGAGAAGAGACAGAGATGGACAAAGACAAAGGGGGGAGGGAGGAGGGGGGGGCAGACTGAGGAGCCGTGAGAGGGAGGTATATGAGGGAGAAGGAGGAGAGCAGAGTCTGTTGCATTGATTTCTTGGCAGTTTGGCACCGGCCCCGATTCGCCTGGAAAAGCCACAGACGTGTCAGAGCCAGTTAGGCACGCAAGAAGAGAGGGAACACGCATGCATACACACCGAGCATAGTCACATGCATGCACGCACACAGCACATGTGCAGACGACATACACAGACACTCGCGCTGAAATGTTCACAAATAGGGGACACAGAGTGTGCTCAAAGCGTCTGCAAGTGTGTGTGGATTACAAAAGGCACCTGTGTGAAAGGCGGGAGTGAAAGCCGGGGATGATGCAAGGGGTTTTGATGCCTTTCTGAGGAAAACCAGGCATTTCTCTCTGAAGGCAGAGAGACAAAAATAGACACTGTTACACACACCTAGATGGGCAGTAAATTTCTCCTTAATCCCTGGCTTAACTTAGCTCAAAAACCTGTCTGCTCTGCTCAGCTTTCAAGGCACACCTGCCTGTGTGCGGGGTGTATGCACCAACCGGTGGAACAGTGGAGAAAAGTCGGATGTACATTTTGATCTAAGGGCGGGTGAGACATTAGGATCAAAGTCGGGGACTGGGGAGAATCAACTGATCTTAGCGCCGAATCCATGAGCAACCTCCAGACAGACTACCTGATTAGCTCGGCATTTGTGGCCTATATCCAGCATCAGAAGGGAAGGGAATACTGATGATAAAGCCTGAGGCGTTCTTTTTATGTAGGTCCTCTTATATCTCAAAATGATACCAATCAATGTCAAGTTTAGAGGTTCGATTCCCAGTGCAGTAACCTTTGCTACTGCACTCACCTTCTCATATCCTATATATAGATAAATGAGATATTTGCAAGTCATTGATGTTTTGAATCATTAATGTGGTTAATAGGAAAAAGTCCAATATTTCCCATGGTGAATATTTATATTAATGTAATACTATTGAGCCTAGAGGTTTGACCGGCCTTTAAATGAGTTTATTATGTTTACCTTTTATTTTGCATTTTTCACAGTGAACACTTAATTTACTTGGAGCCCATAATTATGATCTTTGTCTGTAAGAGAAGAGGTTATAAATGTTACTTCTCTGAAATCCAAGTTGATATTTTGGATTTGCTTATTTTGTCAGAAGAACAAACCAAAGACGGTTTATCATATTAAAAAAAAAATAAAAAATCCACACAGCTGACTGGAACTAGTTACCCGTAGCGATGCGCACTGGGGCGTATTTGTTGAAAGAAACATTGTTGACCAGTGATCTCCATTTTGTGATGATCAATAAATTGCTCATTTAAGTAATAGTTTTAGTTATATTTCAAATTAACAACACGGCTTGCAGAGTTTTATTGAAGCAGGGGTCGACTATGCACTTGGATTTTAAAAATTATGTATTTTCAAGAGGTTGGATGAGTCATTCCTGAACTTTACTGTGGGATATTTTTCACTGTCTCTGTTGAATTAATGATGAAAACAACACTTGCGATTTGCACTTGTCTGTGAAACACTTCACACTTCGGTAAAGTCTTTTTTGTCAACAGCATTCGTTCAGCAGGAGTGATGTCATTCTCTGTACAATGGAGCAGCAGCTTGCCCAGTACCATTTCCTGGTCAAAGACAAACACAGGCTGTGTCCCTGTTGCTCCTGGTGACAGGTGTGTCACAGCAGCGTAGCAGGAACCTGGTGATCTCACCTGACAGTATGAATGACCGGTTAGTCAGCTTGCCGTCTGACTCTCTGACCGAGAGAATGAGAGTACACTCATGCTCGTTGCATTTTGTGTAAATGTGGGTCTATTCTCCAAAGAAGCAAAGGGTGAATGTGTCACTCTCGGTTTACACAGAGAAGCACGTGGAGAAGCTCAGACAGACACACAAACACCCCGGGACCAGAGATGTAGATTAGATGTGGTATGTTTATTACCCTCTGTGCCTCAGACGAAACCGGTGCCGAGACCTCCGTTCATTTGGCTGTCAGTAAAGACACAATAGGACAGTCACATTTCCTTTGACGAGCCACTCTGGAATGTTAATCACCACAGAAACCCATTATCTTCACATCCTCTCGTCCCCTCCCTCCATTTGTCTTCCTCTCCTTTTAAAACCTGACAAACTCATTGCTCGTTACTAGAAAATACCATTGTTTCACTGAGCGCACATGTAGAGGGAGACAGAGACATGAGGCAGCGGAGATAAGGGGAGAGGCAGCAGTGAGGGGAGGCCTGCCTGGCTGCTGACATAAATTGGGGATCATAAAAAGTGTCGTACTGGAATTAATCTGCAAAGAATGAATAAAGTGAAGTACCTCAGGGAAAGAGGTGTGTGTGTGCAGACGAGCAGGGGGTTCTTCTTGAATCCATAATAAAGACGAAAGAAGAGCAGGAAGAAGGGTGGAACACATGACTTTGAAAATCATTCATTAAGCTGAACATTATTTTTACTAGTTGGCGTGTAGATTCAGTAGAGATAAATGTGCATGTGTGGTGATGTGGAGCGTGCTCGTGCCTCAGCTGTGACACACTCCTTGCCTCTCTTACTGCCGCAGCGCCTACAGGAAGTGTCACACACACCATGGATTTTATGCATAACGCTGAATGTCAACACTGATGCATAATTTTTGCGGTAAAGCGCTAAATGTCACTAAACACCGGGCTCCGTTTCGACTGACAGCGGGGCTTGTTTCACCAGAGGACGCGCTGCCGGCCAGCAGTCGCCACGCCTGCCGTCACACCAGAGCTGAGAGGCTACAACTGTACCGTGCGTAGTCGTGGCAGCAGTGGCAGCAGTGGCAGAGCAGGCGACAAGGGAGATCCAGGGGACAAGGAGGGTAATAAAAGTAGATTTCAAGGAAAGGGAACTGAGACAAGAATTCTTTTCTTATTTCTTCCAATCTGCCCAGATGCGTTTCGAGAAGAAGTGAAAAAAGATAATCATACCCTAACATGTGATTTAGGGTAACATAAAATTTCCCACAGTTTTGTCCTTAAATAACATGTTTGGAGACTTTTGAAGGCCTCTCTCATTTGAAATAAACCACAGAGAGTTGGTTTTTATAATGACTGACCCACTGTAGGGACAACAAGGTTCATAAAGTATTAAAGGCTCAGGTCACTCAAATAATATTTTTCCTCTTACTTGCGGAGGTTTCTAGCTGAGAAGATAATTCTGGTTTTATTTGCCCGCATTCTGTTATATCTGGCTCAGCTTTTTACTGCGAGCCCAATACAAAATCCTCGAACAGAGAAAACCCCATACTAGATATTAATGTATGACTTTTATCAGGATGTATTATCGAGACAATAATATGCAAATGTATTCCTGGGACTTTACATTCACACCTGATATTAATAAGGATTTTCATTATCACCACTCTGTCCTCATTACGATCAGATCTCAGAATACGTATTAGTTAGCTGTCAACACATCTGAAACATTACAGGTCAAGGGAAGGCCGTTAAATAAACACTTGTACGGGAAGATTTTATAGCTACAGCTGTAATTTGTGGTTTGTCGTGGGCTTGTTTAAGTTAGCAAGGAAGAGGCGGTGCTGGGTGACCTTTCAACTCGTCGAGTGGATTGCATTTCCACCTGGCTCCAAGATGAGATCTGGCTGATACTTTTGCCTTGCGGTCACAGGTCTTCGTGGTTTGTTAACAGGCCATGCTTGTATATGTTTTTCCCATTCTAGTTAACATCATTAATGCCAGACGTAAGCGGGGTTGTGAAAATTACATTTAAAGAATCAGTCGCAACGTGACTTTCTAGAGTCAGTGTACCCATTACTCTGGATAATTGGCTTTTATTGGGACTATTTAATATAAAGTAGTTCATAGAGACTACATTGCATATGCAAAGAAATTGTTTACTTTGAATGTCTCACTATGGATACAATGAAAAAAAATATCTGCATGACTGCATACCAGAATAGGCAAGTGAGAAAGAAGGTGAACTGACCCTTTAACATTTTCTAATATACTGTATAATTTATCTGCTTTATACTCATAACACCCAAAGGAAAAATGAAAATAAAACAGTCACACAAACACATACACACACACGGAGGAAATGTGAGGGCAGGAGGAAGATAGGATACCAAGAGAATAAGTAGCCAGTGATGCAGATATACAGCCTAAACTCTTCCTCCAAGGCAGGAAGCCACCAGCTGAGCTCCTCAAATGAAAAAATAAAAAAAACTACACTATTAATATGTATGTGGCGAGCTGGCATTGACTATTCTCAATAACAGAAAGCTAAGACACCAAGACACAGAAAAACAGGGATGGTGCATACGCATACGTATAAATGGCCCACCGATGCCAGAGAGCAACAGTTACATAAAGAAATGCGATATTCCTCCTTTTTAAAGTGCTAAGTTTGCGCTTATGACCTCTAAGGCTGAAGGGGTGAGTAATGAGAAGCAGGGCGACCCTGCCCGAGAGGCTGCCGAATGCAGGACAGAGATGGAGGGATGGTGAAAGTAAGAAATATGAAGGCACTGTCATCTAATTTCTCCTCCCTCCGGCTCCCCCAGCTGTTGTCCTCTCTCCCTCCCTTGATCACTTTTCATTGTCACTCATCCCTCCAATCACCCCTAACCACTTGCCTTGTCTCCCCCCCTCCTCCGCTCGCTCTGTCGTTCCTCCTCTTTCCCTCTCTTTTCTTCATCCACACAAATGACTCAGTGAAACAGGTCAAGTGTTACAAAATTTCCCCTGCAGCTCAACCTGCCTAATACAAGGCCTGGCTCATTGCACCAAGACAAGTAATGCGCTGCCTACTCACTGAGAGGGGAGACTCACACACATGCAGAGGACTACCACCAACACACGAGTATAATCTCATAAAACGACAAAAACATTTGCATATACGTCCATTATACACGCACATCAGCTCATACCACTGAACGTCAAATTCTTCCTGTAGAAATATTTACCAGTTCTGTGCGCTATTATTATGCTCAGAGATGTCAAAAACAGTTCTACTTGGGATCAAGTCTTCAAATAAAAAAAAGAAAGAAGAAACTATTTGCACAATTCTGCAGAAAATCTCTAAAACAGAATATCATTTTTTAAATTATTTTTATGCAAAGCTGGACTAAACTTCCTAGTCCAGCTTTTCTTTGGGATAAAGAAAAACAAGAAATTTGAAGATGTTACTTTGGGATTTTCGAAATAACAATGCAAATATTCTGAGCAATAATCCGTAATTAAAGCCCTAAATATCAAGACTACTGCAAATACTACAGTAAAGCAAGTATACATACTGGACAGAAACTACATTTAAACGGACACTGCCTCAGCCACTTTCTACCTCTCCCACCTATCTGCACTAATGAATAGCAATTGGGAGACAGAAAACCCTGAAGGACTAGAGTAAAAGTGGTATTAGGAGGAGGACAGCAGCGTAAAGGGCCTTAAAATAGGATAAATGACCAGGAAAAACTGAAGTCAACACACACGCACTTGCCCTTTAACACAACCAGAAACACACTATGACCGGGTCCTTGACAGTAGAGTATGCAAGTGAGTTTGCTCTGCAGGCAGGAGTGCTGTGATATAGAAATGCAACAGCGCTATATATCAGGATGGTGGGACCTACGGAGGATAAACGACCTGCAGGCAGTACCTGGACAGTGTGTGTAATACACAGATAAATAACTGGGAACTGGGAGCTCTATGATGACACGCAGACTCCCTAGAGAGAGCATGTAAACCGCAGCGCTGACATGAGACGATTAACAGAACGGACACATGGAGACTGGACCTGAACACGCACTTTGTTTTGAAGGATTTCGCTTGTCTGCATCCACCGGGAGTGGCAGTCGTTTGGGAGGGTAATGACTTAGGAAAACTGAAATGTACTGGAACGTAAATTAATCAAAATATGAGCCTTGCATTTACGCACCCTGCGACTTGCTTTGTGAAGTCTAATTTTTTTGCCATTTATACCCTGTTGCTATCACTCAGAGTGAAGGAAGCATAATTCTTTGTAGATGTTTCCATTTGCAGCTCCCGTTGCAGCTTGGTCAAATCAGAGGTTTGAGGCTGCGAAGAACCAGATATTACCGTCAAGGTGGCAAAGACCACATCCACAATTGTGAGAGCGATAATCGACCGTGTTTATAAAACATTTCACGTAGATCCCCTGTGATGCCAAAAGCCAAATTTGAATAACATTTAATTTCCTTTGCCAAGATAAGGCCTTTTGTCCGTTCAAGACGATTTTCTTCTATCGCTGCCCTAAGCTGACAGTTAAAGGGACAAGGGATGGTGCAGCGTGGCTGTGCTTCGCATGGCGATGCTGAGCTTTTTTCTAAACTCCGGCTCTTTCTCTCTCACATTAAGCATTGATGTGTACTTCAGCAGTGACTCAGAGCCGATACCCACGATGCCTCGGCTGTGGCATAGAGCGACAGACGATGTGGTCGAAATCTCTGTGGGCACTAGATGATAGTATGGTTAACATGGGGGCCAGAGACATACAGGATCACCACAGTGGTTTTGCATGCAGCACACAAACATACACAGACACGAGTGAAACGGACAGTGTCTGACAGCCATCACTACCTAAGACTTAACAGGGAGGAGCAGTTGGATGTCATGCATACCGATTTGTATTTCTTGAGAAATGAACGTATCAATGATCAATTTTAGCAATGCTACCTATATATATATATATATATATATATATATATATAGCAGAGACTGCAGACGGGTTGAAAATGAGAAAGGAGGAAATGGAATGACAAGGCAGGATGTAACACTCCAGTTTCGGTTCATACATATATGTAACTGTTCTTTAACAGGCACACAATGCCATAACATTTGAATCACAGCAGACGATAAGGAGATGGGAGTGGCAGAGACGAGCACAGAGTAGACGAAGTGATTACAGGAAAAGAAAAGTCTAGATGAGATGACAGACAGATGAATGGGAAGGATGTCTGTGGTTTTAAAGGAGGAGCTGACACATGCACACGGGCGCACAAAGCCACACACCCACACGGTCGGTTTTGCGAAGTTTTGACAATCCTGTCTTCACTATGGCTGTTTTTTAATGTCAAACAAAGAAAGCAGAAAAGACTTGAACCCTACAGGGGAACTGCCCAGTGCAGATAACGTCACTCTGGACTACTGATGAAGGCTCACAGTCCACTCCAGCCTACCACTGCACTATACGGAATGCACCGGCAGATGTAACTCTGCAAACCCACACAGTAAATAAATACACAGCTGGGTGATGATTCACTGTTATTGTTGACTGGCATTTGGTGGTTGCAGTTTTCCTTTCATGCAAAGTTTTGCACAATATTACAAAGCTACATTTAAGTAGAGTTGCTTTACTCTAATTAGAGCCTCATACTTTTGTATAAATATGGCGTTATTGTTGTTATGGCAATAATATCATTTCATTTTGACCTAAATACATACCCAATGTAAATGAAACAATACTTCATTAATTACAACAGTATAGGTCAAAATATTAAAGCCTGAATAAACTTTGAAAGACAATAAACCTACAACAGCTCTGTTGTTCACCAGCACTGTGAAATGTCAAACTCCCACGCAGAAAAAAATAAATATACATTTGCATGCACATTTCGTAGCATCGGGCGGGTAAACATCTGCACAGCAGTTACATGCACAAATGAACACGAGCGCAATCATCTACCGTTTACTACAGGCTCTGCGGTCCCCAGAAGAATATCCCACATCCCGAAGACCAAATATTTGCAGACTTATTTCGTTTTTATCTCAATATTCATCTCTCATTCTGTATGTTTTTATCCGAGTGTATGCAGACGTGCATGTGCCCGTGCGTGCATATACTTTGTAAGAGCTGCCTGTTGAGACGGTGAATTAAACAGCAAGTGCATTTGATCTGCAAAACACTCCAGGGCAAATACACAAAAAGAAAAAAAAAAAAAAAAACGAGACACAACCACACACGCACACACTCACTCACACAGTTTGCATACACCATCAAAATCATTCCCGTCACAGAATCTATTCTTAGGAGCAGCAACAAACCATTCTTTGGCTGATATAAATCTCTTTTATTCATACCCATGCACAAGAATACACACTTAGCTCAAAGCTACACTCCCCGGTGGTCATACTGCATTCACATAATGTTCATTGTTTTTTTATTTTCTAAAACAGGATTTGTTCCAGGTAAGCCACAGCATGAAGACCTTTTGGGGATTATTTTACTCACAAACATGCACGCACACATGCCGCATCTTTCATCTGGTGGTACTGGGGTGTTTGTGCAGGTGTGTCGGGGTCAGCAGCACTCGGAGCACCGTCAAAGCTTCTTCCCCAGCCCCTCTCTCTCCCTATTCCTCTCTCTCTCTCTCTCACATAGGCACGCACACACAATCTGGTCTGCGAGAAGCTAAATCAACACAGCTGCAGCAACTCAGACCTCATTGCCTTCCTCCCTTCACTCAGCCATCTCCACTCCATCTTTAATCAGACTTCACCTCCTTTTCTCTGTTCTGCTTTTTGCCCTTTTGCTCCCTCCGTCCTCTTGGACTCCTGCTTTCCTCCCTTTTTCTCTTTTACCCTTTTACTCAATTTTGCATTAGTCACTGTTAAATTTATATACCGGCTAGCTCTTTGTAGGTTTTGCCAATAAGCAAAGGCCTCGGAGCTCACCACTCCACCCTGTTTCACTCTTCTCACACTATGCCCTTATTGCCCTCCCTATTCTCCTCTATCCCTGCCCTTCTTTGCCCTCGCAGCAGTTGGCCATCCATGTGCTAGCTCGAGGGAGACTCATCCGCCCAACAATGCAGTGCAACCACCCCGTTACCATCAGCCCTGTCAGCACGGGACAGGAAGAGTAAATGCCCAGGGGCCTCCAGGGGAAACGGGAGCATTCACTTCCTCCTTTCTGTCTGCCTGGATTTGTATTTGCATGTGCATGTGCATGCAGCAGACACACATCTGACCATCTGAATGACCAGCAGCCAGGAGATCAGATGTTATCGTTTACCGCTGGAGGAAGAGGAATGATACTATTTCCAATTTCCTGTGATTATTTACAAATAGAACTTCCTCTGCGCTCCTCTGCTTTCACCTTGCTTGGCACAATGACAGTACTCAGCCATGGGTATGATGTCAGGCCTATATAATATACAAAACTAAAACTTTTATATAGTGATAAAATCAGTACTTCCACAAGAAGGTTACAGCTTGACGGCATTTTTGTGAAAACTGGTTTCTGGTGTAAATAGTGGATGAATAGTTATTGACTGACCCTGAACAAACTCCTCTGAAGTAACAAATAGGATTAGAACAGACATCATAATCCTAATCCTTTCCACAAAACAATATTACTAAAGGCATCGCAGCTTGTGCAACATAAAAGCACCAACAGCCAATTTAGCATTCACGGGCCGCTCTGGTCAGGCAAAAAAATAAATGTCTCTCACATTTTGACTCCCAAATTATTTGTTACAAACTCACTTAGACAGTGTGAAATTAAGGAGCTCCACTCAAGAGATTGTTTTTTTTGTTTTTTTAAATATTGATATAACTTTCATTCTAATAAAACAAGGAGTGTGAAAATAGCAGCGGCAAAGCAAGACGTGGGTGTGAAAAACACAGTGTAGTCAACAAGTATTAGAACTACAGCCCTCAACCCGTAATACAATATTGTTGTTTGTGCTTTGTATGGTGGCCATAAGGTTAAAGCATTGACCCATAGCATTCATTTTAAGTTACCTCTGGAAATGACAGTGTCGTGGCTCAAATACCTCAACAACCATTATATGGATTGTCATGAACTTTTGAACAAACACTTGTGAATTTCCAGATGGGGTTTAGGATTTGAGTGAAATTTCTCAACAACTACTGTTCAGAGGAGTGTTCCCTATACTTGTCATCAGGTCAACATTTGGTTAATGATCGCCAGACGACAACAATCCAGCTGTACTTTGTTCATAGTGCTTACTAGAAAACATCTAAGATGAAGTGGGAAAAAAAAGGTAAATGGTGTTAAAATCATTGTCTGTTATTATGGCTTCTATTTACAATTATTTTAGCATAATTAATATTATTTTCTTTTGAATGAGCTTAGTATGTACAATGTCATAAAATAATCAGAGAAGCCCATCACAATTACAGTAAAGCTCGAGGTGAGGTCTTAACTTCCTTGTTTTGTCTGACCAGCAGGCAAGAATCCCCACATATTAAAGAGATATATCGTGTATATTTGCATGCCATCAATAGCATGAGCCCCACAGATGTGCATACGTGGATGTAGACTCCTATTACATAGGGGAAATAACAAATGGACACATTAATATAAACTTTAAAAAGTAATCTCAGCCCACAGACATCACCAGACACTTGTTATCTCGCTTCGTTATTAATTGTCAGGCCAGTACTGCTGCCATCTTTACGTCTTGCTTTTCTCAGGGGCTTTTCTCCTTTAGTCTAGACCTCTGCAAATGAATTACATGCTTGGACTGAGTTCAAATAGCTGGCTTGGCCAGTGGAGGACATTCCTCCATTTCAACATAAAAAACAAATTAATTACCTGAGTGTGTAGGATAATTGTCCTCAAACTGGAGGACTATGGGGACTTAGAGCTATGAGTCAAATTTAGTGTGCTGGAATACAGAACCCAAATGCTAAGAAACAAAGATACAGTGTTTGCCGCAAACACTCCTACTTACTGACAATAGGACACACAGCTTGAGGTTTGATGATTCACCACATGCAACATGGAGAAAAGCCTGTTGCTTTACAGCTAATTAAAATATGCAGAAATCTACTTTCATAATTGAGGTCAGTGGCAGACACTTTTTTTAATCCCTGTGAAGGCCCGGGTCACCACATCCATCACTCAGACATCCAAGCAACAGGCCGGCTCCATTCATCACTCACTCTGGGATTTATTAGTCAGGTTTGGAGCCGGAGGGTGAGAGGTTAAATGGGGAGCATTGTGTTAGCAGTTATCAGCAGAGAGACACTAAAGTGTGCTAATCCGCACATGCAGGCGATCAGATTTTTAATCAACATTGTGGCTGTAGCAGACTGAGTCTAAGCTAAATATCCAGACATGCACAAACATGCATGTGTCAAACAGTACTCACACGCAGTCACACACATACAACCGGTCTGATAACACTCAAGTCCACAAACGCTTTAACACACAAACATCCCGCAGTAAAACCAGTCTATCTTAACCTAGCAACCACTGATTGACCACATGAACAGACTCGTTTAACACGCTGTACGACCAAAGAATACGTTTACCATGCTCACTTGCTGTGTAATACATGCCTACATGCATAACTTGGTATAAACAGGGCCACTACCAGCTAGCCGGATAGCCCAGGGGCACCACACCATGTCTCATCACTGTAAGCTAATGTTGAACCCAGTGGTAGTGCTTGGCGTAGCTGCTGTCACTTTGGCTTCAGATCCAGGTTATTTGCCTTGAGCTCAAACACGCCAGGTTCTGCGTTACAGGGTCACTGCATTCACATGAAGTACAAACCTTATTATGTGACAAAGACAGACAAAAACGCCAGTGTCGCACAGGTTTCTATTATAGCTGTGGCTTAAAAGCCTTGCTGCTGCGTTCAAGTCTTTTTCATTCAGCTAGAAAACCAAGGGAGTGAGAGTGTGTGCGAGTGTGTCTCTCCGCATGTGTAAGTGCTCTATATCTCGCCAGCCTCAAATCCAAAGCAATTAGAGAGGCCAGATGGTGGGCTGGACTCACAGTAAATAGCTCTGCATTGACAGAAGAAGCCTGCAACAAAAATGAACTGTGACAGGGAGCCAGGATGACACACAGATACATGACGGCATCAAAGCACCAGGCAAACATCGAGGACACGCTGCCACAACCGCCATAAACCGACTGTCACCATAATGTGAATGTTAAGAGCAGAACTTGATTGTGTCCTTTGGTGGGGACACAGAAGGTTTTTTTTGTATGGAAACCAAATAAGGCAGGTGCACAAGCATGCATGCATGAATACACACATACAGACAAGTACACTCACACACAAACCCACGCACTGACAAACCTTTACTTGCCCTTCTGTTAAAATTTCACCAAACCAGTTTGGTTTAGTCAGAGTTCAAACAATGCAGCCTTTGAGAGGCACTCCATTCACTGACTTTCAGCTTGGCCTGCACATTCCCCAACTGAAAACACAAACTGCCTCCCTCCAGGAAAACCACTAAAGCTAAAGCACCACATTCCTCATCTCTACCCTTTTCTCTGCATCTGTACAATTTTTGCCTGAGAGGTGCTGTGGCCCTATTAAACATAATATTTATGCATCTTGAAATAAGAGCATTTGTGTAATCATTTCTCATTATTCGCACGCTCAGGCAAATAACCTGAAAGAAATACGTGCCCTTTAAATAGCTACAGCATTTTCTACATACCTGTTACCAAGGCAGCAAGTTTACTTCAGCCAACCAGGAGACATATACAAAACACAGAGACAGTAAGGAGGTGGAGTTTGAGTACAGGACAACCTTCATCCGCAAAATGGCCTCTCTAGTTCCTGTGCTCAGTTTCCCATAAGCCTGTTATCATACCTATGTTTGCGCATGAGATTTATCAAAACTGACACCAGACAAACAGCCAGACCAGGAAATGACAGTGAAAAAAAACAAAAGAAAAATCACAGGTGGATATGTAGGCTGAAGGATGGGTGACAAGAGACCGAGGGGACACTTCATATCCTGATCAATTAATCTATAAATCTAATCAGTGAGAATCAGTGACTGCCGCTTCAATTTAATCTGGCTCTTCAGACGTCCAGCTGACCTCAAGTGTTAAAGACACAGTGGGAAGGAAAAGGAGAAACACATACCACACACAGCAAAGCTGGAACATTTCAAAAATCAAGAAATCTTTAATAGCAACCAAATACGAAAAAATATAGAAAGACATGACAAAATGGTGACAACAATTCTAATTCGGTGTTTCTTTTTCGACGACCAAAATGAATTCAAAATTGAAAATACAAAAAAGACAGAGCAACTTTTACACAGTCAATAATAAAAAGCACATTTTGGGGTAAGACTGCCCGTTTTGTTGTGTGTATACAGTTTGTATAGAAGAAGCACATTTGCCAGTTTTGGCAGCAATCACATCGCAGCAGTCGAGAATAAAGCACTCAGAGAACATAAATTATAAAGCACTGCAAAATAACAGAAAAGAGGAGAAACTGTAAGAGGAGAAAATAAATCCTTCATGCTTGCCGTCACTGAGTAATACACGAACGTGACACCATAAATTAGTAATTCTTTTCCTCTGCTACATATTTATATATTTATACTATGTACACAGGAAGGGTTTTCTGTTATTTTTCTTTTATGCAAGTGAGATGGAAGATGTTAAGGCTTTGATTAGTCATCAGAAGTTTGGAGCCAAAGAAACAGCAACAGTATGTGGCTTTCTGAAAAAAAATACAAATATTGGATATTTTGACTATCTAACCTTGTGTTAGACTGGGACCAGAATCGCAGGTTTGTCTAAAAGCATTTTGTCTGACAAGCCTTACTTGGGTGCTGAGGTGGGAAGCAATGGTGTGTGCGTGTGTCTGTGGAGGTGTTTGCGACAGCGGAGGTGGCTGAAGTAAGAGAAGTTAAAAACAACATTCTGGAGATGAGTAGGAAGTTGTGACTCTCCTAAAAGCATTCAAACGCATGAGGGAGGGAGGGGGAGGTCAGCGCCGTGTCGTTTCTATGAAAGCTATCTTTCCCGCAAAGAACAAAAGCGGAACGGACAAGCGCCTTTCTAAAAAGTCTGATCTTCTGACACTGGGTGAAAAGTGTGTGTCCCTGAACGTGTAGTCGTCTCTACATGGTCACTGATTTGGGAGCGGGTTGGACTATTTGCTGGATAGAAAGCAGTGGTGCACGGGGACACATCATGCTACAGCTCTTTCCGCACTAACAGGACACGGTATATGTCCTGACAAGAGCCACGGAGAAAGAAGAGGAGAGAGAAAAAGTGTTTTCGTGTGCAGCTATGCGAGCGCATTTGTGTGGGCTTATGTCAGGCGATGGCAGCGTTGTCAGGTATGAGGTGTCTTCCGCACAGTTTGGCTGTAGGAGTGAGCATAATGAGAGTGACGGAGGGGTGTTTGTGCGTGGGTGAATGTTTCTCATGCATCCTGCATATGTATATGTACAGTTATTGGTGCGCAAGGGAGTGTGTCTTCAGAATGCACGATAATAAATTCGGTTTGCTGGTTTTCCCATGGTGACAAAGGGTGGCTACTCAGGTTACAGCCCCTATGGCAGAGAAAGATGTCCCAAAGCCTGCAAGCGTCATGAAAATACACAGTGACACGCAACTATACACACAGAGAGCTGACTCAGACGCAGCACAGAACCTTGCTTGTGCGGAAACAGTCTACCTAATGAAATATGCGTATTACGTGTGAATGAATTGTGCAGAATGTCTGTCAAGGAGAAGGAGAAGTCAATTGTCCACAAGGAAAATAGTATGTGCTTGTTATGTGTAGATGTATGCGATGCTAATAATTACAAAATAACAGAATATATAACTTTTTCCATCCCACAAAATCAAATCGACTCTTAGGCTTTAGGTATGCTCAGCCAGTTGAGTATGTTATAACACCCAAACTACCGAGTTAAGTTAAAAATTACATTCTGAATGCCCTCTGAGACATTTGTACTTTAGGCTTTAGCCAACACTTTCCTCTTTACTTCCACAACACTGGCAGCACTGGCTCCATCAATCTGATATTTACATTTTCATAAATATCCACATTTTCACAAGAAAAATAAAGATGCTTACAGATATAGTACACGGATACCTCACACCAAAATGTACATACAACAGATTTGTCCCTTGTCAATATTTTTTTTTAACCCCCCTCAAAACCAAATACTACACTCACAATTCTCTTTGTAGCAGTAACACACACACATACAAGTGCAAAAATAAGTAATACATTTCCATGTTGTGTGGTTGTGACAAATCAGCTGTGTTCGGTAAATTTACTGTACCCCAGGTTGACAGGAGTTGCATTTATGTATAAGCTAAGGCCATTAGACGATAATCCTATTGAACACACTGGCTTACAAAATGCCAGACCATGCTCAAACATTAAACGCCGTCTCTATTTTTGTCGTAAGCCTCCTGTGTCTCTCTCCCGTGTCGCTCTCCTGTTCTCTCTCCGTCTCTCTGAAGGTTAACAGCCGTCACGACGGTAAAACAAAGACGGTATACAGATACTAGGTCTGTATGTTTGGCTCACAACCGCAGTTCAAGGTTTAAACCAGGCATGATAAGAAACGCAGGTGAGCGGAGTCATCTTTGCCCTTGAAAATGGGACACCCTTCATTTGACCTCATGACTCTGATCCAGAACTTAGCTGGGCCTCACAGGAGGTCAGCGCAGTCACCGAGGCCGCACTCACCCACTCCCAGTGGGTCAAAGGGGAGTCGATTAGAAGACCAGGAAAGCATGATTAGAGTAAGGCTTCTTTCCACGATTGTCCATCACAGTCACCCAGCAGCTACGCAGATACACTGACACATGCAAATGCACACACAGAGCCTCAAAGACAGCCGTGTACAGTAGCCACGGAGTAGCGTTTGCCTGAGCGGGCCTCTGGTGGCTCGTTAAGACGATAAATTAACAGTCAGGAGACAATCAGCCCTGAACCCGCATCATAAAGGCCCATTTCACTGCATGTTGCCCGTTAATCAATATGACTTCCATAGCTTCACTGTGCATGCAACCTTTTATGTCTCCCGATCAATTCTCTATATTTAATAACATCCGCTAATGGAAAGAAATATTGTACGATCTCATTGAAAATCTGTCTTAACAAACCAAGTTGTACTTTGATGGTGGGGTTCGGTTACATCCGGCCACTTCCTAAAGTATGGGAGGAGCTGGGGGTGTCTGTGCAGTGGAGTGAACATGGTCACCGCAGGTGGATTAGTCAGTCCTGGCATGTCAGGGCAGCCTGGGCTGGAATAGAGTAAGTGGGGCGTTTGACACATTAGGAGCAGTAAAATACTCCAGTGCTCTCGGTAGCCCTGACCCCGACACTGCCCTGGATAAATCATAAACTCCCCATAAACACTGGAGAGAGGGATGAAGAGAGAGAGGGAGAGACAGAGGGATGATAGAGAGATTGAGGTGGGAGGGGGAGAGAAATCGCCACGTCATAAACGATAAGTGGTGGCAATCTGTTGGTCCCGACTAAGCGAGCGACTTCATGGCTCATTACCAATCCAGCTCCTCCTGTCAGGAGCGTTCTGAAGAGACGAGGATGAGGAGGAAGAGAAAAGAAGAGACGTGCTCCTTTCTAGTCTTCCTGCCTCCTGCATCCCCGTCTCCATCCCTTGACCCTGTCAGATCGGCTACACCTCATTCGTTCATCCCTTGTTTACCGTCTCTTACCTCCAGGCACAGTGTAAAACTTTGCATGAGAATACCTTCTTATGGACATAAACTCTCTGCAAACTTACTTTGTTAAATTCTACTGCTGCTGTATTTGAGCAGCACACAAATTTCGCTCAGTTTAATCCAAGAGTCTACTGTTGCTGATTGTTTGCAGAGATTTTTTTTTTAAGTTTTGGAGGAATACAGAGAGAGCGGAGAGGAGAACTCACCAGCAGACACAAGCAAATACATTGTTCGCTTCTCTAAATCACCGGATGGTTTCCGTGTATACTTTCAAATGATTTCCCTCCAACCCAATCCCGAGCTTCTAACTACCCGTCAGATGTCACATCGAAGTACATTACCTAAACAAAATGTTTCCCACGGGAGGGCTGAGAAATGCAGGCACCACGTAACTGTTTGACAACCCCTTCCACTGCTACGGTTTTGGTGAAGATAAGAGTGAATATGCAAGTGAGATGCCTCCTCTATAGCCAAGCTTGTATCATGATTCCATTATGCTACTCCCACACTAGCTAGTTTCTCTTTTAGTCTGTCTGTCAAGAGTCAAGGTCCCAGTGATAGCGAGAGGATGAGCAGAAGCGGTGGGAGACAGGTTCTTTTTTTTTTTTTTTTCTGTTTGATTTTCAGTTCTCAGGGACCAGATAACAGCAAAGCTCCTTTTACAATATCCAACCACACCCTCCTTATCATTCAGTTAATTCTGGGGCAGCACTGTGATTAATAATACGCTATATTTATAATCAATTTCAAAAATAAAAGTGGTATTATTTTATTTTCTCTATCAGACAGGGACAAGACCCTGGAGCCACAAAATCCTCAGGAGGAATACTCCTGCCTGCCTTTTTCCCCTTCCTCCCTTCTCCTCCTCCTCCTCTATACGTAAACTGCAGTCCGTGAGATGACTGAGCCATCCCGCTGGGACTCCATGTCGTCATCCAGGTAACCTCCAATGATATCGTCCTGTGGTGGGCGCAGCTGAAGGATGGGGGCCCCTCCGGTGAAGTGGTCATACCGCTCATCCTCCTCTAACTCATCAAACTTCCTCCTCTCTGCGTCATCTAATTCACTGCTTAGCAGGATGTCTTGGGCGGTGGGTGTAGTGGAGACAACTTCCGGTCGCCCCCCCATGGTGAGCGGCTGGTGGTGGTTGTTTTTGTCTCCGAGGCCCTGGTGGGACGAGCCGTCGTTGTAAACGTAGATGGGGCCGTTGTTGTTACCCCCTCCAACGCCACCGCTTCCTGCTCCTCCACCTGTGCCGTTCTTGCTGGCCTTCTTGCCGGCACCAAATACGCGAATCTTCATGTCACTGCCGCCATTGGCGCGGTAACCCTGCTGCTGCCTGCGGCTATGCGTTACCAGGACTGCGACGATAGCGGCGACCAAAAGGAGGGCCAGCAGGGAGCCAATCACAGCTCCTGCCACCACGCCGGCATTGGTTGCAGCCTGTGGGGGCTCTGTAGGAGGGAACAGAGGCAGGGAGGGAGAAAAAGAAAGAAAAAGAATATGGTTGAGAAGGAGAAAAAAAGAGACAAGTAGAAAGAGAGCAGGAGAAGAATTAGAGACAGCATAATAAAGAGCAGGAAAGACGGAGGAAAACAGAAATGAAGTCGGGGTTGTGGGATGTCAGTGGTGCTGGTCTGAAGTGTATTCAGTCAAGTGTGTAAGAGTGCTGAGGTGTCAGTACAGTCAAGTGTGTGTGTGTGTGTGTGTGTGTTGTGTGTGTGTGTGTGTGTGTGTGTGTGTGTGTTGTGTGTGTGTGTGTGTGTGTGTCGTGTGTGTCTGCGTCTGTGTGTGTCTGTGCTGAGCTTCCTGTTAAACTGACATTTCCTCCTCTCCCTCAGAGCTGCTCCTGTCCCCATTCCCACAGCCACACCACAAAAAATGTCTCAGCCATGTCTCCTCCTGTGTTGCCCTTGAACAGCCCGGGTATGTCCAAGGCTCACCACAAATCATGAGGCAATTCGGGATGGGGGGGAAAAGTGGAAGCTATACACACACACACACACACACACACACACTTTCTAGAGGAGCAGGAATGGAGCACGTGCTGGGCAGAACAGGTTTGAGGCAATGCAGAGGAGGAGATGATGATGATGATGAATGGAGGAAATTAGAGAAGTGAGGAGAGGAGAAAAGGGAGGCGGAGCAGGTGGCGGATTGAGTGACTGACAAAGTGACACAGCGCAATGACAACTCTTCCCAGAAGCCATGAAGGAAGAGCAGGGGGCAGACTGGCACCCCTGTCCACTTTGTAGACCACAGGCACTGTTTTAGTGCACATCAGTTCTATATTAGGATCAATTTGTACTCAGTAATGTTAAGTACTCACAGCTGGACTGCTGCACACTCACTGACATGAAAAAAACCATTTAAGCTCTTTTTAAATTGGTCAAAGGCTTTGTTAAACTGCAAACTAAAGAGGATATAAGTAAAACTGGGGCTTTGTCATCCAGTAAAAATCCATTTGTGTATCTGTGTGCATAAACCCCCTTAAGATAACTGCTGGTGTCTAAATTAAGGTTGTGAGGAGGTCCCATATGATTTGTCAGCCTTACAGTGCTCTTTCTCTGAACTCAAACTTCCCTATCCCTCGGCATCCTATTCCAGTGCTTTTTTTTAAAGCAGGTATTTTAACCAAAATGAATCTATTGCTTTTGCAGAAAAGGAAAATACAAGTTAAGACCGAGGCAGGGCATTGTTCGGAATTTATGGTGGCATTAACAAGCCTACTAGTCAGTATCAACACCGAACCAACACTATCCTTGCTTCTGACGTTTAGGAATATAAACAAAGCCACTTTCTTCCATTTGTCGAAAGCCTTTTAAATGCACCATAGGTCAGGTTTGGAGCCATAAACGTTACAGTCAGCCACTAGAATCACAAACCGAGTGTTCCTGCTTTGCACAGGCTTTTCAGGGTCAAACGTTCAGGGCTCTAAGTGCTTTTGGGGGTTCCGACAACTCCCCAAAAACAGAACCTGTGACTGTTCATCCCATGTGATCATCATCTATGTATGACTCAGTGGATAGGGAACGGTAACGCGGCCTGAATTAATGCTGTTTGCATTCACAGTACTGTGCACTTTGAATAGTAATGTCCTCAAATGGCAAAAAGGAAGTATGTATACAAGATAATGAGTGTAATAGGGATGGATGAAAGACAGCTTAGACATATTCAGAGATTCAAAGAATACTATTTTTAGTTGAAAGAAAAAAAAAAAACACGTCTCAATGTACAATATCCCCACTTTTACAAGTTTCAACGCATTCACATTATGCATTTTTAATTATTGTACTTATAGATTTTGATGATTTCATGTTTCTCTTTCAGCGAGGCGCATAGTTGTAGAAACATTGTGTTATGGAGCGATGTCTGTTTACAAGCAGTCATTCTAAAGTGCTTCAGCTCCCCTCAGGTTTGAGTACATGTGTTACAGAGTAAAACCAAGTAAGTTGTGGTGAGCACAATGAATTTCTAATTTTTGTCCCTGGTAGAAGCTGATCAAGAATCCTTAGCTTAGCTGAACATCCTCTCTGTGGCTCTAGCTTTCCTTTTCACTGTCTGCACTTCCACCAGCAGCGGCTGAGGATTAACCAGTAGACACTGCTGTTAAAATCCCTGACTAAATTTTAAAGTAGCAAATCAGCCCTATTCCTTATTGTCATTCCCATTTGAAATCCAACAGAAGCCGGCCCTTCTTGTTAAGTGTACAGAGAGCTGACAGAATTACTCTTGTAACACCGATTCTTGTCAAGAGAGAAAATGGTAGTCGACTGCTGACTACACCTGTGCTCAGCTCGGCTTCCTCCACTTTATTTCTGCCTCTCCTCTCTTCCACTTCCCCTTTCTCCATCTCTGCCTCCACTTCACCAGCTGTCTCTGGCATACACTCTTTCTGTCTCCTCTAAATCCATTTTCCATGTCGTCTCTCCAATTCACGTTTGTATTTCTGTCATAAGTTACTTCTCTCTGCTCTCCTCCTCTCCACTTTCAACATATGCCTAGGGAAAGAATTAATAATGTGGATACATTCTCTCTTCCTTCGTTCATTTTCTGCCACCAGTTTCAGAGAGCACGCTGCCTCTCTCCCCTCATATTCTGCCCCGAGCTGTGCTAAACATTCCTATTCACACACACGAGAGTGAGAGATAGCCCTCAGTGTCCACTTGTAACAGGAACACAAGAAATGCATTATCACCTCAGGCTCTGTGGAGCTCCACCGCACGCAACATGGCAATAATATCTGTGCAAACTTGGGGCCGGATGCTGCCTCAAATTGCTGTCACATCAAAGGGAATTAGACCAAAATTTAAATGCAAACTCTCCCTAAAATCTTCTCATCCAATTATTTTTAATGCATCGCTCAAGTGTCTTTCTCCAAGTCTGTGCTGGTAAATCCTTTTGTGGATGATAATTCATCTTTTATTCTACCCTTCTGCAGACAACACTTAAAAGATTCAAAAGAGAGATGTAAAGGAGCCACCCCAGGCTCCCACTACAGACTCAGAGACACATCCCAACAAAGCACCAGTGGAATTTATTTAAGTGGGTGAGGAAAGGACTTCTTATAAACACACACTGCTGGATGAGCCAGCAGAAAAACTGCAATATGTATGCTGTGTGGATAACAGGCCGAGAAAAAAAAAATAGAAAACCAAACATAGCACAACTACAGTACCCCCCCTTTCCAAACTCTCACACCATACTGTGGAAGCCAAAAAACATCATGTTTTTTATGAAGTCATGTCCAACATGACTATAAGTTTCAAGTGACCGCAAGTAATGAGAGAGATGGAGCGGAAGTAACATTTACTGCAGTCTCCCAAAAACATGCATGGCCACATTCACATAAACGCTCACCCCATTATGGTCATCAGTTGTCTGATGTAGGGCTGCGCTGCACCTAGAGCATAGCTTAGTAGTGTTCTCTGTCAGCATGTTAAGTTATTGAACAGAGCTGTGTGTGTTTGAGCACAAATGTATGTGTGTGAGCGTATCTGTGTGTGTGTGTGTGTGTGTGTGTGCGCGCGCTAATGAGGGATGGGAAGGGGGCCAGTTGCAGGCTGGAGGGAGACTTGGCTCAATCAGACCTGTTCTCTGGCTGTTTTCGCATGGCCGGAGACACACACTGACAGACATAGACAGATGCAGGCAGACACACACACCCTAAACCCAGTAGAGGAAAATAGCAGAGCCCCTTGCCCTTGAACTGTCTCCTTAGATGAGTCTGAAAATGGGAGAGAATGCACCGAATTGAAAGGAAATCTCTTTTCCGTTGAACTGAAGAGACCCTCAGACCATGTGGGGGATTCAATCCGGGGCATTTAACTTTTTTGAGGTTCAGCTGAGCCAACCCTGTAAGGAACGATGAGGAAAAAACCAAGACAGAAGATGGAGGGAATCTGGGTTAGCCACACAAGAACCCCCCTGAGAGGAGCCCAGAATGGAGGGAAGGATGGAGGGATGGAGACTACTAAGCTGTGATTAAGGAAGAACCACTGGTATTTAAGAGTTAAGCTTAGAGAGTGAGCGAGAGATAGCATGGGCATAAGAGGGAGAGAGAAAGAGAACGCTGGGGGCAGGAGTCTCTTCTCTGAGCAGGGAGATCAGCGCCAGACTCGCTGAAAGCCTGAAAGACAACCTGAGAGAGATAAGGAGGATGAGGAGAGAGCATATGCTAACTGAGAGGATGAGAGATGCAATGAAAAGAGCAAACTGCAACGAAAGATAGTGAGGTAAAGATAAATGGAGAGAAGATGAGAGCAGGGCAGGATACGTTTGTGTGTGACTAAGCAGCAGGATCAAAGATGAGAGGAGGAGAGGCAAGGAGAAGAGAGGACATCCATCCCTCTGCCTGCCTCCACGTGCACAGGACAAGGCTGAGGGTAGAGGACACAGGCGACCACACAGACACCCACTAGTGTGTTGATTTGTGTGTGCATGTGTCATGCAGCTGTGGGGTAAAGGAGACTGGGGGACCTGCTATGTAGCAGGTGCTGGCCATTTCACGCCTGTCGGCCCCTCTTAGCCCTGTTTGTCTACACACATTTACATTAGCCTCCACAGGTCTGAATCACACTGCCATCTGGAGTCATTCCACATCTTTCTTACAGTCTGTTCTGAAAATCATTCACTCCTTCATTTCATCTTTCTTCCTGAACACGCTCCATCTTTCAGCTACAAGCCTCCTATATTCACTCGACACTCGTTGGTTGCTTCCGTCACCTCTTAACTGCTGGCAAATTTAGCTCCCGTCTTATCCTCCTCCTTCTCTGCCAATGAGTAAGAGCAGAGTAGGATGGAGGGAGGAGGTGGTCGGTGCAAAGAGACAAGATGGAGGAGGGAGATGACAGGACAAGGCAACTGAGGGAAGTTCAACACAGGAGGAGACCAAAAAGACCCAAAAGAAAATGAAAGCATAGAGAGAACCAAAAAAAAAATGAGAAAGTGGGATCTGGAATGGGGGAGGAGTGGAAATGCAGGATAAAAGGAGGAGCGGGAATGGATGGTGGAATAAGAGAAGCAGCCAGGAGCTGAAGCAGCAAAGGGTGACTGATCCCCTGTGAGAGGCTTGGAGACGGACAGAAACACACACTATGCTGAAAGATAGTGGAGGCCAATAGCGGAGATAGGATGTAGTGGCACAAGATTCCCATGGGAGTTTTAAATGCTGTCAGCATCACTCTTTCCCTCCATCCCTCATGCCTTCACTCTGACTGCGAGGATTGCACGCTGGCACCGATTTATCCTGGTGCACATTCCCCGTCTTTGTAGTGTAAAAGCAAGCGACCTCCATCTTGCTCCCTCTGCTTCATGGATCTTTGTATCTTCCCTGTTTATTGCTTGTAATACACAGCAGGAGATGGTGGAATATTTTGTGCTACAGAAGCCAGTTACACTACTACTGCATGCAGCAATACAGAATGGCCCCAGAGGAGCAGTGACGCATGCTGTGGCACCACGAGGAGCCAAGGGACTTGAAGAAAGATGGGGGGGCGAGAGAAAGAAATAAGAAAATGAGAGAAAGACTGAGTATGGCAAAAAATGAGAGAAAATGAGGGCATGAAGAGGCTGGGTGGCTCTTAAGATGAAGACACTGGAGAGGTGTACCTTTTCCCCATTAAAGGAAAGGTTTACCCCCATGTCAGCACAAAATATAGTCTGGTTAAGTGCAAGCAGAAGAGTGGAAGGGGATGTATTTTGCATGAGGCGAAAATGCAGGAGTGAACCCCGTTGAAGGACGCAGCTAAAAATCTTGAGGAACAGCAGGGGGTATGGGGCGTACGGGTTATTTTTCATTCTTAATGGCACCGCTCTAGATGGTTTAACTGAACCTCATGTGGTACAGCAAGCTGTACACACCTGCATGCACACAATTTGAAAAATGTGAACCTGCAAAAACACACAAAAAGATCAAGCCTTGTCTCCGCTATTTCCAAGGCAACAATAAAAGTCAGCAGTAAAATTGAGTCAGCATATCACCTTTAGTGATTGCAGACATATTTTCAAGAGTTTGATTGTAATAAAATCGCTGCTCATTTCCTTTGCTTTCGTCTCTGCAGGGATTGGTTATGGTTAGGGGTGTTGCTAAGAAGCCACTCGTTTTTGTAATCACGACTTTAAAAGGACCAAATTGCTACCTAATTGAAACATTTTAAGAAAAGGCTAAACGTCTATAAGAAGGACCATCTTGTCCATGTGCTCCACAACCATAAAAATGTTTTAGCGCAAAAAAACTGCTTTAAAAATGCCATAATATATATTAAGTGACCAACAACCTTAGGTACTGCTGAGGCATAGAAACGTTAATTCATATAATTATTGATATAAATAAGACATTTTTTAAGGACGTGCTTAGACATAGAAAAGGGACATGCATTCTTAACAGAGCACAAAAAGAGAGAGCGATATAAAAGAAAGGCTCCAAATGCACACAAAGGCATTTGGATACAGACTCGTTCTCAAAGACATTCACTCTCACATTTACAGAAACACCGCGGACAGAGCAGCTGGACCCTTTAACCCTACACTGTACACCCAAGACAGTCCTCAGCATGGAGTCTGTGTGTGTGTGTGTGGGTGTGTGTGGGTGTGTGGGTGTGTGGGTGTGTGGGTGTGTGTTAATGTGGCATATGAAGCAGAACAAGGTGTATCCCTGCAAAAGCCACAAGAGCAAAGATCACCAGGAAATGTGTAGCTTGTGTGATGAATGTAGTTCGTTCCACTTCATTAGTTCAGAAGATAGAACGGTATTCATATAAAACCCAGGGGAAAGTTTATGAATGAGTCCCGGGTGTGTTTTTCATTTTATAATCTGAAATGTTCACTACTTCATAGATGCATTTGCTTTAGAAGCTTTGGGACATTTGCATTTTAAGTAAATTACATTTAGTACTGGTTTTAACTTATTCAGAGCAGCAGATGGGTGGATTTGTTGTGACAGGCATAATATTATGTTAATTAATCATATGACATTGAAGTGCTCACAAAAGGCGCTTCTTTGAGTAACTACTTCTTCTAACAAACGCCACACATGCTGTACTCAAAGCAGATTAAATATTTTGTTTTGGTTTTTTTTTTATGTACTTCTTGAAGACTATTTGTGCACATGCTATGTGTCTGTGTGCTGCAGTGTGTGCTTCCTCGTGTCGTTCAACTCACCTCTGACCATGACTGTGACCTGATCCTTTCTGGTCCCAATGCGGTTGGTGACCTCACAGACAAAAGTTGTGTTGACGGCTTCATCCACCTTGAGAACCTTCAGCTCATTGCCGTTGATTTGCACCGTGTCCGGCATCTCTCCTGACATACTGTGAGGTTGTAAGAACATCGTCGTGAAAAAGAAAGAATTACAGTGAGAAGGCTAAAAAAATATAAACAGCAAAGTGGTTTGTTTGACTTTGGGCACAGTGAGATGGACATTGACAGAAATGTGCTGCATAGTGCAATGTTATCAAAAGCCACTAATCTCGATCAGCAGTGCAAGCCCAGTTTCCTAACCCCCTTCAAAAGGCAGTCCATTATGGCAAATTGCTAGAAATCACAATGGGGACCATTTTAAAGTTTAAAGAGTTTTTATCCTAGTCGTGTTAATAGATTATAATATAGAAAAAGGAAGAGGGGGAGTCATATTGTGTTTCTTCAAAGGGTTAAAACTTGAGCTGCATTCGAGTATGAGAAATTATACAGCTATCTCCATAATCAGAGCACAGTTCTGTAGTGGCAATAATAAAAGCGCTGATTACAGCTCTGTGAGGATTGTGGTCTGGGGTAATGAAGGGAAAATGGGAAGAGCAAGAGCAGGAAGAATTGAGAAGGAGAGACAGAGTAAGAGACGAGACAATAGAAATTCCAGAATGTGCTAATACTCACGCCTTCCAGGTGACAGAGGTTGGGACGGGGTTTGCAGAAGCCTGGCAGACGAGCATCACATTTGTACGACCCATGTACCAATTGTTGTCATAACCGGTTATTGATACCTTAGGGGCATCTGGGGGAAGAACAGATGTATGGCAGGGAGGTCAATTCATCACACCAAGGTTAGAGAGTGAACAGCAAAGGAATTTATGGAAGAATAATTGGTTGGTTGTGTGTGTGGTGTCTTACACTGAACAGCTAGCTTCATGGGGAAGCTCTCAGGTTTGACCAGGGTCCTGTGTTCCACCACACAACTGATGTCTTTCCCGTTGTCTGCTGCTGTGGGAATCATGCGGTACTCGCTGCTCACTGTCACAGTGTTGTCAGACCCTGGCTTAGACACTGTTGTTCCATTACCGGTGGCTGTGGTCACCCATTTGATCTTTGAAGCTGGGCGGCCATCCACAGACTCACAGCGTGCCACAGTGGTCATTTTAGACTCTGCCACCACGGTCACGACGGAGGCCGAGTTCTGAGGCTTAGCTGATGGATGGATGGATGGATGGACCAAAAGACGCAAGGGTGGAGCCGGGAAGAGACACAAAGACAGAGAAGATTAAAGGATGCAGAGATAGATAAAATGGAAATAAGACAGCTGAGAGAAAAGATAATGTGCACCATTATTGATAAACAATTTGAGTCACCAGGCTGGCAAAAGCAAATCCAAAACCTCAATCTCCCAACATCCTCTATCGCCCTACTCGCCCTATTTCTGTACCCTTAATCTTTTTTCCTCTACAGAGCCTGCATTGACAAATAATTAGAAGCACCACCGCAAACACACAGAAACCCTAAATCTTCCGTCACTCTCCCTTTCAATTCCTTCACTCTATTCACTCCCTATCCTTATCGCCCACCATTGATAAACAATTTCCCTGACTGGCCCAGAGCATTTACATACACAAATTTTAAATCACCACCTCAGTCATCGCTCATCCCCTCTCTACTCCGCCTCACTCCTCATTTGATACCAGTGAGGGATCAGAGGAGAGCAGGCAGGACGGCAGCTGACAGTAGATATGACAAGCAGCCAGATCAATACACTGCCTGAGGGGAGGCAGGAAGGCCTGATGCGTTGGAGAATAAAAGAGAGTGGGTCAGAGTGGTGCTGGGCCAAGGTTAGACCCATGGTCCCACTGCATTAAAAAGAACACAACTGATCTCACAAAACCACTTATAATAGCAATTAGGTCGAGCTGTATATGCTTTTAACCTGCATACTACCTTTGAGGGAATGAGCAAGCTAGAAGGAGGTAGAAAGTACTTTGGCAAGGTAAATATGCATACGCTTGTAGTCACAGATGGGTGACAAATTTAGGGAAAAACCGATACAGAACTGCTTCACTTCACCTCAGCACAGATTCTCTAGTGTGTCTCTAGAAAGATAAAGACCACTGAACAAGAACTACAGCTTATTTAATTGATAAAGACAGTTTAAGACCAGATCCTCACACCATTAACAGTTTTGACAACTCACTGTGGTGAAAAACTCAAGCTAGAGGTATTTCTAAAAAGGTTAGTAAGAATTGTGCTGGATTTGATGCTCCTGTGCATGACAAACAGTGAACTGGGGATTGAAAAGTGGTACCTTAGTGGTAAGAAAGAAGGCATTTAACAGTTTGGTGAGTCCTTGGGAGGAAGAAAGCTGCAATGGGTATGAACCCAAGAGTACATGTTGGCAAACAATGATTGCAACAAGCTTGTGTGTTACCCTTGACAGGTAAAGCTGTAAAACTAGGCCTCGCTGCGGTGCACAGTGTTTTTCACAACAGAACTGCTGTGTATCCCAAAGGGCTGGCTGTCTATGTAGGGCTGTGGGAAGTCCACCAGAGTTGAGTTCCAAGAACATGATTTATTTAACTCAGTGGAGGTAGAAAGACAAATAATACCTTTAAAAGTATTCATATTTCACCCCGTTTTAACAACCACCTCCAACATCCTCCTTCATAACCCCAAATAAACTGAGAATCCCCATCTGGTGTGCCGATCTTCGTCGTGCTTAGAGCCGTCCAAAGGCACTATTCAGGATTAAAGCTTCAGGTTTAAACCTGACAGCTCTACTTGTTCCTTAAGAACTTAGGTAAAACTGAAAGCTTGGGACTGGAACAATCTTCTCCATCATTTATTGGAGTAGCCTTGCACTTAAAAAGAATGTGTTAAGTTTCAATGGAGCTTCTGTTTACTAATTAAAGTCAGAAATCTCCCGAAGGTGTTCAGTTAGTTGGAGATCAGGTACCCACGAAGGCTCTATTTTTTCACTCCTCTTCATGTCATCAAAACATTCGTGATCATTCATGTAAAAGAGCAACAGGATTAATGTTTTTGCGTCTTTATAAACCGCATATAGATTATGTTGGTGACCTACCCAGCATGACAAGAAAGGTGATGCCCTGCTCGTTGCCGCTGGGGTAGGTGGCATATTCACAGATGTACTTCCCCTCATCAGTCATTCTAACATCGGTTATCTGGATGGAGGGGCTGGCAAGGTTTGGGGGACTGGGTGTGAAGCTGACTCTGCCCTTCACAGGTGAATCGGGGTAGTTGGGATCAAAGTTTGGGTGAAACACAGCTATATTGATCCTTTCTCCCTCCTTCGGCTCGTAGATCCACGTGACCTGCAACGGAGCACCAACGAGAGCCAGTGGTTAGCATGCACACAGGAAAGAGGAAAAACAACAGGCCTCATTTATCATGGCATTGATAAGCAACGCTGGAGAGCTTTTTAAGACATCCACATTGTAATGTAAACTCTGTAGGGCAGCATGTGCAGCATCACAATTAAGTAAGCAGAGCGGCTATTAATATGGATGCAAGTTGTGCAGCAGCAGTTCATCGTTCTTAGCAGAGCTGAGCAGAGCTGTGCACTTCCTACTTCATTTAAATGCGACTAAGAAGTTAAACTATTACCATATTCAATCCCCTAAAGCAAAATGAAGCTTAGTATTGTTGGTTTGGAGTAATAAAACATTAAACCTAACTGTGATTACAAAAAACAAAATCCTGTTACTAGCCCCAGGATTATTTCTGTTTGCTAGATTGAGATTTAATGTTCCAGATAAACGAAACACATGCATGTGTATTATAATTTTATGGTTATTTTTTATTACAGGGAATAGTTTATTGCTCGTTTCCACCTGGCGACTAAGTTTCACACACCTGCAGAATGACGTTGATACGTAAATGAATACTTTATTTTACAGGAAAATATCTTTTTGGTAAACATTAAATTGTGCATTCACTCCGCGTCTGACTGCTTGAACTGTGAAAGCAAATTGTAATCCCAAGCAATTTCAACAAAGTGGATTGTGTCAAGTCAGCACAATGAGCTGCAATTTCTCGTAGAAACGGACAGTTTTATTAGAATTTCACACCACTGTTTCAGAGTGGATATGAGTGTGGTGGTGTAAAGATGTAATCAAAAACGAAGGGGGAAAAAAAAAGAGAAAAACAATTGCATTATGGAAGTGTGTATCTGACCATTGTGAGCTGAATTCCAGTGGCATCAGTGAAGGCACAGCGCAGGTTGACTGTCTGGCCAGGATATGACTCCACCTCTGCCTCCACCTTCACCCGCTGACCAGAAGTTCCTACATGAAACAAGGAAAGACGAAGAAAAACATTAATCGGTTGTTTCGTTCACTCCCAAACTAGGGGGAAACAAAGAAGAAGAGCACAGGAACCATGTTTGTACAAAGTCCGTTTGATAAATGAGGAGAGCGTGCCAAGTGTCTGGTACAACAGAGGACAGCATTAGTGAACCCAGGCAAGTAGGCCAAGAGTCTGGTATCTCTCTGTGACTGTGTGTGGACAGAGAGGCCGAGAAAAAGAGGATGTGTTCTGCAAAAAAAAAAAAAAAAAAGAGGAAAGCCAGTCCTCTTATGCACATAGGTCATAAATCAACTGGGTGTCGTTCTTTAGCCTGCCATTTGCCGCACGGAAACATTGCTGTGTTACAGCAAAGAGTCAAAATAAATACGCTTTTCTTAGTGTGCTGTGTCAGTGAGTGTGTAAGAAACAGAATGAGCAAGAGAGCTTCAAAACGACAATCTGTCCGTGTGTGCATTTGTGTGTCTAATCCGGGTCTCTGTGAAAATGTAATTACTTGTATGAGTAAGCGCGCATTAGTGTATGTCAGCAAGGTGGCACCTGTTTTAAGTTGAGAGTGGATTACCTGCGGATACACAACTTCAAATGTCGTCAGCCTGGCCTACGCGTGTGAATGTGTGTGTGTTCACAGTATTTGTACCAGTACGCAGGCGCCAGCACCAATGAAACACAACTTCCCCTAAAGACAAACAATTACTTGCTAAACTAGTTGCACCAGTTTTTGCTGAGCCAACGCTGTGGTGTTGAAACTAATATGATCTGGAGGGCTGATGGAACACACACAAATACAAATACCCACACACACACGTAAGCCATACGGTAGGCGATAAGAGGAAAGGGCAGAGCTGTCTTTCTCTTTTGACGAGGAATGAACACCACACCTTCTCTCCTCTAGGGAGATTTGAGATATCAATACAGAGGCAGAGAAGAAGGAGGAATGAGTGAAAGACTGAGTGGGAAAGTGGAAGAAAACAAGCCTTTCCTAGAATAACACCAGCTCTCCCAGGACCAGCCCAATTTACAACCACAAAACAACCCCCTTGTAGCCACAGAGGAACCTCTGGACAACCACTAAGCGGCCCGTGGGAGCAGCACTGAGCCTTATTGGGCTGGAAAGCGGAACAACTTGCTCTTTTTCCCCCTCTCTTAGACACACATATACGAGCATATATGTATGTGCGTGTAGACACGCAACACGTGCACACACATATACAACTCATGACAGATTTATTATCGAGCGCTTGGTCTGTATTCTGTCACATCTCTAGAACATTTAGTGAAGATGAAGCCAAGACCCTCCGTCAATCTACCTGAACTGGTATGAAGAACTACAGATGAGCTTTGGGAATGGGAGCTATTCTCTGGTTACAAAATGATGTAGCACAACGAGAGAAAAGCGGGATAAAAGGTAACTGAAACCCTTGATTACTAGTCTTGATTGTGGTGTATAGGCCAAGCTAGCTTGAAATGCCACAGGTCATTACACTGTGTGGCACAGAAAACGTTACTCCAGACTCCCAGACATAAAAACAAGCACACATGCACATCTCTTGTGTCCACACAACAACGTGGGGGTAGAACTGAGCCTGGGCTGTTGTCTGTCATAAGGAGGCAATAAGAGGAGAGCCAACACGGGTCAGCTCCTGCCAGAGCTCAGATGAGAGACAGCCTCGCCTTATGAGACTCTATACGGCCCCAGGGAAATGAATATTACAAACAAGACACACAAAGACTCTCACAGCCTCATCCTCCATGATAGTCGTCCCCAAACCCCAGCACTAAGGACTCCACTTTGTGTCATTAGAACAGCGGAGAGATGGAAGGGAAAGTCAGCATATTCAGAGTGTTTAAGAAAGTAATTGCTGGTATAAATATTTCGAGAGCACTGGTCATATTAAACAGAAGACAGAGAGCAGAATACAGAGAGACTGGAAGTGGAGAGAGACAGCAACTAAGGGAATTAGACAATAAAAGACAGTTCAAGGGTAAGAGCGAGAAGAAAGGAGGAGCGACAAAGGGAGAGAGACAGAGGGAGAGGAAGAGAGGGTTGGAGGGGAGGAGAGTGAGAACAGCAGCCTTGTGTCACCGCTGCTCTACTTTACAGCAGCTCGGCTGCCTGTAGGTGACATACATGAAACGCCACGCGAACAAACAAATGTAGATACACACAAACTGCCCTCTTCAAAATCCTCCAGTAGGAAGACGTAAGCATCCTAAGTACTGTCACCTATCATTATGTCTTTAACGCTCACATGGTGTGCGTGCACGCCAACATTACGCTGATGGCGCTGTGACAGCCCTGCCATATTAGCACAATCTTCTCTGATCACCTGCCTGGTCACACTGACATTTCCATATTACCCACAACTCGCCTGTGAAGGGGAAAATGAATCAGGGATGAAGTATGCTGCGAGGATGGAAGGATGAGAGGAGGAGGCGAGAGACAGCCTAGGAATGCCAAAGTGATGGAGGATGTGCGAGGAAAGTGGGGATGAAAGAGGGAGTGAAAAAAGAACATGGTGAGAGAAGAGGAGAGGAGGAGGATCTCGAAGGGGAGACAGGGTGATCTATAAACAAGGTTAATAGGAGACAACTGAGGGACAAAAGAGAGAGACATGAACACGTGAGAAATGAGAGGAATGAGAGCAGAAGTAGATGGAAAAAAAAAAAGGAGACAAAGAGATGCAGTGGGAGCAACTAAAAATGGAGAGGTGGAGGGTGGTACAGGTAGAGAGAAACAGAGCGAGGAGAGGCAGATGAGGGGAGCAGAGTGGGAGGCGTGGAGCCATGAGAGGCAGGGTAGACTCCACACCTGACCTTGTGAGAAACACTGTGGCTGTGAATAGAGCGCGAAAACACAGTGAAACAGTGTGAATGAGCGAGAGGAAGGAAGAGAGGAAAAATACCCCAAATCCTAATTTTCTCTGCAGCCCATTTCAGCCGTGGCTTATAAAACGAACATACGCTTATCAGGCTGTGTCCGCCTGCCTCGCTGCCTCACTGGCTGACTCCGACGCCTAATGGCATTCATGTCCTCTGCCTGATCCCCACTATAGTGGTGAAAAGCATGTCAGGGAGCCAGGAAGTGCAGACCATCAACTAAAATATCTAATGGCCTTCAGAACCCAGGGACTCTGCCATTTCATCAAGCTGGTGGCTATGCACTGTCAGGGGGACTACAGTGAAACTTCCCCATTCTCCATGTTCTTCAAGATTGCTTCCTTGCGGACCATTGTTGTGTGTGCAACAGAGAGTTTTTGTTTGGCTTCTCTAGTGCTCTGCTGTCTCAGTAAGCATTCTTGGCTTTCATTATTCTTCCAGGTCTCTGTGAATTTCTCCATTTCCATTATTCTCTCGTTGTTATTATTGCTGTGCCCAGCCTCTCCACTCCTGAAGAATAATAGCTTTGATTCCGGCTGCATGCAGTGCAGGGTGGAGCGTCACTTTTCTGCCCTGATGGAATCTCTCTCTCTGGCTTTCTTCTTCAAGCACGATAGTTTTTTCTTAGAGAGGAATCTGAATGATTTCCAGGGCACCTCACAAACTTGACAATACCGACTTCCGCAAAATGCCATCTACTTGCTCACACATAAAGAATGCAGGCTGAGTATCTGTGATATTACATATTCACCACAATGTTCAACAGTAAATAGCAGATGCTGCGGGCCCAAGGTGTCGTTGAACTTCTTCCAAAGACCTATGTGTTGGTAAAAACGGCAAAGAACGATCTATCAGATGATTTTGTTTTTTCATTGTTCAAGGGTCTGGGTTATTTTCTCAGCACAGCAGTGTTTTTGCGCTTGCCTTGGATACAAGTGGTTCCCAAATGAAAGCTCTGCCAAATACCAGCTTTGCAAGACTCCCAATGTGCAATTTTGTTTTGTTTTTTTGAGACACTGGCACAGACACACAGATTCAATTCCACAATTATTACTGGGTTTGTGGTTTTGTACAGCGCAGTTTGGAAGTCCTGGGACTGTGAGAAATTTTTTCTGTTGTTTTGGTTCACTGCTCAAAAGTATAACCAAGATAATGTGCCGTTTTTGAGCTTTCGGAGTGCAAGGCCACAGTGTTGACATCAGGTGTAGCAAATATAGACGCTTTTGCACATGGCAATTTATTTTTTAAATAGGTCAACAATTTCTATTCTGCCCTATGTACTAAAGGAGAGATGAATACTCATATAGCGATAAATGCTGAAAGCACGGACTCTGATAATAATGCTTTCGTTTATGTGCCACACGAAGATCTATAGCTTTTGGCCAAATGTTCCTCTTCACAATAATGTTCCACAATAATGTTATTGCACAGTTATATTTCGGGTTTTGTCACTGATCTACATGTAGTTCAGTTGCCAACTGTTCAAAGTCCGTTTTGAAGAGCCATAAGCAGAGACAGTGAAACTGTATTAAAGCCGACACATGCTATTTGACATTCTACTTAAACTGTCCTGCCAGTGTGGTTGCCCTTATAACGGAGTTCTGTGTCATGTTGCTATTGTTGTGTCCAAACCACAACAATGACACTGCACTGGCTGTGTGTTATGTCCAAAGGGCTGCTGGTCGGTTTTAATAGCTGTTATCAGCTGGAGTCTGGAACAGCACCAATCCTGAACCTGCTGTCTGCTATCAGACATCACTGGTCCCTCTGTCCACACAAACACATGAATGTGGAGACGCATGCGGACACACAACATGCATACGCTGCACATACACACACACATTTAGATATTGATGCTTTAGTATGCAGGGAGCAGAGTCTGGATGCAGCTTAGCTTTGACAGGCGAGGCAGTTTGACAAGCCAAGAATAAAACTAGGAAATGAAGACTTGAGATGTGTCTCGTCTTTTCATTGACCTTTCTGCTGGGCTCTCTATGAGGGGCCAATCAATAGCACATGGGAAAGCTACATTTAGAAGGAGCCACTACGCATTACAGACTTCTCCAGTGTCGTCCTATTATAGTCCAGTCATGGTGCATGAATTTCGAGTGGGAGAAATTGAGTTGAAAGCCCCTCTGTTTGATAAAGAAACACACCTCAAAGACTTCAAGGCTATCACACGAGCCAACACTCAAAAGTAACCGCCAATGTTCCATCAGCTCAAATTTTTTTTGCGAACGGAAAAGAACCTGTAAAAATGGTTAGGTGTTACAGCCAAGTTGCATGCAGGAGACATAAGGTAAAATCAATCTCTGTGATGCAACAGGAGCAGAAGGAAAAAAGGTGCAAGAAGAAGGGAGTGCTACATTTCACTTTGTTCACAGTGACATGATGAAATATTTTATAACCGACTCTGAACAGTGAGTGTGGAAAGAGAAGGGGAAGTCAGACCATAGGCAGAAATGAGGGTGGAAAGCAGAAGCACACAAAATGTAACAGAAGGAGAGTGAAGGAGAAATCGGGTTTTGAGGGAGGGACACAGGGAGACATGAACAGGCTTCAAAGTACCAATGAGAAATGAACAGCTGGAGGAGAAATTTGCACTGGAAGGCGTGTGTGTGCGAGTGTGTTTGTTCAGCGAGCGTGTGTGTATACACATGCAACTGTACACTAATGCATATTCCTATTTAGTTGCCTGTTTATAACAAACATGCCCTAGGAGTTGAGCGAATATCATTTGCAAAAATAAGCATTTGCCAATTCAATTAAGTGTATCATCTTAATGAAAAAAGGCCCAGCAGGGGAAATTTAAACACCCTGGAAAAAAAAAATGCAATTTCATACTCTCAAACGTGGGTACATTTCAGCGCCAAATGCCAAAACCTCCCGTATCTATGGCTGGACCACAAGCTCAGTCTTGCTGTGAGACTAAGTCTGTACACTATGCATGTGTTCAAGAGCAAGAGAAAAATGGTAAAATAGAAGAATTCACGATGGGATCTCCGAACCAACTGACTGCGTAAGTCTTGACATGAAATTATATACACAACAGCTCATGCATGCATCCCTCTGTGGACCTCTCTCTCTCTCTCATGTTCCATCTTCTATTCTCAGTTATGTACACAACATAAAAAAAAAAATATTTCAGGTCAAGCAAACATTGCTGGTCAAACAGGTCTGAAATAGGAATCGTGTTTCTGTGACGGCTCACTCCTGTTTTCCCAATTTCATTCAAACCATAGTGGTTTCTTTAGTTCACCTTGCAACAGGAAGATACCTTACAACCGACAACCTACTCAACATGTTTAATCATTTAGCATCTGCAAAGCTCATGGAAGAAGATGCATAAGAAACTTGCAAAGTAGTCAAAATGGTGTGTGTGGTCATTTTGAGATAAAGCACATATCCACACATACAACTGCTAGGTAAAGCAAAACCACATCTAGCCACTGCACACAGGGAGAGGCACTCTTCTCCACTGGGTGAATTATTCATCCCTGGGTAAGAAGGAAAGCAGTGTGTTCTCCTCCTCCTCCTCCTCCTCTCATCTCTTCATTATTGATAAACACCAACATCTACACTGTACCTGACCCAGGAGGGAGGGAGGGAGGGAGGGAGGGAGGAGAGACGGCGAACGAGGGAAGGAGAGAGGTGGCCAAAGAGAAAGCGATAAAGAATGACTCAAGGACATAAACAAATATAGCCACTGTGTAAAGCAAAGGTGTATAAAGCGTAAAACACAAAAAGGAAAATGGCAAAGGCCACGAATCACAAGCGTGGTTTTATGGCGTTACATGTTTTCATTTGGCGCTGGGCCTGTTTGGGGTCAGTAAAGTCCCGCTTGTAACTGGCAGTTTACTGTGGACAGAAAGGACATAGACTTCCTGAGCCAAACAAATAACTGCTGGTGCTATGCGGCCTCGCTAGTGCTATCGCTTCAACCCACTGAATAAGTGACTGAATAACTTACTGGCTGGATGGCTGACAGACACCCAGCTCCCCTGCGGCACCCGGCTCTGCTTTGTCTGTTTGGGTCCTCCACATCATTCTACCTCCACCATGGCCGCCTTCTCTCTGCATCGCTCACTTCCTTGATTCCTCCCTCGGTGCTATAGCCCTGTCCTGTCTTTTCATTTCGGAATAAATCCTTTTCATCCCTCTGGCTCATTCCGCTCTTCGTTGCTACTTTTTTTTTTTTTTTGCTCTGCTTTTTCTGTCTGACTTCTTCATCCTAGTCCTGTGTGCCATCACTCCTCATGGTAATTGTAGTGGGCATGTTATTTTAGCCCAGCGTGTAATATTGGGTTTTAGTGCCGGGTGACCACAGTGACTGATCTGCAGTCAGTGCGAGGCATACAATTTAAATCTGAAGCTTTGAGAAAACATTTTCCAGGCAGGTCCGGGGTCAGCGTCTAGGCAATATCTTGATCTATCCCCTATTATGCATGCTGAGGCCTTGCACCTTATCAGGTCTGGCAGTAAGCTTGCCTAAAAAAATCCTTCAGACACCACTCTCTGAATGATTTAAAAAGTGTCTGTGTGTGTATATACATATATACAGTTTGGCAGCATCTCACTTTTGAAAGTGCCATGAGTTAAATGATCAGGCTAAGTCAGAAGTGCAAAGCTGGAGCAAAGTGCCAGGTACTTCTACAAATGACTAGCCGTGCACGTACGCGTCCATCTCCTCATCCATCATTTTGCGTACGTGTGTATGCATGCATCCCCTCGGTATGTCAGCTGCTAACATAATGTGATTATGCGTCCTATTTTCGCCTCCCTAACAACGCTTAGAAGTGAGCGTCTACCAAGGTGTCAGAGAGGATATTTCAGGCTGGGTGCGATCCTTTCACCAAATTAAAAACGGAGCCGCCTGTTACAGTGAGAGGAATTCCATGACAACCCCACCCCCGGACCCAAACACAGCTGTGTTTCCAGGTTTTCTGTTGCCACTGTTCACCTTTACTTCACCTTGGGGGGCTACAATTCCCAGCTGCTCGTCCTATATAGCGTCAGGGCTGCCACTCAACCTGCTACAGACGAGTCTATTGGCCAACGACGCTATCAACACGCAGCTCATTCATAAATGAGGGGGTGAGAGTCCAACCTAATTTATGCCACACATTAAAGGATTAAAATGCAGTACTGGGATGAGGGAGACTGCTATTAGCACAGTCAATCTGTCAGGAGGATCACACTACATGCTACCAAATCAATGCCAGCCATATGGAAGACAGAAGGTCAGGATCCACAAGCAAACAAACAAGCAGGCGTGCACAATATTATGATAAACTGATGACTGTGTCCGTCACAACACACGGGAACAACCAGCTGGATTGAATTACTGTTGATAAGTTTGTGTAGGAGCAGGGTGAGATTCAAGAGGACAGACGATCTAAATTGCAACACCCACATTAACAAAAGGGAAAAGTCGAGTGCGTCTACTGTTGGAAAAGTATCTTTAGCATCGAGCAAAAGTTCTGATTTGCTTTGCTTATGGCTTGTATTACCAGAACACAGTATGATATGGATGAGTCCATTTACAATTTGAAAATACAATGCGGAGTATGAGTTTTTTTTGTTGTTGTTAAACCAAGACTAATGGGAGATACGAAGTGGGAAGATGGCAAAAATTAGTAAACATCAGCCATGTAGGATGTGGCAAACCGAGCAAATGAATTGGAGTGGAAGACAATAGCTAACTGAAGCAATTAAAAGTAGAAAGAAACCGTTCTTTGTGTATTAGAACAGCTGCATTGTGCGCGTCAAAGTTACCTTCCCACAGGTCTGCACTGAGCAGCTAGGGCGGAAGTGAACAGTCCATTGTCTTCAAGCCTCAATAGGGGGCAGGTACGATGAAACTCTGCACTTCGATACATCCCTCCTATCGGCTCTCACATAAAGGAGGGAGGGGAAGGTGTTATCGTCGAGGGAGGGATGGCGACAGAGGCAGAAAGGAGAGGAGAAACAAGGTCTAGAAAAGGTACTATGAATGAAACAGCTGGGACTGAGGTTATAGCCAGGGTTATTTTCTGGCTCTCCCTCTATCTCCTTCCTTTGTACGGAATGTTTACATCAACTTTGATTATTCTCTGAAGGACAGTCACTATGACAAATTGCCTTGGGAACATGGTGTGTTGTTTAGATGCTGATAGATGGATGAATAAACAACAGATAGACGGATATACAGTGGAAGCAGACAGAAAAAACAGGAAGGGACCTACAGCCTGACATTTTCAATGAAGACAGGCGGTGGCTACCTGTATTTCTACAATATAATTTCAATACTTTAATTACGGCATAATATGCAAGCGGGCAAGACATATCAAACAGCACCAACAAGCTACCCACAACAGGAGGCAAAGCTCCAAGGAGCAGGTAAAGCATAACACAACTCTGATGACAGAAGCAAAATAATTTGCTCACTTAAAAGGGACTCGGTACTTACATGATTTTTTTTTTTCTTAAAATTTGTTCTTCACAGAGGAATCTAATACAGCAATTAACTTAAGAAAGCTGCGAACAACGCTGCTCAGGCTGTTTCTGTCCTTTAGCGATAAGCTACAAAACCTGCAGATAAAGGAGAAGGTCAAAAGCCTCCATAAAAGATTGAGAATACCAGCACAACTGGCACTGCTTAACTATTACTGCGCTTACATGGCTCTTTAACTGATTTCTCAACATTTACTAGACTGACTGACAAATTTAACACTCTTACTCCTGTCTGATCGAACGTTTGTGGCATTTAAAATGAGTTCTGTAGCTTTGGATAGATTGGTTTTAGCCCTACTATCAACAGACAGAAATGAATCATCTATACCTTCTAAATTATTAATCAAGCATAGATGTTAAACGTTAACTGGTTCTGGCATCCAACATGTGAGGATTTCACTTGGATATTTTTGTGTTTTCCACTGACAGCGTGTTTGGTTCAGGGAATTTTTGATGGGATATTTCCATATGTAAATAAAGAATACATATAATATGTTATATGATAACAACGATGCTTCTAGTCTTTATCATGAGGCAAGATAACAAAAAATTACAAAACTTCTGCAGCTGTCAGTTCACGCAATGAAAGTTAAAGGAGGTCTAATGCCACAGTAAAAAATTAAATAGGATGCATCCATGAAACAATGAGGTTAATTAATGAGGTTAATTAAAATAAAATAAAAATCATTCCGTTTCAAGATAAGACTCTATGTTATGAACAGAGGGAAATGTCTTTGATCAGAAACCTAGCATGGGGGCTTCTCTCTGTGTTAGTTTTGAGTGTAAACACCTTTACCTGCCTTAGAGGCGACCAGCAGTGGATCGGCTTTCCTCTCAATTACAGTGTGAACCCTGGTTTTAGTCTGTAATGGCCCAATATTGCAACAGCTGATCTCAGAAGCCTGAAACCACCTCTCAGAGATCATAACAACACACACGCACACCAGCCAACTCACAATGTGCTGGAGCGGTCTCGTGTCAGGTCGTCATTACATTGGGCTGAAGCTGCCTTTGTTTACCTTCTACCCCCTTAAGGCAGAGTGACAGATAGAGGATTGTGGAGATTGTGGATAGATAGATGGCGGTATGAGCAGGCAGAGATGGCCCTTCCATGCTCCAGTGGCCAGCTTCAAGGACAGACGGGCCCTTCAATATCACAGCCTCTGTGTAATTAGACAGTGCTCTGTCACGCACCAAAGAATCGCTCCTATTTGTGTGATATTAAACGCAGCATGGGTATCCCCCACTGTGCTTTGCCATTGAGACCCAACGTAAAAAGGGAGCAAAGGGGGATTTGTACAAATTTAATTACATTCATAATTCGCCCATCTTTTGCTGTAATCACTCGGGGTTAAAGTAAATCCACTTCTTAGCTATAGCCACCCACGCCCTGTGTCGCCTTCATAAGCAGTGTACCGACTGGTTTTTCAGGGGAATGTCAGTGACAGACTGAAACTCTCTAAGTGAAAGTAAACATAGTTGTTGGAGTGCAGTAGTGAAATATTAACAGCCACACTCTCTCTCTACTGAAACTCTGTATGATTTGGTTTGGAGTGCTACAGCTCACATGCGTTTGTGTGTGTGTGGCTGTCTGCTGGTGTATGATACTGTGTCTCTGAGGCCACCTGCAGTTTCTCTGAAAGGCAGGGAAAAAATCTGCCGCTGTGTGCATCTCTGTGTGCCTGTTTTTGAGTCTTTGTGTGTCTGCTTGTGTGTGTTTGGTGCACCTCACAGCCAAAATCGCAGCGCAGGCAGCCCTTTCGAAAGAGAGGGAGAGGAGTGAAGCAGATCAAACACAAGCCAACTAATCACAGACGCCGGCTAATTAGCGCAGTCCTCAAAGGGGAACCAGGAGTGAGTGATGATTCTCCCATATGAATTTCCCAATGACGCTGTGCCGTATGCCACCATGAATACTCGGAGAGGAGAGCCCAGAGAGGCCAAAGTGCAAAAAGCAACACCTCTGGCCTTGTTGTAATCATATCATCTGAGAGCACAGGGGCAAAGTGGCGCTCGATATCTCTTATCAGCGTTTCACTCATGTGCACGCAACACACACAAACCTCACTCGCACAAACACACACACACTCACCATGACATTTTATCTTCACATCCTCAAATTAGACTGCATGTAACGTTTCCCATTAAGGGATTTCTTGAGCGATTAAATCCCAGACGCGGTGATATTCCAGCCTCCAGAGCACAGCACAGGTTGATGTTGGTGTGCGTAAGCTCAGAGTGCTGATTAGCCGGCGGATCTGCCACGCTGATCCCAGATTTCCACAAGATCAGAGGCAACCAATTACAGATTGCACATGAACGTTAACGTGCGCACTCACAAATGCGCCGCGGCACACAGATGCGACCGCACGCCCATCCAGAAACGGAAACACGGCGGCATGAGCCCCACCTCCTCGTCTGACTCCACACTCTTCTAATATCAAACGAGAGGACAGCTGTCAGAGGATGCTCAGTTCATCAGCCAACCCTTGTAGAGACAGAGAGAGTGCCGATGAACACAGAGAGGGTTAACAAAGTGTCTATTTGACTATCCGAAGAAGCGCAGGCCACTGAGGGGCCTAAATAAAACCCACTCAATCACGCCTTAAGTGTCCAAGTCCCATTTTTATCTCTATACATCTTGACATCAAGCTAAACATAGACATTCTAATTCTAGCTCTGGGCCTGGCTTTGAACAACATTGTGTCACTGGGAAGATAAACAACGACACACGCATTGACAAACACACCATTCATATTTCTCTCATTTCACCAGATTTATAGAGGAACAATAACCTCTCTCTACACTCTGCAAAACTGCCATCGATGGGCGAGGTTTATTTCACATGATTACAGTGTGACAGTTGGCATTCACGCGGCAGACAAATATACGCAGATTCCGCACTTATTGTTTATGACAAAAATTCTAACATGCTTTGAACATTAACAGCTGCAAGAGGGAGAAAGTGGAACAAATTGGTGGGGCTGGTCAGTGAAGACAAAAGGCATCAGAAAATGAAATTAAGCTCTAATTTACGGTTGAGCAACGCTGTAGCAGGGAACAAAAAGACATGTAGATAAATGAGTGCATAAGAGATGTTGGAGAGGAGACAGTGAGAGATATGGAGACGGGGGGGGGGGGGGGTGCTGCAGAGCAGAGCAACAGCTGCTGAGCATCACATCTGCTCCAAGTGGAGTCATCAGCAAACAGACAGACTGGAACCGACCCACTGAGGCAAGCCCCGGGGAGGGAGCGAGGGATGGACAGAGGAAGAGTGGAACGGAGTGTTGGTAAGGGGAAACAAAAAGAGGACGAGATGACAAGGATGCAATTAAAAGGATGAGGGGTGGCAGAAGATGAAATGGAGATGACGGTGCACAGGAACGGAAAGAGCTTCGTCAACCTGTTACTATTTCCCAAAATGGAGGTGACGGAACAAGGTGGGGCAGGATTACAGATGGCTTTGTGTGGTACAAGAAACTCACTTGCTGCAACCCCCCACCCCCCACCTCCCATCTCCTTCTTTACCCGCCCACTCACCCCTTTCCTTACATCCTTCCTCCATCCCTCTCTCCCTCCCTCTTTTTCTTCAGCAAGACTGACAGAACAAGAGAAGCCTGTGCGAGTAAAGATGAAAGGCCTGTGAGGGAGGTGTGTGTGTGGGTGTGTGTGTGTGTGTGAGGTGAATGAATGACCCCTTTGGAGACCCCTCGTGCACACTTTAGAGACGTCCTGTCCTAACACAATGGCCCAAAAAAGAGGAGAAAATAGAAATGCATATAACGTAGAAAGGCCACATGGAGGTCACATTACAGTTGGCCGTGTGCATGTGGTTCATGTGTGTGTTTATGCTCACACCATGTTCCCACGTTAGAAAATTAGACACATCAAACATCGCTTTAACAAGGCTGCCACAGCGTGAATATCATCTTCTGCCTTGTTTCATGTCCTGTAGTGTACACCTTCGGCCTGTGGAGAAGCCCCCCGAGGAGAGGTAGAGACCCTGAGAAGTACACATTGTTCATTCATGATAGCAGCCACTGGCAGCAAGGGCAACCCCGTAGCAGAGTAAGCGATGTCATTTGGCAGCAAATGAAGGGGAAAGAGCGAAGCACTTTCTGCATCTCTCCGAGGTCTCACAGCTAGCTCTAACGTTAAGTTAGCTCGGGCGCGGGACAAAGCTCAGTTTGTGCTCACGCCTCTGCATGGCGAAATAAACATAGTTGCTGCTTCACAGTTTCCTTTAGCTGCCCGTCTCTCCTCTCCTCTTATCTCGCTCTCCTTCGTTGTCACCCCCGCTGCCTGGAGAACAATCTACCGACACAGCATGCCCTTCCACAATATTTACTCACTCAGTATTGGCCAAATACAAAGGCCATTCTCTTACCCTCTCTGATGTCTAACATTCAAAAAAAATCCTTGCATCCACATGAACTTGCTGACAGCACCTGGTCTGGACTGCTCATTGCTCTCTTTACACCATGAACTCCCTCACACACTGGTTGACTGCGGGGATCCCTCCCTTCCTAAACTTCCTGTCTGGTTTGTGTCTTCGACTGATCTTTAGGTTGGTGAAGACAAACAAGTGTAGAAGGAACCCCAACCTTGCCTGCGGCTTGGAGTGTGTTTCTATTGCTCACATCCTCATGCACAACCCCCCGATTCAATACCCCTGACAGTGTCTTTACACCTTTTCCTGTGCAGCTTGTTCCCTTCTTTCCTCTTCTGCCTCGCTGTTCCCCTCTCTCTCCTATCTCAATCTGTCACCTTACATTCTCCCCTCGGTACTCCTTAATCTTTTCCCTCATTGCATCAAACCAATTTTCAAAGCAGCTTTTCCAACTAATCCAACATTTTCTGTTTTTAGCAAGCAACCCCAAATATAAGTTCATTAACAATCAATTGCTGAAATCAGTTGCAGCGTTGCAAAGCTCTGGTTTTTCCTGGCTCCTCGTTCATTAGCATATGTTTGAAAACCCAGTCTAAATGAAATGATCGGAGATGATGATGAACTACAAACAAAGAGCCAGAATTATTGCTATAACGTGGCTGCATGTCATGCTTGCTTTTAATGTGTTGCACTGGTTATTTTTTTTATTTTTTATTTTTTTAACTAAGCGCCTAAAATAGATGCAAATGAGTGAAGAGTTAGAAAAAGCCACGGCGCCCAGAGTAATGACATGTCCCCAGGGTGCCTGCTGTTTTCGGGTGATTGTTCAAGAACTCCTGCGGGGCTGTGCATGCTAATAAGTAATAATGTTCTATCAAAGTGAAATGTTGCATTGCGTCTTCTGTCTTCTCTACAGTATCTTTGACTTATTTCCAGCCTTCCCATCCTCGTCGGCCCCCTCTCTTGATAGGAGATGTGCTTCCATGGACTGCACCTGTGTCTCATTAGAGCCACTGATGGTTCAGTAACAGGCTCCTCTCTTCCCTCGCCATTGTGCTCTCACTCTATTCCTCCCTGTAGCTACTGCCAACATACATTTACCTCCAACAGGATAGCCTGCACAAATTCCTTCCCCTTGCTCATCCCGCTGCATGCGTTCACATGATCTCCCCTTTCTCCTGCCATTACAGAATCAGCACAAATGAGCTTTGTCAACTTTTAGTGGATGTAATGATTTTGTGATAGAGTGGCCGATGCCTTCACTTTGTCAGGAAGTCTTAGACACGGCCTTTCACTTGAACAGGATATTGCCACTTTTTAAGAACAATACTGCTCTGTCAGTCTGATTTATTTCCACTTCCATAATTTCAGTATATATTTAACTATTATATCTAGGGCTGCAACCGATGATTACTTTTATTATTATTATAGCTATTAATTAATCTCGATGAACCACTAACAGTCCAAAATAAGAGTCCATAGAAATCAAGTCTAATATTTAATGTTATCAGTCTGGCGTGTATTATTGTATTATTTTAATGGCAGTTAACTAAAGTGTCAGCATTAAAATCCTCATATTCGCTTGACTATCACATAAGACACACACGCACAAACAGAGAAGCTGTACAACTGATAAGCTGAAGGTAGACAATGTTCGTTTTAAACTTATCATTTCATCACTAGACATTCTCAGACATACCACACATACTGATGCAAAAGTAAACTGAGAAAAATATACAATGCCACCAAAAATGGGCTGTCAATTTATTGTCTCAAATTGAGATAACCATGCGAGAAAAATGCAGAAGCAAACACAAAAACCACTTATGCTGTTGTAAAGGTTTGGGCACCCATGGAGAAATTACATATTTTGTTGATTTCTGAAGTGAAAAGAAAATAAACTCCACACGCACTGCAAAGATAGATATTAAAAAATATCTCTAAATATCAATGCATTTCATTTCCTGGACCTAAACTGAAAAAACATACCACAGTATTTGTGGTATGTATGAAATGGAAAACCATTTTCCATTTCGTTTCAGTGATTGTGGCCCAATCGCTCAATTTTAACTTCACCTGTCTTCAGCAATTGTTTCAAAAAGGACTCTGGAAGAGGTTATATCATCTTAGATGAGGTTGTAGTAGGGCAGGTAGAGCCCGTTTGTGATGCACAGTAGAATGGTGCACCTGCTGTTCACTGCTGTGTCGGCTAAACAGCTAAATCAGCTAAACAGTTCTTAATTTGGAGATTTTTCAATGCCTTCCCGGCTAACAGATGTGGTGTTCAACTGAATGTTTTCTTGGTTTTCCACATTTCCCTTGTTTTTCTAAGCTAATTAAACGTGAAGGTGTCTGTTTGTTTGTTGAATGGGCTGCATTTACTTCTTTGCACTTCTAACAATTAAATCAACAACACTTGCCTAGAGGTGTCCAAACTTTTGCAAACAATAGTTTATTGCAGTGCACTTCTCCACAGTTTATCAGCTCGGCCAGAGTACACCTGTAATCTTTAAAGCTGTATGCGCTGTAATGTCTCAGGACACAAGTATCACTGCGCTGACCTGTACTTGGTGTTACGAAACATGGCGCAGTAGGCAGCTGCACTGCTGGACTCCAACTCCAGTCTGTTAACTGTAGCTATTAATTCCCATGCCGTGATAGTATGACAAGGAAAATGTGTTTAACTATAAATGCAAAGCGGTGTTTTTGTAACAGTTCTCTATTTATGATCTTCTACATTTTTGCTGTGCATATAATGTCTTAAAAAGACATTAGCAGTTCTATGCAGGATGAAAAAGTCTCTACAATTATTTAAATTATTGGATAATACATAAGACTATTATAATGACTAATAAAAACCTGGGTATTTAGCAGAAATCCAATAGTAGTGTCACAATAGAATCACTTTAGGTTTAGGATATCCATAGAAATCAAGTCAATATTTAATGTAATCAGTCTGGACTAACTATGATATCATAGCCAATACCATATTCTTTTAAGGCCAATTAACCCCAATGTCAGCATTAAAAACTCAAGCGCATTCATTACACTTGACAAATGAATGCAATGCCGAGATTATACGAGTCTTAAAACCAACTACTGGGCAAAAAAGACAGTCCAACATTAGGCTTGATGACTTCCGAGATAACTTGCTCCAGAGTGTGATGGCTTCTCAAGACAAGTAGAGGGGATTGAGTGGCTATAAGCATTAGAAGATCATGGACAGAGTCCCTCCTATGCTGTGCATATTAATTCTTCTAATGCAGCTAAGCTCAGCTTGTCAAACGTTGACACTGCATAATTATGTCATCTACAAGGGACAAGCTTTTTAAAAGGGCAGGCATACGGTGCAGCAGAGAGACTCTGTCGATGGACATGTCTTAAAATGTCAATAAAGAAGGGTTTACTTTTAGCTGTTAAGACGTTTAGGTCACAATATGGAAACAATGTTAGATCTATGGATGCTGAAAGGACACCAGCGGTGAGTGGAATGTGCACTCCAAGGTGTCTTAACATAACTGGCAAGTCTTCCACAGAGAGACCTTTTCACAATAACGAACCAGCCAATTCTCAAAGTATCATCCTGAATGACAAGAGCGTCCATCAAACACCCAGATCCCCTCACCCATGGCCTCTCGCCATCCATCAATCCACCCTGACAGCCCTGCCTCTGTCTCTCTCTATGTAAATAAACAATAGAAAGATGAGGGGAGGGGCCAAGAGCAGGGGGAGAGCAGGAGAGGAAATCAAAGTAGGACATTCCAACCTAAAACAAGCAGGACAGGTCAGGTTCAGAGAGGAAAAAGAAGAAGTGGTTATGTATGAGGGAGAACAATTATAACATAGAAAAGAGGAGGGGGAAAGGGGGAGAGCGACATTAAGGAAATGCTCTGAGGTGGTGAGGGGAATGACAGAAGAAAGAGAGTCATCTGGAAAGAATGAGGAGGAGAGATAAAATGGAAGAGAGGGGGTCTTACTGGCACAAGGATGACAGCCAAATGAGCGGACACACGAAAAAGGAGTCATGTGTAAGAATGCAGAGAAGAAAGACAGCATAGAGGAAAAACATCTATGGAGGACATCAATAATCCATGCCAGATAAAGCAATTCTGTGTCAAAAGCAAAGAATGTAATAGAGAGGGAGACAGCAGAGGAAAAAAGAGAGAGAGACATAGAGATAAGCAAATGAACAAGAATAAGTTGGTAGGTGGAGCCTGGGGGACTTCTATTTAAAACCAGAACAATTCCAAACACTTGTGTTAGTTTACACAAGCACATCCTTTCCCAGCCCTTTCCTCACCTCACCCCCCATCTACCCGCGGCTGTGTCTATTTAAATGTGTGCTTAAACGGCAAGTGCTACTGCTCTAATCATGGCTGGCATCACGGCACAACCCCTCTCTGCTTCACCCTCCCTCCATCCTCCCCAGCATCCAGCCTTCATCTGACGCTCAGACCCTGCACGCACTCGGCGCACACATACAGTCGCGCGTGCACCCTGCATGACTGTGCCGTGCCGGGGAAAAATTCATGAATCAGTGGCGCACGAATCAGCCTGCAAGCTTGTTTCAAGTAGAGGAGAGTGGGAAGAGAGGAAAAGGACACAAGTGTTTCCTTAAAAAGGCTTTTAAAAAGGAGGATTCACGAGACAGCGCCCAACAACCTGGAGGAGCAAGCACACACCCAAAGGGCCACAGGGACAAGTACTAGTCAGCAGAGAAGACACTCCCTCTCCTCTGTCGTCCCATCTCTTACGGCCCAGGAAGGCAGCTAGGGCAGCAAGCAGCCAAATCACAAGCAAATACATGGCACATGCACACAGAGCGATGAGAAAATATCTGACTTTCTGCACAAAAAATGTCCTTTGAGGAGCATATCAAGACCTTGTGTACAAAGAAAACTTGGTAAAAAGGCACCGCAGTGGCCTATCCTCACAAAAAGGCCCCTCCATCAGCTTCCATTTCAAGAGAAACTACCCAATCATCTCTTGTTACTGAGCCACTTTCCCTCCAGGGCCACTACTCAAAAGCAGGTCTGTCCATTGATACAGGTGTGGTGCGCGGGGAAGAGGGGAAGGGAAGAGGACGGAGGGGACAATAGATGGCCTTTTCAATGCTCTCCCTCAGTTCACCTGGATTAGGGGGAATAGAGTGCAAGTCTGAAGAGAGGAAAGAGGAGGAGGGTCTCTAAGCTTGGCTGAGAACAATGGTGACTCTGTTTTCATTCACACCAAGTGTATCATTCTGTCTAGCAGCAGCCAGCTGACTGCCTGGACAAAAAAAACAACATTTCAAGGTTGCTGCTGTTGAGTGAACTCTTTTTTTATGTTTATTATATTGTAAAAAACACATTATCCTCGGCTCAACAAATACTCCCAGCCCAAAGTAAGATGAGCCCATTATTTGAAAATAGGGAACAGAGAGTATTTTTGTGAATATACTTATTCAATTCTGAAAACAAAGCAATGCCACTGCAGGCTGCAACATTATTGATTATTACCAATGAGTTTGTGCAATAGTGCGTTTTTTGTTTATAAAAGAAAACTGTGAAAAAGAAATTCCAGAGCCCAAGGCGAAGACTTCATTACTTGTTCTGCCTGATTAATAGTCCAAAACCAAATGATTATTTAATGCACATTAATGCAAGACCAGCAACAAAACAAATCATACTGGACATCCCTGAACAGTTCTAGCGCATATTTTCCTCACTGCTATGGATAGTGGAAAAATACTGTATATCTGAGAGTGTGTGTGGGAGGGCAGGGGGGCATCCTACTATAATGGCAGGGGAAACACTGCATAGGACCCAAAGGCCCCCATTAACAACATTCTGTTGCCAGACACCACAGGACACCCTCAGAAAGCCCATGTCCATTCTCTGATGAGTCACAGTTGTTTTGGAGGCACAAGGGAGACCTCCACAATATTAGACAGGAGGTCATAATGTTATGCCTGATCGGTGTATATACACATTATATGCATGTGTGTGAATGAAGCTTCACAAATCTAGTCTTCTGTATTGGACTGCATTACTTTTTGCACTGGGAATTAACTCTTCAAATGTAATCCCATTTCAGCTTCAGTGTGAGATTCTTGTTAGATGAGTCAAGCTATATTACCAGCCTAGTGACTGCCTGCGGGGGAGACGAATGTGTGACAGCATCTAGCAGCAGGGGAGCGGACAATGTCAGCCTGATCCCAGCACTTCACGACAGGTTAGCTCTGCTGAAATCAAATCAAATCCTGCATCGGTTTTCAGTTTCCCGTATTAAATACTTGCTTAGCTCACTTGCTTACATTACTTTGTTGGGCTACTTCCCCTTTCCTGTCGTCTGTACAGTAATCAAGTGATTCAACCATCAAATCAGGCTAACATTCCTCAGAACTGCGGCCATGTGTGTGCAATGCATGCACCGTTTGTCCGTGTTCGTGGTTGAGTGTAAAGTGGTTGTGATTGGTCGTTCCGCAGCCTGGGCGAGGGAGACGGGGCGGGTGAGATAATCAGGGGAGGGGTGAGGTGGGGTGACACACTGTAAAAGTGTCACAGCAACTTAACCTTCAAAAAATGCCCACCAGGGTGGAGTGGGAGGAGGTGTTCTTGGCCATTAGAAGGGAAAGAGGGAGAGGACACGTGTATGAGAGAGAGAGAGAGAGAGAGAGAATGATTGATGTGTGGAAGAAAAAAGAAACAGAAGACCTCGTTAGAGATTGTAGGAAAGTACAGATGCCTGCAATACAAATGTCTGTAGGGAGGGTGGGGGCTGTTAAGGAGGTATGAGAGGAAAGTAGAGCGAGGGATGGGGAGAAAATGCGAGCAGGAGAGGGAAAGTAGAAAAGGCAGTATGGATGAGTTTAAAGTGGAACTCTGGGGCTGACATAGGTGGAAGAGACAACTGGGGAATTGGACGGGGGGGACAGTAAAGCTAGAGAAGAGAAGAAGAGAGGGGATCGAGAAAAGTCACAGACGTTCCAATTACATGAGAAACGAGGGATTGATGACTAAGAAACAAAGCAACGGATAAGGGAAAAAACGGGATGAGGGGAGGAAGAGAGATACAGTAAGACACCAGTTTATTGAGTAGATGGATCAATTATGCGGACCAAATTACATACGGAGAGCAGGAAGTTGGTGCGTCAGGAGAGGATGTAAACAGAGAAAGACATAGAGGGCAGGGAAAGAACAAATCAAGATGGAGGAGTGGAAGTAAAGGCACAAATCTGACAGGGGGAAAGTGGCACAGGGGAGCAAGTGGCTGATTAGAGAGCAGCCAATTGGTTGAGCAGACGAATGAGACAAACCACTTAGGAGGACCTACTCTTCCTAAGGAGCCACACCAAACAAACCCTGACACACCCTGTTGGCAAAACACTGGGCTGATAACTGAATAACCCTGATGCTGCCATTCGACCTTAATGTGCCGTTTGCTTCAGGGGAAGATTTAAATGCTGCTGCCATTTCAAGGCTCCGGGGACTAATGACGACTGCTGCCTGTTCATCAGCGTAGCTTGGCAGCACATGTTTGTAACAACAAGTGAAACGGTAGACAACTCAGTGGCGATTTGTAGGATCGTCACTGATACCGCTTGTGAAATACACTACCCACATGTTTTCAGAAAAATAAAATCTGTTGTGCATTACCTCAGCAGTGGCATAATCACTTTCAGATTTTTTTTTCTTTCTTTATCAGATCATTTCTGTACACATTTGCACATGTAGGTATGTAATTGTATCCTGTTGCTCAGATAAAACCACTAGGATCACGAGGAGAGCAGGCTGAATTGAAAACAGTAGGTGTGCCCCGGGTTTTCGAGGGGCATGACTCTCTAGCCAGCTCCCAGAGCCCTGACAAGACCCTGTCACGCCAAATTCAATTTCCTCCTGTAGCCAGCCTGTCCACTGCCTCTGATAAGTGTGAATTGGACATGACCTTGTCAAAGTCAGATGTGATGAAGATACAGCACGTCTGTGTTTGTGTGCAATAACAGTGGTGTGTAAAGGTGTGCAGACAGGTAACAAAAATGGGCAAAGTGGCTGCAATGCTGCGTGAAAAACATAAAGAGGAGCAGAATGTGTCAAAGTGAGACACAGTGGCAGCATAAACTGCACAACAATTCACAAACTGGGGGCTGGGAGGGATTAGCAGAAGAGGACGGGAGGCAGAGATGTGCCATGGTGCCGTTACGTCGATGGAGTGAGCCTTAAATGTTTTCAATATCACATAAGGGCACTGCATCATCCACCATTCAATACCAGATCAATAACACAAACCACCTTCCACCTCGCAAACTACATTTAGACACATTAAGGTGACTGCTAATGAGGAGCTGTGTACATGTGTGTGCGCGCGCGCGCGTGTGTGTGTGTATGTACACTGAAGAGGACACAGTCAAGGGCCTCCGTGCTGAGTTGCACAGAGATCTGCTGAGTGTACTATGGATTTCAGAAATAAAAGAATGTGACAAAGACAGAAGAAAGAGGGTAAAGATGACAGAGAGAGGGCATGGGCCAGGTAACAATAATAAAAAGAGAAAGGTTAGTGCAAGCAGTCCTTTACTGTCTACAACCCAAAGGCTCTTTGACTATTAAATATGTGTCTGATGCTTTAAGAGAGGGGGGGAAAAAAGGGGGAGTGTGATGCCTCTAAATTACAAATGAGCTGATAATTCTTAGCCTCCCTAGTTCACTCCCTCACACAGTTTTATGAAAACCTCCTTCAAACCCTCTGCCAAGATACTGCTGGGTGGAATTTAAAAATGTTGACATCTTCAACCCCCACTCACCGGTCTACCTTCACTGATTTTACTACAGCGGGGTCACAGAGCCACCCATCTCCCAAGTCTAGTTAATTAAGGGGATTTTATTTAAAGAGTTTGGCTGCCTTTCAATGGATCTTCAGTTGGAATTAGCGCACATTCTCTGCACACTGGATGAGCTGGAATGGGTTTGACCTGCCTCTCCCTAAATTCCATCTGGGTTTTGTTAGGGAGATGCAGACAGCAAAATGCAGATTAGGCAAAAGGCATCTTGACTAATGTTGTGGAAACACATGTGTGACTGAAAAATAAAGTGAGCCACATGCCATATGGCATTGTATATGTGACACGCTTTTGGCAAGCTTCTCCAGAAAATAGTACAGCCTTAAAACTCCCCATTATCTAGAAACACGCGGGTGCTTAGAGTATATTACGGACTGGTCTCAAGCTGTGAACTTTTATCGGCGTGTGAGCTAATGCACACAGATTTGATGTAGATAGCAGTTTAACCCAACAACTCTGCCAAGAATATCATCGACCCCAACACAGTTGTGATCTAGAAGCCCCTCAGCTGCCCCATTCATATTAATAACATTTGGCATTCCTTCTAAGAGGAGGATTTCTGCTCATTTTCCTTCAGATCAGATGGGACTGACTCCAGCCGTCTGGCTACCCCAGGAGGCAAACACAAACATCCCAATGGGGGGGCTATCTCAGTGACCTTAACAAGGGCTACCCTCCACCCAGCATGCACATGCAGGAGGATGTAAGTAGAGAGGGACTTCCGGCATGGAAATGCATCCGACACAACGCTCCTGGCTTTGGCTTGTTCTTTGCTGGAAAGCCACTATCATTATCACAAGTTGCATGAAAAGCTTCATTTAAAAGAGTCAATTAAATGAGCAGGGAGTCTAAAAAAAGGACGTCCTCCGATCTCATGTCTGTAGAAGATAACAGGGTAGCTGATGACGATGATACACTCCCCCTCCTAAAAGAAGCAGTAACGCACACATGCACTGTCATGTTGCAATGCAAAGCCTTGTTCCTATTATTGGAACGTCATTTGACTTACAGCACAGCCCCAGGTTACTGCCCATATTCATCGCTAGCTGTGTGTGAACATGTGCACGCGCAAACTCAATTGTGTTTGTGGTCCAATAGACGGCTTTAAAATGCAACAAGAAGCACTGACTCGTGCTCATCGACCTCCGTCTCTTCAGATCCATCCATCCAGTCTAATAATATTTGCCAAGTCAACAATAAACCTGATGGATCTTTTGTGTTTCTGGTCAATGGTAATGAAAAGTCTACGAAGCAAAGTAATTTCACTAAAACTATTTATCAAAATATCTGTATATCTAAAATCCTGTAAGACTCTGAAGAGCAACGTTAATTTAATCAATACAACTTCCAGGTAGAACGGTTTCAAAAATGAAAAGAGCCTCCTGCTAAAATGTTTTCAATACAGCTGTTACAAAGCTTTCCATCCGTCACTAGTTCATTCTTGGATAAGAGGTACTTCATTTGTAGAAAGCCATTAAATATCGCCACTAAGCTGAAATCTTTTTTTTCCCCAAAAAGAATACCTGGTGGAAAAAAAAATAATAGAACGCCGTCTAAATCATTATGCTCATTTGGTGAAATGCCAAATATTTCATTCAATCATTTTACAAATTTGTTATTCAGAATTAATGGGACCACATTTGCTGCGCATCACACTTGCAGGAAGACGCATGCACACAATGGTATCACTCACTTGTCTCCATTAAGCCATAAATTCATGCACACTTTTATGTCTGAATCAACAGACTCTTAATGGTGATTATAAGGGGGAGGAGGAGGTTATTGATGTGTCATTTAAACAGGAAGGCCCCATGGCACGTGTGTGTACATACTAGCACGTAATCACGGCCAGAACGAGATTTTCTTACACACATATAGATACACACACCCGACCTTTTCAAAATCCTTCTGACATTTACAGGGCCGGTGCAAAGGGGCGAGGACAGCTCATCTACATAATGATAAAACCAAACCGCTGCAGCCATTAACACACAAAATCAAACTAAGACCGAAACCCCTCGCTCCCCAGGGACTATAATGAGACACTAAGGACTTACTTTTGCCTTCTTTTATTAGCGACGGGAAAAAAAATAAACTCCTCTCATGATCCATCAATTACATCGCTCTTAATAGACAGAGTGGAGTGCTCTCTCTCTGTTGTTATAATGAATGGTCCCAGGCTTGGCACAGCTACACTGTTCACCATGTGTGTGTAGGGGGGGTAGTCAGTCCTAATAGTTTGAGTTATTGCACACAAAGGACTGCCAAAAGAAACACTGCTACATTAGAGTCACTCAGTATCTGCATAAAGTATGTGTGTGTAGGAGTTATGGGTGAACACAGCTAACATTATAATGACTTGTGAAAATGCTGGAAATTTCTGGGTATTTTCAAAAGTTATTATATGAGAGGGGATGCATGTAGGATGAAGTTCATACATTTCTGGCTGACAAGAGATTGTAGCGCCATTGTGATAGACCATGGTGAGGTCACATGCTTTATTCCTCTGTGTGTCTGCGTGTTGTTCATGTCATAAACAGCATAGCCTTGACTCAACAGAGAGGGGGGGAGGAGGGCTATTTGAATAACCCAATGACTACTGTCACTCAAACAGAAGCAATGGACAGGGGAATGAAAGATAGCTCGGGAAAAAAGAGACGAGAACAAGGCCTCTGTATGTACTCAACACCAGAGCTGGGGGGAGGGAGCGTGGGTTGGCGGGAGAGAAGGAGGTTTCAAGTGGTAGATGGGAAAGAGGGGAGGTGGGGCGTCGGCTGTCTTAATCAGTTGCTGCCTGTTGAGCTTTCCAGCCAATCCAGAAACTCAGCCACAACCCCGCGCAAAACAGCAGGCTACCCAAAGGCCACCTGTTTCTTCGAAACCGGGCCGGCTCATTTCCACATGAAGAAGAAGCTTTGCCGGATACTCTCAGGTATACAAAGAAAAACATTGGTTTATGTGTGAGCAGAGAAGGAAGCACACTCTTCTGCTCCGAGCCTGCATGCCCACCAGTTTCTCAGGCAGCCAGCCAGCCACCCCCTGCTCACATGCAGCTTACTCAGCCATAAAGACAATACCCCCAACCTAAAACTCCCCCTCACGTAAGCCCACCCTTCTTCCAATAAAAACATCTCCATGGTAATGGGCCAAGCCTTTCTGACCCACATCCAGGGTCCCTCACAACCTTGACTTGGGGGATGGGGGGGTTGTATTCTAGTGTAATTTCAGAGCTTAAACTTGTAGCCCACCTGTCTACTTCTATTAAAGTGTGTGTGTGTGTGTGTGTGTGTGTGTGTGTATATATATATATATATATATAAAATCCAACCTTAATTAAAACCCCATTTTTTACATTAAAGCTAGGCCACATTAAACTGAAAACCTTGCAGAGAATTAAATCACTTCTCCCACTCACAGACTCAGGATGGAAGGTGGAGGTAAGTGGGTGCTGTCAAAGCTTGAGAGGAAAAGGGGGAAGTAAAAATGCAAAGTAGACAAGTGAAAAGTTTCAGTCCCACAGCAGTTAAAGCTTAAGTTTCATAGCTTATCTATCACACAAAAGAAGGTCAGAGGTTCACATTGAAAAATATGACTTAAGAGAACACTAAAAAGCAATGTTTTAGCTAGTGCTGGTTAAGCCTTGAATTCTTCCAAGCTCATAAATATGTAAAACCTTTTGTTTTGTTTTCCCCCCACTATCCTCCCTCCCCTAAGAGCACTTCATGTTCTGTAAAATGAAATTGGACAAACAAAAAAGGTCCACTGCATGAATAAGTCAAACGAGTGACTGTTCTTATGAGTCGTGATTAAAGGCACCACCATCAACTGATCACTACTGGAAATGTATACTGTAGCCGTGCCAGGGCGTTAGATCTAGTCCTACATTCTTGCCCCAATTACAGCACAAAACAAATAGCTGGCCTAGTGAGGAAAAGCAGAGAAAATGTTGAACTGGTTTCATGCCACACACATTCATATGTTAATGGGTTAACTGCATGCCAGGAATATTTTCTCTCATTTCTGGGCCTGTTGGTGCAGTACTACATGCTAAGCTACCTGAGGTAAAGTGGACTGGAAAATACCTGAATAATTAACATGTAGTGTATAACAGGTTTCCAAGAAGCAGGCGTGGCCTTGCTGTCACTTACTTGCTTAAAGTAATGGGCGCTTGAGTCACAAACACTAGAACTCTACATAGAAGTGACGCACTATGTGAAAATTGCGCAAGAGTAGCACTCACTTAAAGCCAAACTATTGACTGAATAATTTGTCATCTATGATAAAGTTTCAGCTGTTTTCCTCTCTGCGTACAGTAAAAGCTGTTTCCAGACCATTTTTTCCCTCAACAGAACTGTATCCAACGAATGACGATGATGATGTGATGAAAGAGGGGAGAAAAGGAGCCGAGAGGGGACGCTGAGGTGGAGAACGGTGGCTTTTGGGTGAAAATAGTATAGGAAGGACAGACTGGATCTGTGACTCCGTTTAAAGAATGGTCAGCAGACACCTCTCCAAAACACCTTTCAACACACGGAGCCACACCTAGAGAAACTAAACATGGCGTTGAGTCACCGACCGAAACTCAGGTCAAAGAGCGGTGCAGCTGGTTCAACACGGAAACTCACAATCTGTAGTTGGATAGTTTCAGTATTTCATCAGAGCAAATAGGCTAAAGTAAATTATATGACTTACAGTAAAAGGGACTCAGGAAATCACCTGTTTCCCCGTGGCTGTCACCGCCCTGACAGGTGGAAGTCAGGTCTAATTTAGTCTCCTCTTAAATTATTTAAACTCAGAGAATAAATGAAAGGCAATATGCTGCCGGCAATGAGGTGAGCACCGAGAAGTTTTCAGAACTGATCCTTTCTTACCGTGCAGTGTTAGCGCCGACACAACCAAGCAGAGCAGTCCCATCATTTTTGAGCAGTCGGGCCAATTTCGGGCGTCATGTCTCGCCATGGCTGATTACTGTCCTCAACGAAACCAGAAACGCAGTCTTTCCGAAATAAAGATGAAATCGACACCTTTACACGCGGCTCAGTTTCGTTTTAAAACCGCACTCGTTCAAGGCAAGAACAAAAAAAATCTAAATTAAAACAAAAACTTGTTTGGTTACTGGACTTTGTCTTCGCCGGGTGTCCTTCACTGCGCCTCCAATGCGGAGTCTGTTAAAATTAATGAAAATCCTTGAGAATTCGTCCTGGCTGAGCACAGGTGAATATAACCCCCAGCTGGTGCTCAGGATGTAATGAAGTGATTGCTGCGCTCTCGTTCTCTCTCTCTCTCTCTCTCTCTCTCTGCTCCAACTAGTTCTTGTGAGTCTGAGAGCGCGGCGGGTCCGGCTGTGTGTGACTGACTGGGTGATGTCATCAAGCTGAGAAGCGTCACAGTCCCTCTTCCAAAAACCAATTAAGACCGGCGACGGCAGGAGGGGGAGAAGGGGGGAGGAAGGATGCGGGGTGGGGGCGTGCGCCGAAAGCAACTTGTTGAAACAACCAAAAGCATTTCCCTGAAAAACAGCCGCATACCATCTAAACAGCGCAGCACATTTTAAGTCAAGTCGCGTTTATTGATACGACCCAGTGGGGTTTTACAGTCTGTGGGCTACAGCTACAGCTCCAGCGATTCCAATGGGTGACATAAAAAGCAACAGGGGAGGGATGCCTCTTCCAGAGCGGAGATATATGAAATGTCTATATTTTGCCCACAGAAAAAAAACACGAAATATCCCAAAACATGTTTAATCTTTCAAGTTCAGATCCAACCAGATCACTTATGTCTCCGGAGTCATCTTGATCAATTTTCAGCCACTGCAGGCGCACATAATATTACACTCAGATTGATAGTCTGCAACCTAAAGATCAAATGCATTCAACCCGAAAAAAAAACAACATAAAGTTCCGCAATTCATCCAAGTCACACACTATTGATGTAGTGGTGGCGAGGTGCGTGGAAGCAGATGATTCTTCCGCCCTCTGCTGTTAGCTTTTGCACAGAGGCGTGAGATTAGCTCAAATAAACTCCAGCACAGCAGATGCCCAAATCAATAAACATTCATTAATGAACGGGAAGAAACGAATCCAGTGGCAGTCAGCGAAATCAAATCAAAAGGCTTCTCATGTATCTATTTGCAGAGCAGACTCTCTGTTGATTAGTTTTTTTTTCTTCTTCTTCTTCTTCTTCTGAATAACTTCCAATTCATTTTGCCCTATTTTCTCTTTGAAGCAGGGGGCATACCAGCATAGCAAAGGCATTATCTGGTTTAGGTCTAATCCCTATACCCAAGTGTTTTGCAGCCAATGTAATTACATCTCCGTAAGTCCCACAGTTTAAACCGTGCTGCCAGGTTCCTTCTGTTCTGTTCAATTTCCCAATTTGCCTGTAGTGGCAGCCTCTTATTTCCAGACTGCGTTTCTGAGGTGCAAATTCTGAAGATCCTGATAACTATCAAAGGTCAAACACTGTTGAGCACACCAGAAAAAAAAAACAAATTAGTAGTTAAAATATGATTTTGTTTGGACCTTGTCTTCAAAGAGTCAGGAGCGTTTCCGTTTATTTCCTCTCTTTTTAAATGCCGACAGTACTTTGCGTTGCATGTTTTAACTTGCGCCAGGCTTCCGGCCATGTAACCGAATGTTGGAGGACCGGCGCATTCGCACAAAGTGTGCAGGGACCACCAATACTACCACTGGTATGACTAAATCGTATGCATTCATGGTAGAATAAGAAGCTTTGAAGAAAGTAGTCACCAAATGGAGAATTTCATCCCGTTTTCTTCCCACATTCATCCATTTTTCATGCCTTCACATCTTCCACTTTCCAGCTACCACCCATTTTACTTATATAGTACCTCACATCTTTATTCTCACGTCCCTTACACCATCCCTTCATTTACACTTCACTTTCCTTCCCTTTCTCATGCCCCCTCCTTCTCTCCCTCTCTCTCTCCCTCTTCCCGTGTCATTCAATTTCCTTTGTCCACTCGTCCTTCACTTATTCCTACTATTCATCCTGTCCTCCATCCTCATGCTCTCCCGGGGTTTGTGGCAGTGATAATGAAGCACACAGTTAACAGATATTAGCTCATTGGCAGTGGATTCATTAGACAGAGCCAAGGCTTATGGTGATTATTTACCCGTGGAGGAGGGGGCACAGGATCAGTACCACGCTCCGTGTCAGCAGCCACAGGCTTCTTTGAAGTCACACTGTCTCTTTTCCTCTGTAACACTCTCTCACACTTCTGCTCGCGGGTTTTCTCATTCTGTCTGAGCACCTCTCCTTCCACATTTCTCCCTCGTGCTGCTTTCCCTTGTTTTTCTCTTTCCCTGTCATTAGACACCCACAATACATATCTACTTTCTCTCCCTCTCTCTCTCTCTTTCCCTATCTCTCCTTGCCGCCCCCATTCACCCAATGGTAATTATGGAAAATCTGTAATAGTGCTCAGAGGAGCTGATAATACCTTTAGCTTAATTAAAGACATTTATGGGATGTAAAGACATGTAGCCTAGGGGTTGCCATGCACCCACACCAACCCAAACTCTTTATTTCTTGCTGTTTCATCTCTCCCATTCCCTCACTTTCTGTTATTCTTATCATTTTCTCTGTTTCACACACACTTTGTGATGCACACAAGCTCATTCCTTTTGTCAAACTGAATGTTAGAGTCAGAGGTTGTCCTTCTAATTGCATGCTCAGAAGTGGTGTAGAACATTGTAGGCTAACATTATGGTTAATGCCACTGTATGTACTTTATCTGCCTCACGCACACACATACATATCAGGAATAATGACGGCCATTTCCTGCTGATTGTGTTTGTGCTGGTTGCCCCACATCCTGTTGGGCTGAACGATGTCCAGCAAGCTTGTTGACATGTCAGTCAGGGACATCAGCGATATCATAAGACACAGAACAATACCTCTAAAGCGCACTTAAAGATCACAGTGTTGCAGAGAAAACTGGTGCAGGGTGTTTTTTCTTCCCTTTAATGTGTGATGGCATCTGGCTTTCTCATCTTTATTCTTGCTTCTTCCATTGCGGTATGTTCCTCTCACGTCTGCATCACAGGTATGAAACGCTTTCTGTGAATATATTTCTGTGACACTTGAAACTGTTCTAGCCGAGGAGAGAGAATGAATGAATCCTCATCTTTGAATCTGAATGACGCCATGCATAAAGAAAGTTCTTCTTCATCCCATGGGCTCGTTTTTTAAAAAGTTTAGGCATTAAGAAAAGGAGACAGCCAATGACATCTCCTTGTGTAATCTTATGAATTTTGTTCCTTTCATTTGCTGCATCCAAAATTACCTTGAGGCTTTGTCCAAAAACAACATTCACAGGTCTACACTGAAAGAAAACATACCACCAAGAGAACAACAAAATCTACTGACTTGTATTTCACGTATTTCAAATTCATTTGAAGGCAAAATGATGCTTTAGTTGTCCGTGTTAGAAATATCAAGTAGTTTTCTTCCAATGTCTTTTTAGGGCAAAGAAATCTTTTGTCATCCATCTCCTCAAAAAAATTGCTGCCTGGGGAAACAAAAAGAGGAAATTTACTAAAAGGACCGAAATTTTGGAAGATAGCAAGTAGAGTTAACACAGAGGTCTCATTATAGCTGCAGTCATATTTATACAGAAAAGGGGGTTTTGTGGAACAGTACAGTCATCAATTTTAAGTAGAAGATGTTAGAACTGTGGTCCGTTGTGAGATTTTCGTTATTTACCACTGCGCTAATGTCTTTTAAAATGCTTAACCGTTTCTTCTCTCACCCTCAGACTGGCACGATGTTGTGGTGGCCAGACAGGACGCGCCTACCACCTTGGTCTGTACTGACACAGGAGTAAGAGGTGCTGTGGCCATCAACTGGATGGTGAAGTCACTTGGTGAAGCTGAGTGGAAACTAGTTCTTTCAGCCAGTGACAGCAAAAAGTTCTCTGGGTGTGGTTCGAAGGCATCCATGCAATTGTCTGACCCTAACTTTCAAGACACTGGCGTTTTCTCACTGTCCTTAAAACCCAAAGTGGAGGACAGTGGTTGTTACTCGTGCTTAATAAAGCAACAAGAGAAGACACTGAAGGAGAAGATCATCCTCCTGGCCATTCTTGAAGGTAGTAGAAAACAGATTATATGGCACATGAGATTCTTCCACCACCTGCAACAAACAGAAACATCTCGACTTCATACATCTCATATTTTCTCATTTGTGAATCATACGTTATAAAACATACCTGACAGTACACCAGTATCTAGTTTATAGTGTTAAATGTCCCCTACAGACATTTTTGACAATATCTAAAAACACTCCTCACTGATTCATATTCCCAGTGGAAGGGAGCTTTTAGTTAGCTGTCTCTTTTTTAGGGATGTGTACTTTTGATCTTTCTAGTTGGCCTTTTTCTTTGTCTTCTAATGCTCCATAGTTATATACAAGGCTTTCATGAAATGTCACCTAATTATTATCTAATTATTTGCTTGATGGTTAAATTAATAAGAATGTATTAGAAATAACCTTTGCCACAACAGCATTTATTTTCTGTTTCCGGTAGCAGTGACAAATAAAGTGGTGCACTTTGTACAAGTACAAGTTTAGGGGCCTTCCATTTACATAAGTATCTCTGTTTTACTTTCATCATTTATAATTCTACTCCACTACTTTTCATAGGGAAATCTTGGACCTTTATTTATGTTGTTTCTTACTCTACATCAAATATTTTACATGCAATTTAAATTTGCTCCAGCTAAATCAGATACGACATTAAAATGCAGCATCTGTCTGCTACATTGTGTATTTATACTTTGGCTATTGACACTTGTGTAACTAATGTTAACATGCGAATACTAGACTTGAACATACAATTGGTTAATGTTAAAATGCATTCTTTTCCTTTTACTGCTGATTTCCTGTCTCCTTCTTCATCTCCAGTCAGCGTGTTCCCCTCTACACCCATTCCTCAGCATAGCACCCTGCGGCTGGCTGCCAGAGTTACTCCTGATGTTGCCGTCACCAAAATCACCTGGGAAGCACCTGGCGACATTTCCATGAAGAGTGAAAAAAAAAAAAACACAGGCACAGTGGCCAAACTGCCACAGGTCCAGAACAGTGACAACGGTGCCTATGTTTGTATGGTCCACACCAGGGATAACAGCAGCTACGCTGCTTTTGTTGTGAATGTGACCATTGACGGTAAGACTGACTGAAAGAAGAGAAATGTAGAAACTCTGAGGAATGGATAAGATTTGTTGCTGCCTTTATTGATACTGCAAGTGGGGATCAATGCGAGAAACTCCAGCAGCAGCATTATTTATTTAAGAGTCCTGTAGCTACAGTTCTTCAAAGTATTTACTTTTATAAGCCAGTTTCAAGATTCAAAGATGTACTTTAGATCTGCGTTAAAATCGAGCTAGTTCTCCTGTGAATATTATAGTTTCTACATCTATGTTTTATTCATTATTTGCCTTCTGCTATTTCTTGCTTCCCTCCTCTCCGTAGCTTACAAAGTGGCCTCATTCACCAATACAACACATAGTAAGTAACATTCTAACATAAGCAGTCTGAAAGTCCTATGTCAGCAGCTTGCTAATCAGGCAGAGCAGAATGCAAGACCAACTGCAGAAGTGACTCTCTGCACATAAGACCGTAATCCCCATTGTTGTAGGAATTTTTCCCGTATCGTCATTTCCCTACTCTCTTTGTATTCTGTTTACTCTCTCATTCTCCATTCACTCTTTACTCTGCATTCCCTGTCAATTCTTGCCAATTCTTGTCTTCATATCTGTCCTACTCCACCTTTGCCGGCAGGTCCCCAGATCTGTACTGCCACTCAGACTCTGGTACCGTTGCCCCTGAGCTGTCCTAATGTCCAGGGGGACTACGTCCTGCTGTATTGGTTGCCCCCAGACATGCCCAAGCGTACGAATATGAAACTGGCGTACCAGTACGATCGCTGGAGGGGTTCCACCACACTGACTGAGCAAAGCAAGAGACTCAAACTGGCTGGCCCACCCTATAATGCAGAGGCTGGGAGCTTCTCCTTTCTGCTCACCCCTGAGTTGAAAGATGGCGGCCTCTACGTCTGTGAAGTGATCCTCAATGACAACGTCTTTAGCCAGAGGACCCTGCTCACCGTTCTGAAAGGTAGAAATCAGTAAGGTTTTATCTTAACGTGTGATATAAAAGATGAACAACGAATTAAAGCAAAAACCGAGATAAAGCATTTATGAGGAAAAATAATGTCATTTTTCTAAAAATCCTTTTCTTATTTAGTCTTTAGATAATAAAATATTGAGGTGTATAGTTGGACTGAGATCCCGCAAAGGCCATAACACATGACTCACTCACATCATGTTCGTACTCATCAAACCATTCAGTGACCTCTCATGTAATGGCTGGAGGCATCTGCATTTATTATCTTTCTTCATCCGCTTAATTTGTCTTTTTTCTATGATGTATCACTCATCTGTAGTTTATTTTAGAGGAATACTTTGACATTTAGGAAAATATGCTAATTTGTTTCTTACTGAGAGTTACATGGGCAAAGATGGAACAGTAAAGCCATGCCAACTAACTAGTGATCACACTTTAGTTACACACACCAAACCAATATAGAAAAAAAGCAAACCACGATTTTCAGCTGGTTACTGCTATCTTGAAAAAAATTGTTGCTGGTTGCCAGGCAACCTCACTGTGATCTTGTGAAAATCATTGCGCCCTGATGTTGTTCTCCAAGAAATTGTTTTAGAAAGCATATTTCCCTAAAAAACACAACTATTACATTTATATTTATGCACGAAATATAATGTGTTAAATGTATTTTTTTGTTTGTTTTGCTTTTTTTTTTTTTTTTCCATTAGCCAGGCTGGATGTAACATTAGCCAATTAGCTTGCTTCAGGTTTTTTATAAGCGGACCTAATTCCACGCCTCCACGCTAACACACAGCACACACATGAGAAAAAAGGGGCAATGTGTGGCACAGTGAATAGAAGGAGTTCCCTGTGACCAGAGGTCTAGTGTCTCAGTATGACACATTGAATTCTTACTTGCGCGTTGTTCTTACAGATCATCAGCTGTGACTGTGCACAATAAATGAAAAGAATTTCCAACAGCCATTGGTGAAATGTCACATTATTTAACAAAAACATTCACATTGTGGCTGCTCATGAAAAGGAACACTCACTTTTATTCATACATACGATTAAGCAGAAATTGAGCAGTGTACCTGTGGATTTTTATGAGCGAGCCTTCGGTAGTTTTCGCTCTTCGCAGATGCACACATTTGCCCACACACGCACAAAAGCTAGTACGCACACAGACACATACAATGTCCTGTCATGGTGGCCTTGGAAGGCTTTACTAATCACAGTCCCACTGGCATCCATCACATCTGCCCAGACGTGACCAGTTGATCTGTCACTGTCACTGTCATCACCCGATCTGTTTCCCCTACGCATGCACATCCACATCCACCCACACACCGATCATGTGACGCATATATTTTTACCCCACCTCATTATGAGTATCATTATGTATGATTATACCTGCTGCCCTCCCACCAAGGCTGTAGGTGGCCCACACTGATCACACTAATCAAGGCTGAAATGTGTGTGTGTTTGTGTGTGTGTGTGGGGTGGTCTGTGGAGCTTGATTACACCCAGATGGATTCTCATTTCAGTTTGATGAGACACTAAGCATCAGTCACAGTCAACCAATGCATTAGCAACAAATCACTTTAATGAATATACATTATTTTGACCTCTCTCTGAATTGTTCTTTGTTTTTCATATCACTTTCCCTTTACCTCATTACTCTCTATCTGTCCTTGCCCTTTTCTATATTCACACAACACCCTTTAACCACCCCTTAACTCTCCTTCTGACTCTCTCTTTTCATTTCCCCTCTGACTGACTTTTCTCTCATCCTTCCTTCTGATTTCTTGTTATCCTTCTTTATCATTAACCCTCCTGTGTCTTCCCGTGCTCCCCTCTCACCATTGCTGTATATCACTTCCACAGTTAAAACCAGACCTTATCCCTCAAAGCTGGAGTTGGACTGCCTTTACAAGGAGCGGTCCCAGGTTCAAAGTGCAGATTGGAAACACCACAATAAGAGTCGGCGATTGCAAATGCAAAGCAGCGGCCCTGGCAAGATCACCACCGTTCTGCCCTTACCTCTCACCCCAGACGTAGCCGGCAACTACACCTGCACCTTACGTATGAAAAATGGGGATTTCGTCCGGGCAACTGTCACGCTGCCTCCCAACGGTGGGTAAGATTGTGTAGTATGTCAAAGATTGGTCTTTATCCGCCATATCATATCACTAGCACAGGAGTCCTGGCAGACTTCCTGTCAACTTGGTGGAGATAATGAACCATGAGTGTGGATAATTCTCAGATGTGTGTTCCATGAAGCGTTCTGTGGTGTACTCAAGCCAACCTCAGGTCAATTCATCTGCCAGGCAGGCTGTGGTTTACAGAGGAGAAAGCTTCTGACAGATACCATATGTTATGCTTTCCTACTGCAACCAAAGAGGTCAAAGGTTAAGATGTCTATGTAACAAGAAGTTGTGATACTATCCAAAGGAATAACCACATTTTTCCGCTTCTTCTCATACAGAAATATTAAAAATATAAAAACAAAAATCTATCGCTTTCCCCATCACACTCACCCTGCTGATATGCGAATATAAGAAAACAGGACCTTAGGACATCTCTCCGCACAAAAACTAAATTATTCAAGCTTATTGTATTGGTGGCTGTGGGGGAGCACAGGAGGATATGGCAGTTGAATGGATCCCTTAGCAGAAATGAGTTCACTCTCCATACCCCAATACATCACTTGGACTGAGGGGCCCAGAGCTCATCATAATGCACACTGATGGTATGGCCACAAGAATAATGTAGAATGAGGAAAGAAAACGAGGGCGATGCAGACTAGGAGGGGGAAAGAAGCAGTAAGATTTTTGTCCGATTGGAGAGGTTGGAATTGGCAAAATATATTTAAATATATTTATTTTTGTGTAGTGAGTGACAAGTGCTGCATTTTTCTGGTGTGTCATTGGGAATTTAGATTGAGCGGAGTAAGAAGTTCAAACAATGTGAGAGCTGGATGACCTACATTTATATTTTTGAGAAGTGTCAGGCTGCACAAACACTGCAATAGTGCAAGACAGAGAAAAAAATCATGGTTAATAATGAATAATATGACGGTAAGCACTGACAGTTAAAGTTTTCTGAATAGTTTTTCTGGATGGTAGGCATCCAAAGATAGTGGGATTTTTGCACAGGGCTATCTCGAAGAGGGAACTTAAAGTGAAAGTTGTTTTTGGTTCGCCAAGCAACAGCTATAATAAATCATATTTATCATTTTCTGATTTATAATGCTCTGCCAAATCTGAAAGTAGAGTATGAGTTGTTCAAAACAAAACTGTATTATAGAATTTCTTTCACAGGTAAACCAATCAATTGGTTCAGTAGCACACAAAATACTTAAAATGTCAGGCATTATCTGCAAACATTTGCCTCAGTTTGTTCATCACTTGCAATGCATTCAAGCAGTTCTTTGGTTTACCTCCTATCAGCCCTCTTCTCTGGTGTTGCAATGATATAAATCACCCACTTTCGCATTAGAGATGAAACAGACAAGGTGGGGAATAAGTGCCAATAGTGAAAAGATGTAAGAAAGACAGAGGAAGACACCAAAAAAGTAAAAGGACTTCACTGAATGAGAGAAAGGGAAGATGTGGTAGTGAGAGTCCGGGAGCATTTGTGCCTCACTTTACTCCACTCAATTACCATAATTCAAGCGTTAAAGCTGGCATGGAGAACAGCGCAGGTCAGTCTTGGGGTCAGCTCTCACCACAATATTCCATTAGCAGCCTCTGCACATACTCACCCATCAATTACACCTTGCACAGCACATAATGATTGATTATTTTGACGCTGGCTAAAAGCTGCGACCCCAGGGCAGGGATGAAGCCGGAGGCCTAATCCTTTTTAAAACAAATTTATGGAGATGTGAACTTCACTTTTGCCAGGCAGCTGCCCATCAGATAACCTTAAATGGTACAGAAATGTACTCTAGGAATTGTTAATAAATGATGATGATTACACAGTGCACAAAAAGTAGGTTTCTGCAGTTAGATAGTAACATTTTGCACATTGGGGTTCTTTTGTGTAATCCGAAGCATCACAGATTACTATACGCTCCATGAACGGAGAGCAGGGAGCGCCAAAACATTTGCTCAGGTACACTAAATTACAGAATCGCTGTGGAAACAGGCACCTCCCTCCTCCTTCCCATGTTGCCCCGCGGCTGTGTTTTGCAAGCCCTATGTCATCCTCATTATGCAAACAAACCTGACAAGTTTGATCTCACGCATGTGCTCTTCCCACAGAATTTGACTAGAACAACAGTGAGCTAATGGCGGGCTTACGTAATGTTTGTGATAATCATGCCTGTGCCTTCTATCCACCTGTTTTTCAGTACTACAGTGACTGGAGTTGGCTGAGACTGCTGTTTTTACGTTGGCTCTCTAGGGGCAGTTGATTACTGGAATCAGATTTCAAAGGAGAGAAAAGAAAAGCAGACTTTACCTACTCCATATACTTACATATTTTGACATTTAGGCATGGAATAATAAGGATTTGCAAAGACTACTCTGTATGGGGGTGGAGGTGGCATATGCTGAGGTTTTGCCTAATGATCTGACAGCATCTGGTCTCCTTGATACTGCTCCCTTTATTCCTCTTGTCAACATTTCAAATTGACAGGCTTTACTGTCCAGATTGAAGGTCTGTCAGATCAATGTCTACTAAGCTGGTGTACAGACTATTCAGTCTGTCTGACGGAGCCTGGATTTTCTCCTTCTTTCACTGCACCCATTGTTTGTGACTGACAGCAGTATGATGCAAATTCATGTAACATGTTGAGGAAATCGTAACTGCAACACGTCTTAGATTACAGCTCAACGTGTTCAAGTAAAGAATTGGTTGACCCTTTATGTCTTGAACAAAAGAGGAAATTGTAGATCAAAAGGCAATAACTTTCTGGGTAGCCTTTATGTCATTCAGCCACACAAACTCATATGTCTACGCGTTTTATATTAGCTCTGTTCTTGCAAACATTCATGCTCTTTTCTCTCTCACTTTTTTTTTGTAGAGAGTGTCAGTGACACCACCACCCCCCCGCTCTCGTCTCTCTCTGCTTTATTACTCCTGGTGCCCCTGGTTGCTGCAGCTGCCGGTGTGTTGCTATGGAGACAGAAACACATTTCTGATCGTGGTGAGTCTTCCGGCGTTTTCTTTTTTGACAGCTTTCCGTGTTCCGTCCATCTTTGGCCCCTGTCGGCTGCCACTGAGTGATGCGGGCCGTGACATCCTCTGGGGTTGTTGTAATGAATCTGCCCCCACCTTCTCCACCCCGCTGCATCTGAGTGTGTGTGTTAGACTGTATTGGTAACTATCTTTCTGCACTCAGGCATTGAGCAGTCTCTGTCAGTCCAGTCGGGTGAAACAGAAAACATCTATGAGAATCCTGAGGATATCAGACAGGTGATCAATTCAGACATTTTCAATAAGTAAATGTCCTTCATGGTTTTGCTCTCATCTTCTCCACTGTCTCGTGTTCCCTCTGATATTTTACATTCTTTCTCTCCTTATTTTCTTTTTTTTTTCTCAACCTCCCCTCCCCTTTCCCGTCTTGTCTCTGTAGCGTACTCGGTATGTTAGGCTTCCCTCCTCCGTTTCTGTTTCCTCTGATTTCAACTGTCCCTCCCTCTCTGTCACTTGTTGTTCATTAAACCTGTTTTCTGCTATCTCCTCCCTTCCCAACAGGCTCCTCCCCAGGGTTCAGTCTACATGGTGAGTTATTGTGTTGTCCCCAGTGCACACAACCAGGCATGGTGCATATGTGTCTGTGAGAGGAGCTGTAATACACACATCCACCAGTGCATACAGTCTCATCTCTCTATTGCACCCTCCCTGTGCTGTCAGCAGATATGTCTTCCTTCACACTTGCTGTACTCCCCTCCAATCTATCAGCCCTATCTCAGATAAAACCATTCCCTATCATCTGTCGCCCTTACATTAGTGGTATTAACAAATCAATCTCATTACACACCAGAGGTGCATAAATCCAGCCACAGTACCTGTCTTTATCCTTCTCTTTACTGTCCCATTCACTCTATCGCTCTCCTTTTTTTGACATTTTTTCTTTTTGCCAGGATTTGAAGCCAAGAGGGGAGGATGATGTCTATAAGGAACTGGAGCGGTAAGCAAAAAGAGTTGCATCACCTGCGTGTATGAGGAGCTGTGTATGTGTGTGTGTGTGTTTATATGTGCGTCTACACTGTCACTCATCTGCCCAACACATTCTTCTCACACTCACCAATCACACTGGCCTGAACATCACTCTGACATTGTGGCATAATATCACGCCATACGATGACAGGCAGCGCTTCTTCGGCCGTGTGTTGTTATTGCGTGGGCTGCCTGTGTTTGTGTTTAAGGAAGAATAAAAGAGACTAGGGGATGGGAGTTTTTTGTGTGAAGGTTTGTCTTTGCGCCCTGTCTTCAGATACGAGCAGTGTCAGAGCTGATCACCTACCCACATCTCATCCTCATCCGGCTGTCACATCCGCTCAGTTTCCAGCTGCAACAGAAGGCCTTTATAAACAGAAAACAACTGAATGTCAGAGTTTGGACTTGAATGTACTGGAATGATTTAAATGTTTTGTTTGATTTCATAAGCTGTTGCTCTTTGTAAGTTATGAAAAGTGAACATTTTCTTATAACGCTCTAAAACTGGCTATGTGTGTTAATATACTATATCGTCTTTTCACAAGTTTATTTTATTTTATGTTAAACTGTATTTTAATGCTTATGCTGTAACTGAGTACAGACATCTCTAAATAAAGTTTTTGCCTGGCGTGTTGTTTTTCTCCATTTCCCTTCCATCAGATTTTGATTTCGCGTTTTGTACTTTCTGGTCAGTAACGGTTCCCGTAGTTGCCGTAGTGGAAGAATGGCCGGTTGGATGTGGCTCCGCTGTGTTTTAGGTCCTCATCTGCAGCGAATTCACTGTTCACCGGAACAGTCCCGACCTGAACCCAGGTTGGGTAGGAGGGTATGGATGACTAAAATATTTTGCATTTGTTTTAAAACAACCGAGTCCGAAAACTGAGCGACATTTAATCTCTCCGCTACCATTTAGCTCCGCCTGCGGCCCGGAAGTGTCTCGTGTTTGTTATTGATGGAAACTGTCACTTCGCTAAATAACCGGGACGACAGTTAGTAAATGAATGAATGAATTGACAACCGCACAAGGACATGTCTTTTCGTTTGACTGTCACAGTATCAGTCAGTCGAACTGTACATTGAAACTGAGGCTTGTTGCAATTGCATTAACCTGCTTCTGCTAACGCTAGCTGGGAAGCAGGTGAGACGGAAGTTTGCCAAGACAAGAAGGAAAAAAAGATTAAAAACTCAACAGAAAACATAACCAAAACAAATGCATTAAACTTCAACGTAGCTATTTTAAAGTCGATACTTTGTAGGAATATACAAAGACCATTTGAGCGATACTGCTACTAGCTAAGCTAACGTTAGCTAATCAGTCTGAAAGACAAATGCTAGCAGCAATGCTCATGATAGGAACAATATTTATTTTTGCCAGGGATGGAACTACCAACCCAGGAGTCTGGAAAAACACACTGACAGCATTCTTGGTTGGGTCAGTATGATATTATATTAAATCGATATTATTGGAGAAGAAAAATGGAGATTTAAGTAATTAATGTGCATATGTTCTCCCTTCAGGCTTCAACACTGTGGTCCCTGTCCTACTACACCTCTCCTCTTCTCCTGTGCTATCTTTACAGGAAAGGCAAGTTGTATGAATTATACTTGATTGGAAACAAGAAGAGACTTACCTCTTGTCCACTGTTTTCTATAGTTGTGATCAGAGCTGATATATTAGCTGGGGACAGATGTGGCTTAGTGGTTAAAGAAGTCTTAGCATTAACAGCTGAGGTACCCTTGAGCAAGGCTCACTATTCCTTGTGAGTTTGTGGATCCAAATTACATATGGTCCAAATGGACGGGACAAATCTTATATATATTTGGATAACTCCTTTACATTCTCTGGTATTAACTTCTATTGTAAAGATTTAAGTTTACAACTCTGCAAAGTTACTTGAGAAAATGATTGGCAGATAAATTGGAAGCAAATGCTAGCTGACACTTAAGTTGTGATAAATCATAATTTCTGTTGCAGTTCTTAAAAAACAAAGACTTAACAAGATCTCGGTGTTAATTTAACTGATACATACTTACTGAAGTGAAATAATATCTTAATGGAATAATGTTACAATGTTATGTTTATAAATTTCCAGAAATATTCTGAGGAAAGTGTAGTAGAAATGTTTTAGTTTTGCCCACGGTAAATTGCTTTGAACAAGAATCATCCACTAAGTCTGTGCATCAGTAGACATGAATTGCTCAGGGTTGTGTGTTACTCTTTAGTGTATATTTGAGCTACTGATATTGATTTATGCACATGGTTGCAGGGCAGTTGTTATACTGTAAATCTTGTTATCGGTGCCTGTTAATGAGCCTTGTGTCTGGCACAGAGACGTGAGGGTGGTGACGATGTCTTTGTCATTTTTACTTTGTTCATTTTTAGGCTACATCTGCAGCAGTAAGTTGGTTCCGGTGAGCCAATATGTGGGAACCGTGTTGGTGTGCCTTCTAGGTGTGGCCTGTCTTAGAGGTGAGGCTACTGATTTTAACGAACTTGCAGGCAAAGACTTCTTCAGTTCATTCATCTTTAGTTATTATGACATATGCTGTATATGCTGCATACCAATAAGATTACTGACACAGCTGAACAAGGTCTGCACCCACAAAGCATACTAAATACGCCCTTGAGGCTTTGCACCAGAAGGTTTTTTTTATGTTTCACATGGACTCCGTGTATATTTTTTTCTGTTTCTGATTTCCTTCTCCCTCTTCATTTTTTTTATCAAGGGTGGGGTAGATGGAGGAATTCTGAGTACCTTCAGTTCATCTCAATTCTTGAAGAAACTAAGAACGATCACATACCAGAAAACAAGGTGAGATCATGGTAGCGCAAGGCAGGCACTCAATGTTTCAATTAGGACTGTAATGGTTTGTGAATAAAGGCCAGGTGGCAATGACTAATTTGACATTTGAGTAGTCATACTAAAGAAAACCTTGAACATAAGTCAATTATTATTTTTTCATATAGAAAAAACTCCGGTGCTACAACTTTGATTTCTCGCATTGGCCATCGGATTTCAACTGGACAGAAGTGAGCAGTCCGTAAGTCTTCACTTTTGTACTAAATTTCCATTTGAAATGTTCACTGCAGTATTATTCACATTAGAGTCAGTAAATACATGCATTCAAAGCTCTGTGAAGTACCCTGGATAAATATAGCCACGGGTTGTTAAATGCTATGTGCCTTACCTGACAGGAAACTTTCCAAGGCTGGTGTTTCTCTGCTGAAGCCAGAACCCAGATTGAGAGGGGCAGCGGACAGTGTCCTCAACTCTGTGCGCACGTTGCCATGTCACATCATCAGGTTTGTGAATAGTATCACGCTAACAGAATGCACACAGATATTAGAGGGCACCTTCCCCTTTCAAAAAAAATACTGTCTCTTCTGCTGCCTGTTAAGCCACAGTCTTGTCTTTCTCTCTAGTTTTCTCATTGCCCATTCATTTGGGAGGAGGATGCTCTATCCTGGCTCTGTGGGTTTGCTGCAGAAAGCAATGAGACCCATGCTGCAGCAAGGGCAGGCCAGACTAATAGAAGAGGTAAAAACAATAGCTCACGTAACACTTATATTTAATAATTAATAGACATTAACCTTAATCACCTTTTCCACACTTTGTCACAGTTTGAAGGCCAGAGGAACAAACTGGTGGCCTGCGACGGTAATGAGATTGACACAATGTTTGTGGATCGAAGGAGAGATGGAGGAGAGAATGGACAAACTCTGGTAACTTTCTGCAATGATTTGTTGTTTTTATGCCTCTGGTTTGTTCCGCGTTCAACAAAACACATTGGTTACAGCTGATTCTCAAATTCTACCTCAGGTCATCTGCTGTGAGGGAAATGCAGGCTTTTATGAGGTGGGCTGCATGAACACTCCACTGGAAGGTGAGGAATACCATTTAAATTTTGTGCAGAGGCTCGGAGTTCTTGTTCATCTGACACTGTTGTATTTCGGTTATTGTTCAATCATGTATTGTGCTGTAGGTGGGTACTCTGTTCTGGGCTGGAACCACCCTGGCTTTGGAGGAAGTACGGTAAGCAGTGTTGTCTGGGTTTGTACTACACTTAAAGCTAAACCAGAGTCAGTATACAATGTACGAATGCTTTGTTCATTCAGTTATTCAGTTCAACCAAACCGTGAAAGAGGAATAAAAGAGTGTGGAAATTCTGGTTTCAGTTGAACAGTATTGCACAACAGGCCATGTACACTCCCAGTATTGATAAAATCAGTCGGAGGAATGTAAATCTGGTTTAACATTCATGGCTTTGTAAGTGGATTTAGGGTTAGTATTAGTTTAATAATGCATGAACTTATTTTCTTTACTTCTGTCTTTCGGCCAGGGAGTTCCTTTTCCCCAGAATGAGGCCAATGCGATGGACGTTGTGATCCAGTTTGCAATTCACAAACTTGGCTTCCAGCTCAGCGACATTGTTGTGTATGCCTGGTCCATCGGAGGATTCACAGGTAGACTTAGACAAGAACAATACACAGTCTGCACTTTTTATGCCAAGCGTGACTTTTATGTTCCTCCTGCTTGTCTTGTTTTCATTTTTGTTCCTCTCTTCTATTTCCTTTCTCAGCAACTTGGGCCGTCATGTCATACCCAGAGATCCAATCAGTAGTGTTGGATGCGTCCTTTGATGACCTCTTGCCTCTGGCCCTCAAGGTCATGCCAGACAGCTGGAGTGAGTCCTATGTGTTAAAAATTAAATTAACTTTCAGCAGACAGTTTTGTTCCAGCAACCTAAGTATCTCTGCCTCTTTCCAGGACCGTTGGTGCAGCACACTGTAAGGCAATACATGAACCTTAACAACGCAGAGCAGCTTCTCAAGTGAGTAGAACGGTCAGATTATTTAAAAAAACCTAAATTGTGGAAAGTAAACGTCTGAATCAGTAAACATTTTACAATACAGTGCAAGCAATAATGAAACTAGAGCGGTTTGCATTGTGCATAGTGACGTAGTTGATGAGTAACACAGCTGCTTCTCTTCCTCTAGATACCAGGGACCAGTCCTGCTAATCAGAAGAACAAGAGATGAGATCATCACCACAACGTAAGTCTCCACTAAAACCTGCCAGCCAACAACTATAAAAAATAAATCGTTTTCTGTTGTGTAAGCCCCAAATGACAGATATATGCTTAATGAATGCTAATTGTTATGTGAGTGTACATTATAATGTAGTCTTAAGATTATAAAAATGTTGATTGGCTTAGAAGGTGAAAAACTACTTTTAAGTAATCTCCTGCCTACATATGGAATCTGATGTCGACATGGATCCATTCAGTCTTTCAGTTTTTGTTTATTTCATTCAAAGAAGGTTGAGTTGATTCTAAATGCTGTTTTCTAGTAATGCACCACACATCAAAGCTGCACCGTACGCACTTACCCAACACCTGTTCACACATGTGAAACAGCCCAGCACTTCCATAGTACTGTTACTAAATCAGCAGCTCTGTTAAGGATTAGGTTCACCCCAATCATGAAATTACATCCAGCATTTCCTTGATTTGCAGTGTCTAGAATTGCATATATTAGGTTGTCTAATTTAATATTAACTGTCTCAAAGATTTCTTTTGCCACACTAGTCGACTGTTAAATCCCCCAGCCTTCTCCTCCAGAGACCGTATCTCCATACTCCGTAGTCCACCTGCACTTTATAGACAACTACTCTTAATCCTTCTGTGACATAGCTGATGTACACCACTGTTATTACAGTGACATACAATTCGCCGCTGTTCGTGTGTGCTACTGTGTGCTTTCTCTGGTGTATATTACAGATTTTCTCGTGTGTTGCTGCTATAGTTTTCATTTTTAATGCTGCTGAACCAGAGAGCTGCTGAACTCGGCTCATTGTTTTGTACCAGAGAATGACAATAAAAACTTCTTATCTTAGTAGTGGACACATGTGCAGTCATGTGCTCTCCTTGTATTATTCCTAAAATAAAAAAAAAAAGGCTACTCGTTTACAGAAGTGGACATTTCTTGCCAAGCCCTAGTTATCTTCAGTTTGCATTGAAGATAACTAGAATTTCATTTGTGGTTCTTGCAGCAAAATCGACATCAAAAAAATCTGTGTCCCTGTGGAATAATAGTCAACATGCTGTAAACATGTTTTAAGGCGACACTGTTTTGGTACAAAGTACTTCCAATAAAAACTGTCCAAACACTGTTCCCAGTAAGAAGACATTGTCATTTTTGAATCTGTGAACCCATCAAATGGAATTCTATTCATCACCATTGTGCCATGGAGAAATAAATCCTCCACATTAACTAACTGTATGTTTGATATTCTATGACAGGGGTCCAGAGGACGTCATGTCCAACAGAGGCAACGACCTCCTGCTCAAACTGCTACAATTCAGGTTGGTCTCCTCATCCTCAAATACTTAACTTCAGTAATATCACTGAAAGAATACCACACCATGTGTTTGGACTTGTTGAGTGATGCATATGTAAGCGGTAATGTTGTTTTCTTGGCCAGATACCCCAAAATCATGACAGATGAAGGGATTAGAGTTGTCAGACAATGGCTGGGAGCCTCCAGTCCCTTAGAAGAAGGTGGGTGTAGTTTGGAGATGATGAAGTAAAGCTAACATAAATAAATATAATTAAACTTGGTACATTTTGTCTATATTTTGAACAGTTGTACTTGTGATAAACTCTTTGTCATCTCACTCTTGCTCTGCAGCATCTGTGTACAGTGGCTATGAAGTGGACGATGACTGGTGTGTGTCTGTGCTGCAGTCCTATCAGTCAGACAGAGATGTTTTGTTTCCATGGAGCGTGGGTAAGCCCTGGCTCCTTTCACATTTACTAAGCAAATAAAGGACACACTGTACTTCCCACGAACATGCATGTATTACCCCATGTGATGTTTTGCCATCCACCTGTTTCCAGGTGAGGATATGACACTAGAGGGAAGGCGGCAGCTGGCTCTCTTCTTGGTAAGGAAGTAATCTGCTGTTATCTACATACTCAACATCAGTGTTCACAGTTGTATGTCTGTCTAGTTTAAAGGGCAACAACTTGTTGTCTTTATCTAATCAGTCCAAGGTGTGTTCTTTAGACATTCTCTTCCTCATAACCACTTATAGTCAGAGTCTAATTTATTTTTCTTTGATAAACCTCCTCTTGTTGAACGATGGCTTACCTTCCCCCTTCTCTCACACACTCCAAAACAGCATATCACAGCTATTCACAGACATCATTACCACCAAGGAACACTTTCCTGGTCGCCATAGTAACCAGCTCACCTGTGCTCTCAGGTTGACTGGTGTAATATATTTCACCGCACTCAGCTTATTGAAGTCATTTAACATCAAACAAGAGGAGTGCCATCAATTACAGCTAATGCTATGCTTTTCCTCCCCGGGTAATGCCTTCTAAATGAGGCTTTATTCACCTCCTGTGTAAACCCTTAAGAGATGGGAGAGATTTGTAAGGCACTGAGCCTGATAGACCGAACCTAATATAATCAAGTTCTGCACTTTTTGTTCATTGCCCTCCCACACCTCTCATTCTCCATTCCTCCTCCATCCCCACTGTCTTCTCTCTCCAAGGCACGGAAGTACATGCGAAACTTTGAAACAACACACTGCACTCCTCTCCCCGCCAGTGAGTTCCACTCACCCTGGAGACTGTAGAGGAGGGAGGGACGGACGGATGAGGGAAAAAACGAACGGCAAAGGATTTGGATGGCCTGTGGTCAGAGTGTGTTCCTGGCATGGTGTGATTGTAACGAGATTTTGTTCCAGATGGTTTTCTAAGACAGATTTATTGTCACGTATAGTGTTGGTGTGGTGGTATTTGGAAAGATCTGGTTCAATTGTCACACTCTGCCAGCCTGAAACTTGTAAAATACAATAGATATTTTCTTTTAATTTTGTGTTTAGTTATACTTTTCAGTGTTCCCTTCAAAAAAAAGGAAAGGACGCATTTTAAGGAAAATGCTCAAGCCATTACTCACTCCTTCCATTGTTCCCTCTTTGGCTGTATTTGTAAAGCAACTGTAAGTACAAACACACTTTCATCTAATAGATAAAAAAAGAATGTTGGCAGAATTTTAATCTTTAAAAATGCAGCCAAAGTACTGAAGCTGTTAAGGTTCATTTATTTCCTGCGGGCACCATCTTTCAGAACAAAGCTGTATCCTAAAGCAATGATCTTAAATGTTCTATTAAGTATGCTAAATAAAAAAATTCACATAAGGGATTTGATTCTTTTGTTCATTATGAGATAAGTGTTGGACAAATTGCACAGATATACAAAAGACTAAGATTAAACGATTGGTACACCCCAAAGACCACTGTCTTTTAAAAGGGCTTTATTGAATTCCCTTATTACCACAATCAACTTGAAAAATGAATATGAAAATTAACAATGACATGAAAAACAGTGGAAGTAAATCCTGATTTACACAGGACTAAAGGGACAGTTACATCATTTTCCTGAAGTTGTTCATGGCTTCTGTCACTTTCTCAAGTTCAGATTGGCTCTGCCGTAGCTGTGGAGAGAAGGACATGATTATTTACCAGGAGTTCACATGTCTTACAGTCTGAAAAACCCTGTGAGGCAATTTCTTTTTCCCACCTTCTCAGCATCCTGCTCCTGCACCTTCACTGGCACCTTCTCCTTGTAGTCATTCTTCATCATCTTTTCTCTCAGTTTCTCCATCTGTTTCTCCAAGTCACCTTTCTTTGTCATCAGCTTAGCCACTTCCTTTTCCACATCAATGAGACCCTGGGGAAGAAAAGGACAACAGTTGAAATCTCTTGTTATTTCAGGTCTGTAAAGGATTAACACTGAACCCAAATCCAAGAAGTGCTCATTTAAATTCTATTCCTAGAATACCTGCCTTGATTACCAAATATTTTTAGCCTATTGAGGTGCTGTCGTGTAAATACAAGTGGTGAACTCAACCAATTTGCAACTGATAATATATTTATGAAAAACATCACAACATCTGTAGAATAAGTGGCTATAAATATACCAGATACCCACCGCTGATATTAGAGGGATGGAAATAACCAAACAGAACAAGGCAGATTACTGGGCCTCACCTTCAGCATAAGGTTGACAGTGCATCTGTCAGACGCGATAGCAACAGCGCAGCCTTCTGGGACGGGCTGGTCGGCTGTCAGAGGGATGACTGCTTGAGAATAAGACAAGGTCTGAATCTGCAGACTGTATTTCTGCACCAGGGACACGGTTGCAGAGTCTATGCAGTGGAGGTAGCCTAGGGGAGAAAAATACAAAATGTTAGATATCATCACAGTCTATGGAGACAATCCGTGAGGGCAGAAACAGACCTTTGTATTAGCTTATTTTAATTACTTTTCCCCCCAGTCGCTTAGTTTAATCAATTTAAAAAAACATGTTTTATAACAACAACATACAGTATGCTTAGAGGTTTTAGCATAAAAGCTAATGCATATTAAGTACTGAAAATATACAACTGTGAAATCATTCAGTAAAGCACCTCAAAACTGTACTTGAATATATTATTATATGCACTGAGGTAACAGGTGAGAGTGTTTGCAGTGTTCTTAAAATAATAGGTGTTGAGTAAAATGAAAAAGCTTGGACCAAAAATAAATGAATATTTTTTAAAGTAACTTTGAGACTTGAGCTAGTGTGTGTGATCTCACAGTCAGCTCTGGTCTTGGTCAGGTTGTAGTCAGCCCTTAGTGATCGGATCGTCTTGACCACAGTCATAATGAACTCCATGTCACGGTCGACCTCCTCGCTGTTCCAGCAGAACTACAAGAAATCACAGAAAACCCCTTTACTCACTATGACATAAAGCAAAACACCCCAGACTATTAGCTATTAGAAATAATCATTTGAACATCAATGAGTTTTAAACACCGCCTCATCTTTTCTCTTCATCTCACCTCTTTGGTGTCAGGGTAGGATGTGACGCAGATGCTGGGGGGGTCGCTCTGAGGCTGTCGGCGTGGTAACCTCTGGTAGAGTTCCTCAGTGACGAAGGGCATCACGGGGGACAGAAGGCGCAGACCAACCTCTAGACAGGTGTAAAGAGTCTGTCTGCACACCAGGGCTTGTCTCTGGCTGCTGCTGTCTTCCTCTGCTTTACTGAACACTGGTTTCACACTTTCCTGCAGGAAGAGTTTGCAATAGTCGATATAAGGACATGAACTTCTTTAGACTCAGGCTGCTCAGTAGCCTCAAAGTTCCTTACCAGATAAACATCACAAAGCTCATACAGCCAGAAGTTGTAGATGGCGGTGGTAATGCCTGGGAAGTCGTAGGCCTTGAAGCCGGCGTCACAGAGACCAACAGCAGCGCTCAGCCTGGACAGAATCCACCTGTCTGATACACTCTCCTCCCCGGACAGCTGAGCGGATTGAAAGGAATGTGAGACAAAATGTTCAGACCCAACACGACTCCTGTCCTATGATTATTAGCAAACAAACCCCAAGGCAAATGTGGTACAAAAACTACTTACAAGATTCTTGGTCAAAATACATTATGTATGTTACTCTGTGAATATAAATAAGTATATAACAGTCTTTGTGTGTCTCACCTGGGCTTTCTCAGCTGGTACGAAGTTGTCTCCCAGTGTCTTCATGGCAAACTTCACAGCGTTCCACAGCTTGTTACAGAAGTGACGGTAACCCAGGATGCGGTTGACATCCAGGTTGATATCCCGACCTGTGAGAAGCAGAGAGGCCTAACTGATGACTGTGGTAAATATTAAAATACACTCACCTCATAACTATAGACATTCTATTCTATTCTATTCTTCATTCGATTTATTACGCCAAGGTTGAAAATGCAGGCCAGTGGAGTAAAATAAGAGGAAAATGTGAGAAATACACAAAACAAATAAACTGACCTTGGCTAGTGTAGGCGCACAGGGCAAAGCGGAGAGCATCTGTGCCACACTCTGGGATGCCATTTGGATAGTCTGACTTCTGGCCCTGCTTTGCCTTTTCCACCTCCACCGGATCCAAGTTGCTGTCTATCAACTGGGCATGAAGACCCTAGAGGACAGAGAGGTGGGAAGTAAAGAGAGTGAGGGTGTCTTCGACAAGTTTCCCTTTTCATCTAGAGAATAAAAAACCATTTCAACTGCTTGATGTTTTTAATTGGCCAGGGAGGAAAGAACCTTTAAACGGAAAACATTCAGGCTCAAGTTCAGTTTACTACAAGTCCTTCAGTGCCCTCTAGAGGACAGGTCTGCTTCATCTGACTGAGCAATTTCCCCCCAGCTGGTGAAGAGATTGATGGACCCAATAAAGGCTTGTTGAAAGGAGAAAAATGTGCTTAATAAAGCTTATGTAAGAATATGGCCCTCAGGGGAACAATGAGTGGTTGGCGACCATGAAAAAGGCAACCCAAATGGGAAATGGAAGAACTCATACGTATTTCTGTGTAACAGCATGTATCTAAGTGTGATGAGGCTTTACCTCGAGGGAGATTCCTGTTATGACATCTAGAGGATCAATGACATTGCCCAGAGACTTGCTCATCTTTCTTCCGTGAGCATCCCGCACCACTGCATGAAGATAAACCTGTTAAAAAAAACAACAACGCACAATTACTTAGTCATGTAACACTAATATCAAATCTAGTTTTGTCACGGTGCAGTGTTGGCTGGTATGATTTTTCTCACCTCTTTGAAGGGCAGCTTGCCTGTCAGTTTGAGGCCCATCATCACCATGCGCGCAACCCAGAAGAACAGGATGTCATGGCCAGTCTCAAGCAAGGTGCCAGGGTAGAACACATTCAGGTCCTGGGTCTAATTGAAAGCCAAAAACAACATTTAGGACAAAATACATAAACACAATGAGAAAACTAATTAGATTTTATAAGCAACACCGGGAAAGGTTCAGGTTTAGCATGGGCATTAAGTTTAATATTTGAATAAAAGTTAGAAGAGAACAAAAATTTCACTTTATATGCTTTTTATTATTAGAGATACTCTTTCCATCTACTACAAAAAAGTGCCCTTTGTGTCAGTAGAAAGTGGGTTGACCTCAGACTTTTACCTCATTAGGCCATCCAAAGATGGAGAAGGGGAAAATGCCAGACGAGAACCAAGTGTCCAGAACATCCTCATCTGAAACACGGGAACAAAAGTTATTTAATCTTTATAAATATGGAGTGCAACTAATTCAATTAGGAGAGTCTGGGTCTTTGCATAACATAAAGTGATTAGGTAAATTTATAATATTTGTGATACTGAGACAGCTAAATTGAAAACTGTTAAGTCTTACCTTGCCTGAGGGCAACTTTGTCAGCAGACACATTGAAGCGTTTCGCTGCCTTCTCTCTGGCCTCATCCTCTGTTCTCCCACTCACCCAATAATGACCATCCATATCCTGGACCACAGCAAAGAAGAAACAAATTAAAGACAGACAATAGGACATGCAGATTACTGAGGCAAATAGCTTTTATCTGTCATCTGAAAGCTTCCAGGCCTTGACAATAGTGATGGGAGTCATGTTACCTCTCCTGGTTTCACAGAGGGATCATTGATAGTGACAAAGTAAGCAGGAATACGGTGACCCCACCACAGCTGCCGAGAGATACACCAGTCCCTTAAAGGAAGACGCATACATAGCATGTGAAACGGTCTGTGTGCATGACTGATTATTCACAGTGAGCTAAAACAATTAGTCAATTAGTTGATAACAGATGATAGAAAATTAATTGAAAGCAATTTATATGATTTGTGCTGCATGGCTCATCAAATGAGATGCTGCTTTTCTTCATCCTATGTGATGATATCTTTAGACCTTGAACAAAATAAGCTCTTTGAGTTGGGCAATTTTCACTATTTTCTTTTATTTATTTTGAAATATTCATCAAATAATTACAAACATATTCTGCAGATTAACTGTTAGTAGCAGCCCTATGAATGTGACATTAGAAGGAATATTCAGACATTTTCATTCATTGCAGTTCTTTCAAGATTTCAGTGTAAAATGCCCAAGGTGCATAAATGTAACATATCAAAATCATAGCAGTTATTGTGGCAATACCCTACATTCATTAAACTAGACACAAAAAACATTAGGTCTTTGTTTGCACACAGAAAAATCATAAAACAGAAGAGGCATCAGGTAGAGATAATTACCTGATGTTGTCCATCCAGTTGAACCATGTCTTGAGGTGGTGATCAGGGATGATTTTGAGCTTGCCCTCTCGGACAACGTCTGCCGCCTGCTTGCCCATATCTGTGCAGTTCACATACCACTGCGGCTTCAGCAGTGGCTCCACAATGTCCTTGGAACGACTGATGGAGTAGATACACAATGGGGCTTAAAAGATAGTCCTGGGATAAACAAATGCACAATGTTCCACTTCTGTACACAAACCCAACTTTACCTGCAAACTGGGACAACCATGGGGTTGTCTTTAATCTCCTTAAACTGGCCTCTGTCCTTGAGCGCCTGAAGCACTGCTTTTCTGGCCTCAAATCGTTTCATGCCCTGGAGGAGAGAAGGAACAGTTAAAAAATGAAAAACTTTAAAATAAAATCGCCACACCAAGCTAACTATGAAGAAGCCTGACTTTTAATGTCACAGAGGAAATGCCCACGCTGCAGGGGGAAGGACGATAATGAGACACTATACCAGGAAGGGAGGAGGCACGTTAATGAGCAGGCCATTCTCATCCAAGATGTTGATGAAGGCCAGATTGTGTCTCTCTCCAACCTCGTAGTCATTATGGTCATGGGCTGGGGTGATTTTGACAGCACCTTAACAGAAAATGGTGCGAAGGGACAGGAGAGGGAGAGAGGGTAAAAAAAGGACAAATGTAATGAGGAAAGTGACCTGGTTTAACGATTTGTTATGATTACTTATTCTCAGCAGCCTGCAGGCCCACAGGCACAATCACTGTCTCCTGTAACCATGCCTACCTGTTCCAAAGTTCATGTCCACAAAGTCATCAAAGACTATTGGCATCTTGCGGTCACAGAACGGGTGAAGCACCATTTTTCCCTTTAGATGTTGATATCTGGGGTCAGCAGGATGGACAGCTACGGCGCTGTCTCCGAGCATCGTCTCAATACGAGTTGTGGCCACAATCACCTCCTCATCTAAGAGAAACCGAACTCGAAATGTAACCAACAGTTGAAGTGGCACCAAGTGTCTTTACTGGAAATGTCTGCGCTTCATGAGTTCACGTACCTGATCCATCAACCTTGTAGGCGAAAGACACCAAGACCCCAAACTCCACTTTCTCCTTATAACCAGGCACAGGTAAGAGAGTCCTGCCAGTCAGTTCCTTTTTATCCACCTGAAGTGAGGTGAAAAAAACTATGAGTATACCTTAGACTATATTCAGTCATTCAGAGCTTTAGATGCAATGTTTTGTGTATTACCAACCTTAGTAATCAGTCATTCCACGTATTACGTGTGTATTATCATTGAAATGATTTTAAACACAAAATCTTGTATTTTTGGTTAAAACACAAACAATGCATTTACATAGTTTGAAACCCTAACCTCAAAGTAGCAGTCAAGTACACTGACAAGTTTTGTTACTTCTTATCATACTGAACATGGACTTACAAACTATTTATCTAATAAGGTGCACTGCTCAATATTCATTTAAAATCCTTAAATACAGAGTAACTTGCCTCTATGTCTGAGATGGCAGAGTTCAGCGTGCAGGACCAGTTGACCAGCCTCTTGCTCCTGTAGATTACTCCCTCCTCGTGCATGCGGATAAAGGCTTCCTGGACTGCATAGGAAAGTTTCTGAAAAACAAAAAGAAACATAAAATGAAGCATTTCTTTAAATATTATTAAGATCTATGCAGGAATCTCAGAAAACTCACAGGATCCATAGTGAAGCAGGCTCTGTCCCAGTCCAGAGAGGAGCCCAGTTTCTTAAGCTGGTGATAGATACGGTCTCCCTTCCTGCAAAGGCAAAAGGACAAAATTTATTCTTGTATTTCTCTTTAACTTTCTTTTACATATTTTCTGCTAGTTCCTCCACTCACTCGTTCTTCCATTTCCAGACTTCCTGGATGAAGTTCTCCCTGCCCAGATCATGGCGGCTCATGCCTCTCTCCCTCATCAGCTTTTTCTCCACCACCACCTGGGTGGCGATGCCAGCGTGGTCACAGCCCGGGTTCCACAGGGTGGTCTCACCTCGCATCCTATGCCTGCACAGACAAAAAAGAACAACCTCAGCTCAAACACATGGCTTTCAGAAAACAACAACTGAAGTGAAAATGGACAGATGGAAAACCCATGATGCAGAAAAAGTCAATTTGAACTTACCATCTGGTCAGAGTGTCTTGAATGGCGTTGGTGAGGGCATGACCCAGGTGAAGTGATCCAGTCACATTGGGTGGAGGGATGCACATCATGAAGATGCCACGAGGGTTCTGCTCACTGATACTCTTCCTCTACAGAGTGTGGGGAGAGACAGGTTATTGGATGCTAAAATGATCGACAGAAATACAGCTGTGATAATATTCTGTGAGGAAAAGGGCGTTCTTACCCCATACTCAGGCTTGAAGAATCCTTGCTTCTCCCACCATGGATACCAGGCAGCCTCCACATACTGAGGACTGTAGGAATCGGGAGGCAGACTAACAACATCTGGCAAATCAGAAGATAAAGAAAGCTTTGAGTTATGCAGTTAAAGCTGTATCACACGAATATGAGATGAAACGCTTCAAATTATAGAGGGTGCATAGAGGATCTCACTGAGTGGTAAAAATAAACCTGACATGAATTAAGTAAGAGAAAAAACGTAAGAAACCAATAATACTGCCAAAAATTCTAGACAGTGAGAAGTCTGTGGATACCAAGATAGAGACATGTACCTGAAGCAGAATTTGTTCTCCAACAAGAGCACTTCAAAGGATGCTCCGGGTGTATTTGATTTATTTGATGTTTCATTCAGAAACTGTATGATTTTGTTACACAGACAGAACAATGCTGTTCTTTTATGTAGTAATCTGTGCAATCAGTTACAAAGCAGCTAAACACTTTGCTGCTTTGTAACTGATTGTGTGAATGAGCCAATGGCAGAGACTGCATATTTGTGTGTATCTATCTGGACAGAGTGACCATGTGATGTTATGTTAAACCCTCCATTACATCCGATGACACATAATCAACAATCACCTTTTTTGTCTCCAGCAGGGGTAGCGACGTTGTATGTAATCACCCCCAACTCCTTCTTCTCAGGTTTGGCCTTTTTCTGAGAGAAAAGCGCGGGATAAAGCACAGTTGACAGTCTATAAATGAGGAAACTGTTCCTTGAGGTCTGTAAAAAATTGCACAAACTTCTGTTTTTGTAGAAGTTGCCTATCTATACCTCTGCTGGTGGTTGAGTCTTTTTCTTTGCCTCCATTTCTTTCTTCTGTTGGAATTTTTCCAGCTTTTCTTTCTTCTTTGCTTCCTTTTTCAGCTGGGCTTCTGTCTTTGGAGGGCCTGAAGGAGGAAACAAACCAACAGAATAAGTATTACATTATATATAATGGTATACTAATATTTTAACTGTTACATTGAACTTTCTAACCATTAGCAGCGGCACCGGCAGAGTCAGCAGCAGGACTGCCATTCACAGATTTAGCATTTGCAGCGGAATTTGTTTTTGGTGTCACTGGGCCCATCTTCTCACAAAGAGTGATCTCCCCCAACACCTTCAGGAACTGTGGCTGATTAATGCAGGTGGTGAACCATCTAGTAACATTAGTCAGAGCCTTCCTGTCTGATGGCTCCAATGCCTAACGATAAAAATAATAACAAAACATATCACATCAGCGGAAAGTGGAAAAACCTGTAAAACAACAAAGTGTTGTGCAGCACACATACATATTTGAATGGTAGAAGAACAGCTGTGGCAACAGCCATATCAGCCAGGGTTATGCTCTCTCCCACTAAGAAGGTTCTTGGTGCCAAGGCCTGATCGAGGACCTTCAGAACGCGCATTAACTCTGCACAGGAACTCTGCTGAAGCTGAGAACACAAAAAGTCAGAGGATAAACATTCAAAGGATAAATCACACACATCATATCCCCAGTCCAAATAAGTCCTTGGTTACCTTTTTATCCACCCCAATCACCCCCATCAGAGGGAAGACCACAGCACAAGACACTGGGGTCAGCTCATTGTCGGCAAAGCTGAGCCACTGCCACACCTGGCTCTGCTGCTTTGCATCTACCCCAGCCCTCTTTGCCTGACAGGCCAAGTACCAAGCCACAGCACTGGCCCCACTCAGAACTGAGTCACCTTCCCCAGCGCCCAGCACAAGGGTCGGTCTAGAGCGGGCATTCAGGGACGCAGGGGGGTCCTGGGTGATGATCCGCGGGCGGGAGGACGGACCAAACTCTGCAGCAATGAGAGCCACAAGGCTCCTGAAATCATCAGGGTGAGGGGACACGTAGAGGGTGGCCATCTCTGGAGGACACACAAAAAAATGTAGACTGTGAGACGATTATGATATAATCACATTTGTTTTTGTTTACCTCTGTCTGCCAGACAATGGTGAAGAGGGTGTGTTCGCCAGTCACATGAGTAAATGAATGTTACTCCGAACTACACGGCATTTATGGTGACATTAGCAGTGTTGCAACTTTTATAAACAAATTGCTTTCAATTCATTTATGGAAACAAGTTTAAATACTGTCCAAAATCATCGGAGACGACGGCTATGTGAGCTGTTAGCACTGTCACTCTTTCACTTTCTGCAGAGCTCATCTCTGCCACCTGTCAAAGACTGACGAGAAGTCATGCCAACAGGCTAGTTAGCTTTAGCTAATCCTTTACAACTAGAGTATCCGTAACTACAAGGTAAGTTTTAAATAGCTTCAATTACTCAGCAACTGTTTTAAACTCGTTCTAATGTTAGTGTTTAAGAAACCTGTACGTTGTTATTAAAACACATTGTACGAACTTAAACATACCTTTGAATGAAACAGAAAGAGACGTCAGCTTAGCAGCATCCACAGAAACACATGAGTCCTCTCCGGCTCTGCGCCGTCTGATGCAATGAAAACGGCAACGCGCAACTTCCGCCACAAACCGGACGTTGTTGATGAAACGTTTTCATTTTTAATACCGCTATAATAAAATAAATAAATAAATAAATAATTGCATGAAACTACTTGACTTCTATTTCCATTTCACTTTTCTTCGGTTAATTTAAGCAATAGCATCAAGACTTTCTAAATACAGATGTAGAAATTTAGGCCAAATGTTGCTCAAGTAATATATTTGGCTGTATATTCTTAAATTAATAAAAGTATATCAGATTCAGATAAACTGCCCTACTATTTTTATGTTTTGTAACTGGAGTATTGCCATTAATACATTTAGTAGAATTTTACAGTAGTAATCACTGGAAGTAACAACTTCTTCAGTGGTTTGTGAAGTTTAATCTGGAAAAGACGTAAGGGAAGCACTTAGGTGTGTTAAAGTACAACAACTATACTACTGTAATAGACAAAATGCACCCAGTTATATTTAAGTACATGACTATTTCAATGACAGGACTATACAAATGAAGAGATTTAGGGAAATGTTATAATGGTATGTGAGCATACTCTTTTATTCAAATGTACAGATGCAACTTTTGTCACACATGAATTATCTTGAGTAATTACATCCAAAAGCACAGTGTGCACAGTGTTTGTTAAATTACAGTTGGTTCAGCCATTAAATATAACAGATTGGACAGCCAGCCTTCTGCAGTGAAGTGTAAGACCTACAGTGTAAGACATTTGAAATTTACTACATTTGAATCAAAAACATCCGATGATCCTTTTATAACATCTAAGGCATATCAAATGACATCACCCTTTTTCACACACCAAACCAAACTGGAACTAAAAATGTTTTTCAAATATAGCGTTTGGTCCATTCATTCTTCCGACTCCTGCCCAAAGACCTCTCTTACTGCACCAGTGGCCATATCTACCATCCCCATTATTAGACCACCTCCCAGCCTGAACACATTGCCCACTCCATTTCCACTTCTCCATGCCAGGCTCCCAAACCCTTTGCCTACAGCTTGTGCTTGGCCCCCCACCTCAGACATCACTGTTCCGACGTAACCCTCACTCTGCTCCCACAGACACCCTCCAAAAAACTTGGTCACCCACCAAACATTATCCAGCGCATCACCAAATATCCCCACTGTGTCTCCAGCCAGGGTGCCCATTCCAGTGACCCCAGTGTAGCAGCTGCTCATCAGGGCCTCCGACATGGAGGAGGTGCAGTGGTAAATCCCAAAGAAGCAGGTCTCCCCGATACCAAGCAGCATTTCTGCTGCTGAGCCTATCCCGGACAGGACATCAGAGATCAAGAGGTGGAACACAGTCAGAGTGTCTCCAGGCAGAGCAGACAGAACTCCAAGGTCTTCCTGAAGAACATATGTCACCTGGATCAAGATCAAAAAATGTTAATAATTAAATGGCATAGAAACTTGAGTTAATGCAATTGAAACCACAGTCAACACCACCTACTAACCACACCTCATTCCTGCCTTTGGGAGGAGCAGACTGGAATGAGGACCTTTAACAAACAAACCTGAACATGTTAAAATGTAACGTGACAACACCAGTCTTCTTCTCAGTGTTTTCTGTCACAAACTCTAACACTTTGTTAGATATTCTGAGGTATCTAACAAAGGGCTCAAGTGCCAAAACACAAAATGATTACAAATGCTCTGCTAAATCCTTTTAATATTTGCATTTCTGTGTTAACTGTGCTTTCTCTTGATTTTTCAAAACGTGTTATCTTTTCTTATACTGTAATAAGTGATTATACTTATTATTCACTCATTTGCATTTTATAATTAATTTATAATCATACATACTTGCCTGTTAAATTAAAGGGGCACACTGCCAATTTTGCACAGTAATTTTATTTTGTATTTTATATATGTGAGGAGCAGCACTCAGCTTATGCAAACAGCTGATTTATGTGCCCTTTTAAACAGAGACAGACATAAATTAAGTTATAAGGGCTGGGACTGTTGGACAAAAAGCCAGAGTTCCAAACTAGGGTGTGGCAAAAGACTCTATGGTGCATTACAGGAAACATTTGTGGCAGTGTTTCTGGAGTCAGAAGATCTGAGCTTTTTCTGCATTTTTTTTTTTTAGAAGTTATCTCCTCAGTATTGCTTTTTTAAATTTAAATAAAGTAGGTTTGAATGGTTCATTGGGTTGCATCACCTGTCCAGGTAACTGTGTGACTGTAGAAAACACAGGTTGCAGAGGAGCTTTGAGGATCGACAGGGTGGTAGAGATGATGTAGACCAGGGCGCTGGTGGAATTTGTGTCATCCACGGACTCATAACCACCTGAGGACTCGGGAGACTCTGACCTGTCAGCTCCTGAATGTGCCACATCATGTAGTTTGTCACTGCTGCCCTCAGTAGAAATTGCATCTGCTGAAGTCTCTTTTGCGACATCAGCAACCCCAGCTTTCTCTGTCTGAGCATCAGCACCAGTCACCTGTTCCTGAGTTGCCTCTCTGCTTTCTTTAATGTGTTCTCTTGCATCTTGGCCAGTAGTGTCTGAGCCCGCCTCTGCACCATTAGCATCAGCCTCCATCTCTTCTATTTTTCCAGGAAGACCCACTCTGAGATCCACAGTCTTCTCTTCTGCTCCTCCACAGCCTTCAGAGAACAGCTCTGCCACTCCTAGAATCTCCTCCAGCTCCTTCACACTCACTTGCCTCTCCCATTCCTCCGTCTCTCTGATTAACCCGACACTGAAGCCGCCTTTCCCCTCTGGGGCAGCGCAGCACACTGCAGACCACAGCGGCTTTGTCAGACAATCCTTGTTTCCATCCTCTGCAGCCCCGAGGCCTCCAGCCCCGGTCAGGATGTAGAGATCTCCCCCTAAAGAGCTGCACTGTGGAATGACGCTTGACACAACCAGTGTTGTGACTCTAGACTCCCAGTGCTGAAGAGGGGACTCTGTGGTTGAGAGGGGATGAGATGGATCCCCGCCTCCTCTGAGAAGAGCTGGAACTGCTACTTTAATATTGTCTTCCTCCTCTGTCTGCCAAAAAAAATAAACAAAACAACCCGTTAATGGATGGATTCACAAGTACACACTTGTTAGAATAACTTACACTTGTTAGAATAACTTATCAACAAACTGCTTTCTAGTACTTTTTCTAATGATATGAATCCAAATGACATGTTAAGAAAGCAATTAAACAGATGTATTGCTATTATTATCAGTTTCTTTTTTTCTGTCTATTACATTTTCAAATACAGGGTAAAATAATATGGCTGAATATTTGTGTTTACTGCAATGGTGGATGAAGTACTCAGGTCTCTTAATAATGTAAATGTACCATTGCACTGTTCAAATGAAGATTCTGCACAATTACAATCCTACTTTAAGAGAAATATCAAGTAATTATTAGTAAATATACACTGTGTATTAAAAGCGTATACATTCTGCAGAATGGTTTCTATTAATAATTCTTTATAGAAGCAAATGGGTTCTACTAAGTTCTATTATTTTTATAGAACATTGGATTGAATACTTGTACATCTTTTGCTCTGTGAACAGGTGAAATGTAACAGTCATTGGTACTACTAACAGTTCATAATCTTCTTAGGCCCCATCCAAGAGGTCAGTCCAGCATTTTGATTTTATTATTTTTTTAAATTAAACGTTTTTACTGCGGGATCTGAAAAGAAACTGGTGACTATATCAGTCAGATAAATGTAGAGAAGTAAAAAGTACAATATTTCAGTGGAGCAAGAGTTAAGTAACAAGAAGAAGTATCACAAAACTGTACCATACAGTATGAACACACATTCTTTCCACATCTGTAACATCAACTATGCATTTGTTCTGTACTGTACTGTACAGTACAAAGTTAGATACTACTACTTTAGACAGCCTGATATGTCCTTACCACAAACTCTTCCCCCTCCTCTCCCTCCCTCGCTGTCCATCCATGGCTGAGATGGAAAGCAGAGTAGACAGCTGTGTCACAGGTCGGTCTGGACAGAGTGGCAAACGCCTGTCCCCCGGGCAGTCTGTGGCAGAGTGGACGCAGCAGAGGCCCTGCAGATGCTCCCCGAGGAGGTTTCTGTCTGTAGAAGCAGTGGCTGCAGAGGGTGAAGTCTGACTCGGAGTTGTCCTCAGCTGGAAGAGACAGGCCTGGGCCCAGCACTGCCAGCAGCCATACAGCCGCAGCAGCAGCACTGACAGCAGCAGGATACAGCATGGTGGTGGTGAGCACAGCAGATCCCCCCTCTCTCTCTCACACACACTTTCTCTCACACAGTGAGAGGGAGAGGCTTATAAATTATCCAGTAGTTTCCGTATATAGATGAAAAAGATAAGGTGGCCGAGGTTGGCTGCTGATTGCTAGTTGTTTGTCTCACTCGCTCCTCGTTTCGTCCTCCAGTTCGTCTGCAACCATGCCTGTCTTCTTTTAATGTCAGCTGTACTCTGAGAGAGTGAATCAGTGTTTGCAGGCACAATCTTGCTTACTCCTTCATTTCCCTTTTCCCTGACAGCCTCGCCCCCCTCTGTCAGTTCCACCCTCTATGACTCTCCCTCTGGCTGTACCTCCACTTCACCCCTCCCTCCAACACTCTCTATGGTTACACCTTTAACTCCCTTTGCTGTTTCGTGTACAAACTAGGCTCACACCCATTAAAAGCTGTCAATTACCTGTATGTCCACATTCCCAAACAATACTCATTGTAAAAGGTTATTTGACTGACGATCTTTTGTTGTCCACTGTTCTTAGTAAAGCACAGTCCTGAGAGTGCTGCCTCTGTATCAAGTCAGTTACTTTGCATTGCTTCCATATCAAGCAGAACTTCTGACTTAAAACTCAAAATTACAGCAACTGACAGCTCTAAATTTAACATGACCTCTTCATGAAATTCTCATTAAAGCTTAATCCTGCCAGCATTAGATTCACAGGGTCATTGTTTCAGCCAGGAGGGCAGAGACTCTTCCCAGCCAAAACACACTCCCTCCCTGCTCCTAAATATTAGAAAAAAATCCTGTTGAGACATGATCTTGGCACAGACTATTCTTTATGAAATCGTCATGTTGCAGAAGCAGCAAGTTGCATGTAATCTCATAAGCTAGAATTGCACATGTGAACAAAGCAATATCTAGAGGTGGAATCCTGCCACGCTGCTTTCAGGCTGCTTAAGAGTTATGACCAACATGAACCAGATGCACCCCTGGGCTTCTGTCAAGAGTGGTATCGGGATTCCTTTGCAGTGAGGTCTAGGAAGCAAAGAAAATCATATGCAATAACAAACAAGGGCATGGAGTTTGCACAAGCTTTTGGTTGTGGTGACCATTTAAGAGACCAAAATGCAATGAAAGTATTCAGACAGGCCAAAGCAAACATCAGTAAAGAGTGAAACTTTGGAATGAGAGTTTTAGGGTGTGAGGATTTGGGTGGGGCACTAAGCAATACTATGAAATGTGTTTTAAACATCTAAAACAGAAATATGTTTAGTCAAACTCACAAAACAGCCATTTACACCTGTAGCATCTGTGAATGAAACACATACAATACATTTAAATAAAAAATATTTATTAAGTTGAATTTTAATCTGACAGCAACAAAAAATGTTTTTGACAACTTGATAATCCACAAAGTTTAAGTACAAATAGCCAACTTAATATCTGAATGTTGCAAACATCAACAATCACAGTTAAACAACCGTAGTACTCTACAGGACTTCTAAAATAAAGTCTGAGATGGTGGTTAGACGCAACAAAACAAAAGAGAATCTTGTGTGAAGGACACACCTTCTTGTATTTACACTTACACACCGTAGATTAAGAGACTGTTGAGACAAATGTGATCATGAAGCAGCTTGAAGCAGAAACATAAAAAAGCTTTTCAGAAACAAAATAAGGTATCCAATCAGCCCAGTTGTGCTGAAACTATCTTAAAACTTTGCAAACTGTAACACTGTCACAGATGAATGAACTAGCATGGTATTTGAACAACATATTTCTCATGAGATTGTTTTAACAGTGATAACGCAGTTGAGCTTATGTCCACAAGGGGGAGCTTGACCCTTCTTTTATGATATGTGGAATGAGGCTGCTAAAAAAGAAATATATACAGTGGACTTCTGTCTTGTGCAGACGCACACCTCTATCCCCTGCTTATAAATACACCTAAAGCACACAGGCTCACTCATTAGGGATGTCAATGACAAGTTCAGCCTCGTCTCCCTCCCCTCTGTCTTCATCTCCTCTGTCGCTGTCTCCATCACTGTCCCCCTCCTCCTCGGCCGCGTCTCCACTAAGCATCTGTCTGGGAACCCAGCTGAAGGGGCCGCTGGCTGCTGGAGGAGCCGCAGGGGTTGATGGGTAATTAGCTGCCATTGGAGCTACAACCTGAGAGGATTATGATTGAAGCAGAAATGTTAGAAACGACACTGAGAAGAAGTGAGACATGGTGATAGAACAACGGATGCTGATGAATGACTACATCACGGATGTACAGAATAAATCAGGACAAAGCATGCAACCCTTCCCAAGCGTGAAATGGCTTGGGAGGCCTGATTTACTACAACAATAGCGTCCTAAAACATCTCTATTACAAGTTACATTGAGAAAAATAATTAAAACACTGACCAAAAACTGCTGATATTATAACCTATCTGGAATACTGTTCAAAGAAAGTAAAATTTCAAGTACTTCCTCATATTCATGAATATGCATTGTGACCAACATTTAAGTGTAAAAGTCCTGCGTTCTTGTCAAACACAAGCCTTGAGCATTGAGAAGTAGCATTGATCTGTCTTATTATAATAGTCTGTTAACGTCTCCCTTTCCCTCTTCCTCTCTCACCTTCCCCGTAGTCTCTTTCTTGTTTTTAGGCGTCTTTGTTTTTCTCTCTTTCTTCATTCGTTCAGCCTGGGGTGCCAAATACTCTGGTGGGAAGGGCATCTGCCCGACACACACACAGGCCCCAGATTGCAAAATGACCACACGAACATGCATGCACACATTCATAGGCAGTTTACAAGACAGAGACACACACAAACACACACACAAAAAAAAAACACATACAGAAGAATGAACAATACAGAGACAGTGAAGCCATTATAAATCTCAAACAAAAGAACAGAGGAAGAGATAAAACAGACTTGTGAATAAAATGATAAAACAATTAAATAATGCTAAATTAAAACAGGGATTATGCTTGCTGATGAGGAGATGACAATGGCAACAATGTTACTGTTACTGGTTGCAGTGAGATATAAGAAACGGAAGGAGAAACTCACAGTGTTGAGGTAGGGTCCAGAGCCAGACGACTGTAGGGGATTTACACCAGTACGGGACATGAGGGAGAGATGAGGAGATGAAGAAGAAGGAAGGCACGCCCCAGGACTACTTTTACGCCTGTAAAATGTAAAGAGAAGTGTAAAGAGAAATCTGAGTGTGTCAGGTTTAACAGCAAGACAGCCCCAAAGGTTTTACTTTACTGTTTTTGCTAGCTCATGTTTCGTGTGTCTAATCTTCTATCACTTAGGCTTCATTAAATCATCTTTAATGCATCTTTTTCTCTCTTTGACCTTCATTCCATACTATAGGGTGAAATGTGATATCCTATACAATTGCAGTGAAAACCAAAGAGGACAAATGCCTACAATGTCATGACCCTGTCCATTACAAGACAATTGTCTGATAGTAATCTTAGTGTTTATAATAAAGATAAATATCGTTGGCATATTATAACAAAACAAATAACAGATGGTGAAGACAATTATAGGCAATGCTCCATGATGTGTACACAAGCCAGCAATCTCTTAATGAAATTCAGTTCATGTTGGAGTGAAGATGATCGGGTTATATTGCACATCACTCAAAACAGAAAATCTTATTTATAGAGAAAACTTGTAGCTTATAGAGATGACATGAGAATATTACTGACGCAGATTGATTTTTTTTTTTTTTTTTTATGCCTTGTCTTTTATCTGAACCATGAGTCTGCATTTAAATTTGTATTATTAACCACACAGTATTTTCTCATACCAAAACTGAGCTACAGAGAAGAGAAATTTGAACAATCTGTCTCATTCTTAATGTAAATCAAGGCCTTTACGGACGGGGAAAACAGAGAAAGAGTCATAAGTAAATGCATTATTGTAAAACTGTAATTCAAGCAATTCAAGAAAACACATGTCTTACTGGTTGGTTTAAATACTCACTTCTTTGGCCCATCTCTTTCCCTTTCCCTTTCCCTCTCCCTCTCCCTGGGTCCTTCCACTTCACTGTTTTCTGAGGAAACTGTTGCATCTGAATCTGTTGGAGAAGACCACAACAACTTACTACAACTCTTACAACAGCACAAGCTTTCATAATGGTATGATGCTTCGTAAGTACCTGAGGAGTCTTCATCTACCCTCTCATACTGAAGCAATCTGTCCAGGAGAAAGCTAGAAAACAGGTAAACGGCATTATTTACTGCATTAACATTAACATCTAGACATTTTCGTAAAGACACAATCACACCTTTTGTCTCTGGAAACTTTAAGAAGTTTCCTCTGTGCTCTCCTCAGCTCCTCCTGGAAGCACTCCTGTTCCTGAAGCAAGTAAGCCAAACACGAAATCAGCAAAAAATAAATAAAGCGACATACATGTATTTGTAGTAAGCAGAGAAATGTGGTGAAGCTGAGAACTCACATAGACAAGAAATTTTAATTTTCGCTTGAGGTTTTTATATTTCCGCTTGTAGTCTACTTCGACGTCCGCTTGACCGTTCATCTCTGAAACACAAATAATGACCATGAAATCTACCGTCTGCTGCTAGCATATGCAGTTATGCATCTATAATTATCTAATGCACACGTGAAATGTGAAACTTTAAATCGCTGTGTGATCAAATAGACATGGTAGAGTATGCTGAGCTAGCTATGCTAACTGGAATATTAGCTTTCATAGCTAGCTTGCTAAAGATACAGAGATTTAGGTCTCACAGACCGATGGAAATATCCTCAAAAAATTATTCATTGAAGGAAACCATTTTTTTTAATGAATTCCAAAGCTTATTTTATCCAGGGAATACGCAGATACCTCTTGCCTGAGTCTGCCTGTGCGACATGCTCTTGTTTACTTTCGTGACGTCGTTTTCCTGCGCCGCGATGGGTGGGACTTTTTTTTTTTTTTTTAATTATTATTTAAAAAATAAATGAATAAAAATCGATAGACACAGAAAAATTACATCAGCAAAATCCCAACCCTCGTTTTTTTCGTATATTGTTTAAATAATTACATATCATATATATTTTCCTATGTCTTTTGTGGGATTATATGCTATTATTTAACAGCAGCACTAATAGTGTGATGCAATTTCTTGTTATATTTCAGCTAGTCTTCAAATTTAAACTGTGATGAAAGAGCCAAAGACAAAAACTATTTTTTTGCCTTTGACGCCCAAAGTAAATAAAAACAAAAAGACAGTTCACTGAGTATAATTTTGATTCTTAACCAAGAAATGCTTCCATTACTTCATGCAGCAAGATTTTGTGTTTTTGTTGAATCATCCCGTTGGTGTCTCTTCCACCTGCCGCATACTGTAGAGTGTGCTGCTCACCCTTAGCTCAGCACAGTCACTTGCCAGGACCCAGCACTATGAATTATAGATGAAGAACATTTGCAAAGATGCTGCTCCAGTGCACGTACCCATAGCACATAGCCAGCCACCGTCTGTGTGTGGAGTTGATGGGGCTGGGGGGTGGGACAGAGATATAAAAAGTTTAGATAAGTGGACAGAGCAAAGGGAAGAGGCTTGTGGCAGAGCAGTGGGATGCAGATAGTACTACTCCTAGAAGGGTATGAAAATGCTGACTGTACATGTAGAGAGAGCCCCCTCCTCTCAAAGAATACGAAACCCAGCAGTGCATGGACAGCAAAAACAGCATCCTTTTATGAATCTTCCAAAGCAAGTTCTGCAATAGCTCCTAGCCGCAACACCCCCACCCCTCCTCCACCCCAGATATGACCGAGCCACTTTGCAAAAATAAACATCTATTGTCTCCTTTCCAGGCAAAACAACTGCTGATATGAAATTCAATCTCTGACTGGATGCCTTTCTCGCTGTTTCCAAAGGCACTGGCAGACAGAAATAGACACTTCTGTGTCTGGTGCCATAAATCGTTGCTGCCAACCACGCAGCCATTCAGCAAGCCCCCTGACACCTTAGTCACCTGCCTCTTTCCCACCCCTCCTTTTTCTTCCTTTCATTTTATGGATTCACATAGTCTCACGTCAGGCTGCGGCTACCGATCTGTGCTTGTCAATACATTTCTCTTTTTTAATTTTCTGCTTGGATGTATGTCCTTGTTACTCTATTAGTCTGATCATAGACTTACTTTTCTTTTCGTGCTGGCATGTGTGCTTTTTCCGCTCTCACTTTTTCTCTATGTTTTCATGTCCTTCACGCTGTCTGTCCTTGTTTCTCCCTCCATCTTTTTTATTTCAGTTTCTCAGAAATCTTTTTGTTTCTGTTTTGACATATTCAGAAAACTGGAATGTACCAAAACCACACCAAAGACACCAAAAACAACTGCAATAAAAGCCTTCTCTGTGATCACAAGGTAAGCTTTGTGTTTTATGGTTTTCACTTGTTCCCGCATTCAGAACCGCTGACACTAGATCTATTTTTGCTCACGATGGGTGTCTTTATTTGAAAGTTTTTATTATATAGACAAACAAACTGTAGCCAAAAGTTTCCAGGATATTAAATCAGCAATATTTCTGTTCCCTATTCATGTTTTTCTCCAATCTTCTGTCTCCTGTGTGTGTTACAGGAAAAGCTTATTCAGGCTATAAAAAGAATCAAGCATGAGATAGATGAGTGCAGAGAAGCAGAGAGAGAGACGTACATAGAGTCTGTGGATGTGGAGGTACTGCTGCTGCATTATTCATTCTTATCTTTTCAAAAATACACTCTTCTAGTATGTAATATTTTCACTTAAGTGCAAACTAAATTATGTAATCCTAACAATTCTGCTGAAGTCAGTTCTGAAAATAATTATCCACATTCTCATATCTATAACACAAAACATTTAGTTAGAGGTACAGTGAATTACTACTGTAACACATTTGCCGTTTGTCCTTCAGCACAGGTTCGATGACCTGGAACGGGAAATCAGTGCCGAGTTTCAGAACCTCCATCGTTTCCTGGATGAAGAGGAGTATAAGGAGCTGGAGCGACTGAGGAGGCAGAAACAGAAACAAGTGAAGCAGTTGAAGGAGAGAGAGAAGAAAATAGCTGCGCAAGGGAGAGACTTGGAGAGAGCAATCTCTGTGCTTAACAGCAAACTAGCTGAGGAGGACAGTCCCAAGCTGCTCAAAGTGAGGAAGCGTAATCACTGAAAAAGAAGACATGAGCAAACAAAGGTCGCATCTGATTATTTGGCTTATTAGCGGCTACAGCAACACGTGGGTCTATATTGGGCCAGGAATCTTACTTGTGACTCAAGAAAATAACTGTCTATAATTGTTCATCCAGTTTGATTCGGTGTAGACTCTGCAGGCTAACGTCACAGTGAACTAATTGTAGAACTGCATTGTATTTGTTTTAGCCACAGCACCTTATTGGTGCTTATTTGATCAATTATAGACATTGATTGACTAAACTGTCGACTTGCCGGGATTGGCAAGTCAAAATCAATTTCTCATTTAAAAGTGGAAGGACAAAAGGCAGTCAGTGCATCACTCAGCACATAGCAAACTGTTGTGGTAATGTTTTAATTAATAACAACCAGATTCTAAACTGTGTCTCTCATTGCAGGAAATTCAAGATCTCATAAAAAGGCAGGTTTTATGTGCACTTAACAATGATTTTTATTTTTATTTTTTGACTCTATAATTTCCCCAAACTCATTAATCTTGTGAGTATGCATGTTCGGCATCACTGTGTCGTGTTTGTTTATCATTCTGCCATCCACAATTCAGTCTTCCCTCCTCCTGCTTTATCCAGGTCCCAGGTCAGCTTTGTTCTTCCAGCAGAGGTGGACACAGAGGTTCGCACCGGCCAGTTTGTGGGGCCTATCCAGTACAGAATATGGAAGCACATGAAAAGCTGCCTCTACCCAAGTACGTTCGTTTACGTCATTCGATACCAGACACAAAAATCAACAGTAATAACTCACTGTACTCAATCTGTTTCTGCCTATAGATATTACATCAGTGACCTTTGACCCTGAAACAGCTCATCCTAATCTGTCCCTGTCCCAGTCCTACACTTCAGTTTGGTTTGAGGAGGATAAAGACACAACAGATTGCCAGCCCAACCCACGACGGTTTCACTATTATTACTGTGTTTTGGGCAAGCAGGGCTTCACCACGGGCCGCCACTATTGGGAGGTGGACGTAGGCAACAAGACGGCTTGGAGGTTGGGGGTAGCACAAGAAGATGTTCCAAGAGGGGAGATGGCCACGGCGGGCACCTCCAGCGGCCTCTGGACCATAGCGCTGAAGGGCGGATCTGTCCTCGCCTGCACCGACCCAACACCCGTCAAGGTCAACGTGTCTCTCCGCCTTGTCCGCATTGGCGTGTTCTTAGACTGCGAAAAAGAGGAGGTGACGTTTTATAATGCTATCACCATGGCTCCAATATATACCTTCTCCATGGAAACTGCCTCGTTTCCTCTGTTCCCTTTCTATAACCCGTGTGACTCAGACTATGGAAAGAACACGGCACCGATTAAGATCTTTTCCCCTTCATTATAAGAAGCTGTTCTTCCCCGGCTTGAACACTGATAGTCAATAGATTCCAATACAACTTCTTAATTTTAGTGTAGTAGAATTATTACATGTTATGGCAGAAACAATGTGTCAATTAAAAATATTCAGCAATGCTTTGGTGTATGAAATAGCTTTTCCTTGATGAAAACAATCTTGCTTGGTCTGACATTTAAGGCTTTTGAAGATGTCCCCTTGGATTTTAGGATTTTAGTTGTAATTTTACAGACAATCTGATGCTCAACAAAACATTAAACAGATTAACAATTCAAATAATAATTGATTGCAACACTTTTGATTGAAACATTAAACTGTACTTACAACTAGACAAAAGAGTGTTATATAAATAGAGAAAGTTCAATGAAAATATGTTTTTTGTCCTCATTATACTTCTATGTTAAATGCTTTTTGAGTCTGAACATCGTAAATGTGTGAACTGATAAGACGTTAAGAGGCAACGTTAAATATAGTAAGGCATGCTTGTTATTTGCCACCATCATGGAGCTTCAGGATTTATAGCATGTGTAAACAGTATTACGATGTTGCTTTCGGCCAACTTATAAATACACCTGCTCTGCTATGACATACAACAAGCGAGTGGGATTGGTGAGAGTGTGTCGCATGATACTCAGAAATAATGGTAGACATTGAGCTAGATAAACAACTGGAAAAGACAGCTTCAAGACAAAACCGTTCTGTTTGTTGCTCAGAGAGAAAGAAAACTAAGGCAGGACAGCAAAAGTCATAATCTTTTGTTTATTCTTAGTATTCCTTTAGACATGAAATAAAGAAAACATTTGTCTTTACAAAACATCTGTGTGGTGTGCTGTGCAAAAAGAGAGTACAGAGAGACCACGTGGAACGTCACACCACGACCAGGCCAGAACAGCAGCAGTAATCAGAGAGGGCAGAGACAACTCCCATAGAGCAAGGAGGACCAGTGGTATTAACAGTGGTGGTTTCTATCAGGGGGTTAACAGAGGTGGGTGTGACACCAGAATCTCTCTGGCACCAGTTTGATGTAATAACTCCCACCAAACCAAGCCTTCTTTGAGTTGCTGGTAATGTGTAAAACAAAGAGGCTCGTCGCGTCCACCACTCACTATCTGCCACTCTCACATCACTACTCACTCTGTGGCTTTGTATTACAATCACTGACAATATAGAGCGGTGGTGGTGCAATAAACTGCTATACTTGCCGTCTCTCATCAATTTCTTATCACAACATAAAGCAGGGGGTTCCCCACACAAGGCTTTGTCGTTCATCTGCTACCATCAGGAATTCACTCACAATCTGCATCACAGACTTGATTAAGGAAAACACCCTCACTTACAAATAAAGCGCCCCCAGCAGTCTGTAGGCTACATGTTCTCAAGGCAGATCACTTTCCAAATTTCTTTCATGTTTCAGCACATCTTAGACCAGTCAGTGAAATTACATTGCTCAATCACATGTGCAAACTGCGTACTACATCTGTGAATATCCTACTGAATATGAAAAAGGTGTCATTAGGAAGAGGCTAATGACAGAATACAAGCCAACTATCCAATATACATTTTAGGCACTAAAACAAAGACAATAGTCACTCAAATATCAATAACTTTTACTTTTTTTTGTGGCTTTAAACACATTCACACTCATGACTTAAACACAGCACTTGTTTTCTGCACGTTGCGAGACGATTTACGCAGGCACATGGAGACCTTACTCACAAGAGGTGGAGAAGCACACGGAAAGTACACAAGTCTCATTCTGTACAAACTGCCTGTGCATAGATTCGGCGCACACTCAGTCACACACACTCACAGACACGTGCATCGTAGGCACACAGACTTTAAACGAACAAATCCCCGACGCACACTGGTGGCAACATTAAAACGTCACTCCTCTGGTCGCACACACAGACGCACAACTTCTGGACAATAAACGCCTGTCGTTCAGAACATGGTGTGGGCATGCTGCAGTCAACGCTTGGTTAAACATTTCAGTACGACGTGTAAATACTGTGAGAGATAGATTATGCTGTGAGTATCATCAGGTTGGAATGGCAATAATTGATTTTAAAAGAGCTAATATGGATCTTCATGTATTTTTACAATATTTGGTTGTTAAATTAGTTCAAGACATTAGTGAATATTAGTATATATAGTATAGTATGTGTGTATATATTTATATATTAGATTTAAGGTTCGTGAGAGATTAAGTCTTTTTTATTATTAAGTTTGATACGACAACTGTTTTATACACTAAAAACATTCACCCCTAATGGGGGTTAAACTAGCATACACATGCAATATTTACAAGGCTGAGTGTATGTTTGTGGTTTTTGTGTGTCTGTTTGCGTATGTACAGTATGTCTGCATAAAGAGCTTGGCCGAATGAGTTTGTGGTTTCCTCACAAATGCAGGTTGGAGGCATATATATATATATAGTTTTAATAGTTTTACACATTTTACATCGGCATGCCTTTGCTCTTGTGTAACACATCAGACTAACTGATATAGTTTTTAACATTGAGGCACCTTGTCATTTTAGTTTATATATCAGTTTATATCTTTGTATCAAATCTGACATCTAAACCTATCTTATGGCTTTTTTTAAGATGCAACATCTCGTAACTATTTGACCATAAGAAAAATCTATTTGTCGGGAAAGCTACAAGGAAAGGCTACTTGAATGCAAATGGATCTACTTGTAATTTTCCTACGTTTCTTTGATTGTTTCATTGAATTGTCTTGGCTGCCATTTTGTGCTATTCTCAAGGATCCACAATGCTTTTTTGATGATTTCAGCACATCAGACCTGGATGGTCACTGGTTTGTCCGCAGTCAGTTAAAACATGAGGTAGAGACATGCATTTTGTCACGTAAAAATGTATCTGCACACCTCCTCTGTACCATACAGGAGTTTCAACTGGGATTAAATTGTATTGACTGGACAACAGCTCTGGACAGACAGTCTGGTGCCATTGATAAGGGCCTCATACTATATTGAAGCCATAAGGGCCATAAATATTGAAACTTTTACATATTTCAACAGGTTAAATACTGACTGTTAGCAAAACACTTTCAATGAATAAAAAAAATCATTTCTAATTTCTGTCAAAATACAGTATTTAGGTAGCTAAAAATGAAACTGACAAAACAAAAGCACAAAACATGACAGAAAAAGAAAGACGTATAAGGTGAGGATCAAGGAGGGAACAACAGAAAATCACTCAACAAAGACAAGGACGAGATGAATAACAAAAGAATTATAGATGAAAAGAAAAAACTAAATAAGCAAGCAAAATGTCTAACTATATGAACTTACCACACATTTTGTGTCAGTATTTCATTTTTGGAAAGCCAAACAAACAGTGGGAACAGGGTGGTCCTGTTAAGTGCCCGAAGACTCTGCTAACACAAGCTTTCCATTAAACTGTGGGAGCACTGAGATTTTTATGAAGCCACCGGGAAATCCAGATCAAAGACACTGAAAGGGTTGATCCAGACTTGAGGGATCAGTCTGCAAAACAAATTTTAATCATCTGAGACATCCACTGGGATTCTGACTGTCAGTCTCAGAAACTATAAATAGTGGATTATTAACAGATTTAGGCTTGGGATGACACAAGATTTAAAAAAATTAAAAAATAAAAACCTGACAGAGGAAGAAGCATCTAAGGTCAATTAAGTGTTGCTTTAAGGACATATCGTAAACCTTTCTGAATATTTTAGAAAATGCCTTACTTAGAGTCAACATTTTAGTTGTAAACTCTGCAAAAGGATTTGCAGTCTGGCAGTTTAACTGTGAAATTACCAAAAAAAAACGAGGCTGCAAGGTGTGTACAACTAAAATGTTTAACAATCAACCGCCGTCTTTGTTATGTGAACTGTTTTAGAAAGTCTCAAAGGTTTTAGTGTTGGTTATAGACAAGTGAAGGTAATACAGTGTTCATTAGGCATTAGACATGTTACATCGACGTCCTCGCCCCAGCTACAGTGGTTTCCTCATTTGGTAGGGGGTGTTCGATTGTCTACAGTGGTGGTAGATGGAACAGATCTATGAGACTTCTTTTCTGTTTTTGCAGTGCTCAAGTGGTAGTGGTTGAATCCTCAGCCACGGTGCCATCTTTGTTGGATTCTAGAACGGCACCACTAGACTTCAGCTCCACTTCAGGGGTTTTAGGAGGGACTGCTTTGGGAGCTGAGCTTCCGATAATATTAGTGTGATCTGGGCTCGGTTTGGACTCTGGCCCTGGCTCGGGTGTACCGTTGGTAATAGGTTCTGGTGTGGTTGGTTTAGGGGGCTCAGGCGTGGGAGTTAGGGCACTCTTACTCTCAGGTGCTGGAGCAGTGGCTTTGGGAACAGCAGGCTTGGGTTCTGGGCTAGGGCTGGGTGCAGGCTTTGGATCAGCTGGAGCCGCCTTGGGTTCAGGGCTAGGGGCTGGGCTAACTTTAACATCTGCTGGTTTGGGCGCATCCAACTTTGCTTCTACAGGTGGATCAGGGGTTTTCTTGGTCTCAGGGGCTGGGCTGACTTTAGTTTCAGATACTGGACTGAGCTTAATTTCCATAGCTGGTGGGGCGCTTGGCTTAGACTCAGCAGCAGACGGAGGACTTGGTTTGGTTTCAGAGATGCTAACGGCCTCAGAGTCAGGGATTTGGTCAGGGACATCAGTGTCAGTGTCCAGTGGGAGGGCGGTGTTAAAGCCAACGCCAGAGTCACTGGTCTCTAGGTTACCGATCCCAACCTCTTTAGAGGAAACCTCCAGACCCTGAGTTCAGAGAGACAACAAGGTAAGGCAACTTAATTGTTTTAAACTTGTATCTTTAAACGACAAGGCAGTTCAAAATGGCATTAAAACAAGATATAACAGACATACAAGGGGATATAAAATATTATAAAAATGTTTTATAATAGTAAAATAAACTGGTATAGATAATTATAAGGTAAAACTTGAATAGAATAGGAGTATAAAAGTCAGCCCAGATACAATGCAGTGCGGTAACAAATTTAACTCAATAGAAGGCCGTGGCAAAAAAATATTTCCAGCCCTGATTTAAAAGAACAGAGAGTTGGGGAAGAGCTCAGGTTTTCTGGGAGTTTGTTCTAGATATGGAGGGCATACAAACTGAAATCTGCTCTTCCATGTTTTGACACCAAGCAGACCAGTCCCAGAAGACCTGAGAGGTCAGAACGGTTCATAAAACAGCAGAAGACCAGAAACTTATGTAGGCCCTTGACCATTCAATGCTTTATGAACCAAGAATAACTTTATAAAACCCATTCTTTGTCAAACAGAAAGCCACTGCAAAGATCTGAGACCTGGACTGATGTGATCCACTGTGTTGATCTTAGTGAGGACTCTAGCAGCAGCGTTCTGAATAAGCTGCAACTGTCTAAACGCAGAAAACAGCATGAAAATTGAAACATCATTAAAACCTCTCATTGACGCAGTTTCAAGAGAGAAATATTGCATTTTCATACTTTAATGTCCACCTCGGTGCTCTGGGATTTCTCTGTGGTGTCGGCCTGCGAATGCTTGGACTCCTCACTGAGTTTGGTGATGTTCTTGACCACCTGTGCAGATGAACACAGACACACAAAACAAAAGTCATTATTATATCAGAATACTCATCATCACCACTGTCAGTTGTACATTTGTTCCTCCAACCTGTCTGAAAGCCTCTCCCTCATCCTCTTTGCCAGCATTCTGGGCAATCTTCTCCAGAGCAGCAGCCCTCTTGGCCCTTTTCTTCACTTTGATCAGGCAGGACAGCAGGCAAACCAGCAGAAGGAAAACCAGCACACCCAACAGGGCAATGATGGCCACATACAGTGACTCCAGTCTGTAGGCTACATGAGGCAAAGTGGGAATAGGGAAAGAAAGACAAGTGTAGGAGGATAAATAGTTCAACTGACCTTTCAATGACGTGTTGAAATTCCACAGCAGGCAAAAGAAATGATTCTTCTTTTATTTTTATTTTTTTTTTTTTTGTATCACAATGCTGCAGAACACATTTTTGGCACTACTATATTTACATAACAGCCAGCACTTATAACCCAATACCAGCCTGTCCTCTATAACTTACGTAGCAGTTCCAGGTGGATGGTGGACACGGTGAATCCCTGTAAATCTGTGATTTTGAACTGGCCCACATCTGCACTTTTGACCTGATCCAGGAAAACCAACGAACCCTCCATAGAGAGACGGTCCTCGAGACCCAGCTCTGTTCGGGCCTAGAATTAAATACGCATACATTTGCATCTTTGGTGTCAAAGACATTAACTCATGATTAGAACAATTACAGGCACTTAAGAAAGCTGCAGTTTGTTGTGAAATATGCAATATCTATATTAAAAATGACTGGATATAGAGAACACACTCTACTGCATATTTTGGAAATTGGAGCTTCTGTGTTAATATGAAACCTATTATTGATTCACATAGTAAATGTTTTTATAAAAACTATAATTACAGAATAGAGAGAAAATATCCGTGGAGAATCAGAAGTTGTGACACATAAGACTACCATTATATGATACGTAACTTACAGTAACGTCACCCGTCTTTGTTGTAGCTGTGATTTGAAGCTCTACTGATATCATTTTCACATTGCTATCATGTGTCTGCAGTCAAATAGAGAAAATATACAACAAATAAAGAAACAAGAGGCTCCAGTTACGCTTGTAAATTCTCCCTTGTCCAGCAGCAGATGAGATGTGGGGTCATTGTTGCGGATGTAGTAAAGGTGGACCAAAGAGCTGTTGAGTATCAGGTTGATCTTCAGTTTTTTACCGTGCGGGAGGGTCACAAAGTTTTGGTGCTCTGAGACACAAACAGAACAAGGAGAAGGGAGGACATTTGATAAATACATCACAGCTCTGTTTACAGGCCCACGGATCACGTAAAATGCATTAGCCAGCTAGAGCCCATTAACATTAGTATCTAAAAGCCATTATGTCAAACAAGACGAGCGTAAAACCTAAAAGGGAGACAAAAACATACAGTACGTCGTTTAAAACAAGTCAAGTGTGGGAGCACAAGTTTCACTCTTACCTTTAACGTTGAGACACACTTTCTTCTTAATGTCACCTTGAGCATCCCTCACTGTGTAGCTCCCCTCATCTGCGCCTGTGACATCGCTGAGGGTGACGTAACGGTCATCACTGCTGATACGACCCCGATAGGTCTTGATGGGTGTCCCTGTAGTGGTCAGGACCACCAAAGCTGGTCTGCAGGAAGTCAAAGAGGATGAACTTTTCGCGACCGTTCCTGGTAACTCTGAAATATGCTGTCTCAGTGCATATGCATCAAGGTAGGAAAATGTCATTAGGTTAAAACATCAATGCAATTTTGCTGACTGTACCTCGATGTTTGGTTGGCCTCCACGGCACTGGGCCTGTATTCGAGAGTGATGGGGAGATTAACCCCTGACAGCGACATTTTGAAATTGCCTCCATATTTGATTATTTCTTCATTGGAGCAATCTAGGACGTAAAAGCAGGTTGATGAGCTGTTTGTTTTTGAGTAAACGGAAGCAACAAAACTAATTAGAGTGGACAGGAAATGGCCTGATGTTTAAGCAGAAAGGAGTGAAGGCAGAGAGTTTATTTGCTTGAGGAGAAAGGACAGTTGGAGGTGAAGGAGTGTGGAAAAGAGAGGAGGGAATAACTTGACAGATGTGGCTGAAAGGGGACAGATTGCAGAGAGACGAAAAGCACTGATCCACAAATATCAGGGTAAAAGGAATGAAAGGGTAGAGATTCAAACCAAACAGAGGGAAGGACAGTAAAGACAAGATAAAGACAGGAAAACAGCAGGGAAGGAGGGAAGAAGGGAAGGAGGGAGAGAGTGGGCTGGTGGTTAAAGAGCTGCATAATTACTGCCTGGCAGCTTCAGCATGCTATGAGAACACACACAAACACACCTCTTCATCGCTTCACAACACATTACTCCCTCCATATGGCACCACTTCCGCATACTGCTACGCTATAGTCGCCTTTATCCATGCTGGGTTAGAGCCCACTCCTTCCTCTGCATGTTTGAATCATTCTCTCCTTCTTTTCGCGTTTGTGTGTGGTTGTGCATGCTTAATCTCATTTGAATTGCCAGTGAGAGTCAACATGGATGCAACTTGTTACACTCACTGGAGAAACAGGATGGATGTGCAAATGTGGGGTTTATTCGGCTGCATGATTAAGTATGTGAAATGCTGATAGTAACAGTCCACCAGTTGAGTATTCATAGTGACGTATTCACCACAGTGAGAGCACAGAAGCATAGCATTAGCAAAATGTATTTAATAAGATAAGATAAGATAATCGTTAAATTAAAAAATAATCAGTACAAAAATAAATAATACCTTAGCATAGCAAAATATAAGTAACTCCAAAAGTAACAACAGAGAATACACTGGTAACAGTTATGATAACGATTTTAAATTCCAGCTTTTCCTGCAAGTGCAGCATGTCAGTTGAGGCTATGCTTCATTACCATTCCTTACGTGTCATGTCAGCCGTACCTCGGACTATGAGTGAAATGCGCTTGGTTTCATCTGGATTATCTGGATTCTTCACGGTGTAGACGCCCTCATCCCCCTCATCCACAGCCTCTATAACCAGGTGGCTGAGGTGCCGGTTGAGTTTGGCCCGAGTGCCGACCACAGTGGTGCCCCTCATCAGGGCAACATCAAGTGACCGGGGAGACGACCTGTTCCGAAACGTAACTTCCACTTCGAGCGAGGGAAGCAGGATGTGGAAATCCTCCCCGTGGAATAAGGTCATTGAGTCCTCGACTGGATTAGAAAGGAAACAAACACATAAGAGGTGGAGGAAAGCTCATTTATAATTGATGAGTTGGAATTACATATGATGCACTGGTACTCAACAGTTTTACCTTTCAGAGGGGCAGAAAGAGCTGTAAATAAAGATAAAAGAAAAAAATAATTAAAAGTCAGCACATTCTCAAAAGACTGGATATTGACATTTGATGGAAAAATACACAGTTTATACAGTATATTCCCACATCACTGAGGGTGATATAAGGCATGGCTGCTGTTTCTTAACATACCTGTAATGACCAGAAAGCTGAGTGCAATCACACGGACCTCCAGCATCTTGGCTGATTTCTTTGAGTCTATAAAGAAAAGAAAAGAATTGTTCGGTGTTCAGACTGAACATACACTATGAGTAAGCAGTTTCTATGGAAATGACTCGGTTGAAGTGCTGACAGAAAAGGAATTATTCTTCCAGCTCCAATTACTGAATAATATCACCCACAATCTGTTCATTATATAGGAGGTCTCCTGTTGACACGAGCAGAAACACACACAATTAATATGAAAGCCAGCAGCCAGCACATTCACTCAGTGCCAATAATCCAAAGTGTAAAACGTACCTCATGGTATAAACAATGATTCAAGACAGATATTAATATTTTTAATGTCATTCCATACATATTAAACTATCAGTATAGAATTTTCTGAGAAGGACCTTTTATGAAATGACCTCGAGAATCCAGGTTAATCTCAGCACTGAAGGAATATTGATGATTTGACCAGCTTTCTTCTTTTGTGGAGAGACATCAGAGGCAACACATCAAGAGGCTGGAGCAAAAGAAACTGCCCTATGGTTATGTTTTAAAAGCCCAGGAGAGGATCAGGCGGGAACACCTGCAGTGATCACAGTTGGACAATACAGCATTTAAGCATGCACTTGGGTTTATCTATATCTTTCTTCTTTCGTGTTTTTCTGTATAAGGTAAAAGGATTCAATTAGGCTATCTAATCACACAAAAATCTAAAAAGACCTTTTTGTAAAGGGACTATCTGCAGATAATCTTGCAGTCCTGTAAATTCAGTTTCTCTGCCATTGCCTGGAGATTATTCTTGGACTTGAGACATAAAATAAACCTGCCCGAGGTGCAACTTTTGTTGAGAAAACCATTAGGACTTAATAGCATACCTGACTGCAGTTTAAAATCAGGATCTCGAGAAGTTTATGTGTTGAAGATAGTGTTGTTTTACGGCCCTGCCAACAGGCGAGAGTTATGTGTTAGTATGTGCATGTTTATAAGGGCCACCTGGTTTTGGATCACACTCAAGGACTATTGATTACATGTCTGAATTTACATGCAGAATAATCATTAAACCTCAAGCTAATTCAAATCATTGCCTGTGTAATGACCAGGTTTCCATAAGGAAATGAGCACAGTAATATGGTTGAGCACCTTTTCCACTGGAACCCATGACAGTTCTCTGAAGGGGTTATGATGATGTTAAAATGCCTTCTGCTACGGTGATTCAACACATCAAGAGAGTTTGTGCAAAAGAGATTTTGCTGCAGTTTTCATTTACAAAGCCCAGGAGGGGACTGGGAGGGAACACCTGCAGTGCTCACAACCACACTTTGCAGCAGCTAATAAACGCAGTAAAGTCTTTTTGTAGCACAGCAGACGACATTAGACATCCAAATGGGGCTGGGAATTAAGGAGCATTAAACCATCATAACACTGTGTATAAGCCTGTGTGTACATTTTATGTATGCCTGCCCTCTGACTGATTCTGTATACATGTTACATGAACATATTTATAACGAGAATTGCCAAAAAAGTTCTTGTTCTTCCTTATTACTTAATCAGCATAAAAGGAATTTGGAAATTCTGGAAACATCCAGAGTTGTTGTTTCACAGAAGGCCTCATATAACTGTCGACACTGTGTCTGCCACATGCTCAAGCCAAACTCTGGGCATGAAGCCTAAAAGCCCGCTGATTTTAATGTATCTGAAAACAAAAATGGAACAAGGCTGCGTCACACAGAGCATTATCTCTTGGAAAATAACCCTTAGTGTCCACTGTCATCATATAACTCAAAATGGCACTATAATTGTATTACAGTAGTTCCCATCTTTGTTTCTGTGCTTTTCTTCTCATGGATTAAATTCTCATTTGAAGCTGCTGCATCATGTTAACATCTGACCAAATAACGGAGTATTGACCCTCACAGGAGTCAGCATTTAATTAATACTGCAATCTGAGATGTAGGATTGGTTGGGTGCGGAGAAAAAGAGAAAGGAACGGTATCCATCTGTTTGTCACAGCAGTTGGCCTCGAGGAGTCACCGCAGACAATCTGGTTTCTATGCAGGATCTGTGAAGCAGATAAATCCAAAATCTTCTCTTTTGTTTCTGTGATATTCAGAATTTCAGACCAAAACCAACGCTGAGCACAGGCATGCAAGCACATGAAAACAAAGGCTGCAAGCTATATTATGAGCTTATTCATACACAGGCCTTTGGGCTGCAGAGCATAGACACAGACAAGCATGCCATCTGCTATCCTTCCCTGACATTCTCTCCCTTCCCTCAAGCTTCATTCAGTCTTTATTCTCCTTCACTGGGTTCTCCACCATCAATTTTCTCACTTCTGTCAACTCTCACATCTAGAAGTGTTACCTTCTACCACCACGATGAGGAACTGTAACTTTCTGTGCTTATCTTTGAGAGTTGTATGCCATCTTTCTCCTCTTTCCCCTACATGTTGTCCCCTCAGTGTGACTATTCTCGAACCGAATCCCATACTCTGTCGCAGGGCATCTGTGTTATTTCCCACTTTCGCTGCATTTCTCTCGCTCTTTTTGTCGCGTCTCTTTCATCCTCTCCTACTCCTTATATTATGTAATCCAAGCCAGTGCATCCCACTCTGAAATCAAAGCCTGTAACTGTGTTCCTTCAAACTCTCTGCTTACTGGAGGGACAGGCAGGTCTTTGTCCAAGGCGTTTAAAGAGGCGGAAATGCCTTCAATGACTGCAGATGTGGGGAACTTACAAAGAAAAGTCTGTATCTCTGCCCTCCATCATTTCTCTTTCATTTTCACTTTACTCCTTTTATTTGCGCAAGTGAAGGTGTGGAAGTTCCCCTTAAGTTGAGAGGCCAGAGGCTAGAGGTCAGCTTAAACACACATTTACACAGAAGCACACACTGTTCTAAGAGTACTTGATATTTATTAATCATGAGGCATCAAAAAAAGCAAAAAAAAAAAAAAAGCATTGTGGCTGGAAATCCACATGTGAAAATGAATTAAATGAAGCATTTCTGCAACTCTCTTTGAGTCTTAAGTGTGTCATATCAGCACAGCAGACGGATAAGACACGACCAGAATATCTCGTCTAGACAAAACCAGAGTGTAATATATAATTTCTGAGGTTTATATTGCAGAAGAAGCCTGTAGCAGCCGGCAGCCTATTTTTCTATTTCTCTGGCTGCAGTGAAATAACGGATGAGACAGGTTTCCACCATATTGCTTGCACCTGTCAGATTCTTTAAAATCAATGGACATAAGGGAGGAGTGGGGAGGAGTTGGTGCTATGGGGGAAGCTGTGTGCAGTATTGACAGCAATGACAGAGAAGATGTGAAATTAGTTCACGTCAAAGATGAGATAATTATGTAGACAAGATTGTCTCATGTGATGTCAAGGGCCTTCTTCCCGCTCTGGTCACAGTCTATGAGCAGGACACTGCAGGCGGAGGCAAAAGAGCCTTCAGGTCAGAGCATCCTCTCAGATAATGGAAGCTATTAAGCTTTTAAGTGGGAACAAGAGTACAGCCTATTGGTCCTTATAATAGCTTATATGAAGAGTTAAGCCTGAAAGGAATATAAAATATTCAAAATAGAATTAAGGATAACATCATTAGGATATAATAATCATCATGACAGGCTCTTTTTTTTTTTTTTCCATTTAAGGTGGATTAATGGTCACACATGTGAGATTTGTGAGATTTAAAAAATATATATTGCATTTCTGGGATATTTTTCAGAACCTGACTCAAATCACAGAGGCTAAGGAATAAATCAAATGAACCTAAAAATATCTACTCAGCACCTCAACATCAGGACCTTTTAAACGCTAAACATATTTTTTACACCTTTAAGGTTAAATGTATAGTTGGAGATGAGCCTCGCAGCCCAAAGTCTAATCAGTCACCTCCGAGCCGGGATACCCGATAAGCGCATCAACCAAAAAACTGCAGAATTTAACCCGTCGCGCACCAGTCAAATTTAGGACACACATATCCGAACACGTATGTTAAGGGCAGGAAATTCACCTACCTTTAATTGACCGGTTGGAGCAGCGCTGCAGTCGCGGCGGAGATGTCAGGATGTTTTCAGAGGTGAAAATCTGCGTGGATGCTGCCTGTTTTCTGCCTCGTCGTCTCCCTCCCTTTCAACCTCGCCCCCCTCAAGAGCAGCACTTCACGACTCGGGCTCAACATTTAGAAGATGCTCAGAACATGTCGGGCTCTGCTCACTCTCGGAACCACTCGACTCGTGTCGGAAAACACCGGCACCCTGCGCCCTACAAGACACCTATGGTCATCTGACCACAAAGAATGGCATTGTTTGAGAATGATGTGTGATCATGTGCTTAGGGATCGTTCATTTATTGCTTATCATATCATTTAGTCACATTGTTTTATTCACAAAATAAAATGATTTTTAACAAGATGCCAGAAAAAGGGTAGACATTCATTGACATGTGGTGATAAATGTTGATCATACAAAATCTGTGATTTTGTTTTAAAAAGCTCTTTTTTTTTTAGCTTAAAAACTCCCTCTTGAACTTTAAACAAGAGCATTTTGGAGTAATTAAATTAAATACAAAGGTCCACACTTTCTTAACCATGCAACTCCATCCACTGACCACTGGATTTGGCTGAAAGCTTCTAGATACACCAAGGAAATAGATCACATTGCAGAAATTATTATTATTATTATTTTTGTTTTACAATGAGCTCAACCATTCAGGTCCATAAACAAAACTAGATACCTGAACACTCTCAAAATGTCCACATTAAGCATACTGCTTTGAAAAGTAAATGCACATGACTACAGCTAATGTTTTCACTGGTAATACAGACAAATGTCATGATCTTCTGAAAATACAAACTACATGTTAAGTCACTAGTTCATTAACAGTCAAAAAAATAATAATAATTACAACTGATCTTTTAAACACCAGTGACATAGCACAGGTACAGACTATACAGGGAAGAAACCAAATGTGAGTTCTGCATACTGGCCGGTTACTGAACATGACATGTACACATACAGTGAACCGGCAGCACATAACTGGACGGCAAGGACAAACACCATAAGATATTGATGTAGAAGCAGCATCAGCAGTCAGGTGCTTATATTGTCTCACTCTCCCAGGAGGTAACAGGATTGGACAAGGCCTTAATGGAGTAGGTGGTAGTGGTGGTTAATGGAGGCAGGAACTATAGACACACTAGTTTCATGATTATTATGGATAAAAGGCACTATGCATTTCTCATCAGAACAGGAAACAGGGTTCTTTCATCTACTGACCACCATAGCTGTTGGGGTTAAAATATGATGTATACAACAGGCCCCTTCACTGTTAGTTACCAACATGGCTGATTGAGCTGAAACACTTAGCACAGAGAGAGTATCAGCAGTTTAGCAGAGTTAACTCGCGCTCTTCTGTTGTGGTTATAAAAAGGGAGGCTTGTAGCAGGGGGAAAGTGACAAGGATGATTAGTGCGTAATTATTCGTTACCCTGAACGGCAGCAACATTTTATGTAGCTTTAGTAACTACATTTATTTCAAGGCAAAAGAGAAGAATGTAAGAAAAGACAGAGAGCACATTTTCACGTTTCGGCCCCTCCCTCCAAAGCTTGTCTGTTTGGTAGTCTCCAAATTTTGTTTCTGGAAAAGAGTTATATCACGCACATGCTTCCAACGCTGAAAGTATACATACAGAAATGTTCAGTTTTTCACCATAGGGCAAATACATTCATACAGCTCACTCACACAGCAGATACTACATCTTCCTCCTGCCTCTTCCTCTACCTCTACCTCCTGCAGGTTGCAGGATGGCTGTAGGAGGAGCAAGCGCGTGGGTTTGAAAGTCAAGTTTCTGCTGTAAGATCCCAGTGAGAATGAACTCCGCAGTGACGATGGGGAGAGAAGCAGATACAGCTGGGCCACACAGCGGCCAGTCTTCCTCGCAGGATATCACTACAGTCTGAGGCTGAGACAGTGCAAGGTGACAAAAAATAAAAGATGACACATTCTGACATGAAGACACTGTACCACAGTTTAATGCTAATGTATTTAATGTGTAACATGAGGAGGGTTACACTCACCTTATGAGAAGAGGGCATCTTTGCTAGAAAGGTAGCTCCACTGGAGGAAATGATGTCTTTCATATGTACCGGCTCTGGCTTCACCGACTTTGTAACGTGGATCTCATATCCCTGACAAAAACAAAAGAGGACAAAGTAAACAACATGTAACAAATATCCGTTCTATTTTTATTCAATCTCTGAAAGGAAGATGGAGAAAATCAATAAATGATTCTTGGAAATGTAATTTGGTATAACACGTGCACTAGCTGCTATCAGCATATTATACTGTATCAAGCTATTCCTTTGCGACTTTGATGAAACAGTGGGCACCTAGAAACATAATACATGAAACCTAAACAGTACATTAAAAGTAAGTGCCAAAGTACTTCCCACCAGCCACAGGGTGATAATAAACAACATATCGCTCTTTTAAAGATTTACTCAATCATGAAGAGGCTGAAATAAAAGGAAAACAATGCTTGGAGGTAACAGATGTTATACAGGGTGAGGACGAGTCAACACCATGACTCGCTATTCCTCACCATCAGTATTACCCAACACCTATGCACCACCCGCCAAGGGGAAATACCATTCTGACACACTGTCATCCTCTCACTCTGAGAAAAATAAAAGCCATGAGTGAGTACCTGTAAGAGAGGCTGACTGTTAGCAATCCTAAGAGAGTCCTGCAAGCAGAAACTGAACTTCTTCTCCTGCTCTGGGTCCTTTACAAAGAAAGTATTAGGAGACAGGAAGCATCCAGCTTTACCACTCTGAAACACAGAGAAGAGGAGGGTCTATTTGAGTGTTCTGCATTAATATACCATGTTTTCTAACTGCTGCTATGGAAACTAACCTTTTCCAGCCAGTCTGTGGTGACGACTGGGACTCCTTTAGCCACCGCACACAGGAATTTGACAGTCCTGCGTACTTTATCGGTCACCAGACAGTTCATGTCCGCCACGCCTTTAGCCATGCTGCCTCCTAAATGAGCCAACACTTTCTCCCCTGCTTCATCCACAACACCTGTAAACAGCACCTGAGAAAATGGAAGCATCCGGTCAAAACATCGGTTTTTGTTTAGTGTACATGTTGACTCGTGATAACAAGAGGCTTACGGGACAGATTTGAACACAAACAGAGTGCTGGCGGATTTTTTTTTTCCTACAAAAATGCACATAGGTGTACAAACACAAACACACAGACCTTATAGGTCTGGATGGAAGTTCGTAGTCGACCACTGGCCGCCGGAGAAGCGGAAGAGGAGCGAGGAGACTTTGCCACAGGGGATGAGTCTGCAGGAGCCTGCCGCTTCCTGGACACACGAGCATTTGGAGTCTGGGGCTGTTGAGTAGGAGGTGAAGGGGAGAAAAAATGAGGGCAAAGAGAGTAAAAGAGTGTAAGAATGAAGACAAAGTCAAATCATTAAATACAAACAAAATTAATGTTGAAAATAGAAGGAGTTAAGAAACCATTACAACCATAAAACGTAAGAGTAGGATGTGACTGAGTGACCACTGACCACTTAATTCATTAGTGTATTAATGGCGATGTAGAGCAGATTAGACGGCTCTTGTTGAGAGAGTGAAGGAAACTTAAAACGTCCCTGATGTTGATGGTAGTGCATTATGAGGAATGGAAAGGCTGACTCAGTGAGGGAAACACACGTGGACTTTAGCCACGGTAAAAGCATTCAGAAGAGATATTCCTGAATACTAAATATGTTCTGATCAGCTTTTCATTTTATCTGATTTACCTTTCAGCTTTAATGTGTCAAAACTTCTCAGTCTATTACTTTTCAAATGTACGGTATGTTTAAAAGTATTCAAGTCACCTCTGATGTCTGCACTTTTGCATCCTGGTTCATGGTAGTGACAGATGTTCCACTTTCTTGTAGCCTGTCTGTCTTCTTTTTTGGGACCACTGATGCCCGACCTCTGGCTCTCTTCTCAGTGGTCTCCATCTCTGTTTCCTCAGTCTCTTCTGCCTTCACTTGAGGATGAGATTCGAATGCATTCTTCTTTGCTTGGCTGTTGGATGCTCTACCTTTTCTCTTCACATGTATATTAGCAGAGGCCTCCTCTTTTGTTTCATTATGTCCCTGTTCCTCTGATACTTCAGCTTTTTGGGCTTTCTCTATGGAAATCTTGCCATGACTACATTCTGCTCCCACATTTGCCTCCAACTCACTCTTCCTTCTTTTTATTTTTTCTTTGGCCTCACCACCAACATTGGCAGTAGGAGCTGCTTCCTCCAAGGTTTCACTCTTTACTCCTTTCTGACCTCTGCCCCTGACATTCCTTTTGGGCAGAAGAGATTCCTCATTGGCACAACCTTCCTGTTGATTTGACTGGTCTTCACCTGCAGCTGCAGGTTCAGAGCTATTTGCACTGGCTCGTCGTCGCCCCCTACTGGTACTAGCCTGTTGAGAGTCTGCCTTGTCTTTATCATCTTCATGGAAAACCTCACTGGAGGATTCCTCTGATTTCCTGCCTTTCCTGCCTCTTGCTGTAGATTTTGGAGCTGCTTTCGGATCAATCTGGCTACTGAGAGGAGAGACGGAGTCTGGGTCAGGTTTTGTCTTTCTCCCTCCTCCTCGCTGCCTACCTCCTCTTCCTCTGTTTTGAGAGCTCACACTATAGCTGGAAATCTCAGAGTTGAGGGAGTTTGAGGAGTTAGACCTTGAAAGAAGTCCCAGAGGACGAATGTCGTTACTGTCCTGTCCTGAGGACCCTGCGGCCACTGTTATTCTTTGATGGCTGCTTCTGACAGTGGTTGTCTGGGGTGGCTGGCTGGTCCTCTTCCTTCCTCTCCCTCCGCCTCTTCCTTTGCTCTCCTGCATGATCACACTTGAAGCAGACCTCTCTGAGCTGACAGAGTTGGAAGAGTTTGAGCGAGATCTTGTTCTCATCGCTGGGAAATCCTCACCAGTTGATATGGTTGCGCCTTGTCCTTGTTCTGTCAGACGCTGGGCAGTAATTGTTCTTCTGGTTGCTCTTCTACCTCTTGGAGGTGCTTTGGCATCGTCCTTTCCCTGATTTTCTTGCTGGTCTTTTAATTGTTTTTCTTTCTGCTGTTTCTCCCTTTCTTCCCTTTCCTTTGCTTCCCTCTCCAGTCTTGCTTGGTCTTCTTGTGCCTTCCTCTCCCTTTTGCGTCTCTCTTCAAGTTCCTTTTCTGCGATTTTCAGTCTTTCTTTTTCTTCTTCTTCCTTTCTTTGCCTGTCTAATGTTTCTTTCTCTTCTCTCTCCAACCTCTCCTTCTCTTCTCTTTCTACCTTTTCAGTCTCTAGTCTTTCTTTTTCTTCATTCTCTTTCCTTTCTCTCTCGGCTCTCTCCAGCTCAAGTCGTATTCTATCCGCCTGCAATCTTTCTTTTTCTTCATTCTTTCTTTGTTCATTTTCAGATGTTTCTTCTTTACTCCTATGCTGTCTTTTTCTCCCTTCCTGTCCTCTTTTCCCTTCCTTGTATTCTCTCCTTTCCATCTCAGTATTTTCTTTCTCTTGTTGCTCTGAAACATCTTTCTCTTCTCCCAAATTCCCTTCATCATGTTCTATAATCAGGCTCTTATTTAGAACTTGCTTGTTTTTCTCTATTTTAGGCCTTTTATCCTTTTCATCAGCTTCTTTCTGTTGCCTCTCAATTGTTTTCCCTCTAGGCCGCTTCGTCTGCTCTGTCTCTTCCTCACAGTTATTATCCTCATCAGGCCTGACTTTCCCTCTTCTTCCTCTCGTGCTTGGCAACATTTTATTTTCCCCTCTTGTCCGTCTCCGGGTAGGTACAGAACACATCTGCTCTTCCTTTTCTCTTAATCTTTCCCTTGTCTCGCTTACATTTCTAACACTGACTGCACTGATTCCAGATTCAGATTGACTATCTTTACCTTTCTGAGCCTGGGTGCCAGTTTTCAATGGGTGAGTTTCAGCAGTAGACACTTCAGAATTAGTGAGGGACTGTGTCTGCTCTTCTTCAAATTGCAACTTCTTTGCTTTTCTTTTTCGTGGACCTGGAATTGAGTCTTCATCATCACTTTCCTCATCTTTATCTGTGACTACTGGAGAGACATCATAAATAGTGAGGGGTTGTGTCTGCTCTTCTTCCTCCCCTTCTTCTGTTCTTTTTCGGGAACATGGAATCAAGTCCTCTTTACCACTTTGCTCAACTTCACATGGCCCCAAGGGCTGAGTTTCAACACTAGGGGCTTCAAAATCAGTGAGTGGCTGTGTCTCCTCTTCTTCTAGGTGCAGCTGCTTTGCTTTTTTTTTACGTGTTAATGGAATTGAGTCCTCATCATCACTTCCTTCATTTTCACCTGTCACCACTGGCTGAGTTGCATCAGCAGAGGCTTCAGAGTTAGTCAGGGGCTGTGTCTCATCTTCAAGCTGCAATGGCTTTGCCTTCCGTTTTCGTGTCACTGGCAGAAGGGCCGCATCATCATCATCGTCATATGAAGTCATGGGTTGGGTTTCGGCAACAGAGAGTTCACTATTAGTGAGCTGTTGTGTCTCCTCTTCTTCTTCAAGGTGAAGCTGCTTGGCCTTTCTCTTTCGTGGGCCTGGCATCGAGTCTGCATCATCACTTTTATCATCTTCACATATAGCCATGGGCTGACTTTCATCAGCATGCATTGGCTGGATTACAGACAGCGGTGATAAAGTAGAAAGGGGCTGAGTTTGCTCCTCTTCAATCAGAAGTGGCTTAACTATTCTTTTTCGTGGACCCAGAATTGAGTCTTCATCATCGCTTTTCTCGTCATCACTTTTAGGTATGGGCTGAGTTTCAGATAAAGACAGAGCTTCACTGAGGGTCCTCTCCTGAGAGTGAGTTGCCTTCTCTTTTGTTTCATTCAGTGTTCTGTGCTTACCTTGCTGCACAGAGAAGACAGAATTGTCTGTTGCCAATCTCTCCTCTCCCACAAAGGAAGACACTGGTTGAGTTTCAGCCACGGCAAGAGTAGATGACACGGTAAAGTCTGAAGACTGAGTGTCAGTAGTAGAACTGTTTTGTCCCTCGTCTTCGTTTATGTCATCATCTGGATCACTGCAGTTCTCTGAAATATAAGCCTGTGTGGCTTCTAGGGCTAAATCTACCTGGCTTCCTTTTTCAGATGCTACTAAACAACTGTCTGGCTCCTCATTTTCTCCATAGGCCTGTGTGTGACTCAGGTTTGAGTCATTCTCTGCAGAGGTGCTTTGTGCAGCTGAGGTGGCTGGATATCTTTGGGTATCTTCCAGATTCACACCACCTTCCACAGAGATGGAAGCTCGGGGGCTCTCAGTGGCAAGAGCTCGGTCCTGACACTGCTGGTGGCTGCTGTCAGACAATCCCAGCTGGAAAGACCCGTCTCTGCTGGACTGCTCATCTTTTTTGTTACCAGAAGAATCTAGCACAAAGGCTTGGGTTGGGTCCATGCTCCTCAGGCAGTCTCGGCCCTGAAGGACAAAGGATTGCGTCTCAGCCACAACAAAGTCCTCATCCTCCTGGCTGTCTGAGCAGGAAGACAGCACTACAGGTCTCAGAGCAGGTGCTCCTCCGTCTGAAGAACAAAAAAAGCACATATAAAATAAATATTTTCCCTCTGATAACACTAGTTTTTTGAAAACAGATACTTTTGACTGCATTCAAAGTAATTTACTTACACCTAAATGCACCTGGCGAGGGACTTGTAAAAGCCTGAGTCTCCATTTCTTCCACTTCTCCTTCTGAAACCAACCCAAAGCGAAGATTAAAAGGCAAAAATAAAATGCCATTTAAATATACTTTTATCTCATGTAAACAATGCCAAACAATTTACACAGTGGATCAAGGATAATAAGTCATCAAATTGAGAAACTGAAATCCACTTTGGAACACTGAAACTTATATCAGGTTTTCCTTCATTGATTAAGTGCTATCGTTTTAAGAACCATCATTTTTAGCATCTCTTGATTACTACAGTCATTTAGAAGCAGACATTGTGACCTCTTTCTATATATAGACTTTGTCATACCTATACTGTGCAGTCATGTTGAGTTGGGACACATGAAAAAAATAAAGTCCCCACAAAATTATTAACTATGCAAGATGTTGAAAGTATTGATTGAATATCAATAAAACTGTTTTATTATAAATTATATTGATTCAAAGACAACTAATAGTGCAGATTTTTAAGCATAAATGCTGAATGCTCCCAGGTTCCTGTTTGAGTATCCGATGCCTTTTTATGCAACTTATGCTAACAGACCAGTTATCTTTGTGCTTTGGACTGATGGCTGCATAAAAAACAAGATATGATAATTAATCACACTGTTGCAGTCCACATTCAGTGCATTCGGTTCTTATTTGAAAATTGGTTACCTCGCATTTGTATAGGAGTAGAGCAGTTTAGAAGTGGGACCAGTGACCCAGGTGTATTTTCTCTGTGCAGTCTCGGTATCTGGTCCTCATCGGCCACTCCAACATCTGCATCCATGTCCTCCACATCTGTATCATTGTCCATTCTAAGGTCAGCTGGTTTGGCTCCCTGCCCAGCAGGGGGCATGCTGGATTCATCCACATCTGTGTCTGCATCAGAATCTGCCTGAAGAGCTTCTGATGTTGTACCAGAAGGGACTGACAGGGCTGTGGCACCGACAGGTAAAACCACAGGAGAATCATCTTCTGCATCTGTGTCACTGTCGGACAGAATATCCAAACCAGCTCCTGCATTTGCAATCGTGCATGATTCCGTGACAGCAGGAGCCACCAAGGATTCACCAACGGCAGGTATAGCTTTGCCATCTGTGTCGCTGTCTAGATGCAGGCTGTGAGGAGCAGCAGTGGCCGATTCAGGTAAAATTAACTTTACATCTAATTTGTTGAGTGTTTCAACTGTTTCAGAATTTTTATTTTTTGTTTCACCTCCCCCGTTCTCTTCCTCCTCATCAACGTCTGTGTCACTGTTTAGGTGGAAATCAGCTGAGTCAGCCGTTGCATTCTGAAACGTTGTGGGTTTTAGTTTAGTGGCATCTGACACAGCAGCAGCATCATCATCTACATCAGTGTCACTGTCCATGGTGATGGCCCCAGGCTGAATAACGGAAATAACATGAGGAGGTTTGGTATTCTCATTAGAGGAAGGCAGAGCTTCACCTGAGACTTCATCATCCTCATCAACATCTGTATCACTGTCCATGTGAAACTGGAGTGTGTTTGCTTGCTGATCAACTTGTTGTTTTTTGTTCAAGGTCACAGGCCCTGCAGACGCCACGACTTCCTCCTCTCCCTCCATGTCAGTGTCACTGTCCATACTAAATGCAGGGATCACATCTGTGAAGACTGCTGGTTTAGACACAGCCATTTCATCAAGACTGACATTGCTTTCCTCTTTTGCAGGCACATGTTGTCCACTTTCCTTAGACTCTGTCCCTCCTTGTGCTGCTCTTTCCTCCTCCCTTCCTTCCTCCTCTTCACTGTCATTCACAGTTGTAGGAGCCTTTGGCTGCTGTCGCCCGGAATCAACATCAGCCTCGTCTCTGCTGAAACTGACATCCCTGTATGGCCTATTCTTAGTGTAGGACGACGGTGTGATGGGACTTTCATCCTCACTGTAAACAAGTGGAAAACAAGGTGACAAGCATTACAACTAAGAAGTGAAAGCTGGTATGGCAGTACTATAAAAATACATACCTTTCAGGGACAATTCTGTTTGAGGGACTCAAGAATGTCGAACATGTTGGGCTTGATTGGTGGGACTCAGAACTGGAAACTGTAAAAAATAATAAAGAGGAACTTGTACAAGATGAAAAAAGGGTTCAATTTGCATGTGTACTTACATAATTTACATACCTTGAGCCTTATGTCTTCTGTCTCCTCCTCCCCGCCCTCTTTCACTGTCTGAATCTGAGTCAGATTCTGGAACCAAGGTCCCCTGTGGTTGTGTTGGAGTTTGCTCAAAGGACAGGCAACTGGCTCCAACAGGAGTCTTCTGTAATGACACCCTAGCCTTTGAACCATTGTTGACACATTTTTTGCTGCCTGAGCTTATGTCCCCTGACTTTTCTCTGTAGGCATCTGGCAATATGCCCTTTAGTCCTGAATTTATGCTCACAGGAGTCCTTGTTTCCACTTGAGAAGAGTCTACACTGCAGATGACAAACTTACATGGGATGTCCGCCACCACCAAACTGTCACCTTCACCTAGGGCGTAGCGTACATTAGGAGTCAGCTTTAAGCGGCCTTTACGGGTCCCATTCATGCTCCCGAGGTCCCAAACCAAAGCCTCCGTGTCCACTTCACTGTGACAACCTCTTCTCCGGTAGACAGAGATGCAGATGGTAGCATGCCGCTTTGATACCGAGGTTGCTGGCAAGGGCAGGGTGCAAGTGCCAGGGTCACGTCCCAGCACGTTGTCGCCCAAAAAGAGGGGCAACTCTGGGTGACAGACAGTATCCATAATAAGACACACATAGTGATGACTGTTTGTGTAAGTCACATACAGTTACAGTAGCAGTAAGCCACTCACCTGTCTCGGGGATGTGTTCATTTTTTAAGATGCACAGTTTAGCCACTGGTTGCCTCTCATTTTCATTCTCCTCTTCATTTTCTTCTTCATCTGACTCCAAAATTGAGTCACATATCACCTGAGTAGCATCCATTTCCAACAGAGTGTAAGACGAAGTGACTGCTGCACGTAAACACAGAACAATTATCATTAAATATGTAAAGTATAACGTCTAATTCCATCAACGTTAGCTCTACCTTGGCCTTACTATGGGCAAGTCCATACAGCTAACGTTAGCCGAGGTGGCTAATTTATACTTGGCGTAACGTTAGCTTAACGTTCAGTGTGGACTGTAAAAAACGTATCTATTCTTTTGCAGTGCATTATCGCTAACATCTGTTTGGTAACAAGAATCTAATCAGTTAAAACTATTAACTTTTATTAAACGTATAGCAATATCTATGCCAATACCCGTTACAGCACATACCACTTCCGGTCAACATCGAAATAAAACATGTTTACCGCCGGTTTGTCAAGTCAACGTCCCAATTTCATGTCACACCGAACTATCTATTTATCGTAAAAGTCATGTTCATTGTCAAAAAAGGCATAACTTTAAAATGTATTTACTATTTCTTTCAAAAAAGAAAGTCCAATTAACTATCATCTCAATTACCTTGAAAACTATAACGGAAGTATGGGCATACGAGCTGCTTAAATTTGCATTGCTCAAAGGGGCACATGGGGGTTACTATTTTGACGTTAGATATGCTGGAATTAGCGTTTAAGGGAAATAAATCGTACTTTTATACGCACCTTTTTACGCGTGGCACTGCTCAGGGGTAATAAACAAAACTAAACATGCATATCCTGGTATGAATTGGCCACGCCCAGTCAAGGTGACTAAACGACATACGATTGGGCAATATAGCTGTCACTCCCACTGAACGCCGTTTTAATTGGTCAATAAAACCTCTTCCTCCTTGACATGTCTCTGATTGGACCAAAAAAGTCTCGACGCCCATCGTTCATACATTTTATTTGGCGCCGTTAACGCGTATTTTAAAGAAACCGTACACACATAATAGACTAGGTCAGGGGTTCCCAAACTTTTCCATGCCAAGGCCCCCAAACAGCATTAGCTTTTGGCCAGGGACCCCCTTTGCAAACCAACAGACAATGCTACAAAATATATAAAGAAACGTTATCTTTTATAATGTATTTTCTTACTTTTATTCACTATTCAATAACTATTACATTTGTTTAGCATAAGTGCTGCCTCATATTTTCTGATTTTAGTTGGCCGGGAGTTCTTAGAGGTTTTTTTTTTTTTTGCAGCAGCAGCAGCAGCAGTGTCCTCCACGACAGGCCTGTTGGTCTGTTCCTTCGGTCTCTTTCTTGTCAAAAACCTGGCCATTTTGTGCTAGCTACATGCTAGCTACATGCTAGCCTGAGGAGCATAGCAGCTTGATAAATGGTGCCACCACCAGGTCTACACAGATTATGAGGTCATGAACGATGTTTTGACTTTTGACTGGCAGGGAATCAGAAAGATGAGCATGGCAAATAACATTTAGATATGATATATTATTAATAATTATGTTTTATGATAATGATTTAAAAAATAATTAGATTATATTTTATAATAATGATTAAAAATAATTATTTTATATTTCTGTCATTTTTCTAATTTTTTTTCTTATCTTCCCTCCAATTGTCTGAGGCCCCCCTAGCGCCCCCTGGCGGCCCCCCAGGGGGCCGCGGCCCCTACTTTGAAAACCACTGGACTAGGTTACTCTGGAAACTGTAATAATATGTTGTTAGATTAAGTAATTACAATACACACTCCAGTACAAAATATTGGGCTACTGAAGTTTTTTTTTTTTTTTTTGCTACTCAAGAGAAAATATTCTAGACACTAATGTATGGGATTACATGTAGGACTGAAGAACACCGTAAAGGATAAAAGTATTGAGATAAGTGCTACTTTACTGAGGACTTGCTTGTCCCCTGAGTAGTTCATTTATTTTAGTTTTGTGTATGTGCATTGCATATCTTTAAACTAGCATGTTTTTTTACGATACTAAAAACTGGGGCAGAAGGTACTGCAGCTCATTTGTGCTCCACGTCTCCGACTGACTTTTGCTGTATGCCCTGGCCAAAAGCAACAGTCTGGAGTCTACATAACTGTTAAATGTCTCTCAACGAATACACTTAAATACACAAAACTTTTTGACAATAATCGATGGAGATATTCATAAGAGGGGAAAGCAGATGACAGTTCATTATTCCTACATGAGGTAGCATGTGTCACAGGAATTTTATTCCAAATCCACAAGCATCAAATATTTTTTTCTTGTCTACTAAAAACAGAATCATGTTGTTGGTTTTAGTACGTGGAATGGTATTTTACTCAGCCACCAAATACTGTGCTACTTTCTGGAGTTATATATTAAAATCAAGTAACCCTGAATCCCATAACCCTGAAATTAATGTCCTTTGGTTTGACTTTTGCCCAGCACCAGGATAGTTGTGGTAAAAGTGGCTTTCTGCAGAGGGAAAAAAATTGGTCTGACTATCATCTTGCGATTGGTAGTGTGCCCTTGATAATAATACTACCAGGAGAGCAGTGGAGTAGAAACCTCCTGCATGGCTGCAATGAAAATCTCTTGGAATGTATTTAGTGATTTTATAACTTAATGCAGTGTTTCTTCATAGCTGCATCAGTACTCTCCACCACTTACCAGTATTTGACATTTATTTTAAATGTGATTGAAATTTAATCACTGAATTGCTGTTTCATTATTTATATGGACACATAAATGAAGGGGAAACCAAGTTTTCATTTGAGAACTTTATTGGCATTGAATGACAAGGGATCTCTAATGTACGCTAAAGTTTGAGTCTAGCAATGTAGTTAACACTATGTGGGTTTCTTGGTTATGCATGGTTGCTCCTTTTTGATCGTTTTGTCTTGGCATTTGTGTCTAGAACTTCACATCTTGATCTTCAAGCATCCTCATCACCCTCCTCTTCAAATTCACCCTCTTCCTCAGCGGTGGCATCCTGGTACTGCTGATACTCAGACACCAGGTCGTTCATGTTGCTCTCTGCTTCAGTGAACTCCATCTCATCCATACCTTCACCTGTGTACCAGTGCAAGAAGGCCTTACGGCGGAACATGGCTGTGAACTGCTCAGAGATGCGTTTGAACAGCTCCTGGATGGCTGTGCTGTTTCCGATGAAAGTAACAGCCATCTTCAGGCCACGGGGTGGAATGTCACACACTGCGGTCTTGACATTGTTGGGGATCCATTCAACAAAGTAACTGCTGTTCTTGTTCTGCACATTGAGCATCTGCTCATCAACTTCTTTCATGGACATGCGGCCACGGAACACGGCAGCAACTGTCAGATAGCGGCCGTGACGTGGGTCACATGCGGCCATCATATTCTTGGCATCAAACACCTGTTGGGTGAGCTCGGGGACTGTAAGGGCACGGTACTGCTGGCTGCCCCTGCTGGTTAGGGGAGCAAAGCCAGGCATGAAGAAGTGCAAACGGGGGAAAGGCACCATGTTGACAGCCAGTTTGCGCAGATCAGCATTGAGTTGACCAGGGAAACGCAGGCAGGTGGTGACTCCACTCATGGTGGCGGACACCAAGTGGTTAAGATCGCCGTAGGTGGGTGTGGTCAGTTTCAGAGTACGGAAGCAAATGTCATAAAGAGCCTCATTGTCAATGCAGTAGGTTTCATCTGTGTTCTCTACAAGCTGGTGGACTGACAGGGTGGCATTGTAAGGCTCGACCACGGTGTCTGACACCTAAGAACACAAACACACAGATATTCAGTCTGTTATTCAGTCTCTTGATTTTTAGAAAAGGAGGCAAAAGCAGCTAAAGATAAACCGAAAAATTGCTGTCACAAGATTATGTTACCTTGGGGGAAGGCACCACACTGAAGGTGTTCATGATACGGTCGGGGTACTCCTCACGGATCTTGCTGATGAGCAGGGTTCCCATACCAGATCCAGTTCCACCACCAAGAGAATGGGTGAGCTGGAAGCCCTGCAGGCAGTCACAGCTCTCTGACTCTTTACGGACCACATCCAGAACTGAGTCCACCAGCTCAGCTCCTTCTGTGTAGTGACCTTTGGCCCAGTTGTTTCCAGCTCCACTCTGACCTGAAAGAGTAAGGAGGGACATACAGGTCTTCACTAATTTCCGCTGTTCATAAATCTTTTTAGTCAGCAAATAATTAGATATATGTTGTCATTCAACCCACCAAACACAAAGTTGTCAGGTCTGAAGATCTGTCCAAAGGGTCCAGACCTCACAGAGTCCATGGTTCCAGGCTCCAAGTCCACCAGAATTGCTCGAGGAACATATTTACCTCCTTCACAAGAAAGAGAAGACAGGAAGAGAAAAAGAGAAAAGAGGGGGAAAAAAGCATACAGCTCAATTTTTTTAATTTTGTAAATCCCATTATATAATACGAGGCATGGGACAGTGATAACATGTGGAATGCTATATTTTGGGATTGCCACTGTGGGATAAATGAAAGGATTATCTTACCATATGTTATCTAAAAACTGAAAATATGTACACGTACTATAACTTCATTACTGTATAAATCAATTTGCAGCTAACCTGTGGCCTCATTATAGTAAACACTGATCCTGTCCAGCTGCAGGTCACTGTCTCCATGGTAAGTTCCTGTGGGATCAATGCCATGCTCATCGCTGATCACTTCCCAGAACTGCAGACACAAAATGGAAGGTATCACATGACAGTTACTTGCAATGAAAGTATGTATTTCCCCACTGACTGTGCTGTTCATGGGACCAGAAACTTTAAATGAGGAAAACAGCAGTGGGTTTGCATCTTTGTATTCCGATGGAAATTACAAGATTTTTCCCATTTCGGCAGGCCATATCTGAACTGCATAAAACCGTTCCCTGCAACACAGCTGTTAATATTTCCACAGTTGTCAACTGATGACTTAGCAGAATGCAGTTCTTTCATATGTAAAACGCAACGGGGCAAGCACAAAGAAGCTACAGATCCCACCGCGGGCAAAACTGAAAATAAACTCCATTTGCAGGAGGTCACACTACAGTGAAGACGCCGATTGTCTTCAAATCTGTATTCATGTGTTGCTCCCTCTTTAAAGACCACACTCAGCCCTTTAAAAGTGTGCAAGCACTAAATCTATAATGCCAGTATTACTGTACCATACTGTAGGCAGCATATATTCCTCTGATACCCTCCAACTCAGGCTTTTTTTTTTTTTGTGATGTAGCCTGTGATTTTCTGCAAACAGCAGCAATAGGAGGATTTAGAGTAATCTGGATAAGCAGGCTGTATAGCAGCTCAGTGCTTAAGAGATTGGGAGTCAGCTATGGACTAAGGATCATGACATTTAAATAAGACCATGTAAAACAAAAATGACCAAGTGACCTTAATATGAGGGAGATCACGGCACAGCATAACCAGGAAGCACATATAGTCAAGAAAAATAGCAACTAAAAGAAAATTATTTGAGTGTTGATGTGACACTATAGATGGCTGTCAGTAAAGAAATTATCACAGTGAAAGAATGAGGACAATAGGCAGGAAAGTGATGCCACACCCTGACCTGATTCAACACAATATAGCCCTTTAGCAGTTCTGTCACTCATACCCTCTGGACATCCGAGTCAATGATGAGTCCAGAGGGAATGGAAATGAATAGGGATTCTTGCTATTCTTGCTACTATATCAGTAGATATAGCCCAGTCAACACAGAGACAGAAACTAAACTCTGAATTTAAAACGGATATAACTTTGCACAACTGAAACAACTGATAACTGAAAATGTCCCAGTATTCACTGTAGTTGGCATTCTCTGGGTATAAAAAAAAATCTAATAAGCCCAATATCCTTGGCATATGTTGTGTTTATTTAAAATATTTTATATGTTTTACCAAGACGTTGTGAACAAATCCACATTAGGTCAACTGAGACTCCAGTGACTTCACCCACTGTGCATCAGCTGTTTCCTCCATTCCTCCCCCACCCTACTCCTAATTTGGTTAGTGGAGGAAAAACATTGATTACAAAGAAAGGGTCCGCTTTGCAGGACATGGACATCTCTGTCATTGGAGCATCATGACAACAATGATGCATCCTGTAAAATATGGGCCATTGTTAATGTGGTCTTTAATATCTGGATACCAGGCCAAGATTCCTAGATGGTCCTCCTTAAACATATGCTGTCTGTGGCAAATGATCGGTTGTAAAACAAAGGGAGACAATAAGACACGGATAATAATGGGCCAGGAAGACCTCCTGTAGCAGACAGCAATTGTTACTGTAAGACTGGGTGGGTGGTGCATGGTACAGAGACTGTGCAGACAATTATTCTGTATTAGAGTGGTCAAAAGGTTTAAAATGACATACAAAACAACAAAAAAAGGGTAAATGAGTGAATTTCTCTTCAGAGGGTGGGCTTTCCAAAAATGCAAACAGTCTCCTTAAAAGGGGGAGAATGTATTCTTTCTTCACCAATTATCCATGCCACACCCTTCCACAGCTCCAGCTGCTTTCTCACCCCCTTTAACTCCAGTCTGCCTCTACAGCCTGCAGAAATAAAATATATTCGATTTGGGCTTTTGATCCATCAGTCATATGTGGGGAGAAATATCTAGGCCTCTCATCCCAGCACCCACTCATTGTCTGGAATATCAGTCATATCTGCCTGTGCAAGACAAAGAAATCAGAGTGCAGACACCTCAGTCTGAAGGGCTCTGACAAGTGAAGAATAGATGGATTTTTTTTTTCTTTCTCTTTCTCTTCCTAGACAATGTCTTGAGGTCAGCTCAATCCAGTCTTGGGACGCAGACACGCCCGGTGTTGTCTGAACAAAACCCACCGTCACACAAGAGCCCCGTTATACCGTTATTTCAATGTTGAATGATCTCCACCCCCACCCACCAGTTACCGCAGTGGATTAAAAAAAAAGTCAGAAAAGCACAAACTGCAAGCTTTTATTGTTTATGAGTGTTCGGATTCTTTGATCATCTTTAAATACTGATATGATCTGTGTGAAAGGAGTATTTTTTTATTTACGCACTGAGAACAAATTCGTCCTTTGTCTTCATACTTAATCAACCAACTACATAGAGACTTTAAAAAAAAAATATCTAAAGCAGAGCTTGACCTGAATAGCCTGACAGAAAAGCTGTCATTTTGTAAATAAATACATTAATTCTCAGTAATTTATTTTCTTACCTTGGCACCAATCTGGTTGCCGCACTGGCCGGCCTGGATGTGCACAATTTCCCTCATAATGGATGAAGAGCTTAACAGCGACGAGCAAATAAAACGTTACTTGGTGAGCGCGATGAGCCGACCGCAGACTAGTGTGAGAGTGCCGGACAATGGATTTATAATGTTGGAGGGCTTCCAGAGCGAGGATGGGGACGGGTAGCGGGCGTGGCCAGACCCAGACCCAGCTGTTGCGCACTGGGATTGGCTGAGACGACCGGCAGACCCAGACCCAAAGACGGGAGGAGGAGGAGCGACGCTGCTGCAGATCCGGGAGTGGAAATTAGATCGAGAGATTGGGCAGAATTTTACCAGCTGGGGTCCTGAAATACCCAGCACGATACATTACAGTTACAGTTTGCTTCAGCGATCAAAATCGGAGGTCTAAAAAACAGAGGACAGAAATTCCAGTAAAACCTGGGGCAAGAAGTCAGTCCGCTCACACCCTTCTCCTCACGGTCCTTTGAGCAATATTGAAATATGCTGGATTGTATGTAGAGAAAACAGTCTCACAAATCGCAAATGCCCATGTTTGTGTGTGATGTTGACATAATAAACGTGCTGACACAGCCTCACAATAAAGCAGCTTGCATATGTATTTCTGACTGCCTTCCAGAAGCTAGGCTGTGATGGGGTAGGAGTAGTCAGGCCTCTGGTCCCAGCTTTCATCAGACAGTGAAGTAAAACAGGAACAAATCCACACAGAACATATTATAAACTGGAGCTGGACGTTTTTTAAAACAGCCTCGCTCACACGGAAAGGAAGTTTAAATCTGAGTAGGTTGACATTCAAGATTGTATTAGTCCACCTATCAGCACATAAACAAGTACGTGGAATCAATACAATACAACAGAAAGACCTGTAACCACTTTTATGGTCATCTTAACTGTACTATGTGCAGATGGGTGGCAAAGCAAAGGGTCTGAGGGCTATAGTGAGGCAGAGCAGATGGCCAAAAAGGCAGAGGCCTTCATCCAGATGAAGCCATAGTCAACATGATGCCTGTCATTGGTCAGTTTGATACTACCAAGGCTTGTTCAGTCCTCGCACAATAAGCTAAATCTATTCTCAGGTTATTACTCAAAAAAGTCCAAAGGATGTCATTTACAAATGCATAACACATGAAAGTGTATATTTACTTATGACTGTTCCAGGACAGTCACAAGAGGCGTGTTGTTTGCCGCTACGTGCTGCATCCTCATTTTTAGATCAGACATTCAGGGCACAAACAAGGAGCAGAAAATCTTATGTAAGAATTTAAGGTCAGACAGGGCTGCCAACTTTGCTGAGACGGCAGGGAACTGGTGCCTTGGGCAAATCAGTTGCTGAAAATCAGAACAGATATTTCAGACTTTAAATTACACACACACACAAACAACGAGAACAAAAAAAAACTGTTTATTTTTTATTTAATTACATTATATTGAGAGGTGTGTGTAATTTTGGTGCTAGTTACATACATTACTGGTTAGATTGTTGAAGGACAAATAATATAATACAATATAATATAATATAATACAATATAATAATAATTGATGCAGTTTTCGTGTGTACCGCTAGACAGCGACAGAAGGTCGTTATCTGGAGGATGGGCGTGGTCAGTGAACGCTTCCCTCTTCAGACATTTTTGTGATTCCAGTTGAGGGTCAACAACCTGACCGTGTCGACAGAAAACCGATCCTGAATTATTCCTAAAACGATTTCGTTTTTTGCATTGAACGGATATCGGTAAGTTAAACGTAACATTCGGTTCGATGTGCAATACGGTGTTTCGCTGTGTTGTGTAATCCAGTTTTTTTTTAAATCATTCAGCCGTGCTCAGACTCGACAGCGCTGCTCTTTAATAGCCAGCTAGCTAGCTAGCTAGCTAACGTTCAAGTGCTCGGCAAACCGTTATTCGATTTTCATTTGACATCAGTGTGCGTTGTTGTAGTTGCTGTGTATTTGTTGCGCCAATTAATGATTGAGCATGCGTGCTTTTTTAATAAGTAGGAGTAGGAGTGACACCGATCGAACGCCCTCGTATCGGGTTGATAGGACAGGGAGGAGCCTTCCCCGAAAACATGGGATTTAATTGTGGCTTAAGCTGAAGTGATTGACGTTGTCATGTGTTTTTCAGTCGTTAACTAACTACTGATATCGTGATATGTTAACATGAACACATTTTCAGTGATATGCCACTCTATCTCATGACGGTGATAGTTAATGCGTTTAGGTTTAGATGGATATAAGAAAATAGTTTTGAGACTTTAATAACATTTATAACTGTTATATTGTCCTTTGTATGTTGAAACTGTGTGGTCTTTTTGGCAGAGGTGGAAAAAGTACTAAAATATCGTACTCAAGTAAAAGTACCAATACTTGGATGAAATATTACTCAAGTACAAATGAAATTACCCATCTGAAAAATTACTCAAGTAAAAGTAATAAGTAGCTAATTTAAAATGTATTTTAAGTAAAAGTTACTTAGTTACATTTAAAAAAAAAAACCTGTAGAACGGGGCGGGGGATCTCTCCCATGTAGTGAAAATAGGACAAGGGGTCATACATCCAAAACTGTTTAGTTTTTAAATAAAGAACAATCTATACAAATGTATAAAAATCTATACAAATGTATACACATGTAATGACAACATAACACATGTCACACATGACATGTAAGACCCTTAGAAAGGTATAATGTGCAATTTTAGTTCTGACCATCCCATAAAACTTTTTCAAATAAGCAACTGTCAATCAAACTGTCTCTGAACCGTCGTCGCTCTTCTGATCCACCTCCATCTCGTTCTCAATCTCCTACAGAAAGACTTGGCGCTTGGTAGTGGTAGCCTACATGCTGACCATACGTCACTCACTACGTGGTTCCGGGCGCGATTTTTTTTTCGGTTTTCGTTAGTCAACGTTTTTTTTTTTTACTCAGTAACGGATGGGATTTGTAATGTAGCGAAATACAATACTTCACTCAAAACGTAATCAAGTAAAATTTAAATTACCGATTTTAAAAACTACTTGAAAAATACAAAATACACAAAAAAACTACTCAATACAGTAACGTGAGTAAATGTATTTCGTTACTTTCCACCTCTGCTTTTTGGAGAATGTAGTTTCATCATATTGAATTAAACACTAAAGTGTTTCTGCCGTTTAGCATAGCCTAGTGACTAAAATGGAGAGTAAAAACATTATGTCTGAACAAGATACATTTCGGTTGTGCTATAAACCACAGCCTCCAAAATAAACAAGTCAGCTGCTGTCTCAGTTAAATCTGAATACCATAACCTTCATAAAGCTAAGATTCAGCGTTATATGCATTCGTTTTCATCAGTGTACCTTGTTTATTTTGGCAATTTAGTGAATAATTTCGAAATAAACGTTTTCTTTAGTGTTAAACATCTATGTAATGGTTGTCCTGTCTGCCGTTCTTTAACAACCCATTAGTGCAGTCTTTTTCTTTGCCAACTGTAAAAAATAACACTTACATTTTTGTTTTAAGGACTCAAGATGTTTTACACATGTGGACCCAATGAAGCTATGGTGGTGTCTGGTAATGGATGCATTAATATCTCTCACTTTTGTTTAGAAAACCAGAATATTTCTCTGGGCTATGAAACACTTCAGGTTCTGTGATGATTTGATGTTGTTAGAAAATGTGTTGTAAATGAGCTCACTGTACTCATGTGCCGTAATAATCTTTTTACAACTGAATTGTGGCAGTTAAGTTTTGTGTGGACAAGCAAACGTGTTATGTGAGTAATTCAATCATTGCATGTCTTGAGATAAGATGCGTTTGCGCAACATTTACTGACATTCAGGAGTAAGAAAGGAATTTTCCAGCTTGCTATATTGTCTTGTCTCAAGATGAATGAACTGTGTCACACACATTGTTGTGACACAGCAGTGGGGGGTCGTTGCAAGTTGAACTATGGTCCCTTTCTTTATAGGTAACTAGCTGTATGCTACAGAACGGCAGTGTAATGTTTATGTTATACCCTCCTCTTTCTCTCCAGGCTTTGGTCGTTCTCCACCTCTTATGATTGCCGGAGGAAGAGTTTTTGTCATCCCGTGCATTCAGCAGATCCAGAGGTGATACAAGTTTCAACCTCTATTACCAATCTCTACCATTTAAATAATATTGCTGTCTCATATAATGACTGTTATTTTTTTCCACGTCAAATTTACTCTCCTGTCTTTCTTGCTCTTGGTTGTTACACCTAATTTATTTCACCTTTTCTTTTTAATATATCCTTCTCAGAATCACACTGAACACCCTGACTTTAAATGTGAAGAGTGACAAAGTCTACACTCGCCATGGTGTCCCTATCTCTGTCACTGGCATTGCACAGGTAAGCTTTGAGAACAGCATGACTGAAATGCTGGAAGCTGTACAAATTCTCATAAAATAGCATTATATAATGTTTCTGTTTTAACAGTGTAATAGAAAAATATTTTGCATCAATAAAAGTGTTCAGCTGGCTTTTAAAATAAACACCTGTACAGAAATGTGTTATTGGGTATACAGGCCTGTCGCTCGCCATATGAGGGCACGTATTTGTGGTGTGATTAAAAATACATAAAAAATACCGCAAAATGTTTGCCATAATTTAAAATACATCAAAACTAAGTACTATATGTACATATTGTGTCCGTATTCAATTCAGTTTGGAGGTTATTTCGTAAAAGGAAAAAGATGGTGAAAAGGTCTGTGACTTGATGTGACCCAGGAGTTTGTAGTCATCTGTAAATTGTGTCTGCATGTTTTGACCAAAGTGGCAGCTAGAAGGAGAAAGAATATCTGACAAATGTTAATTTGTATGCTACACAAAATCTAAACTTAACTTCAGATATTGCCAAACTACCCTTGTTGGGAAATCTATATTTTTTTCCGTTTTTTTCCCCTTCACTTTATTTCCTCCTTTCTTTTTTTTCCCAGGTGAAGATCCAGGGCCAGAACAAGGAGATGTTGGCCACTGCTTGTCAGATGTTTATGGGCAAGTCTGAGGCTGAGGTTTCTCAGATTGCACTGGAGACACTGGAGGGACACCAGAGAGCCATTATTGCCCATTTGACTGTGGAGGTTAGTATAGTGATGTCCTTAAATGGATTTGATTTTTCAGTGGATTTATGTTTAAGATGCATCACTTACTTATCATGGAGTTAATGTCCATTCATTGTACAGTATTTATTTATTAACTATCGATACACTGTATATCTCTCTCTGTGCGCAGGAAATTTACCAGGACCGCAAGAAGTTCTCTGAGCAGGTCTTTAAAGTAGCCTCTTCTGACCTGGTCAACATGGGAATTGGTGTTGTCAGCTACACACTCAAAGATGTTCATGATGATCAGGTACATTGCGTCTGTGAATACTACACACAGGAAAGCAGCAGAAATCTGTAATGTTTCCGTAAGCCCATGCAATTTTTTACATGAAAGCTCTTTAGTATCAAATGATTTCCTCTGTTACAGCAATGTACTTAAGTGATTGATATTGACTGAGTGCCAACCTCTCTTGACAGTAGAGATGAATTAGGCTTAAGTGCTTCTGTGGGACAACGCATCATCTTTTGTTGTTTGTCTAATGCACTACCGTCCTTTTTATTGCTCAAACTGGGTTGTCTCATAGTTGATTGTCACTCCTTCTGTTTTGCAGGGCTACCTTCACTCACTGGGTAAAGCCAGAACAGCCCAGGTGCAGAAGGATGCCAGGATTGGAGAGGCTCAGTACAAGCGGGATGCTGTTATCAGGGTAAATATTGCTAATCTTCATCATCATTCTGCCTATTTGCTCATAAGGAGTACCTGAAAATGAGAATGGTGCTTCTGTTGGAGAGAATTAACAAAGTGTATCTATTTCTATTCTGCTGCTTCTATTTACAGGAGGCACACGCAATGCAGGAGAAGGTGTCCGCTCAGTACAAAAATGAGATCGAAATGGCAAAAGCCCAGAGAGACTATGAGCTGAAGAAAGCAGCCTATGATGTTGAGGTCAACAGCAAGAAGGCTGAGTCCGAAATGGCCTATCAGCTTCAGGTACACTCATATGTTCAGGGCCATGCTTCAAGTATTATGGCTGAGCTTGGTCAGCATGTGCCCATATCACCAATCCAGGTTTTAAGTCATATCTGGTTATATTTTGACTGAAAGCTGAGTAGTGTTTCCCTGTTCTTCTGCTTACTATGTCAGGTGGCCAAGACCAAGCAGCGGATCGAGGAGGAGACAATGCAGGTTCAGGTGGTGGAGCGTACACAGCAGATTACTCTGCAGGAGCAGGAGATCATCCGCAGGGAGAAGGAGCTGGAGGCCAAAGTTAAGAAGCCTGCAGATGCTGAGAAATACAGACTTGAGAAGCTGGCTGAGGCACAGCGGTGAGCACTAATGCGTTGTCTTATCGAAATCGCCCTGAACATTTTGTACAAAAGCTAAGTTTCTCTTCTCTCCTCAGCCTGCAGCTCATCATGGAGGCAGAGGCCGAGGCAGAGTCCATCAGAGTGAGTGCTGCCACATTTCCTTTCACATTTCTTTATTACTTTTTATGAGAATTTTATCTTTTCCTAATTTTCTCCTCATTTGTTAGACACGGCTACTTTCTAAGCCCTGCATTTTTTAAACATTTTTATGACTGCTGATATAGTCATTACACTTTTGGTGTAATCTTAACTGCCTTATCTGCGTGTGTGTGAATATAGATGAGGGGTGAGGCAGAGGCCTTTGCTCTGGAGGCTAAGGGCCGTGCTGAAGCTGAACAGATGGCCAAAAAGGCTGAGGCCTTCAAGGAGTACAAGGAGGGAGCCATGGTGGACATGCTGCTGGAAAAACTGCCTCTGGTCTGTTTGATACTCCCAAGGCCTTTTATTGATTTCAGATGGTTTTGAGCAAATAACTTTTTTTGTAGAATTCTTAAATTCTGCTTTTCCCTATTAAATGCAACAAATGTTTACTTCTTACTCTGGAGATGTCCTCTCCTCCTTCTGTGTAATAATTCTGCTGATTTTTCTTTCCCTGCAGATGGCAGAGGAAATCAGCAAACCGCTGTCAGGAGCCCAGAAGGTCACCATGGTGTCCAGTGGTGGCTCAGAGGTGGGAGCTGCCAAACTGGCTGGAGAGGTGCTCGAGATCATGACCAGGCTGCCGGCCGCTGTGGAGAAACTCACTGGGGTCGACATCTCCCAGGTACACTAGTGCATTGAAATCTGGTTTTGACACTCACCAACTAGAGCAAGTGCTAATTATGTCTTATTTGTCTTACAGGTTACAGGAACAAAAGTCCGCGTGCGTTAAGAAGAGAGTGAGCATAAAAGAAGAAGTGTCAATAGTATTTAGACTAAAAGCTCCACATCTCATGCCTATAGCCACTGTACTGACTCTGTAGACACCATAGCCCTTTCTCATTGTTTGTGTGCATGTATGTTTTCACTTGTGTGCCCTGCTGAGGGACTGGATCCATCTACTGTTGTTCTTTACCTTTTCATGGGAATCATTTGGAAACCTTTCAGCTGGAGTTCAAATGTCTCCCTGTGCCTTTCAATTTATTAAAGAATGCAAAACACGCATGCTGGTTCAGGTAGCCCAACACCCAAATGCTGCTGTGCTCTTTGACAATTCTATTCTCACTTCAACACATATTCAACACACCCTGTGCTCTGCTTATCATTCAGGAGCATTCACCTGTAGGCTCTAAGCCTGAGGAGTCTTTAAGTTTCCTTGTGGGAAGCAACAAGGCTAGAGTCTACACCAAATATTAATGCTGTGCATATTCTACATGAGACGGCTGCCTCAACTCTTGCTAAGCTTTTATCATCCCATCGTTTTTGTGCATGGAGATATTGTTATCACCGTTCTGTACCAACCACAGCTAAGCTTTTTAATTTCTTTGTCTCACTGTAGATGCATGTACGTAGCTGAGTACTGGCTTCAGACCTGTCACATAACTCTACGTTGAAGGATTTTTGTTGCGTTTCAGAGTGAAGGGGAAGTGGTTGAAAGGAACAAGCTATGAGGGTTTCCTGCAAAGAGTAATGAAAGTATGTTGTGGTGGAAAAAGCTATGTTGACTTTTGTCTTTGTGTTTTCTTCTTCCACGTCATATTCTTGGCCCTTTGTTAGTATAGATGGACCACTGACTCACTATCTAGCCTGCTGCTTTGATGTGCTTGTTGCCTTGAGTCTAAAATGACACACTAAAATGTTTTTTCTGTTGTACTAATTTTTGATCATTTGATCTTGAGTGTTGTAGATTTTGCCAGATTTTTTGACTTCTTTGTAGTTTTGGGACTTGTACTCAGGAGTTTCCATTGTGTTTTCATACTTACTAACTGTCCAAAGTTTTCCAGCTGTTAAGACTTATGCATCTAGATACCGCTAAGTGCCTGGTCAAATCTACTCAAACAACCTGACTGTTGCGGTTAAACATGTTAAAACTTCAATCAGGGAGTGTTTCCTCTTATCCAACTGTTCTCACTGTTGATGGCTGTAGATAAATGCCAAACTAGTCTCTACTCCTTTTATACATTCTTGTGATACTTTCCTTTTAATGTGTTTATTCAGGTTCTCTTTGTCTACTTTCAGGATTTGTGTGAAAATCGGTTGATGTTCTGAGTCATTTTTATGCAAAAATGAAAATTCTGAAGGACAAAAACTTTTAAGAATAATATACTTTTAGTAATACTATTATTTTAAAATATAAACCATATCTTGTCCTTTAGCAATTAAAACAGAGTAAAAAAATGCTAAATGCATTTCAGACATTGGGCTTTTCCCAGAGCTGATGTAGTCCATTAGTGTTTTCTTTACAGCCTGGATTTCTTCTCTGGTCCACTTTCTTCTTTTGGTTTGTGAAGACCCTGAATAAAACAACACAGTAACATACACTGACTCCTAACATTTAAACCAGTTACCCGTTATAGAAAAAATACTTTGAACAGCTTACCTTCTGTTATCTGTGATGTGTGAACAGGTACCTGGTTTTAATGGTACAATGTATACCCAGTCTAGTCTCTCCTACTCTCTACTCTCTGTTGGTGCTTTGCAACAATATTAAAAAGACTAAGTCTAGATTTATATGAAAATTGTCCTGAGATAACTTGTGATTTGATTGGCCCAATATAAATAAAACTGACTTGATGAGTGAATTATTTAACAGAAATGTCCAGAATTCTTAGATCATCTTTTAAACTACCAGAAATATTAGCTTTGGCTGGATGTGGATCGTTGTTTCGTCCAACTTCATTAGTGGATTTCTTTGTTTGAATGGATTTGTCTGTAAACATAATAGCTCGCTTTTAATAAATGAGTATACAACACAGTGAAAGCAATCTTTTATGTGCTCTGTTCTGCAACATACTTAGTTTCCTTACTTCTTTACCACTTTCAGGGTGTGCAAGATATAGAATTCTGCAAAGACACCCATGTGCTCTATGAACTCTTGACTAAGTGTGTGAATGTAGGCAGGAACTCTGTTGAAAAATTAGTCTTTCTACATTAGGCCACAGATTTATTAATCACCCCTTGTACACAACTTCCTGGTCCCCACTCGTTTCCCTCCTCTTAATCCAACCAGTTCACGTAGCTAACACTGATTGCTGAGTTTCTCTCTTATAGTTCTGTGAGTTCTTCACCACACTCTATAAAGTACCTTAACGTGTTTTACAAATTTACTTTTGCACGGTTTGCCATCTGCTGAGCTGTCACTTTGAGTTTCTTCTGCAGATTAAGGAACATACTCATCTTTGCTGGCATCAGAACTTGAAAAGAGAGACTTCTGCTGTGTATCCCAGCATTGGTCTGTTAAACTGAAAAAATCCAAGAGTTAGAATTTGTAACTCTTCATTCTTTAGTATTAAGTCAAATCACACGTATTTCATGATCAGAAATTCCAAGATAAAAAAAGTGTCAAAAGTACTCAAGTGTGCAGTTACAGCAGCAATATATAGTATATACTGTAGTATTAGCAGTAGTGGCAGTAAAGGCTGTAGTATTAGCTGTAATCAATATTTAAAACACCAGCCTTGTTGTCATGTGTGCCCCCATTCATTTCCAGAATTAAAAAAAAATAAAAAGTTAAAAAGTATTAAGTAGAAAGAACTAAATAAAAGCACATCATAATGCATCTAAAATGCGACAATTTGATTTGTTTTTGCTGATAACCAGTATTTTTAGACAGCTAACAGCCTGGTATCCAATACAAGTATCAGTACATTTCTTAAAAAGTAACTTTATGTGTTATGGAATGTCAAAGAAGACTAATATTTTCATGGTTAACACACTTCATGTTTTCTCTAAACTCCCTTTCTGAAAATAGGTGCGCTGGTGCACTGAAGGATTCAGCACCACATCAGTAGTACTGCCAACATTATATATGCAAATGGAAGAGTTTCAACTACAAGAATTACTGAATTGTTCAGTACAAGTTACACCATTATTGGGTGAAAAGATGTTGCTGTTACATTCAGTTTGCCCTCTGTACAGGAAAAAATGTGAAAGTGGTCCCAACATTTGAAGTTTTCCAAATCATCTTACATTTACGCTGTCTGTTCGTCTAAGCTCAGGTACACTTGATTGAATGATTATGGAAGTGTCACCACCAGAAAATCATTTTTTTCTAACAGTGACAATGTCTGAAGTGGACTCAAAATGGAATTAGTAAATGAAGTTTCTTGTTTTGCAGGGAAACTATAGCTGGAAATCAGTAACGGACTAATTTATTTATTATGTGATCACCGACTTGCCTGGTTGTGATCAAATCTTTTCACACCAAATACCTCACCAGAATCTTTAGCTTACATTTCTACTCAAGAGGGAAAGACAACTGTGCTACTAAAACTGTAAAAATCATCAGCTAGCCATTTTGTGGCTCACTGATTAGAGCAGTGACGGGCCGTCAGGACCGTCAAAGCCTTCTCTGCTGGCCTAAATTTGATCAAAATCACTGATTTAAATTTTAAATTTTTATTAAATTATTCCCAATAGCCTGATTCCTGCAGTATAACTTTGCATTAGACTACATTTATTCAATCATATTTCAGCCATCATGTGTTGCCGAAGTCAAAAAATCTGCCTGGGCCTTCATAATTAAAAACTGCAGGCGTCTGAAGCTTGAAATACACAGCTAAGCTTTTTAATATCATTGTCTCACTGTAGATGAGTGTACATAGCTGAGTACTGGTTTCAGACCCATCACGTAACTGTACGTTGAAGGAATTTTGTTGCGTTTCAGAGTGAAGGGAAAGGAAGTGGTTGAAAGGAACAAGCTATGAGGGTTTTCTTGCAAAGTGCAATGAAAGTATGTTGTGGTGGAAAAAGCTATGTTGACTTAGGTCTTTGTCGAAGTGTTTTCTTCTTCCATGTCATATTCTTGGCCCTTTGTTAGTATAGATGGACCACTGACTCACTAACTAGCCTGCTGCTTTGATGTGCTTGTTGCCTTAAGTCTAAAATGACACACTAGGATGTTTGTTTGTTTGTTTTATCTGTTGTATTGATTTTTGCTAATTTGATCTTGAGTGTTGTAGATTTTGGCAGATTGTTTTGACTTCCTTGTAGTTTGGGGACTTGTACTCAGAAGTTTCCTGACTACAAAATGGCTACCTGATGATTTTTTACAGTTTTTTTTGCATCAGAGCTTTTATTCAATCATATTTCAGCTGTCATGTGTTGCCGAAGTAAAAAAAAATCTGCCTGGGCCTTCACAATTAAGACTGCAGGCGTCTGAAGCTTGAAATACATTGTAATGACGCTGTTCCTTTAACCAGTAACATTTTAAGTTAGTATTCTTAGGTCTTCTCTGTGGCCTACGATAGCGTCAGTGTTTTTGCATCCTCTGATTGGAAGGTCAGAGAGCTGCTCCGTTTAAGCCAACCTAGTGGTTTGTGTGTTGTGAGCTTCACAAGCAAATTGTCACACACAAAAAAACTTTAAAATGTATCGTGAAACTGTAATACTACTTTAACCATTAGGGGTAGAGAACTAGAGAATGGACAAACTGCCACACTACCTCAACAGTGACCCCAATGAGGACTGCAGTATGCTGTGTGACCACTAGGGTCGCATTGGGGTACACAAACACAGATTTTTGTCTTGAAATTGCACTTCCCAGAAAACTGCATGGGACATGTCTAAATAGTGTTTTAGAGCCTGTAGAAGGGCTGTGCCCATGAGGACCTCAATTTTGGTGTTTTATATTTTTCACAAGTGTTTTATTTAGATTGTGTTATGTTATTTATATGTGTGTGCCTCTTAAGCCGGGAGTCTCTGCAAAATTTCATCATGTTTCGTTATGTTATCATAATGACAATAAAGACTCTTGTTTGATTCTTGATTCTTGACAGCGACACGAGTCCCCATGGATCTGTGTGCAGTTAGGTCTAAGTCCTCACCGGGATAGAAGAACTAACACACGCACACACAACAACAACAACAACAACAGGACAGACAGGAGATAGATGTTAAAGTTACAAAGGACCTACAATTTCCACACTTTTGGACCCAGTGAAATCCTGTGAGGAATAAGTGGAGGTGGAGTGTACAATGTGTGGTCATTGAAAATGTTTTCTGATGTCTGTTCTCCACAGAAAATGAGGCCAGTGGTTCTAAGTTTGAAAAATAATTTATGCCTAATTAACTAAAAAAGAACCCCACAAATGAAAATCTTCCTTCTCCCCAAGATGGCAGCAGTGGCCACAGTTCATCTTTGGGTCTGGCTACATCTTAAACTGCCTTGAGTCACGATGGTCAGATTCCACAACTTCTCCGATTTTAAAAAAGGCATGGAAGCTGCTTGATGCCAAAAGGAGGTGCTCTATGAGGGAGCAAAAATGTTTTTCTTTCAGGACATTGCAGCAGAAACACCTAAACAGAAGCGGGAATTCACAGATGTTGAGAGGAGACTGCACAACATAACCGAGCCCACTATGCTATGTTGTACATGATCGAGGGGCGGCTTATCTCCTTTTTAACTCACTTTTATTATCAGCTCCAAACACACAGCTCTTCACCACAACATACAGCATTTTCCCGGGGTTTTCTCCAACTCCCACAACATCGGGTCTGCCACCGTAAAGCGTAGCTAACTGTCACAAAACTACCATGACCATTAACATTACTCTGTCTCATATAAACCATATGTGACATCTCCCCCTTTTTTCTTTAAATGTTATTTCCAATAACACAAAGTGCATTTAACAGTGCACAATAAACCATAATAGACAATGAACCAGCCAGAAAAAGTAGCGTTCATTAACATTAATTGTAATCGTAGCAGATTGGTAATGTCACTTCTCTAGTAAACACATTTACCCTGTAAACATTTCTCCTGCAACTGAGATAACAATGTAAACAATCTTAAAGTGTAGTAAACTGTAATCATTCATTCATTCATTCATTCATCTTCTGTAACCGCTTATTCCTGTTAAGGGTTGTGGGGTTTGCTGGAGCCTATCCCAGCTGTCATCAGGCGAGAGGCGGGGTACACCCTGGACAGGTCGCCAGTCTATCACAGGGCTAACACAGAGACAGACAAGCATTCACACTCACACTCACACCTACGGTCAATTTAGAAACCAATGAACCTAATGAGCATGTCTTTGGATGGTGGGAGGAAGCAGGAATACCCGGAGAGGTCTAATTCAAGTTGCAATTTCTTTGTCTCAGATCTTATCAAATATGTTAAGAGGCAACTTGTCTATTGGTTTGCTTTTTTGTTTGTTTAGTTTCTTTTTTTGCCTCAGGTGTGCAGAGTTGAGCTGTTGCTGGTCGTTATGCTGGGGCTGGGCTGCCATCTCACCTGCTTCTCATCATCCAATCAAGCTGAACCCGACTTAAGGACTTTCCACTCTCCCACTCATCGCCAGTTCTTCATGTGTTAGTACCCCGTGGTACTAACACATGAACCAGCTATTGTCTTTTAGCCATATTACCTTTGTGCACAATCCAATTAACCTGCTTTCCTTTGTTTGCTCCAGGTGCAGCCGCTCCAGCCTTTTTCGCCAGCCACCTCCTCCTGATCTTTTTTTGTGTCTATTTGAAACTCCGCTCGAGATTTGTTTTCATTAAAGTCCTGTCCTTGAGCCTGAACTCTTCTATCACGCGCCTGGGTTCTTTCCTTCGAGTTGTCCACACCACAATAAAATATTGCAGCATGTATGTCATTCAGAGACTCAACCAAGGCACTTCAATATCAATGATATAAATTGAACAATACAATCAGCAAACCGTTTTTCTCTTTTTTTTCTCTTGTGTTTTTTTTTCAGTCTAGTCTTCCCCAATTCTCCCCCAAAGGCCACTTCAGTGTCTGTCTGCAGATCTCAATTGTTGACTGGTTTGCACACTTGTCCTGCTTTGGTGCAAAACTGTCCTGGAGCCTGTGTAGGAGTGTGTGCAGGGCATGTGACTTCACCCGGGCTGGAAGAAACCATCTCTGGGCTGATGTCACTTGCAGTTCGGGAACCTTCTTCAGTACTCTCAGCTGAAGCAAGAGGGGTGTCTCGGCAGGTTGAGAAGACAGATCTGAGATGGCGGCGGTTCCACCTCAGTACTTCTCCTTGTGATGTGTTGATAAGGTACAACCTCAAAGTGACACATTCCTTTGAAACAGTTGCTGGTGTCACCCAGGCCTTTTCCTGATCCAGTTTGGTTAAGACTGCATCTCCTGGTCAAAGCTGTGGAAGAGGTCTGGCTCCGTGATGGCAATTCTAATAAAAAGCTGTTTCGCCTTCTCACCAGCATCTTTTTCACTAAGAGTCTTCCTGTTAGGCCATTTGGGTCAAAGATTCTTCTCCAGTGCAGGGAGTGTTATTCTAATTTTTCTCCCCATTAAGAGTTCTGCTGGACTGACTCGTGGTGACCCAGAGAGTTGATCTATAGCACACCAAGGCTATTAGAGGATCTTCTTGACGAAGGATTCTCTTTGCATTCTGTACTGCTCTCTCTGCATGACCGTTTCCTTGAGGATGGTGAGGACTAGACGTGATAGGACTGAAATCAAGCTGCCTTGCCAGCTCTTGGAATTCTGGAGAATTGAGGGCCATTGTTGCTCACCACCTCTTCCGAGATCCCAAACCTTGCAAAGGTTGCTTTGAGTCTCCGAATGACCTGAGTGCACTTCGAGGAACCGTGAGTAGTAGTCAGGTACGACAAGGTAGATGTTTTTGTTGTGTTCACAGAGGTCGAGACCTATACTTTTCCATGGATGATCAGGCAGAGGCGCAGAGATAAGCGGCTCCTTTTGTTGGGCCCGTTTTTGTTTTTCGAAAGTGTGGCACAACATCAGTGTGTTTTTGAGTTCTGTCCCGACCACCAAACTGATGATTTCACCCTCTCTCTACACTTAGTTAGTCCCTGATATCCATGAATTCTTTTTTTCAAGATGTCGGATGTTAGTGACCATGGAATAACGATCCTGTTACCATGAATGAGCAAGTCATCAGCCTCTGATAGCTCATTTTTCACCTTCGTGTATGCTCGGATGTTCAGTGGCACATTTCCATTATATTCTGGCCATTCAGTTCTCATGAGGCAGACATCAGGTCGCTGTCAGCTGTTGTGGCTGTTCTGATGCTCTTCATTCTGCTAAGAGATACTGAGATGCCCTGTATTACACTGCTACATAGCAGTGTCAGTCTTTTCCTTTGTGTAGGTTTGTGGGCTTCTAGATAAGGTGTCAGCGATGAGGAGGGTTTTTCCAGGCACATATTCAGCCACTGGTTTGTACCTCATGAGTCGCATTAAAAGACAGTGACATCTCAAGGGGACGTTGTCAAGGCTCCTGTTGTTTATAAGATGCAACGGCTTATCATTTCACAAGCCCAAACTCCAGCCAGACACTCATTATCTATCTGGACATAGCGTGTTTCAGTCTCTGAGAGATGCCTGGAGCAGTATGCTACTGGCTTCCACTCTTTGCAGAGGAGCTGGAGTAGCACAGCTCCCAGTTCATAGCTGCTAGCATCGACAGACACAGCTGTGGGCCTTGTGACATAAAAGGTCAGAACTGGAGCTTTTGTCAGCATCCTTTTAATGTTCTCAAAAGCTGACTGCTGTGAGTGTCCCCAGATCCAGATGTTCTTGCTCTTTAGGAGCTCGTACAATGGCTGCCCCACTGCTGCAAGGGCTGGGACGAACCTTCCCAGATAATTTACCATGCCAAGGACTCCTCTTAGCTCCTGCACATTTCCTGGCGGCGGCAGCTGTTGAAAGGCCTCCACTTTGTCAGGGTCTGGCCTGACCCCTGACTGGTCAATAAGGTGACCCAGAAAGTTGGCTCTGCCTGAGGGAGCATTTCTCTCCGAGTTTCAAGTCAACTGACTCGACGCGCTGCAGCACCCTTTCCAGCAGGGCATCATGTTGCTCCATGGAGGTCCCATACACTAGGATGTCATCCATGAAAACTTCCACGCCTTGTAGTCCATCCAGAGTCTTCAACATCTTTAACTGGAAGATCTCCGGTGCACTTGTTATGCCAAAAGATAGTCGCTTCAAACAGTACCTGCCAAACAGTGTTATAAACCTTGTTAGCCTGCAGCTGTCTGGATGTAGTGGAATTTGCCAGAATCCGCTGGTAGCATGAAAATACTGTTGCTCCACTCAGCTTGGGTGTTATCTCATTGGGGGTCGGCAGGATGTAGTGCTCCCTTTTTACTGACAGTTTTGTCAGATCTACACAGATCCTGGCTCCGGCTATGTTCCTTTTCAGAACTGGGACCATGGGTGCACACCATTGTATTTTATGCTGTATTACCTGCTCGATGACGCCATTGTTCTCCATCCTTTTTAGTTCGCCTTTGACTTTCTACAACATGGGAAACGGCACATAGCGTGCAGTGTGAACAGCATATGGTACAGCATCATTCTTTAACTCGATTTTGACAGGTTCAGTTTTTAGAATACCATGCTCTCTATAGCTTGCAGATGACTGGTGTTGGGCTTTACCTCATCTACTCGCCTCACCAGATTCATCCTCACTGATAAGGTTTGAATGGGTAATCCTTTCTTGGCTGATTGTGCCATCAAAACGGCCCAGACACAACAGTTCACCTCCGGGGCTGTCCAGAGGAATGTCAGGTGGTTCTAGTGTTCTCACAGGAGTGACTGTGTAAAAAGTGTCCTCACTTATGACAGGGACATCAGCTCCTGTGTCAATTTTGAATTTCATTGGAGTGGAATACACATGTAGCTGCACAGTCCACTGTTCACTATTTTCACGGGTATCACACACCGAACCTAGGAAATATGAGGTCTGCTTGGCTCTCTCAGCCTCTGTGACTTCATTCACTGACCTGCTATTGTGACATGTGCTTGCCCAGTGTCGCATTGTGTGACAGTTATGATCTCATTGTGTCTCCCTGCAGGGTCACTTGTGCTGCAACTTCCTCTGACTGTCTGACGGTCTGTATCATCGTGGCTAGCGTTAGATCCCCCACCTGAGCAGGTGTATCTGAAAATGTCTTATCTGCAGCCTCTGCCAGCAGTATCGTCTCTCTGCTTGTGGGTCACATCTCATCGGCAGCAGCAGCCGACTCCTCTTCCATGGTCCACATTATTTCACATCAGTCTGCAAAATCAGCTGTGGATGTGGGTCACTGTAGGGACAAGGGGGCTGAGATAAAAGGAAAAAAGCATGGTAAGAGCTGACAGCTAAGCTTGCCATCTGCCATGTGTGAGTTTGAATAGACTTTCTGGTGCTACTTGGACACTTCATCAGTGAAGGTCAAAATTATTACCGAGGTCACAGGATGTTTCGGGTTTTAATCTTCATACACCTTCGCCCCAGTGACCCAGCCGGGGGTGATCAGTCCTTGTGTCCAAGTGGTGGGTTGCTCCACGGATCCCCCCTACGGATCCACAGCCACCGTGAGGCCCTCTCGGCAGCCTCCAGGATGTTTCTGATGGCTCTCTTCAGTTGCAGTCCTTTCACTCCAAGGAGTTTGAGGGTTCGGAAGAGTGAATGGCCAGCAAAGCCTCGGCACCCGACCTCGATTGGCTCACAGCGGGCCCTCCAGCCGTTGCGGCACTCCGTTCTGAGCTCTGTGTACTTGGCCCTCTTACATTCACGGGCCTCTTCCCAGGGAGCAGTCAGTTCCAGGATAACCACTTAACACTTGTTGAGAATAATTGAACTGGGCGATCAGGGGCTGTAGCTGGGACCGTTCTGAATGAATTTGATCGATTACAATGTGTGCATTAGCCTGTACATACTATAAACACTAAGACTATCCCTGTGTCTGCTGTTTCATGTCTGGACGACAGGTGTCCTGTCCAGAGTTTGTCATGAGTTCACAGCACATGTGCACCTCACCTGTTTGGTGTAGCATTTGAGACGCCATTAGGCTTCATGACTTTTCATATTCTAGTTTGCTAGAACAGTGGCTACATGTGTGACATTCAGGATAATCTGTAGAATGGTAATAAAATATGATTTAATAATTGAAAATACCTGTTTTCTATAAAGTCATTCAATTTTAGTGACTGAGGTCTAATTTAAACACACTTTGATTTATTTGAAAAGGTTAACTTTATTAAAACATCTACAAAAATAGACAACACAATGAATTACGATAGCATCAAGGTAGCAAGCGTTCTACAGAGACACAGAAGACCCCAAATGTAACAGAGTTTCTATATATTAGTAAAAGAAATTACAATTCTGTCCTTTAAAATATGTACATACATGTTCTGCTCCAAAGACAAAAGGACAAAATCAGACATCAAGGAGAGTCTAAGTAGGTACAGTATATATAAAAATATGGGATTAGTTGAACTACAGTGTATCAAAAATGACTCAAATGGCACAACCATCAGTAAACATGTTTTACTTTATAATCTTCATCATCTCAGAACTGATTTACAGTGCTGTACAGTCAGTAAGGTAGATGCGTTGACTCTACCGTGGTAAGCTTAATGCACTATCGTGGAACAATGCAGAGGTTGACATTGACATTCACACAAAATGAGGAATCCCAGCATTTCCAGTTTGATCAATGCCATAACTGTGTATTTTGTCTTAAATGACAGTGATGAATTTGGATGAACAAGATAAGTAAACATGTCTCAACAGTTGAACAAAACAAAAAAAAGTCATACAATGATGCCATTCCACTTTCTTTTAAATAATATTTTACATCTAATGGTTTGGCAATGCCTTATTGGAGAGGTTTAATAAAGGCAAACAGATTTTGCCCTGCCTCTGTAATGCACTCTGAGCTCTCTTGGCAAATACCTGAAAATTGCATGAGAATTCACGACGACAGGAATCATCATTCAGGCCTATCACAGAGAAGAGTTCCATCATAGCTGGGGATATGCATGTAGGGTTTAAAGTGCAGCTGGTTGTGGAATTTTACATATATCATTTGTGACTGAGTCACAGCCAGATACAAAAAAATAAAGATTTTAAAAAATCAGCAACACCTGAGTAGGTGTATCTGAAAATGTCCTATCTGCGGCCTCTGCCAGCAGTATCACCTCTCTGCTTGTGGGTCACATCTCATCGGCAGCAGCAGCCGACTCCTCTTCCGTGCCATTTTTCTCTGGTTTGAGAAATCCATTTGGCACCAAGTATAGAGTTCTCTGTGACTTAAAGAGGGAATTCAAATACTTCCTGTAGTTTCTTACTATGATAGGGGTTGGTGCTTGAGAGCAAACTATTCACTTTGCAGAAAAGGGGGCTGCTGTTGTCTGGTCCACATTATTTCACATTAGTCCACAAAATCAACTGTGGATGTGGGTCACTGTAGGGACCAGGGGCTGAAATAAAAGGAATACACATGGTAAGATCTGCCACGTGTAACTTAACACTTGTTAAGGAGAATTGAACTGGGTGATCAGGGGCTGTAGCTGGGACGAATTTCAATTGATTACAATGTGTGCAGTAGCCTGTACATACTATAAATACCAAGACTATCCCTGTGTCTGCTGTTTCATGTCTGGACGACAGGTGTCCTGTTCAAAGTTTGTCTGTCATGGGTTCACAGCACATGTGCACCTCACCTGTTTGGTGTAGCATTTGAGACGCCATTAGGCATTATGACTGTTAATTTTCTAGTTTGCTAAGGTTCAGGTACAGAGTATTTTGTTCGATTGAGCCTCGGCAGTTTCCTGCTTCGTTAACTCTACAACTTAATCAACACTTAAACAACCCCACTTTGATTGTTAAGAATCTGAGAAAATAGAAAATCCCTATGCAGACTGCACCCACCACCAACCACTGTGAAAGCCCTGTCTGTTACCTATCGAAAGCTAGGGTTAGTTTTGTCTTTGGGGGCTGATGTGGAAATAAAACCGAACCAGCGGTCTCTCAGCCCTGTCCACCCAAAAAATATAAAAGCGAGCAACCCACTCTTCCTTTTCATCTGCCCTGTGTGTGCAACCTCCACCACACCACCGCTCCAGAAAAGATTCATGAACATACGAGATGTTTTCCCTCTTTAGTGTTTCCTTTCTCATTGTTGTGTTCTCTCTTCACACCATGTTCATGGCGTCCTCAGTAAGAAAGGAGTGGATGTAAGCGAAGGATGGACGCAGCTTGCAGTCCCTGTTCCAGCAGCTCAACATGAGCTCGTAGAGACCCTGTGGACAAATGGCTGGCTTGCTCAGATATACCTGTAGGAGAGACAGTAAGGAAATGTGTATGGGGGTGAGAGAATTTATATGATATAATGAATTTTAATTTTGATGTGTCATTGGTGATATTATTTGAACTCCTTAAATACACACAGTTTAATTCTACTAAATGACTTCAACAGCAGCCAGACAACCCACTGGAGGGCCTCTGATTTCATCAACGCAGTCACTGAAGAATTTGCTGCTTTGCTTTCAGTAGAATATATTACACTATGTAATACAATAAAAAAACTCAAAAAACTTCAACTTATTGTCCATCAGAGTTATGTTTTGAACATAAAATAACTGTTTTACACCAAGCTGCAGATAACTCAGTACAGTAAGGCTGTGTTCATGCGTGGTGTACCTGTCTGCCATGGTCCCTGAAGAACTCCCCAGCGTTGTCGATGACTTGCTCATCAGTGAGGTTGGAGTAGGGCTGCTCCTGACAAACGCTCAGCATCTCCCACAGAGTGACCCCGAACGCCCACACATCGCTGGCCGTGGTGAACTTGCCCTGAGAATATACAGCGACGCGCATTTAATCATCACAGTCTCCATCCAAAATTATTACCAGTGGATTTTTATACATATCAGTGTGTCATCAAGAAAGTTCTGAGGTTTTGTGTGCATCAATTTGTACAATTGCTTTTAATGTCCATATTTGTTAGAATCCGTGTCAGATTTGCAGAACAAATGAATTATTGCAAGCATCACACACCATCAGATGCACACACTCCTGTCCTCTCACCATGAGTATGCACTCCCAAGCCATCCAGCGTATTGGCAGCACAGCTCTGCCCTGGATCCTGTAGTAGTCGCCAGCGTACAAGTTTCTGCTCATACCAAAGTCGGCTATCTTGATGTGACGTTCGCCACCTCGATCCTCTCCGCTCTCACCCCTCTCACCCCCGACCAGACAGTTGCGTGTCGCCAGATCCCGGTGCACAAAGTTGAGTGATGAGAGGAACTTCATACCTGATGCAATCTGACTGGCCATAGCGATGAGCGCGGGGTAACTGGGAAACAGTGAATAAAAACAGATATTAAGTTCCTGTTTATTTTTCTCTTTGTTCGTACATTTGTTTGCATGTGTTACCTGATGGTGGGAGTGTTGTGTGAAGGCCCAGTTTTGTCCAATAGCACCCTGTGTGACAGGTACTGGTTCAAGTCTCCACACTCCATGTACTCGGTGACCATGCAGAGAGGATCACTGCTCACACACACTCCCAGCAGCCGGATGATGTTCGGGTCCTTTAAGCGAGAAAGGATCTTAACTTCTTTCAGGAAGTCGTTCCTAACAGGGTGAGAAGGAAACACGTAAAACATCAGAGAAACTGAGATCCTAAAGAGAAGATTTTAAGGAGGAGATGAAATAACGATAAAGGAGAAAAATGTAGAATCTGTGTTTCTTCTCTGGCTAATGTAAAAACAACACACTAAAATATTAAAGCATTGTTAACATTTTAATGTTACCATGGAGTCAAGCGAGCGATGAGCGCTCTAAGAATCAACAACTCGGTCTGTGTTTTTCTCCGCATTGATTTGTTTTGCTGATCAATATGTTTGTGTTGCTTCAGCCCTCACTAACTGCCCATATAAACCTGTGGAAAGAAGCCTGCTCAGTGCGAAACTCTCAAAGCACCAAAGAAAACAAGGAGCTGGTGAAAAGAGTCAAACATCTAGAAAACTACAGAGACCCAGATGTTTGGCTGAGGGGCCAAACCAGAGCTTAAACATGAGAAAGTATTGGAAATCTCTGCTCTAACTTTTCTGGATATTTAAGTAACAACAGGTATTACCTATTTGCTATAATATATACATATATGAGGCATATCTTTGGTCTGACCAAAAACCTTAAAATTAAACAGTATTCTGCTGTGTTAATAATAATAATTAGAGCATTATGAGCATACTGCTCTTAACTGTTATACAATAATGGCATTGTACTGTGCAAAACAGAGAGAAGAATACAATACTGAATATAATACTGAGCTGAAAGGTGATCAGTGTGAACGCTTCAGTTAAATGAGTAAGTATGAGTAACACATGAGTAAGAGGAGATGAACTGTAATAACAGAAAGAAAAAAAGAAAGAAAAACTGTGAATCATGTTGGAGCCAGGCAGAGTTAAGTATTATGTTACAGACCTGGCATTCTTGGAGGCGTCTGGCCGTAGTATCTTCACAGCTACCAGAAGAGGGCGACCTTTTCTCACATTGAAGGGGAACTCCAAGTTTGGAAGGTCCTGCGGATTCTCGATTTCACACAGGTGCACCTTTCACAGAACAAATACAGTCATTGTTAAAGCACTTGCTCCCTTCCAAGCACACACAGTGCGTCTGTGAAAATGTATTCAGGTCATGGTTTGACATGACTTGTTTGTGTTTTTTGGTGCAAATCTGCTGCAATTGGAGGTGTTATTCAGATTGATCTGGGTGGTATCTTGGGTCGCTAACAGACACTAGTTATGTGAGCCAAAGGGAGTTACCCCAAAACTCCCCAGCACTTCTTTAGAACTGAAGAGGCCACTTGGATGACTGGTTAAACATCTTCAAGAAAACTAAAATCAGTCCAATCATCTGTGTTTAACTTTGTTTTAGATACAGGAAACATTCCTCACCTCTCCAAACTGCCCCTCTCCAAGTTTCTCCTTGAAGATGAGATAGTGGCGTGGCAGCTCCGGCAGGGGTGCAGCATCGGCTCCAGGGCTTGAAGAGGTCAAGGCAGGCACCGCATAGGTGTTGTTACCACTCACACCTTGCAAACTCACAATGTCTGCCTCAGCATAGTGTGGGACGCTGGGAGGCAGTGGGGGGGACACAGGTGGAGAGAGGGAGGGGTAAGGAGGTGACCCAGGGTAGGGTGGAGGCTCCTCCTGTGTAGGAGGGAAACCCTTCTCCATGTCCAAGTCCAAACCACAAGCTGGAGAGAGGAGGAAGAGGCAGACAGAGAGGAAGAAAAGCACAGATTTTTGTTTTAATGGAATGTATGGATTACAAAATAAGATCATAAATCATAAAGTTTGACAACTTGTTTTAAAGGGACAGTCTGAATTTGGGGGAAATTTATTTAAACAACAATAAAACTTTTTGTACACACTTTCCAAAGCTTTCAAAAATACATAAAATACTAACTGTATTAAAATATACCTAATACAGTATTACACAGTGTGCCAAAACAAAGGGAGCTTTGTCTATATAAGCAGTCATTTGGATCTGGTACAAGATTATTTACTGTATCAAATGATCAGATGATAGTCCTGTGAACAGCTGACGGCAGCATTGATCTACCAGGATAAGGTTGTTCATCTTCCAGGAGACTGGGCCTTCATTTATTAACAGTCAAGCATGATTACAAATTTGTGAGCACGTTTCATGTTGCGGCTTCCTCTGGTCTGTTTATTCACATTACATTTATCATATCATCTCAGCTTAGGTATATTTTGTTAATTTTGTCATCAATGGTATGGATGTATCATGAATAACATGAAGTAACATGTATCGCTTTGAACACCTCTAAAAGACTAATTTAACACAGACTAGGAACCACTGCAAACCATCCAATAACTGACATTTGACACAAAACGTTAGGGGATCACTAAAGTTGGTAAGATAAATCATTAAGGAACGATGAGAATCTGGAGAAAATATCAAAGCTAAACTTTAGGTTCATGAACATTTAATCTGACAAATGCCGACTTAGACCGTCCGGTGGTGCTAAATTAAATCCCAGGGGTCAACAAATATAAATGGTTATCTATGAAGCAGATATTTCAGTCTGGAAAACAGTGGTGGACCGAACGACCAACTGTCACTGCCATCATTTCAGCTTAGCTCAGCTCACTGTTCTTAAATTGCCTGTCTCTGGTAACAGTGTTTATGATTCCCCAAGAGCCAAACTATCCCTTCAAACAAAGCAAATCGTTATTTAACTGGTGAGTGAAACTTTATGTAAGTAACAGGAGGGATGATGAAAGTCAAACACATGCAAGACAATCTACTCAGACTTGTTGTGTGCTAGCTCAAAGACCACTTCTACTGTCCCGGCCCAGGAAGACATAGAAAGGTAGGAACGTGGTGTTGCAGGGCCCCTCCTGACTGTGTTGGCCCAGTCTGAGGTCTCTTACCCTGCGGCACATTGAGGCTCTTTTCCTGAGCCTGTGAGGAGCTGGGGACGACTAGGGCTCTCTGCCCTTTTCTCTGATCTGGTAGAAGCAGGTGATAGCCTGGATTGTTTAACAGCAAGGCTTGGAGGGCACATACACATAAACACACACACACAAAGACGCACAGGAAGAAGTGGGGCACACACAGGCATCACAATATGGATCATACAGGTTGGAACACAAAATACACACAACCAAACTAAATAAAATCCATTAGCAGGGCACTGTTAGAGTATTCATTACAATACAAGGGGTGGGGAGGGGTTGCATGGCCACATGGTGCAAAAAACAGAAAAGTATCACAAGAACAGGCAAGTTAACACAACCAAACATAACAAGATCCCATGGATGAAATAATGTTTCTGTTACTCATGTTATTTCAAACTCACACAGTTGCCCAATAAAGACGGCATGCAGACCTCCTGGGGTACAATGAAAGCAAAGGAATGCCTTTTCTTTCTTTACTCTTCTTTTTCTCCTCCCTCTTTCCCTTTTCTTCCCTTTTCTCAGAACAATAGCTCTTTTGTGCCTCCTCTGAGCTGTGCATCTTCTTGAAGGCACAATTCCTTGCAGGGCGTTTGGTTTGATTTACTTTTGTTTGCAATGTTGTATTACCATTGTTTTCTTGATATGCACACCACTTTTTTTCTCCTGCTGTTTCTCTCTCCAAATGAATTTGCTTATGGATATGATCAGCAAACAGAGTTTGCAAAGGCGCCATGATAGACATGCAAACAGAGTGATTTACAAACCACATACATATTTGTAGATATTTAAATACTTTAGATATGGAAGATTGTGTTGCGTCACATTTTCCACAGATTCTGCACCAGATGTGTGTGTGGTTGAATCTATGTTCCCACATAGTTGACATGTTTTACTGCATGTTGTATATCATGCTGCTCATGTTCTTAATCAAGCCATAATATTAAATGCAAATTAATTTATTTTTTGGCCTGAACCTCTCACCTAAAATAGAAACAATGACATAACCTCTAAAGTATAGAAATAGTGCACTACATAACTGTACAGGTACATGTTTATAACTTACCTGTGCTGTCTCTTTGATCTCTTGGTCGAAGCAGAGCGCTGGGCTCCTGATACTCTCCCTCTCCCTCTCTGTCATGGTCGCGGTCGTCAGGAAAAGTGTGGATACGCTGGTAGCGGCTCGAGTAGCTGTGTGTGTTGTTGATCACCACGTTGTCCGACGGGACAGATAGGTGAACTCGCAGCTCATCACTGGACAGACTACCTTGTGCCTGGATTGGCAGAAGATTCAGTTAAATACAGGTAGTATAAAACAGATGTGAGATCAAACTGTAGAAACAGACTGCCATCCTTGAGCAATTGGCAGTAAATGTAAAAGGATTCCCATGACACCTCCAGATGGAGTTGCTGGAGATGGTGGTACTCTGCCAAAGGACTGGCAGTTGTTACCTAAGGCTGCTATCAATCATTTAAACGGGTTAAAGGAACAGTTCAGCTTAATCACACAAGAAAAAATGTCTATCTTACGACAATTTATTGTGTATAAAGTAGTCACACTGAAAAAGAGAACAATATACGGAGCCTTGTAAAAAACAAGCTTCAAAATTTTTGTTAATTTTAGTTCCTCTGCACCATGGAGGCAATTGAAGAAACATATGTTCCAATATTTTAGTGAATAAAAAACAAATACTCAGTGCAGAGATACTACTAGGGGTAAATAAGAAAAAGTGTGCATGAGCTCAGCCTTCAGGGCTGCCAAAGAGAACCAAATGCCTGCAGGAACAGCTTAAAGATTAAACTAAACATTGCATATGATCTCAGTGTGAACTCACCTTGCCCAGTATCTTCTTCCAATACTGCCTCCAAAGAATGACAGCTATGACCGCCAACAGCAGTAAGATGATGCCCACCAGGCAGCCAATCAGAATAGCTGTATTACTGCTGTCATCTTTGGCTACAGGAACCCCTGGCCTTGGAGTAACCGCAGCAAATTCTGGCCCTTGAAAAGGCAAACAGAGGTTGAAATGTTTAATTGATTGTCAGAAACCTGCTGCTATTTGTTTGCCTGGTGTTATGTGTGTCGATAACAATGCAAAGCTCAGTCTTGATATGTGGGTTTGTGTGCGTGAACTCCGATGGCAGGTAATCCATGTCCATGACTGTAAGCATTAGTCCTCTCAGCACAGTCACACACTCACTGGGATCACACACACACACACACCAACAATGTTACATCAGGCATGTTTGTGCGTGAGTGTATTTAGCATGCCCACTCATACCACAGAGTTTCTCGGAGCTTTCTACTTTGAGAACAATATGTCAACACAGTTTTGCTTCTCACCAGCTTTGTAGTCAACTATTAATCAGAAGCATCCAGTTATTTTTCTCCTTTGAAGGTCAAAAGTGGCATGTTATTTGAATGAGTGATGAAAGGGTTTCCTCTGTGTACTTTAGTGTAAACTAAACCATAAACAAACTCTTAAAATCGTTTTACAGAATAAATGACAGTTTGGAAAAAGTAGCTAAGCTCAGAAAGTCAAAGGAATAAGACGCACACGCTATAAGAGATGTATTTATGTGTGCACATATTTCAACATAAACATTATATGCACTAATGCATACACATTTATACATTACATTGTCAAAACAGAAGATAACTTTCTTTCCCTCTCTCTCTCTCTCTCTCTCTCTCTCCCTCTCTCTCTCTCTCTCTCTCTATGTTAGTTCAACACCATGCAGGTTGTAAATAAACCCAAACAAAGCCGTTCAACCACAGGCAATAACAAGGACAAAGCAGCATACACGCCACAGAAAGCCATTTCCAGCCTTTTAAAAAGCCTGTTATTGTTTAGCTACATAGTCTAGAGCCAGGCCCTGAAAAAACATGCAGTTTGAGAGACCACAGGAAGCCATGTAGTTATTGTACATGAATATAATTTACTATAGCTATGTTAGTGTGTTTTTTCTTAGAGCTGTATGTCTTCCAACCCAGGGGACAGAGCCCAGTGCCAAAGCCGGCTCCTGTAATCCCTCCTCCATTATACTTCATGCTCTCTACTGAGCAGGGGGACAGTTTTAAGATTCTGGAGGAATGCCAAAGCAGATGGAGCTAGCTCCCCTCCTTCTGCCCATACCCAGAGCCTCTTCTTTTTCTCTCTCACCTGACAGCGTCCAGTTACCAGTGGTGTCCATCATGAAGGTAGAGGTGGTAGGGGGTTCTAGAGGAGCGAGTGATGGACAAAGGAGGAATGGGTGAGAGGAGAAGTGGTAAGGACTCCAAAGAGAGTGATGAGGAGAGAGGATTGTGTAGAGCATGGCTGTGCAAAAAAACAAAACTAAGAAAAAAAACTAAACGTTCCCGCCAACTTCTTAAAGGACAGATTGTGAAGATAATAATACTTAATAAGGATATTAAATTAAGACATTTGACCTTCAATTTTAAGCCAAATTTCCGAGTGCAAAGAAATCTGTAAGATAACCTTCTGGCATTAATTTAGCTTCAGGCAGAGCTTTAGATAGAGGGAGGCTAGTCAGACATGGGCCTCCTTTGGCACTGCCCGCCTTTGGTTCTGCTTCAGACACAAGGCATAGACACACTGCCGACATGCTCACACTCCTCACAGCTAGGGAAACAGAGATGGGCACAGAGACAAGAGGCGATGACAGAGAGAGAACAGGGGAATTAAAAAGGGCTGGAGAGAGCAGTATAGAGGGTAGAAGAGCCAGCATGGCGGTTGATGAAAGAAGGAGAGGATAATATCATGTGGGGTTAAAGAGTAGGAGTATAAAGAGGGAGAGAAGAAGAGAAAGACTCACCAGAAGGCCTGGCAGTGTGGTTGGAGGAGCTGTGGTTTGATGTGGGAGCAGAGGAGGTAAGGTTAACGGGAGGAGGAGAAGAACTGGTGCCAGGAAGCTCGGGAAGATTAGGAGGAAATGAATGAGTGTCTGTAACATCCTCCTCAAATGGCTCTGGATAAGGAGAAAGAGAGAGAGAGGAGAGGGCAATTTAATGAAAATAAATCATGTTTTATGTGTTTTGGGGGTTTTATGCAACATAACACACCTTCTGGTAGTCTTCAGCTGTTGAGCAACAACGACTGTGGTCACAGCTGGCCATGTTTCCAGACAAAGGCTATTCATTTCAGGATGCCTAATTAGGTTGTTTTTGGCTGGGAACTGATCTGTTTCTTATTGACTGAGATGACTGATTGCATTAAATCATTAACCCAAGTTAGGTGGCTTACTAACAATTGCTGTTTTGTTTGCACACTAGCCAACTACCCTGTTTTGCAGTGCATGTACAACTACATGATAATACAAGAGCACACAGGAGAGGTGGAGGGAGTTTCTGAAAGCAGACAGCAGTGAGGACACAGTTATTGAATGCAGACTGAATGAGAACCAAATGTTTATTTAGACCTAATGTCGGAGACAGGTCATGGACATAAACTGACTTTCTGTCTGGGTCACAGCCTGACTTATAACTTCAGCCTGCAGGATATTTCACTCACTAACAGTTTGCCACTGGCAGCCAAGTTGATGCAATTGGTGCCAAACATCCACCCATGTCCTGGTACATCTGGATAACTGAGAATCTTCACCGACAAGAAGCAGATAATGAGTCAGCTCTAACTATTAAAAGGACATGCAGCTGGAGGATTTAGTAGTTTTGGTAGCGCAGAGTTCAGTCCACGGCTCTCATGCTTACTGCCAGTGTGAGGACCTTGACTAGTGAACTGGTATGAGAGTTCTTGTGTCTCATTTATTACCTATTATCTGGCAGCAGTCCAGCTACCAGACGTGTCAGACCACTGCTAGGTCAAGTCATTTCAGCCACCTGCATTACACAGCACCTTACTGATTCTTATCACACTACAACTGACGGTGTTTCTGACCAGAGAGGACAGTTTAATTAGTCACAGTAATCTCAGTGAGAGAACGGAGCAGGCCTCTATCTGACTTTAAATCAGTCATTTATCAGGACTGTTTGCTACAAGGTTTTGTTTCAGCTCGTATTCGTGAAGACAGTGAACACAAAATTGCAGATGGGGGATAAACAGCCATTTTGAATTCTGATAAAAAAAAAAAATTATTTAGAAGGACGTAAATACTCATACTCATGTTCATAGTCGGCCTGTTTATTTATAGAATGTCATGCTTGATGTCATGCTATTTTGAGTAAGTCAAATTGCCTTCTGTTCAGACTTATTCTGTTCTACTTTCTGAATATGATTCTGTATGGAAACAAATCTAACTCATCAGTGGCTTGCTTTCACATTACACCAATCTTCTACAGGTTTATCTGCATTTACCATCGATATTTAGCTGTTATTCAGGAAAAGCCTAATCTATGCTAGTCTTCCTGGATAGTGCAAGACATAGTTGCTAGGATATATGTGACACAAGTGCAAAACTTCTATCGAAGCAAAACTGCCTCTCTGAGCTGCTGGAGCACATAATACACAGATGAAAACCTGACCACTTCATTTCTGTGTCCTACCAGAGAGGAAGGATATTTCGCTGATGAGCAGCCAGCGGTCTGCGAAGTAGAATTTGCAGCGGAGGATCTGTGCGGGCCGGCCGCCGAGTGGAAGAGAGATGGGTCGTGAAGAGGGGTCCTTTAGATCCTCAAGGGGCACAGGCAAGGTGAGGGCAGGAGAGGACCAGGGCAGGAGAATACCAGGCTTAAAAAGACACTCCACTTTGCTGAAGACTCGCACGCCCTGTGTGTGGCGGTTGTTACTGTGCACCTACAGGAAGGAGACGAGTGTGCCAGAGCAGAGAAGGGAAAAGACGGAGGACAGTTAAAAGAGGTTGTAATTAGTTAGAATATCCATCAGCAACATTCACAAGTGAATTAGCTAAACCCTTGTGCAAAAACCTGGAACACTCTGGGGCCTTTACCATTCATTACTTGTGGAGAAACAGGAAGAGATTAAATTAACACACAAAATTAATGACACATTCTTTTCCTGTTCAGCCATAATTGCTTTGGCACGACTTAAAGCTGAACAGCACTGCAAATGAACAAAAATATAACACAGGAGAGGAGATAAAGGATGGAAGAAAAGAAAGTGTATGAAAGATGTCTAATAGAAGAGAGCAGTGGATATATCTTTCCTGTTCTTACAAGCAGGGAAAGGCCAAAGAGAGAAAAATCCATAAAAGCGTGTCTAACATATGAGGCATCATTGTGGCTGGAAGGAGAAAGAGGAACTTGAGGGCAAGAGACAGGGATGGAGGGTTTATAAGTGGGCAAGTGAGAGGTCAAAACTATAGATCAGAGAGATAGAAAATTAAGGAGGAGGTGATAGTTTTTTTTCCTCAAATAAAGTAGAGTTGGTGCAGGGTTAGAGAAGTTAGCTCTCAACCTCACACACAGCAGGGCCAGCCCCTTTAACCTAATCCATATGTTTATACACACACACACACAGGATGAACAGCTGGACTAGATGCTCATTTGACTTGCAAGTGTTTCTATATGTAAGGGGACAAAATGGAGTGTGTGTTTATGTACTATACGTTGGTGGTAGTGGTGTGGTTCGTATAAGTCAACAGAACTAAGGAAATGTACTACTCCTTCAGGGAATACTGCTTCAATAACACGCAGAAAGCTTGATGCACTGCATTCATTATGTTTCCCTTTTCATCATAAATCTAACCTACATTAAGGATTCTCTGTGATCTTTTTGTTTGGTTTCACATGCACTTACAAAAATGTTCCACAAAAATTCCCAAAGGACAGAACCGGAGCTTTACAAAAGCAGATCAGAATGTGTCCTCACTCTGTCAAAGGAGAGGGGAGGGCAGTTTATGACTGACAAAAGGTTAAAGAGCAGATTTCCCTTTGGGAGTATGATTAGGCACAGGTTAAGGAACTCTAGCCTACACAGACGTGGCAAGCCACAACCAGGTTCAGGTTCCTACTTTTTATTTATTTGACCTGTGTGTCTGAAACATCCGCTCGACCAGGTCTGCATAATGGCGTATGTCAACTTAGGTTAATGTGGGAAAACCACCAGGGAAAAGACAGGAAAAACACAAGAAATACCACTGGGAGGGATTTAAAACGTTTAAAACATAACGAGGTACATTAGATTAACAATGAGCACAAGAAGATAAAAACAAGAGCTTCCACATGTTTTAAATTTCCATGAGAACTTTCAGAAAATTAAAAATGACTGACTATAAGATAATCTAGAGATAGTGGTTTTTAAATATGCACATGTATAGGGTGCATCTCACCCAAACCGACATTCCAACCCACCTCCAAGACAACACAGTTATAATTCAAACTCGGTTGCTTCACATCATTATCCCCCTCATTGCTCCACAAACTAACCCCAAAAGCCACATAGACGCACAAACAGACTGTGATGAAACTTGGTGGCTCCCAGAGAGACGAGCACAGATGCACTGTCCCATAATAAACAATGGTACATTCAGACTAATTAAATGGCTCCAAAGCTATTTGAGTCAAATGCTGTTTCCTGAGATGGCAGACTAACAAAGTTAGTGCTGTTAAAAAAACGAGGTAAACACACGCATAACCATACTGTTGAAGGGAGTGTTAGAGGTTGTGTTGTTTGGAACTAGAGGAATTTCTGAGCAGCTTGATGAGATGCCTTATGTTCTGCCACAAGGACGTTCTTGTTTTAAGCTGATGAAACTCTTAAATCAAATCAACCACACACCAGAAACCAATGTATTATTAACAAATAATTATTTATTCATCTTAGGTGTCTTTATATGACAAGGGCATATATTAAGGAATCTCTTAAATTTACACAGCTATAAAAGTTAAAGAAATGTCTTATATGCTGAATTATACTATGCTTCAAACTGCTTCAAATCCTTATCAAGATGGCCTCCTCTTAAAAGAGAAAGTGATGTATGAAGAAATGATGCTTCACTAGACAACAACAAGGTAGCTCTGTCCTTAAGCTATGCATTGTGTTGTGTGATTCCAGAGCAATCCCTCTCACAATCATTCACACGCAACAACACAACGATCTCATTTGGGATGAAAGACTGAATGTATTCCACATCATCTGACTGTGTATGAACTGAGCTACGGTGCTTGAGTATCCCAGTTTTAATTGTTAATGCTATCTGACAATGTTCCCTCTAAGCTGCGCGCTTGCGCAATCGCGCACTGCTCGCACGTTCTCCGCGCACAAGAAAATCTATGCAGCGCATAAAAAAATCCAACATGAACTGTAAATAAATTAAACAAGTAAATTATTTGTTTATGTACCATTTTGCAATGTAACTCAGTGAGTGACAGCTGTCCAGCCAATGGTATGATGCGGTTCACTTACGCTGCCAATCATGACAGTACGTGCCCCCCCATATCCACCGCGGCGCCGGTGTTTTGCAGGTTAGCTAACAGTGCGGCGGAGTTAAGGCAGTGGCGCATCCACTCACCAAGACAAAGTAAAAATTAAATGTGGTTCTTTTAAGATGGAATGGCTGTCGGAGTGTGTGCAAACAAAGAACCAGCGGTGACACTGGGTAAGATTTTTCTTTTTCGAGAGAGAAAGGTCTGCTCTGCAAAACTTGGGGTTGCCAACAGTCCCTTGAAAAACAGAATCGTTCCGTATTTAGAAACAAAAGTACGCGTCCCGTATTGAGCTGAAACAGGACGCACTTTGTCCCGTATTACCGTGAGAATCAAAAGTAGCGTGTAAAATGTCAATGTAATTAATGAGTAACAAGGCGCTTTATAGGAACATTTACGGTAAACTGTGACCAATAAGCTGACAGCGGGAATCCTGCTCATCTCATTGGTCGAGGTACTGTTGCTTGTGAAGAAGATACCAGAAGACAACAAAGCTACAACTTTTCCTCAAACTTTCTGTTTGAACTTTTCTTATTGCGCTATTACAAGAGGAATGTTCTGCTTTCTATTGTTTTATATTCATTTATACAGTTAGACTTAGACTTCTTTAATGTCCATAAAACTTACATAAAATGGAAAATTGTCTTTGACAGTGGCATAAAGACATACAAGCAACACACACACATCACAGACAGCACTATGCGCAATAAATAGATGAATATAATATATAGGTAAAAAATTACTGCTATAATGGGATTCTTTTGATAAACTATGTAACTTGCTATGATCTCAGGTTTTGGACAGGTGTGATACTGGTGTGTGGCCCCAGCGTGCACGTGTGATGTTGCTCACAGTGGTCCACAGTGTACTCACAGAGTTTTTGTGTATGCCCAGACACATGAAAAATTAGAGGGAACATTGCTATCTGAGATATCAGCCGGATAACACCGTCTTGCATCACCCCCTCAAAATCATTTACACGCAACACAAAAACACAACTTTCAGCGCCTACCTGCATGTTGTGGAAGACACGCGGTTTCTCAAAGTGGAACTCGATATCCACGCTCCCTTGCCCAAGGGCTTCCCGGCTCCAGCCCAAGTAGTCGTATCCAGGCCACACCCTCAGCTCCTTGGTTTGTATAAAGTCATCTTGTCCCAGGACGCCATCACACAGCTGACCCAGACCTCCAAATTGCATCCTGCACACACAAACACAGCATGGGTTAACATGTGGTTCTGTACACAAATAACGCTGGAGGCTGTGCTATTATCACTTTCTACTTACATGTGTACATATGTATTTCACATGCAAACAAGCTTGCACACACACATGCACACTGCATTTTACTCTCCCTCTGTTTCATCCACAAACATCTCCACAGACACAAAGCAAGAACACAGGGTCACCAAACAGGTCCCCCCACTTCCAGTCATATAAGCCCTCGCACACACATCTGTAACAAACACGTCTGGATAACATCAAAAGTGCTAGCTCACCCTCAAGCAAAACAGTTCAGCCCCATTAACTGCACAGCCCATGTAAGTGTGGACCCCCCCCGCCCCCTCCCTTCCCACCAAATCCTGGTTCACCCCTCCATTGCTGCCTGCCAAAACTTTATAGCCAGGAAACACGCCTCAAATCCCTGAGCAACTAAAAAAAATAATGTCATTCCCTTTCGATTAGGCAGACAGCATAAACTTTCAAGAAAGGATTTGGCTGAGACCCCAGTTCAGCTCTGACAGATGTGATGAGCACTGCGGAGACGCTTTTGGTATTCCATTGATTGAGCCACATTTCAACACACATTCCTGACTGTAACATTTGTGAATCGCTATCATGATCACATTTACCACAGCCGTGTTGTAATTCACAACAAGGCCACGTCTGCACATTAGCATTAAACAAAATCCAGGAGTTTAAGGGAATTTATGGAAATGGGATGCCTGCTCATACATAAAAATGAAAATGGTAAGGATGCCTAGAGCAGCTGAATATCTTACCCTTGCTCTGTGCTCCCATCGTAGGTGGAGTCGTTCAGATAGACCGGCATGCCGGGCAAGTGCATGACGTGACCCACGGGAGCTGTGTAAGCTTTCAACCCATCTGAGAGACAAAGAAGAATGGAAAAAAAAATCAATACTATTCATGAAGTTGTTGAAACAAAACATGTTTAATTTAAATTTCAAGACACATGCTGCCTATGTGACTATTCTTTAAAGTTTTTCATCTTGTAGAACGGCTACACGTTTACTGAGCCAACATTCAGCAGAAATCAAGGCTGCAGGGAAGCGGATACAGCTGGTTTTTAAGTGGTAAAACAAACCAAGAGGTCGACTTCTCTCCCAGCCACCATTAACCAGAGAAACTCAAACCTCTCTGCTCTAATATACAGCTAATCAGCCTTGAGAAGCGAGGTGACGTCAGCAACACTGACTACAGCCCACTGCTCTGCTCCCAATAATAAACTATTCTTCCCAGAACGTTTAAGTATGTATGTAGTATTATCTTTCTGCACATAAATGTCTGTGGATTATACGTGATTACCAGCATGAGAGTGCATGAGGGTCAAGCAAGTTCAAACTGAATACTAAACAATAAACACACTAAGGACAGCCTCTGTACAAACTGATATGAGACGAGAGGCCAAATGTGTACAAAACTTGATATTTTGTAGCTTCTGCATAATCTCTGGCCTGTAGACGAACTGAGTTGCAGCACGTCAGAAACCGCAGTGGAACATATTTTAGAGGGATGGTCTCTCTGAAGACACAGACTGGGAACTGGGTCCTTCAGTGACAGCTCTGATTTACAGGCAGAGGTGAGCCGGTCATAAATACTCAGTTAGTCAGTGGAGACCAACACAATTAATCAGTGCAAGGCTTCTTTTATCTGGGTAAAATCTCACCAAGGCTGTAAATTTGATGTAATGCCTTAACTCGATGCCTGGGATGTATGGCAAGTAATTACTACCATCTGATAGAGGATGAAATCTGTATAGCAAACTCAGTCGCCTTTGCCATGTGAGTAAACCTGGGGGAACTCTTCAGAATATACAGACCAAAGGAATAGCTAGGACACTACAGAAGCAAGGGACTTTGCATTGTCTCTTCACGTCTCACGCACACTTACCGTTCCACAGACAACCATAGAGCTCCACCCGAAGGCAAACGCTCATAACTCGGTCAGCTAGCGGGTAGAAGCGCACCATGCGGGCCACAATGGGAGGGCCAAGGTCTTTCAGCACAACATCGTATGTGTTCTCATTACCGGACACCACCTAGGGGAGAGAAGCACAGATATTCAATCACACAGTACAAGACTTCTCCCTGCTGTTAAAAGGTAGGGTTGAGTAAATCCTGCCTGAAGGCTTTGACTTTTTATTCAGCATGTGTCTTCAAATTCTATTAATCTGAGAAGAGCTTTACTGAACTGACTGAACTTTTTATTTAACATACAAAGGTGCACAGAAAGACTGATTTTATTGTGTAAGCCTCAGGCAGTTTTTGTAGGAGAAGCCTCAACTTGAAGATTTACACTGGCTCGCAATTTCTGAATATTCATTGTGTCAATATAAGGTTTAAAATAAAAACTGACAGTGGGAAGTAAGAATGACCCCTTCATTAAACACTGCTTGTTGGAGGTCTGGATTCCCACACTATCATGTGATAGTGGTGCATAACAGAGCAGAGACTTATCACAAAAGAAAATATTGGACATTTTCCAACCAGAATACGAAGTGCCTTTATCAGCATAAGGTAAAGGGAATCATTGCAGGCAGTAAAGGCTGCTCTTGCCTGAACAGGAACATTATTAGACAATGTTTATCTGGCATAATTCCAAACGGCACCACTTCCAAATGAATAATAAGTAAATCAAATGCAGATGAATAATACAGTCAGCTGTGATTAACACAACATTTATGCTCAACAGCCCCCGGGATATTGAGCCGTTTCTAATCAATAATGGAGAATCACCTTCAGCTGTATGCTCCTTATGTTGATACCTCAAACTTTCAAACTGTTACTTTCCTCCATGTGTGTACAGAGGTGAAAGAGGCAGTGGTTCTGCTGTAATCAAGGGGAGGAAGTGATCTTACTTCTTGGCCCCAGCGGTCCTTCCAGGTGATCCATTTCAGCCCATCTCTGGAGTAGCGGAGCCGATAACTTCGCGCAAACTCCTGACCATGCCCGTCGGCATGGCGACCCTGGGTACCAACCAGAGCCAGGAAGTGGAGTTTGTGCAGGTCAATCTACAGGTAATATATTATCATAACACGTGTCATACACAAAAATAGAAATTATTATACTGAGATACACACAAAACCTATACCAAAGGCTGGAAGTGTCACATATACACAATATGGTAAGAGCTAAAAAACAAACACTTATTGACTTTGTGCTGAGGTATATGAGAGGATCAATACCATCCTTACATGTACAGCTGTTAGCTTAGCTTAGCAAACGAAATGTGGTGGAATCTAGCCTGGCTGTGACTAAAGTTAAAGAACAAAAAATCATCAACACACAATTTTTGTATTCAGTTTTTAAACAAAACAGGAACGCTTCTCTCTACTTTAGTTCTCATCAATGTTACACGGCTGCTTTAAGATCTCTCCAAAACAAGATCTTGAGTGAATTAAGCTTGTATTATTATGGTAACAAATGTCTTGAACATAGCATAAATATCAATTTAATAATCATCAAATAAAAACATCAAATGTTATTCTTTCTTTTCTTTCAACATAACTATGCAGAGGTTGTACTGGGCTCTGATTAGAAAGGCAGAGCAGACGGAGCATCTGACCTGAAGGTATTCTGATCCACTGGGGAAGACAGCTCCTGCTGGACACCACGCTCCATCTCCCTCTCCAGTACTCAACCTGAGAAACGCAGAGAGCAATATTAATGTTAAGAAAAAACTAAGAACTAAAATATTCACTAAATCCCAGTCTCACACCCAAACATTCACGCGCAGATACATCAAAACCCTCAGTGCCGGCAGCATGCAGAGATACAAGTGAGAATTCAACACAAACAGACCAATACTCCTCCACCACCATAGCACATATCGGATTCCGCAGAAGCCAAATGTTCACATATCAATAGGGCCATGCTGTCTGACAGATAAAACAGCAGAAAATCAGAAAGCACTAGCAATGTCTTAAGACACAGAGAGAGAGAAAGACTGCAGACTGATTAAAAAATAGAAAGAACGGCTCATGAAGAGTGGAAACAAGATGAAAGGAGCACGGTGAAAATTACTAGCCCCTCCGCATTCTTCAAACCTCACAACAAGATCTGGTGTACAACGTCAGGACCAATCTTTACACACAGCTCCTCCGCTCTGCCACGACCACACACGCACACCAAAGATTTTCACTCAGCGTGACCTTCCTAAATCCTGCTTGAGGAGAAAAGTTCATACTAGCACCACATATTGGCCACATGAAGACCGCACTCTTGGCTGCGTTTCAGTGACGCTGGAGCGGCTTGTATGAGGAGCTTTGGAACAGGCGCCAGGCCACAACCGAGCTCTGACCACTTTGGGGCTCCTCTCAAAATGAAAGCTGCTGCTCAGACCACCAAAACAAATCACTATATCAACTCGGTCACACTGACAGTGGCGCTTGGATTTTAATCAATCCCAATCTCCCCTCAGTGGGTGAGATCATTCAACTGAGAACCACAAGATGATATCAACACATTAGTGATCCTGTGACAGAGGGAGAAGAGGATGAGAAGAGAGGAAGGCTGGGCAGAGATCAGAATACAATGCACCAGCCAGCAGGGTTAACATTACACAGGTTCATGCTGCCAAGTAACTAGTTTTTCTCTGTGCCTGTTTTTTGCTGTCTACCTAGATACCAGCCAACCCTTCATTCCTCTCCCACCGTTTTCAAATCACTCATTCCCTCCATCTTTTCCCCACTCGCTCAGACCTTCTACTGATATTTCATGGTCAAAGAGTAATAACAGTGAGGGGGAAAAACAGTGCTGCATCCCTCCCCTCACACACTGCCCTCCCCCAAAACCTGTTTTCAAATTAATTTCTCCTCAGCTTTCAGCACGCCAGTGCACCAATCCACCTCTCACTTGTTTTCTTTTTCTTTTTTGAAAAAACTTTACATTCGCTGCTCCCTCTATATCTCCCTCCCTCTGTCAGGGTGCCCCTGATGTGTCTTAAAAAGAACTTAGACTAATAATCATTTCCACATGGTTAGACCCTCAGCCAAAAGACCCAGCCCAACTGACTGATGGAGACAAATGAAGGCGAAAACACACATGATCCTGCGTATGCTGTTACACGTGGATGGAGCATGTTGCAGGTCTGATCCTGGCTCTCAGGAATCTAACATCACTGCCAGACAGACAGGGTGGTAACATAATTACCAAATGGGTTTCATGAAGAGACACTCACACGCGCACACACACACACACTTGCTCATTTCTACAGTGATCTAATAGAGCTCCTAAAATTACTTTAGAATGGTGCCAGCGGGATGAAAATAAGGCATGTAGACAAACAAAATGGTCCACATTGAATGAACACTAGAATATACCTGTACCTGTACCTGTAGACATGCTTGACTTCAAGGATAATGCCTGTTTTTTGTTTTTTTAACCTGTGTCAAATCTCTCCTTCTTTTTGCATTTAAATGATGAATAGGGACAAAAACGTTAGGGACTGGTGCTCTACTGAGCGAGAACCATGAAACGACTTCAGCGTAATCATATGGTGTATTTGTCCACAGCCCAAAAAAAAGACAATTGATACTATAAGTGTCTGTCAGCACTGTGGAAAGGATCAGTTTTATCTCAACGGATACTATGTACATATTACTGGCTTTGATGTGTAATGATGCCAGGTCATCCAAATAACCTTCACAGATTTCTTTTGAATGGCAGTAGTCCGCAAGAGTGTTGTCATACATCTGATGCATTAATAGCTGTGTGTCCCTGTCCCCCAAACGTAGTCAGTGAAAGCTTTGTGAAGGGGCTGCATCAGTTTGTTGGACAGTTTGCAAATGCCCAACACAAACAATTGCTTTTTTAACCGTCTAAATAACAATAAACTACACTCTCTGTAGTACCACTAAGAAATTTTATTCAACTCTACGTCACACGTGTCTGTAACTTTCTAACTTTGTAATGTTGCTGCATAAGATCAGGGCATGTCAGTGGACAAATGCCTGGGTTTAATCACTGCAGCCTTTTTGTGGATACCAGTTATAACGTACATGCTCATTCTTGGACTGATTCTGAACACTTTTGTTCTCATTAACCACCCCCACTAAAAGATGGCAAAATGCAGCCTAGGTTTAGAAATATTGGAATAATCCTTGATGCACAGCATCACAACAAGTATATTATGTTAAAGCAGCTCTTTTAAAGGGCATATGAAATGGCATCCTGACCATCCAAAGAAAACGTCAATAATGTAGTCTGATAATCAGAACAAATTGCTATTTCGTTACACCTAATACACTATACTGCATATGATTTACTGGATAAATCAGAGATGTTGGCGACAATTCAGAGGACTGGATCCAGGCTATTAAATCTACCCTATTAAGTAGCAACCAAGTCCCATAGTAGCTTTCTCAAAAGATGGCTTAAAAAGAAAAAGTGAACCGAGGTCAACAGTGCCATACCTGTGATTTGCATGGGTTAAACTATTTGCTACTAATGATATACATTGTCCATCAACACTAGTTGGTGTGTTTGCTCTCAAACCAGACTTTTGCTCTGTATTACAGTTTTGGAAAATCGATTCCACTCTTCAGGCATCTAATTTTTTCAATTCATCTCAATATGGTGTGAAAATGAAACAGACCATTCATGGAAGTTAGTTGACTTATATAATCCATCACAGTGAGCATCAAGTCTGTTTTAATTTATGTCAATGTTGCACTGTCATCGCATGGTAATGTCTGCTGTCTGCAGATGACTCACAACAACAACTCAGTGACTGCCAGGAATGAAAGGAATATCGCTTCTGAAATCTCTTTCCCAAAATCACATCCCAAAAAAACAGAAAAATGTAAACCACAAGACTGCTGTTGCTTAAATAAGATCATCTTGACTGTGACTAAACTGTCGGTACTGCAATTGTTAACTTTTCAAGAGTACAGTATTACTGTACCACAATGCAATTTATCAAAAAATGAAAAACAATTTTCAGCTGAAACACTGGAGATTTGGAGCTGGTGATTGAACCTTTTGTTTGGCTGTGGTGATGTAGGTAAGTGTGTACCCCAAGTTGTGTTAGTATGCTGTGAAACAACTTTTGCTGAAAACTCGTAATTTTTCAGTCTTGTGGCAAGTTACTGTTAACATGGGAGAAGAATTACAATTTTCAGGCTTTTTGTGTCCATGGAAGTCTGTGTAGTTAATGAATTTGTCACATTTATTTCCCACCTTCCGTGTTTGGCCTCAGTGGAGTCTGACCAGGCGCTGGAGGCGGTGATGTCAGAGTCTGGGATGGTGCCGTCCTCCATCCCCAGGGCGTAGCGACACTGAGCTGTGAGGGAAGAATTGAGGGAAATTGAGAAGAGAGAAAGGGGGTGAGACAGAGGCCAAATAAAGATAAAGATGAGCAAAATTCTCGTCCATATGGAGTGCACTGGGAAACTTAATATCTCATTAGAGTGTCAGCAGTCATCGATGGTCACGAGCAAAATGCTGTTACGTCGTCTCTGGGAAAACTTCCTGACTTCATGCTTCATAGGACACAGAGACCGAGTGCAAGGAGAAAATACAAGATTGTTCCTTTTGTTACTATTTGTGACAGAATCTCTCAGAGCCAGGTGTCACTAATGGTTTTATGTAATGTGTAACGGAAGTGTTTAAGCATTAATTCTTCAGGTGAGTCTCCTCTGTCTGTTTGTAACTGTATCAAAGACAGTCATTAAAACCCATATGTGTGTCACTGTGGCCTATCTGTTTTCTTTTGTATCCCCAACTAGCTCTCCATCCCACACACAGTCACCTCCTCTGGGCTCCAATGATCCTGCACAGCTCCTGTTCCGGCTACCAATGCTTGGGGATTTACAGAAAACAGAACAAAAGAGAGAAAGAAGCTAAGGCCAAAGGACAGAGCACAGACAGGTCTCAGATATCTTCGCTGACTCCTTTCCAGCGGCAGCATTATCAAACAATCCAGATAGTATGGTTCCAGGCAAGGATTACCCAACGACCCAACTATCCGCTGTGAAGTCAGTCATGAGCTGGAAGTGGGGGGCGAGAGGCTGTTGGGTCAGTGATAAAGTGAAAAGGGGTTCTGACAGTGATATGGAGCACTGGCTGAGGGTGACAGAAAGAGGAGGGGGTGGGCGTCTAACTCAGTTTCTGTCAGTGAGTCAGTGAACAGGAATGTTGGGCTGCATGACAAACCCTAAAAACCCCAACGGGTGCAGCAGACACACAGTTCATCCACGCCCCGAGGACAGGTGCCCATTTCATTACATCATCATCATTATGCCACATCGCAGTCAACGACCCGCCAAGTGCAGTCTTTTCACCTCTCGCTGGCTCTGCCCCTCTGTGTGTCCTCTGCTTTCACCTTCTCTTATTGTAATTCTCTGTAAAACTTCAGCCCTTGCACCTTCTGCCAGCACTTTCTACAAAATAAAGTGTGTAAGTCTGTTTGTGTTATGCCACAGTCGACTTACAAATTCAGAACAGACACTACACAAACAATAAATTCATTAACCATTTAACGGACAATTACTCATTACTCAGACAATTTGTGTTAAGGCTGCAAATGATCTGGTTTTCCATTATCAGCCGGACATTTGATTAATCACTTTTCACTTAATGATGTAAAGCAAGTAAGGAGGAAGAGGCTGATGAGCATGGTATAGTTTTTCAGCTACCCGCTAATAAATATCCTGATAATGGCACTATATTTAAAGTTAATTTCATTAATTCGACAACAAATATAACAAAGTGCTGGACAAATAGACTGATGCCCATTCAGATTGATGCTGATGGCTTGCAAAAAGCAATTAACTGATAATCACTGAATTCTACACAAGGAGATTAACTGAATGATTAATCAACGTATAATTAAAACTATAATCAATAGTTCCTTCCTTGTTCTTATTCACAGTCTACTGCTGCAGCCCCTAGTTTGAGCACACTGCAAACAGTCTCCTCTAGTTACACCTGGCTGGCTCACATTCACTAACTCCTCATGCGCTCCATTCCCCGACATTTTGACTGACACTTTCATGAACTGCCTGTGCATTAGCGGTCTTGATGAGGCAGTGGGGGACTGCCCAGCTATCTCAGTCTCCCATTACACACGACTGGCAGGCAGACAGGGAGAGGACACAGGATAGCCTGATGATAGTGGACGGAGAATGAGCCTTAACTGATCTGTGAATGTGAGGAGAATGTCAGATCAGTGGGACGCACAGGAGGAGGGGAGGAAGAGGGTTTGAAAATGCAATCGTGTCTGAGTTTGTGGGAATAAAAAAACATCCTTGAAATGTGCCAACTGCCAAGCTCTTTAAAATGCAATAGTTTCTGGGAAAAAAATAAATGAAAAAGGACAAAACTGGGGGAAATATTTTTCCACCATCAACACAGATATATTCTTGGTTGCATGCGTTTACATGACATCCTACCTGGGTTAAAGTGCCACTCATGTTCCTCTGAAGATGATGCCAGCACTGCCAAGACTGTGATCGCAGTGACAGAAAATAGCCGCAGCGTTGTCAAGGCCATGACCGCAGCAGCACACCTGGTTACCTGTCCGGAGACACACTGATGACCACAGGCATACCTGTCGAAGAGAAAACAATCATTAGAGCTACATTCCCGTCTGTGCTTGTTAAAATAGCACCAATCCCCATCAATTCACAATTTATTTTACTTTCACGTCCACATATGCACACACTGCTCCGGGACTGAGATCACAAGCTCTCCCCATCACCACTGATAACTCTACTCTCTCAATCAAATCCTCCTATCCTCTAAGCACATTGCATGTCTCAGAGTCATTAGTTTCTCAACATTTTCAATGCCAAGCTCAGCAATGGGCCAAACCCCAGCGGAGCAAGCACAAACTCGTATAACGAAGGCCACTTTCACGGGCTAATTTGTTTTTCTCCCTGGCACCAGGATGCCGTGATACAATATTACTTCCTGTGCCTTTAGAAAGGGTACAAATAGCTTGGTAATTGAGGATGGCATAATTAGCCGTGCCCATTTACTCACAAATAATTTTATTCTTTCAGTATTTTCAATGCCAATCATCTTTCCAAATTACTGATTTCAAACCTCCTTTCTCTTAATTCGATGGAGCATATTTGGAGCGCCCAGTTGTTTGGAATAAATAACAAACAGATGAAGCTGTAAGACTGAAGTAATGAGAGCCAATGAGTGTGAGAGAAGTGAAGGACAGATGTTAAAATATTTTCAGTTAATGGGGTCACGAACATGGTCTGAGACAGATTAGTGCCATATAAATTTCTTGCTCATAAAACCACATCATGGTCATTTTGCATGCATTATTGACTCTGAAGATCCTTGAAAGCTTAAAACCTAAACCTACACTAAGATGCCTTTTCATTAGGTACATATAGCTGGGCCATAATAAATCCTCCCTCTGTGATTGCTTTTTGATTGCGTTGCAATATACAGGTCTTCTAAAGCGACAATAAAGTTTGAATCAATACCTCTCTTACAACAACACTACATTCTAGCTTTCATAAAGGATATAATGAGGTCTGCCGCATTAGGCTACATTATTAGTTTTAGCGCATGATAAAATATCATCTGAATGTATGTCAATCCAATATTTTTAAAATGACATAGCAGGTAGTACTCAGGGCTTTCCTCACAGAAACATCAAACTTATATTTGAAACATACAGAAGAAATAAGCAGATTTTGGAGTTATATCCTCTGTGCATATTTTACTGCTGAATGCGTTTGAAGAAAACTTCCAGTGGTGACACAAGAGGGAGGAAAGAAACCTCATAAGTGGAAGCTTGAAGAGGCAGTGACAGCTGGGAGAGACAGAGAGCCCAGGCTGTCTTCCCTGTAGACCCTCAGTGTTTCGACTTCATCTCCGACTAGACTGGTACAAGCCGACAGCTGACGCACAGCTGTAGTGACAGAGGATCGGAGGGGGCGTGGGGGGTAGACGCTGATGGAGGCAGGGAGAGGGAATGTATTGAAACAGAGTGAAAAGTAACGTTAGCTCAGGCACAACAGGGCAGAGACGGCAGAACAAGGGTAGCGATGACATGGGTACATGTGTGCGAGTATTTGGGACGAGCGACGCGGTGTAGAGATGGTGACTTATGGCCCCGCAGTGTATGTGTATGCATGGCTGCATGGGGTGCGTATGTAGGCATGGGGGATAGCCATCCAGTGCAGCTGTCCTGAGAGACACAACGCAACCGATACATGGCGCATGTGTTCCAAATGGGGAGTGAAACAGAGAGCGAAAGAGACATTTTTTTTTTTTTTTCTTTGCTGAAAAAAAAATCCCAAGTTGTATAAATGAGTAAGTATGTGTTCACACATGCCAGATGACAAAATGCTGAAATATGGGGCTTCCTGGACTGAGCTCAGTGTGCAAAATCAGAGCTGAGAACCTGACGACTGGAGCCTCACATCCATGGCAATCGCCATGCCAACCACCATGATAACAACAAACACTTTCCTTTATAGCATATCATCACCGTTTCATCGGCAAGTGTGGAAAAAGGAGAAGAACTTTTATCCAGCTCACCGCAGACAGACAAAAAGAGATCACAAACAGGAAGTGAAAACCAACCAGACAAATGTTTTAGCATTCAGGAACAAAAGTGGCCACAGCCATCTGAGAACATTGTTGCTGGAAAAGTCAAGTGGTGTTGAACAGCTGTGGTTAGTGCTCAGAGAGAGTTAGAAGGGCCCGCTGTGTTCTGAAGAAGGCAGCACAGTGTGAAGACCAATCTACACTCTAAGATTTTGTCTCTGCTAATCCATGGGTTGGACTAATGAATACTTATGAGCAGCTGCTGTTTCTGTTCCACACAACAAAACACAACCGACATGAGGGACAGAGTCGAGAGCACCGAAACACAGAGGAGATCTTTTATAGGTAGCAGCCATTACATCATTAAAGCTAGGTTGCCAGTCCCTATAATTAGAGTGCTTCACTGAAAAGCTGGCAAGACGTTGGGTCTGGTTAGCGTCTTTTCTAGAGAGCCCTTCATGTTGGACCCAAATGTTAGCATTTGTTATTTTTTCCCATTGTTTAATCAAGCCAGTCCAAATGTCAGTAGTGACCTGGAGGGTTTTCGGGTCATTCTGAATGTTTTAGCACATTAACTGCAAACTGTGTATGTCTTACATCACCGCTGATCATTTTCCAAAGCATACCATAAGTTTGTGTGATTTCATGCATTCCAGAAAGCCATTAGTTTCAGTCTGCCTCAGTACAGTATAAAAGTCAGGTTGCACAGACTTGACATCCAAGAGAGGTAATCCATCACAGTCAATGTAGCCCACTTTTTTCTGTCACACTTATATTATGAACATTTAAGAATCAAGACAGGTGCTGAACGTTGCCTTAGAAAATCTCCACTTATGCATTCCACACTGATCATGTTTGCAGAACTCATCCTATCAATTTTACTGGAATTGATGAGTATGATGACTTAAAGCTGCCAAAACAAGACAGATAGCTTCCATCATATTTACAATGATAAATACCACACTTCATCTTTTAAGTATATGAAATATTTCTACTACTACCTTTATTGCTAGACTATGGAATTGAAAACTGTTGCAGAGTAGACAGTGAATTATAATACATCCATGTGAGAATAATATGAAAAATTGAAGTGAATGATACCAATTTGGGAAAATGGCCTGCTGAGTTATTGACGTCATATACACAGAAACATGGTGCGCATAAATAGACCTTATTCAATAATTAACATGCACTTGTTTGTATTTATTTATATGTAACAGCTCGCCTGATGTGTTTCCTTTGCTCTTCTTTGTCATGCAAACACTGGAAACTGCCTCATCGTTTTGTTTCAATGCTTGGAACAATGCTTAAATGCATATGAGCACACTAAAGTCACTGCAGCCATGCTTGCTGCTAAAGATACAGTATGTGTGGGCACAGACGCACACTCGTGGCTCACAACGAATATGCTACCATGGTAATTATTTGGCATCTAAGTTAAATTGGTCATAAATCAAAATATCGGACATATTAAGCAGAAGGTCAGTGGAACATCAAGGTGAGATATTTCATTCAAAATCCTGAAAACCAGGATCACCAAAATCAGAGGGATTCATCCTCTGGACACCACGGAAATCTTTGTAAAATGAATAGAATGAGTTGATTGTGTAGTGCACTACTGGTATGGATGAAAAGAGTCTGAGACCTGCTTGTCATACAACATACGACATACGTGTGTTTGGAGAAATTTCAGCAATAATGTAATGTATGCAATATGCTATATACAAAACCCTTGAGCATTATTGCTTCTTAAACATCTTTCTCGTTACATGCACAAACAACGTGTGAAGTCTCCAGTCACGGCCAGATAGACTGACGCGCTGCCAGTTAGACGTGACTAATGGTCACTGGGGAGACACAGAGTAGTGAGCTCTTTGTTTTGGGTTTCCGTCAGTGTCTGAGGAAGCTGGCTGCATGCACCACTGCTCTCTGAGTCCTGCAGAGAAGGAAGAACGAATTAATCTTCAATCTTCACAACACTTTGAAGGGTGCGACTGGCCAGCCACAGAAACAAGGTCATTTGATGTCTTTCTTGAAAACAGGCTTGTTTCTGTGTGACTCAGAGATGGTATGAGTGAAGTGCTGATTCCTGCAGGGCCACTGTTTCTTCATTTTTATTGAGGAACCACTCCAAGAGGAGGCATGAGGTGTTTGGCTAAACAAATCTACCCATGGGATTGTTTTTTTCCAACTTGAAAACATTTCCTCGAGCTTGCTGTGGTCAAATATTAAAATATTACACAGCATAATGATTCCTTCAGAGAAATAAACAATACAGCCCTTAGTGATGGTGTAAACTAATCCAGTCTTAAATCTGAGGGTACAGGCATGTATTAGTTACCTACAGAAGCTAAATGTGAAGTGTAGTGTTGAGGGCCGCTGTTTGTCATGGTGTTGGTCATTCATTGGTCATCAAATTGTCCACCTATGTGTCACAATATCCACGTATAAAAAGAAGTGCCAGTAATCAGTGTGGAATCTGATTTTGCTGAGTTGCAGAGGAAGGATGAATCACTTAAAGCGGGTAATGAGAGTTGAAGGAGAAGACTGAGACGGCTGCAGAGTCAGAAAAACAAATTAGATGAAAGCATAGAGGAAAAGAGAAAGCACAGCATAGATGACTGAAGGAGGCGGTGAATCATGATGATGTAGTGTGATCGTAAAAGACAAAACATGTTTCCAGAATAGTTCAGTTGTGTTCAACAACTAATGACTCGTTAAGATAGCTCAGCTTTAACCCAAAACAGAATACCCAACTCAAAACACACTTTACTGGTGGCAGAGGCACGGCAGGGCAGTGTCATAAAGCAGTCTGGTGCAACAGCTCAGCCCAGGTCGAATCTAAATCTTAAGCTAAGACCAGTGATAGCACAGAGACCCATGAGCTCAAGGGCAGAGCAAGAACAGGTAAAAAATGAACATAATAAAGCTGGGCTCATTAGCATGCCGCGGCACTAAGCTGAAATCTCTCAAAGCTAGGGCAAAACTTTCATCTTTTCCTCTTTATGCTGCCAACTTTGTACTTGGAAGCGGGTCCAGTCGGCTGCTCAGTCCATGCCAGTTGCAGCATTGCTCAGCATGTCTGCATGGTGGACAGAGACAAATGGTGACTGATTACCACAAGTTTGCCCAGCAAATGAGAATGCCTTCATCAACTGCAGGGGACAAAGCATTACAGCAAGCTACTAGCCAGAAAACATTTATACTGGATGATCGGTGAACAAAGATCATTAATATTATTATTGTTAGGTAAGGATTTCGTTTATGGACGTGTGGTATACATTACAGCTGAAGTACGGTCACCTGAATAAGCGTAAAAAACTAATAATCTGGGTACCTATAAAACTACCATGTCTTTAAAAGCACCAAAGCAAAACTGTTCAAAAAATCTGTTAATTAAGAGTGTGATGGAGATAGGCAGTCTTCCATGCATTGGAGATACTGCTCAGTGATTCCTGGTAGGGGTAGTTTTTGTACGTCTGCCAATTACAACAACAAAATACAGTGCAGAAAATTGCACACCCACCCATCCATGCATCCATTATCTTTAACTACTTAATCCATAGAGGGTCACAGGGGGCTGGAGCCAATCCCAAGTGGGAGGCAGTGTACACCCTGGACAGCTCACCAGTCCATCACAGGTCTTCCCCAGACCTACTTTTGTTCATTTGGAGCAGGCGTCTCCATGATAATGTCTCCGTTGTGTGTTTCATCATAACTCACTGCCAAAGGTTAGGTGTGAATTTTAAATCAGCAAACAAGTAGTGATTCTTATCAGTACCAATAGGTAGAAAAGCGCTATATAAAAGCAAGGCCATTTACCATTTACCATCAAATGAGAGAAATCATGAACTGTCTATGTAAAAGTCTCCATTTCCCTTTTTGTCCTAAAGTAAATAAGGTTCACAGTTTGTCTTTTGTTAATCATCACAGAAATAAGTAATGCATAGCCAATAAGTAACTAACTAACTAGGTACATGTGTATCATGTAGATACAAGTCCGGAACGATATTTAGTCTGGAACGATTTTAATTATAGCTGTATCATTGTGCTTCAATACAATGACATCCGTAAAGACAATGTGAAAGAATGAAGCCCCATCAGATACAGTGACAGCAACACACAACAAAGAAGGATTGCGTTTATGATATGCTCCACTATACAAGAGAAACAATAAAATATCAAATGAAATATGACAAAGAACAGAGAGCATAACAAAAATGCATGTCAACATGATCTACAGAGAGTCCTTTGTTTATTAGCTGCATCATGTGAATCAAAGAAGTGCCCGTTCTGTGCACGCAAAGGAAAAACACTAGAAGAGTGCATGCTCTGATTTCTTTTGGGGAACTGGTTATGACTGACAGCAACTGGAACACTGTTTTGTTTCTTGGGGCTAAAGCCTCATACATGTCAGTGCATGCAGTTCGACTGTCCTCGGCTTGTTTTTCTCAGCATAATCCATCTGAAATGAGACGAGTTCCATTTCACTTTCTGGTGAAAGCAAGTTAATGAAAGGCCTGGCTCAACACCGCTAAAAGTGAGGCCAAGTTATCTGCGACCTAATAACAAACCTTGACTGAAAGATTAGTGCCGCGTTTGACCTTACTTGAAGCGTGGGTGTAAAAATCATAATGAGAATCCAGAAGGTATGAGGTAGCCTTAGCACGTGGATATGACGGTGTCGCAGCAGAGTGTATATGGATCTTGGAGTTTAGTCTGACACAGAGGCTACTTTAGGGCTGCAGTGTGATGGTGTGCCACAGCCCATTTCCCTGAATTCAATTTGCAAAGTCTCACTGCCACCTGTCAGAGAACAAGTGAGAAGCAGAGAGGAGGATGGGGTGAACGGAGAAAGGAGAGGCATGTGACAGCATGGTGATACTCTCACAATGAGCAGAGAGAAAACAGCCACAGATTGAAACACAGGCAGACAGAAATTCTCATGGAGGAAAATTCCCTCCAGTAATCCAAAAAAGAGACTCAGAATGACAGAGCGTGTGTGGGACAAAAGCAGCTCTCTGCCCGCAGGAGGCTGAGAATTATTCACCCAGTGAACAGCTATTGAAACACAGAGAGAGAACTGGAGAAGGAATGAAAGGGGAGAAAGAGGTAGAGAAAGAGGGATAGACTGAAGAGAAACACAACACAGCAGAAAGATCAGGTCAAACAGGAATGAGTCAAAGTGAGAAAAACAGTTTGGCCGAGCCCAGTCCTCCAACAGATGCCTTCTTATTTCTAATGAATGACAGCTGAGTAGAAAGAAAAGTGTCTCAGACATCTCTGGACTGTTTAATGTTTAGCTACTGCAGCAAGCAGGCACACAGTACACTCACATAAAAGTATATTCTGATCCCACAATGCAGTGACCTGGTTAATATCAGTTCTAAACTCTAGCCAACAGACAGTGCTCTGTTAAAAGCCTCGAGCACAGACTGATACCTCTATCACACTCTCAGTCCTCCTCCTCCCTTTCAGCGAAAGCCTAAAAAGAGCTAAATTACACATCACACAACAGCTCCTGATCCTAACGTGCCCTTCAAACCTCTTTGAGGAACAGACAGACATGTCCAGCCCACTCAGAGTGGAAGTCGTTGCAACTCAAATTCATCACATCCAGAGAAGACACTTTGAAAAATAAAATAAGCTTTGATGTTTAACACAGTTTCCTTCCATGTCCTGACAAGATTTGAGGCAGTGAGCAGGGCACATGCTAGCTTTTAAGTTTGTTTCCATCTTTTATAAAGTTCTTCTTCCAAAAGAGATAACTTCAACTTTCAATAGTTCAAAGATGTGCAAAGAAGCACATGATTCCCAGCCTGGATTCAGCGTTGCCCTTTTCTAATTAGAGCATTACCTTAACATCTTGACGGGAAAGAATGTAATAAACCTCTTTTGTGAGGAGAGCTTCACAAAGTGAACTGCCTCAAATGACTCCACTCAAGTCTGAATCTACAAATATCGAGGTGGTTCGCTAGAAAGAACTTGGTTTAGTGTATATTTGTCACTGAGATGAACGCTTGGAATAAAAAAGACAACATCTGCTTCAATTGAACATCTGACAGTTGAAAGTCCGACGGTGTGATGGGAGTGCAACGCCAAATCAGGTCTGCTCTTTTGATGAAAACATTTTATTATTTTATAACGCCACAGAACATGTAACACAGCTGTAAAATTATCCAGGTGACTCGTTCAATCTTAGATTTTTGTGCTTTTGTAAAAACTACTTTGCAGCATGCAGATTCTGATGCTCAAACATATTAATATGTACATTAGCCACATTTAAATCTGGATTTTTTTTTTATTTCTGCATCCTGAGATTGAATGAGACATGAAACCGAGCTCTGAGATACTTCGATAAGATATGGTGACAAAGTCTTTGAAGAAACCCCAGTTTGCTTACACATCGTAGCAGTAACATTGCTATCTAACCAGGGCATCCTTGATGGAAAGAGCAAACAGATAAATAAGGAGACTCACAGGGATGATAGGATAAGGGAGGCTAAGGATAAGATGGATGAGCAGAGGAGAAGGGGGATAAATGAAACATGCAGTGCTGCTTCAAAGGGAATGGAGAGATAGAAGATGAAGTAGGAGAATGTGTGTTCCATGTTAGATGTAGAGAAAGAGACAGATTGCCAGAATGATCAATTAGGGGATCAAACTTATCCTGGAGGTCAGGGAGGGCCAGGGGTATGAATCAACCCTGAAAGGGAGGGAAGGCTGATCTCAGAGAAGGTAGTACTTTAGAGACGGAGCTTCATGAAGAGGAAATCCAATAGATTTTAAAACTCACTGACAACTAAATCCCAAGAAACATCACAGATCGCACTTTGAAGTGTCACCACCCATTACACGATTAATTTGTTTGTCTGACAGTCTTGTCGAGCGCGCCCTGGATGTGACCACACATACGGCAAATGCAATTGAAAAGTCCAGCTGTCTAGACTTGAGGGCAAATTGGTTCAGCAAAACAGGGTGGACAGTGGAGACCGGCCATCAATTGGCTTCATTTCCCATTAAAGAAGGACTGTAGTGTAGGAAGGCAAGTGGCCGTGTCGTGCCTTTGGACTTAAATGAGTTCTTCCCTCTCAGTCTGTCGGGAGCCAATTACACACAAACACAGACTTTCTGCCTAATACATGACCGCTGCAAGAAAAGTTGCAAAAAAGACTGTTTCCTGGATCGCAAACACCGTTATCATCATTGTGCTCTTTCGTGTGGTTAACTAGACACATGAGTCACATCGCTATAAAGATCGGGCAACTGTGCAAAAAAAAGCAATTCAGTCATTGTGCAAGATCTGCCTCCTTTGGGTTTTGAATTTGCGTCCACCTGCCAAAAAGTCCTTTCAGAATGGTTAACTACCAGAAACACAAAGACAAAGTCACAGTGCTTGGTTGCCACCGAAACAATGACCCAGATAGAGAACAACAGACTGGGGTCAATGATCAGCCAGACTAGACAAACCAGTGTTCCCATCGCAGACACCAAACTCTGCTTCTGTGCTTGTATACAGACTTGCACACAGACAGACATCAGTGTGTTTTGGTCACAAAACATCAGCAGTAATAGAACACAGCAAAACCTCTGATCATCTTTCTCATCGTATATATAAAAAGCTGCCAACTGAGACTTTTGTTGCTGAGTTTTAAAACCTCTAAAGACTGGAACAAAACAAATAACAAACCCCAATTCCTCAGACATTGATGGACAAATTACTTAGCTGTGTACATACTTGTTTACAAAGCGTATTATGCAATTAATGTCACTTTGTCCTAAGCCTATGGAGTCAAAGACAAGTCGATAAAAATGTATCTCAAAGTGTGTGCACGCACACTTTTACTCACATAACTGCTCTCTCCAACTATTTCAAGTATTCTGCGTCTCCTTTGCTGGACTGCACAGCTGATAAAAAGCAGCTAAGCAGGGCCAGTGGCTCTCGTGGAATCGCTCTGGGAGAATTCGTAGCCAGATGCACATTAGACAGGGATCCAGCAGACATGTGCTTTCTGTGAGGGACTGTGCATCAACACTCATTGCTCCTCCTCACTTTATGTCCCAGCCTTTGCTACAGCTTCGGAGAGGGAGGGACGGAGAGAGAAAATGCCATTCTATTGCCTCTATCTGTTGGCAAATAGCACCAGCGCCCCCACCTCCCTCTCTCCACAGTTTAACAATCCCACACTATCTCTGGCCTGTCTGCTCAGTCCCTTTTTCAACAACCACATCTAGTGTTTTTGTGTGGTGGGAAAGGTGACTGCCAGCTGCACTGCACACCCACTAAAGCTCATTGTTAATTCCTCCATCAGGTCACCTCCGCCTCCCTGTGAGCACAGAGGCATGCACAAACACTCAGGAACAAGCTGGCAATAAAAACACATGCAATCACACCCACATTTGCACCTTTCTCTCTGTCTGTCTCTCCCATACACCAATAACAGAAAGCTGAAATATGCAGCTTTAAACAAAAAATAATAATAATAATCTTGATTTCTCCACCATTCCTGTTCTCAGGAAATATGAGAACACCACCTGATTGATTCCCAATCACCGCCCTTTCTTCTGGTTCACAAAAACACAAAATGTACATCGTGTTCAAAGTCCAAATGTTCTAGCAGCTCCTCCCAAGAGTCTGAAATGTTTCCTATATCAACACATTTCCTTCTCTCCAGTGGTACACTGCCCTGTGCTGATTTCAGGTTTAGCTCTGCTGACTGATTAGCTCCCCGGTGGAGAACCACCTCATAAGGCTAGAGGTGACTGAAACCAGAGCTCGTGGTCTCCTTGTAGGTCACCTGTGGTGCTATGAGGTCACAAGGTCGACCATTGGTGTGATGACCACCAAGTCATCCTAAACATCACACATTCTACAGAACCCGGATCATCTGCAGGTTTACAGCTTACCATGCCCAGAGGAATCACTTTTGTTTAACTTGTGAGGTTTTGTGAATGAGGTGCAATGTAAAGCAGGTGAATAATGAGTTAAACAGACTGTGGAGAGAGGAACGACTGGCGACAACTTAACCGAACCTATGAAACTGTTTGGAAGCTATGCCAGTGATGTGTCTGGGTGAAGATTTTAACTGAGGTTGGAGGAAAGAAAAGTGAATAAACGCGTGAGTGAGAGTGAGAGTGGCGGTCTTGGCACAACTCAGGGCTCTGAAATAATGTTGTAATGTTCTCTGCTGCCAAGGAACCACATTTAGCAATATGTTATGCAGCACATCTTGAATAAGTCTAGACCATGATGTACACTGTCAGAATATTTCAGCTACGCAGTCAGTAAATGCCACGATGTATCTGCCACACACGCACACGCACGGAGACCGGGGGCGCAACGTTATACCTCGTATGCGCAGCCCAAGAGTCCGTGGCCAGCGTCCAGAGCTGCAGCGCCCGGATCACACCGAGACTCACAGACGCCAAGCCACAGGGTGAGCACACAGACAGACACACAGACATACACACAGACAGACTGACGGACAGACAGCTGGAAATATCCGCCTCAATATTATTATAGGCGCTCTTATTATGGAGTAAAGAACTCGGAGGATTTACACTTACCTAAAAAAACAGGGACAAGAGTGCTCTGACAGCAGTCCAAACTTTAGGGATAAACTCTGTATTTAGTCAACTGTGACCCGAGCAAAACACGTCCACCGAATAATCCAGACTGAGCTCCGGAGCAGTAGTTGCGTAAAGTGCGCGACCTCAAGCAAAACTCAGAAAACAACCAAATAGTCCGTCTTTGCTGAACGCACCGGCTGATATTACGCCCGCAGCCCGACTCTCACGTGGCACTCTCGAGGTGAACAGTTTTACAACTTGTCGACAACGAGGGGGGGATATAAAATAAAGGAAAGAGAGCGTTAAGGGTCCCTGCGCCTCGACCCCTCTCTGAATCTAAACCCCGGCTACGCCACTCTTCCACAGCTCGGGCTCCGCAGCCGGGCCAGCAGGCGCCACCAGGTGCTCATTTACATAACTGCACCGGCTGTATCCAATCACAGCCGCGAGCAAGGTGTCTGATTAAATATTCCAGCAGGCGCTTCGTCCAATCAGAGCACCCGGTGGGAGGGGCCCCGTGGTTTTAACAGCGCTGCAAAATGTAATCCAATGTGAAGTCTTTGGGGACAATGGGAGTTTCCTCGTTACAGCAACGGTGAGATCTGGGGAATATGACATATGATACAGTTGCACACAGGATAGTTTCACCTTGTTAACCCTTTACATGCAAGGAAATATTGCTCAGCTGTTTTGAAGCAGTTTTTTAAATCAAATAAACTTGTAAACTCCTTCAAATGTCTGTTCTACCTCTCATCTCATCTGGCAAGGGTAATTTAATGTAATCCCACAGCACTCTGCCTTGGTATTTACCTCTAAAGGAAACTTTATTACAGAGTATTGGTGGTGTAACTGTATACCATTACTGCCCCTGGGCTGTAATGACTCAGATTGAAGGGTTTGCAGCAAACAGAGCTGGAACCAGGACAGTCGTTGACATGGGACCCCAAGGCGAAGCAGCAGTGAGACGGGAATTCATGTTTAAAAGATTGAGCCACATGTGTGTTTATGCTGAATAGCATCAAAAACTGAACAAGTCAGATTTAGACCAAGGGGGGGAAAAGGCTGTAAAGCAGTTGCAGTATGTGTTGGTACTTGCATGTCTGACTGAGGGGAGGGAAACTTTAGAAGGCGCTCAATCAGCAGCATGGGACAATAAAGGTCATTTAACACACTCTGAGCTCCACCTTGGGTAAACATGGAGGGAGACGAGATATACACTTTCTGCAGGCTAATGTTCACTTGCTGTGAGAGTTTGTTTTAGTGTGTATTGTTGCATTAGCACATTTTGGTTTGTTAGCGTCCTAAAATGAGCCAGCTTTGTCTATTAATCAAATGTTTTCTATTAAAATTAAACAGACACAGGGAATAATACTTAAAAAAATGAAGTTTCTGCTACTCCCCTATAATAACAGCTGTGGTCCAGATTAAGATTTTACATGAGTGAGTGTGAGTTCATGTTAGTGCCTGATGTGTACCAGTGGGACTATTATGATAAAATATGACTGGAAACAGACATTTATAAAGCAAAAACAACATCGGCTGCACATGTATGCCCGCAGATGCAAACTCACTTTCTATTTGTCAGTTAACTCTCAGTGGATTTGACAAATTAATCCTTGGACTTTTTCTCCCGCTTGATTCATGCCACCTTTACCGCAAGTCCGCCCCTTCCACTCCCCCGTGATCACCCCCTTCACCCTCCCTCTCTCCCTCCAACTTTCTTTGTGTTTATAAAGACTCAGTTACTCTTTCATGATCAGGCCTGGCCTCGTTCTCTCCGCATATCATTAACATTCTCTCATCGCTTTTTAATTCAGAGCCGAATAAAACCGACGCACGCATTCAAGCTTTCCTCCCTCTCTTCTTAACTTACAACAGGATGTTGTTAATTCACATCACCACTTATTAATGTTTCCGCTTCTGAGCAAACTTTTCTTCCCGGTAAGCATATAAAACAGGTGATGTTGTCCAGGAGAAATGAAAGGGATAATGCAGCAATGACTGTGAGTATTTGAAAGGTATAACCCACGCTACGACAAATAACAGGTTAACAGAAATGATCTTGCAGATGAGTGCAGTAATTCTCAGTTATTTCACTCCCCAGAGCCCTTCCCTTCTCTTTTCAGCCCTTTCTGTTGTGCACATCGTCCAACTGGCTCTGCTTTGTTCGTTGTCCGGGCAACTGCAAATCCCCTGGCAGAAATTATGACCTTTTTCAGCATTATTTCCTCTACCCTGTGCCGCCTCTCTCCTATTCTTTTTGTTTTTCACTTTCCCTTTGCCCTGATCCTGTTTCAGATTTTCTCCTTCTTTCACAGAACATGCTCAGTTTTGGGTTGTTGTCACTAAAGCCCCTTTTCTCCCCTCTCCAACCCCCCCTCACCCCTCCTTCCCAACTCGCTTTGAGTGAAAACCAGTGGAGCATAAAAAGCAGGTCTGATCCTGTGAGGAATTCACATAGTGAGAGAGGAAGAGGTGAACAGGGAGAGAAAGGAAGAGAGAACGACTTCGAGTTGTATTGCACTTATGAGTCAGCAAGGACAAGAAAGCTCTTGGTGCTATAGGTAAGGAAAGATAAAGAAAGGGGAAAAGAATGAGTTGCCTCAAACATCAATGGTCTGACAAGAAGAAAAAATGGGTGTTTCAACTGAGGGAAAACTTTGTTAAAAGTTAAAGGAGTGCCTTTACTTTTAAAAAGGTTATTGCATTCTGAAGAAAATTGCTATTTTCATCCAAAGCCTGTATTCAGAAGAGGTGACAGATGATCTATTGCCTGTCATTGTGAATATAGGGCTTGAATTTATCACCTTGCCGTCATCACTTTAGTCCAAAAACACAAACATCTGAATTAGAAATGGAAGCGTTCAATACAAAGGCATTTCATGGGACAACACACACACTCTCTCTCTCTCTTTCTCCCTCTCTCCCGGGCAGCCTGTCCACCCCCTGTTGTGGTCTGACAGCTGTGCAGGGCTGCAGGATTCAGACAACACAGATCAGTTGCAGAATGCGAAGCTTGCAGTATGCTGGGAACCAGTGTAAAACCACATACCAAGCATTCTACCCACGAAAACCTCTCTTCCACCGTCTTTTTCACGGGGTATATTCAAAACCAATAAATGCCGACAATTTGCAATGGTCAGTGAAAACCTTCAGTTTCTTTTATAACAAAATACCTCCTTTTTTTCACATGCATGGATGACCTAATGCCTGTGTTTGCTCTGGACATACATGCATGCATGTGTGAGAGTGTGCATATGTGCGTCTGTGTAAATGTACAGCTCCACATGCAGCCCTTTGTTGCCCCAATGTCAGTTTACTGTGATTTGTCTGTGCTTTGTCAGTATCAGTGTCATGGGCCTGGGGCAGGTTGTAGCTGATTGGCCCCTGGAGAGGCTCTGGGAGCGTTGGAGGTGTCAGGGGTCACAGGTTCAGTGTCTGCTCCGGGGAGAAGGTTCCTAGGTGGAGGGTAGCGCTGGGTGTCGCAGGCAGCTCTCTTTTTAGGTGTTTGGTGGGTAAAATGTAAAATAGTCATGTCCGATCACTTTCCACACAGCTTTCTGATTTGTCTCTTGTTTCCATTTGTTCCTTGTTGTCTTCTTATTGTCTGATTTAATTCTGTCAATCTATTTACTTCATAAGACAAATACTCTACAGTCATGCTAGCAGCTCTGTGATGGTTAGATGCAGCAGCGTCTAAACAGCTGAAGCTATGTGGTAATAAATTAAAGTATTGAGTAATTAATAGCCCTAAAGGAAAAATGAGGGGATGACAACAGTTATTATGGGACCATGATGTGTAATAATGGAAGAGTTCCTCCTCTGGAGAACACGAAACATGCAAATATATAATCCCTGTAACTCCTTGTTTACACTTACCCTGTCTGAACTTTACTCACTTATCAACTTTCTTCACTTATTTACTTTATTCATACAGCCATGTTTACATCCTCTATGGACGGTTTCAAATGTTTCAAATAGTTATGGCATAGTTTTTGTATATACTGTGTATTGTGTCTGTACCACGTCATGCTGCTCACAATGCGCATTAAATCTGAATCTGAATCTGAATGTCTTTATAAAATGCCATGACAATACATAGTTGTCACAAAGATATTTCAGCCTGGACGAAAGTAGACTCACCAAATATGCCAACTAGAGCCAGAGAACGGTGCAGCCAGACAGATGGTTTATAATCCTTCCTCGTGTGTTTGAATTCTGTGTTTTTAATCATCTTAATAGAGGAAAGGACACTTTTACTGAAGCATCAGGCTCTCATTTTGGTAATGAAATGTTGCTTACACATCAACAAAGTACCTCTAACAAATGTATTTTTCTGGCTAGCAGCAGCTCCACTCAACGGTATCCAAGTATCTGCTGGATAAATCTAATACTGCCTGGAAAGTCCTTGTGATCACGCAGCTGGATGTGTCTGAGGTGCGATGAGCTCAGTGTTGTCAGGGGAATGTGGGGGGGGGGGGGGGGGGCAGTTGAGGGGAGGTGGGATTGTCGAGCGTCGGGGTTTGGGGCGTTCCAGATGACCCCTCACGCGGTCAGCAGTCTCTGGAGACACTCTCAGCTGTAGCGGTGCACTTGTGCCTCCTCTTCCTCGTGTCTGGAGGTGGAGGTGGGGGAGAAAGAGGGAGGAGGTGCAGGCTCTTTTTGGGTGTCATGTTTCTTCCCCCCCTCAGAAATCCCCTGCTATTCATCCATACACAAGCACACACACTGAGCCACACATCTGACAGTGTGGAGGACTACAGCCTCTGCTATGGCATTTGGGAGGCTCTTCTACAACTGTTGCCCTCTGTTCAAACTGTCACCCTGGGCCCTGTAGGATTTGACTTCCCTTTTCCTACACCACACCCCCCTCCCCCCTCCCTCCCTCTTCTCCTCACCTGTCTGAACTAGCAGCTGAATGAATGGCCTCCCTTTCTTCTTCAGTCTCTCTGTGCTGCTAACCACCACAGCCCTTTGGGAATTACTTATTTCATATGTGGGAATCTTCTTTGTCTTTGTCTTCCACCCTTTTGTCTGTACCAATTACATGTTTGGCCTTTCCACACCCTTGCTCTTTTGCTTAAACAGTAGTTTAACTTGGCTGATCACTGCCTCTCACATCCATGACATTTTCCCAGTGTCTGTATGAGAAGACATATAATTATAGCGATCCTTTAATTATTTTAATTAATATTCAAATTGGCCAAAGCTCGAGGGAGAAACAAAACTCAGCTAATTCACTGGAGCCATTTTGAACACCATGCCAGAGGACTTTATCCCCATGGTAACCCGAGTCTCAAAAGCTCTCGAACTCTCCCGCCCTGTTTTAAAACTTTCAGGCAGACTGTTGCTGGGTCCTTCCAGTGAGAGTGAATGCTGTGGTGGACTGGAAGGCCCTAGAGACGGAGCGAGTGTGTGGGAAAGGAGGGTGAGGAGGAGGAGGTGAGGGGAGGACTCGGAGGGGTGCGAATGAGTGCCATTGCAATGCAGTGAGAGGTGGTGCTAAAAATACCTATTGACACATGGGCTCCAACTCACAAACAGGGTCATAGACAAACACACAAGCCAGTAACCAAAGAGGTCTCATTCATGCATCACCGGGCTGAGACACAAAAACCCCAAACACCCACATCGACACAGCAATTAAAAAAATAAAACACAACAAAGCCGCTACAAACAGCATTACTGGACGCAAAACACTGAAATAAAATACAGGATCGCTGTGAGTTTGCGTTGGCAGCGGTTTGTGTTTTGGAGGGCTTTGTGTCGGCTTGAGTGCAGGCCCTTTCCACACTCAAGCACAAGTCCTCTGAACAAACAAACCCAGCTGCCATATTGTGACCCTCTACAGGAGGAATATGGGAACACTGCTCTGTACACATTGTGTTGAATGCTCGCTGTGGTAAATATTGTTTTTGAGTTTACCTCATGCTGACATGCTGCTGGGATTGTTCACCGAGCATTGACCAACTGAAGAATGGAGGTTCTTTTCATTATGCACCGTTTACGGAGCCCGTACTCAGTGACGTGGGTGTGGTGAGCTCATCCGAGACAGTAACGTGAGTGCAACGTTAGAGAAAGCTATTTAATCCAAAGGGACTTTAAAGTTAGCTTGCACCTCCTGCATCATCAACCTTTTGCCACCAAAAGCTCAAATCAAAAGATGTTCTTCAGGGAAATAACGGGTGCATTCAGTTCCTTTTACTGCCCCAGTAAGCCATGACTGTGAACCTAGCATGAATAAAAGCCTAAGTGAAATTCATTGTACACCTGTGCTTTTTGTACAGTGAGAAGTCAAAATGTCTCTTGTCAGTGAGGTATATTTCCCACGTTTACAAAAAATCTGCAGCCTTGACATGTTATCAGCACCTGAAGATGTACTTGGATCTATTTTACTGAAATAAAATGACTCATACTGAAAAGTCAAAGTCTGTCATTGCAGCTCTCAGTAAAATGTATGTGGGTTATGAAAGTAAAAGTACTCGCTCTGTAGTTTTACAGGAATCAGATTGTTTATCGATGCTTCAATGAGTAGAAAGTATTTTTTATTCCCTTGACAGGTGGACCTGATATGGTTCTCACTTCAACTGCCTTGTGTACTTATTAAAAGATACGTCTGAGGTATCAAATGGATCGGAGACACAATTCTGCCACATAGGTTTGAATGTATTTGGTTTAGTTTGACGAAGGGCCCCAAATAGACACTTCTGTATATGATCTATATGATATATTAACAACGTTTAGTGGTGAAGTAAAGTATAAAGCATGAAACGGCTTCAAAAGTGTTCTCATTCTCATTTCAGGTTATGATAGTGGAAACCACTAGAGAGGAAGTGGCAGATGACATCCAATCTTCAGTGCGGAGGCCTCGCCACCCCCAACAGCGTGGCTGCAGCACCAGGACAACTGCCCAAGCTGTAAATCAGTGTGTGTGTGTGTGTGTGTGTGTGTGATGGAAAGAGAGAGCGTGTGTGTCCGTCTGTGTGGTCTCTGTATATAAATGAGTCGATGTGACTCTACTTACAAAGCAAAACAGGGGTCTTGGGCACAATTTTAGAAAACTGGAGAGAGAAGGACATTTGTGTTGAAAACTGTTTTTTTAAACCTCTCTGCACTGTTAATAAATGACTTTGTGACCCAGCTTCTCCAAAGGTGATAAAGTGGAACATGGTTGTAATATCATGTAACACTTAAACACTATTAACACAATAAATGAGAACTCTGCGCACAGTCAGCTTGGTGCACCTGACCATAAACTGCAGCAAAAGCCCATTGTGCTGGCTTTGATAGCCCTCTAGTGACCACAGAGGTGTACCTGCCGGCTGAGATATAGAACTGTGACTTGCCATAATGAGACTCAGTGCAGTTTGGTTGTTTCTATAGAGCCAGCTGGGACATTTGATTTTAGAATTTGCCTTTAACGGGAATGCTAACCCACTTGTGGCTCTTTTTGTTCTGCTTTATCCTGAGAGTTTTTTACACTCTCAGTCTCACCTGTAATTGTGTTTGCATCTACACCCCCACGGGGGGAGTATTAAACCAGACTAATGAAATCTTCTGTTCTGCTTATGCTCCCACTCTCATATGAAACCAGTTCATTACCCCCTGATCTTGCCCACATGTCATCCAGAGTCACATAAGGAGTAACAATGGGGTAAATCAGAGAAGGGAGAAGGTGGGGGGAGAGAGGACGAGAGTCCCCGCAACAACCTGTTTGCGTCATGAGAAAGCTTTCCAAAACCAAAAAAAGAGAAAAGATCAAATTCAAACCACATGGGCATTATTGGCGTGACCGATGCTGGCAGCAAAGACATTCAACACAGCAGAATTTAATTAACAGTTTTGAAATTTATGGTGTCATGCACCAGTAAATCTGGGGTCTTTGTCTGGTTGTAATTACTGCCATACAGGTTTGAGGGCCACAGCATAGTTAGAGCTCTGACTGGGGAAATTAAGCAGCTCATGGCTCCAGCTGTGAATGGGAAACTATTCCAGATGATTCCTCTCTTCCTCCCTCTGACTTTATCTAGTCAGCAAATAGCTTCTCCGGAGTACCATACAAGTTGGCACCGGATCCAAATTATGCTAAATGAGGGGACTTCCACCCACTTCCATCCCGTAAATAATGATTATAGCAGTGCTCTGTGGTGGTTATCATCATACCGTCTCAGCTAACTCATGAATGGTGCCCAATGGGTCACGATAAACATAATGAGATAATAGCTGCAGTCAGATTTACTCTGACAAGAGGATGGGAAAGGCGTCAAGTTGACAAACACTGTCAATACAGCCATGCCATAAAGACAGTGACATATAGTACTCAAATGAGACATAAATCTCAAGGACAGGTCTCAAATTCTTATCAGATGACTGTGGAAATCATTTTATTAGAAGCTGGAAGAGGTGGTAATTTATGCCATATGGTTCACAGTTAATAAAAGCAGTGGCGCAGTGGACAGAACAGAGTTATGTTTTATTGTATGAGTGACTTTCTTCCTCCCAAGCATATCCTCTTTTATTAAATGTAGTCATGTAAGACACGCAGTGGAATGAAATTGAAAACTGGAAGTGCTTTGACGAACAAACAGTTATAATGAAAGTAGACTCACAACATACTCCTTTGCTGCATCTTTTCTCAAGACTGCTGGATCTCTTCTTCACTGTTGTGGGGATGAGAATCTTCAAGCAAAAATAAATCACGCACAGTGCCCTCCAAGTATTTTTTTTCATTATAAGAAATGTGTGGTTCTTCAAATATTTTTTTCCAGTCTGTAAATGATTATACTGTCGGTTATAATATCAAATGTGACCATCTGCTTTCAACGCCTCCAACACAGGTTAATGTAATGCAACACTAAAGTCCATTCATTCCCCGCAGGGGGACTGTCATCAGGCGAGAGATTTCCCACAGAAAATACGCGTCTTGTAATGTGGGATAAAAGGATCGAAGAGTGGGGTCGGGGTGGACAAGTTGCCAATTCATCACAAAGCTCACGTAACACCACCTGCTATAAGGAACTATGTAGATAAACATTGATTTAATGTGCAATTAAAAGTGCTCCACTGACTCCTGGAGAGTTCAAGGTTGACAACATCCCAAATCATTCAGTAATGATTTTGTGGTTGGGTACACTTTACCTCATTTCATGCTATCTGCTTCAAATATTGCCCATCTGGGAATTTACCAATTAAGTAGTTTTGGGAGGGCTTTAATTAGATTGGAGTAGGGTGCAACTGTTGGTTAGCATCAATAAATCTCATCATAATAATTATGTCTTGGGGACTTATCTTTAAGTATAAGGGACAAACATCTCCGTGATAAGTTTCTCTATCTGCTTGGCATTCAGGAAGTATGCTCATCATTTAAAGTAAAAGCCTAATTATGTGGAAAGTGATGCGTCAGTGTTCAACTTAATATCACTAACAGAAAATACAAAAACAGACATCAACATGGTTCAGAGGATTATCTCCATTTATTGCAGAAAGCAGTCCAGTCATCATTAGGCATACTGGGAATGAAATGAGGAATGCAGCAAATAGCCTGAACACACCTTGAGATTTACACTCACACTACACTCTCCAGATGCCATCAGTTTTAATAATTCCAGAAAAAAACAAACAAAAAAAAAACATCATCAACACAACTTTAACTCGTTGCGTTTCTAACAGCATGGTAGTGTTTAGCATCTGCTTTCATTGTATGAACGGTAGAAATGGCCGCATGTGGCTGCAGTGTGGTGTATTACACAGTAACACAGCACCGTGCCGTAGAGTCCCCCTCCATGAAGACGTGAATGAGGTACAACAGCACAAAAATGATACAGCACTCAGGATTGTAGAGGGGCCACAACACATCACAGAGGAATAGAGCGAGAGACTGGTCACATAAGAAATGTCCGTCTGATTATCACTTCAGAGGAGAGATGTAGGAAATAAAGTAGTGGCCAGCTTCTCTGTCTGTGTGCTTAAAGGAATAGTTGGCATTTTGGTAAATGTCCTTATTCACTTGTCTAAACGGGAAAGCTGCAGCCAACATCCGGTTTGCTTTGCTTTGCTTTGAGCAGGGGCTGGAATCACCATCACTAAAGTTCTTGTTACATATTATTTGTCTAAGTTGTATGCTAAATTGCAGCAGTGTAAGAAGTTCTTGACAACAGGCTTCTTGACAGGGAAGAGGTACTTAACTGAAGGACCAGTGTGCAGTGTTTAGCAGACTTTATTAGCAGAAATGGAATTATTAATTACTGTTTTCATTAGTGTGGAGCAGGTCCCCTTTGAAAGTAGCCAAGAATGGACAACCAGACACTGGCTCTAGAAAGGACGTTGTAGTAGCAGCTATCTTAGATTCTCCTACACACAAGGCAGGAGTGAAGAACAAGTATGCAGTTATTTGCAATCTGCAACCACACCATTAGATGCACACTGGATCTTTAACTCTCAGCTGGCAACCTCACAAACTCAAGGTAACATCAACACTGCAGGACTTAACTGAAAACCAACTGTTTCCAAGTTATTAAATTCCACTATTTCCACTGCAAACACAATGGTATTAACCTTTTCAGCTAATATTCAGAAAGAAAGCAAATAAGAATGTTTTCAAAAATGTCAAACCATCCCTTCAATGGATTATTGAGCAGTGTCAGTCAGACCCACTGTGCAGTTATTTGCAGACATGCTAAATATGTCTTGCGTTCTGCACTAAATACTGAAAATCCTTATGAGCATCTAAGGAAAATTGTTGCAGTAGTTAAAACACTACAGGTTTAACTCCTGAAATGGCCTCATTCAGCAATACAGGATTCAAACCCATTTCCCTGCCCCTATCCCAAAAGAAATGTCTGAATCTTGACAAAACAAAATGCCACTCTCAGACACAGTAGAATCTAAATCAAAACCAAGTTCAGATAAATGATCCTCTAACACAGTCGTAATACTAGTAACTCCAAAACTGTGTGAAATGTTGGTTTTATTGGTTCTAGTTTTATGGTCTAGTTTCTCCCATATCCAATCCCACACCCACTAACCAAAGCTGAGAGATGCTATGTCTACAAGCAAGATTTAGAGTTGTGTTCTTTATCTCCAGCTGCTTTGAGAGCCAAAAGGCTGCTCCAGTGAATGACATCATTTCAACAGTGCATCTGATTTGTTTTTATCATCCTTTCCTAAACTTTGGCATCTCAGCTGTGAGGTCACGTATTGAAAAAAATGATTCAAAACCAGTCTGTGGATTGTTCCAGGCTGAGGAAAGTTAGTTTGTTCATTTTTCTCAGAGAACGACATGCGAAATATAAAGTTCAAACCAAACCAAACCAAACCAAACCCATTTCTACAAGCAACACTAAAGAATACGCTTTGTGGATGAAGCAGAGCAGAGCAGAGGCACAGCATGGAATACATGGATATGCTCTGTATATTATAGGAAGCAGGAAATGGGGAGAATGAATTAGAATAGATCATATCCATGTACAGAGAAAGTAATGACATGAGGAGTGGAGATGCAAGAAAAAATTAGAAGGAATGCAGGAAAAAGGAGGAATGAAAAGTGCACTGGGGCAGACAGGGCAAAAGTCAAGGAAAAGGAGCAATGCATGACTTCCTGCCCGCCTCTCCCTCACTCGCATTCATTTTCCCGAAGGACATTGTACATGTTGACTGTCAAACCAGACTCTTTATCATCCTTTTGCCTCGGCTGTCCAAACCCCTCATCTTCATCATCTCCATCCTCATCATCGTCTGCATCTCGGTCTCTTTCTTCCTCTGGCTCGGTACTGGACTCTCCGTCCTCATCATCGTCCCGATCTACTGTTCCTTCCTCCTCTGTCGCTCTTCCTTGAAGAGCCATAATCTCCGGCAAGTCTGGGTGATTTTCCCAATGTTCTGTAGACCATGAGTAAACCCCAAAATAAATCAGTGCTGAATACCAGTCATTTTAACTTCTCAAACACACTTTAGGCTAAAATGAGGAGACATGGAGTATCTCTTACCTCTCAGGCAGCTGTAGCCAGGTGGTCTGAGGCAGAGGCACAATCTGCCATCAATTGCCAACCTAAGGAGACTATTGGCTGCACGGTAAACATCGTTGCGAGCCGCTTTTGCCGTCTTATAGCCTCTCCTATCAGCCCAAGCTGAAGAATGCAAAAGGAAAACGAGATAGGTAGGTGTTGATAATGGTGTGAAAAATCATGCAATTGTTATTTCCATCCCAGCTCCCTTTTCAGAATGAAAATGTATGCTTGTGACCTTTTTACATCTACCTAAGGAATAAATGGGCATGGGGCAGAGTGCCAAAACAAATTGGACATGTTAGTAAGTATTAAGAGATTTAGATTGTTGTTTTTTCTTACTTAATAAGAAGTAAATTAACTGCTGTGTCACTAAATATTTGCCTTACCCTCACAAACATCCCAGGCCGTCCAGCTGTGCTCTTCAGACAACTGGTTTCTTTTGTGGGGCTGGATATCTTGCAAACTTGGGTGCTTGAGCTTCAGAACAGAAAGGAAGGGGGTCCTCTCACACAGATAACCAACTGAGCTGTAGGGTTCTTGCAGCTGAGCCACCGGGTAGATGCCTGCCAAAATCTATATAAAATTAACACAAAGGAGATATAAAAGACAAGACGGGAGAAAAAGATAATGAAGAAATAATGAAGACAATATCTGGAAAAAGCACAATAATAAACAAATACTGAATAAAATGTTGAGCAGCGGCCATTAAAACACTGCTGGAATTCATCAAAAAGTCTTTAAGAGACACCAAGTGGAAGTGTATCAAATCAATAATCCATCTCCCCAGATATGTGAGAGTGCACTATTCAACACAATTAAGCGGAGTCTAATCAGGCAAGTAAACACAAAGTCATGTCTGCTTTCAAGCACACAAAACATAAGCTTGTACCTGTAACTGTTTATTGACAAGGGAAGGGAAGACCAGTCCAGGGCAGTCACAGAGTTTGACTGTCGGGGTGAGGTAGTAGGTCTGGAAGTATTTAGTGTGGCCTGGAGTTCGAGACACACTCACCACCTTCTTCCCCACCAGGCTGTTTATAACGGATGACTTACCGACATTGGGAAAGCCTGGAAAAAGTAGGACAAGTAAAAGATTATCAAGGTAACAATTTATAAAAGTGTTTTAAGTCTACAACAAGCACTTAATTGATGCTGGCCGCCGACTTATATAGGTAGAATACCAGATGACTGTAACTTCAGAATATGATGAGATGCATTTTTCTCTGATTTGTCAGTGGGGGGACTGACATCCCCCCACTGACAAAATTTCAGTCTCCAGACGGTGTTTGGAATTCATTATGCCCGGCAATGATCCACCAGGCCAATCATATTGTTTGTGCAGGCTTGATGCAATGATGGGTATGACAGTTATAGCGACATTGTTACACACGTGACCTGAGGGCCACTGGGTTGATTTTGTTTGCAACAAAATTATATGTAGTTTGTTATCGCATCTGTTGTAAAAGATACTGAAATCAAGGATGAACAGTTAACTGCAATTGAGGCATTTGTCAAGAAGGTTGTAGTTCTATTCAATTGAGCACAGAGGTATTTTTTATTTATTTATTTTTTCAGTTGAACCACGCCTCATAATGAAACCCAAATAGATTGTTACAAGACTCAAATTCAGTATTGATCTGGCTACACAAGGCTAATACACTGGCTGGCCAACAAAAATTCGTCACCAAAAAAAAAGGTCACACACCCTAATATTTCATTGGACCGCCTTCAGCTTTGATTACAGCACGCATTTGCTGTGGCCACTGTGTAAAGCTTTCTCCAGCACATCCCATAGATTCTCAATGGGGTTAAGGTCTGGACTCTGTGGTGGACAATCCATGTGTGAAAATGATGTCTCATGCTCCCTGAACCACTCTTTCACAATTTGAGCTCCATGAATCCTGTCATTGTCATCTTGGAATATGCCCGTGCCATCAGGGAAGAAAAAATCCATTGATAGAATAACCTGGTCATTCAGTATATTCATGTAGTCAGCTGACCTCATTCTTTGGACACATAATGTTGCTGAACCTAGACCTGAGCAACTGCAGCAACCCCAGATCATAGCACTGCCCCCACAGGCTTGTACAGTAGGCACTAGGCATGATGGGTGCATCACTTAATCTGCCTCTCTTCTTACCCTGATGCCCCCATCACTCTGGAACAGGGTAAATCTGGACTCATCAGACCACATGACCTTCTTCCATTGCTCCAGAGTCCAATCTTTATGTTCCCTAGTTAACTGAAGCCTTTTTTCCAGTTAGCCTCACTGATTAGTGGTTTTCTTAAGGCTACACAGCTGTTCAGTCCCAGTCCCATGAGTTCCCTTCACATTGTACGTGTGGAAATGCTCTTACTTTAACTATTAAACATAGCCCTGAGTTCTACCGTTGTTTTTCTTCGATTTGATTTCACCAAACGTTTAAGAGATCGCTGATCACCACATTTCTTCCTCAAAGACGATGGCTCCTCACTATCCTTCCAGTTTTTAATAATGCGTTGAACAGTTCTTAACCAAATTTTAGTAGTTTCTTCAATCTCCTTAGATGTTTTCTCTGCTTGATACAAGCCAGTGATTTGACCCTTTTCAAACAGACTAACAACTTTCCCACGACCACAGGATGTGTCTTTCGACATGGTTGTTTAAGAAATGAGAAGCTACTCATTGCATCAGTTGGGATTAAATAACTTGTTGCCAGCTGAAAGATAATCACCCATGCAGTAATTATCCAATAGGAGGTTCATACCTATTAAATCCAGGTGGCGACTTTTTTTTGGCCAGGCAGTGTATTTTAGTGTAATGTTAGGTAATTCTCACTGATCCTTGATACAAGTTCTCTGAGAAATACCAGGCTATTACCTATGCAACCCAATGTGAGCACCCCATCTTTGTAGAGCTCTTGTGATGGGCTGCTCATCTCCATAGCACTATCACTCTGATGCTCCATCAGCACCGACTCTGCCCCTTCATCTTGGTGATCTCCATCCAGTCGCTCGGCTGCAGCATCTCTCTGAATCTTCTGCTCCCAGCTAGACAGGTCAACTGAGAAAAATTGATAGGTAACATTTTGAGTATCAGTACAAATATTCAAATTGAACTTATCATATTAATACCAGGATGAACAGATTCCCACCTCTTCCTGATGTGATCTCCTGACAGGCCTTCAGAATATCTATAGGACCTCCAGCGTGACCCCAATCAGCCTTCCTCCTCATCCTTTTCTTCTGGAGAACTGTAAGAAAGAAAGAAAAGATGGTTCTTATTATAACAACTGGATGAAATCAGACAGACAGCAGGTTACTCCGCCATTAACTTGAAATAAGTTCATGGAGTGTCAGGGTTATTTCAATTCCCATGTCTGATCTGATCTTTTTTATTTTTTATCTCATTTAGTCCTGCCACTCTCCCTATCCTCACCTGTGCTGTAAGGCTGTCCAGGGTGGGAAGTGAAGCATACTATTTGCAGGTGTGGAAACTGGGAGGTCATGTAGTGTTTCCAGGATATCACCAGTGGGGGAGGACATAGGTCAGCTTTGTTCAACACCAGGATCACCTGTTTCTGTAGATCTCCTGTGATATAGTGGTACAGGGATGGAGGGAACTGCAGGACCTGGGTGGTTTGCGTGGAGACAGATATTCAACAAATAAACGACTAGATCGTGAACCAAAGAAGGGGGTTTTATTTTTAAATTAAAATCAAATCAAGAGCCACAGGTCACACTGACACACTTTGAACACAGTCTTAAATTCTCAAACACACAAGTAAATTCAAAACAATCTTAAATTGTGCCATTTCCCCTCACCTCATCAGTACAAGCACAAGTAACAAATTTAATGAGACACTTAAAACAAAAAAAAACAAAAACATGACACTCAGATAAATTAAACTGATGAGTAAAAAGTCAGTGCACATCTGAGGCAAAGACAACAGAGATCATTTCCACCATTTTTGTTGTATCCAAATGTACATCTACAGATGCTGAACCTTTCCATCTTTTCAATTTTGCTGTGTTCAGACATTCTCAATATCATAACACTATATGCAAGATTAGATTAGGTTAGATAGATACCTTTCAGTATGAAAGCAAGCACTACTATACAATTATGTTATTATTTTAGATGTCCAAACACGTGACAGTTTTTAAAATGGGTCAAGTAAATAACCAGATAAAAATGAACACCATGTCAGGTACTGAGATTATTTTTGACTGTGTCTCCATCTTGTGGCCTGGATTATCAAGCTTGTGCTTCAAAGTTCACCTACCGGGTGCCTGATGTCAACAATGAGCAGGATCACGTCTGACATCTCCAATACTCTCCATAGCTGCCGCCATGTCTAAAAGAAAAAACATGAAAAACATGAGGAAAACAGGAGGTCTAATAATGTAAACAAAATGGAGTGACAAATCAAAATGTGTGACAAAACTTTAGTGTGAGAGTGTTCATTAGGAAACAACTTAATTATTATTATTGTTTTTTAAATTAGCCAATGAAATAGAGAAACAATGTAACAAAAATATAGATGCGCCAACAGATAATTATCAAGTTTGAAGACCTTGCCGGCTTTATCCAGCATAATAGCAAGTTTCAAATCATTATTTAGCTGCTTGACCCACAGCTTTCATCGTGTTTGGCTGCAGCAACCCTCTGTGTTTGACAAATAAGCACCACATACGTTAACACACAAAACCTGCTCAGTAATTAGGTGACAGACACAGTCAATAACTGGTTGGTGAACATAGACGCGTTTTTAGCAACTAAAGAGACAGATATTGTCCTTGTCTGTGGAGACTACAGTAGTGACCAAGAACAGAGAGTCAACATAGTATCCACATTCACCACATTGCCTGAAACATGACTTCAATTGAATGATAATGTTGCTCTTTGACAGCTGGAGGTGAAAATAAGCAACTATTATCATTGCTTTCCTTGAGATGCCCTCAAGGTTAAGATATTCATTATTTTGATAAAGTCATGCACTAATTTAATGCTTTTAAACTAATATCCGTTACATAGGCAAGACAACATTCAGCTTATTCATCTACACATTATTTTCCCATAATTTTTATCTTCATTTCCACTTAAAAAGCTATCAACTCTAGATTACTGAGAGTCACTTATTACACCACCAGCTGCTCAATCCCTGCTTCTGCTGCAATCCACTTGAGCTCACCCCACGCTTTCAAATCAAATGATCTGCAGGGTATTTGGCTTTGAAAAATACTCAGAGCAAAACTGAATAATAACACAGCATGTAGATAAGCCTTTCTCAGTGGAAAATAGCAGACAATACGCAGGTATGTCCTAAAATTCTTTTTCATACCTATACAGTACAACTTTACAAAATGAAACGATGCATCTATGGTGTGCCCTGTAGTCGCACACTGAATAACAGTGTCAGATGTAATGCCCTTAAGATAAAAGTGGCAAAGCAAGTATGCTGGGTAATGATCAGTTTATAGCAAACTCATTAACAAGCAGCATCACTTCATGCTGTTATCTGTTGTCAGGGTGTTCAATAAGATTCATGAATATTGATTTTACACACATAGTTAGTATGACTATACTAAAACTACTGCTCTGCTCTCACCTGGATAAGAAACTAATCCTGGCTCACCAGAAAATGGGTAAAGTTTGACTTGGATTACATGACTTGCTGGATGATTCAGTACAAAAGATGGAATAAATTTTGACTTGACGGATTCATTACCAGGCCAAAGACTGGTAAATTAAAACTGAAAATGGGAATAAATGTATAGAAAGAATCTGTATGTAAGACAACGCTTGATTTGTGTAAAACAAAAACTGAGCTGTGACATTCCGTGTTGGTAAAAACATTTGCTTATTAATGGTTTGGTAGCACAGAACTAAATGGCCCTAAGAGGGTATTAAAGTAACTTATTTACCTCCAGATTGTGCTCAAAGTGGCTGAGTGAGCCAGGTGGGTTTCTGGAGTGCAGGTCATCAAGGTAATCTCTGTATGACTTCTCCTCTTTCCTCAGCAGGTTCTCTCGTGTCATCTCATAATTCCAGGATGGCCGTCGTGGGAAACCAAGACCTGAAGGTAAAAAAAAATTACGTTTTGCTTGTGTAAAGCAGTGACAATTTATCATCTGCCCATCTCCTCCTTGTAAATGATGTTATGTAATACTATAATCCTGTTTATAGTCTACTCACATTTAACGAACAAATCCATCTGTATAATATGCTCATAGTACCTCATTCAATCATTATGTATATCCTGCTCATTCGCCTGTATATATGGTCTCACCTGTACATAGGCTTTGATCTGTAAATATTGTCCATATGCTGTAAAAACAACCTGTACTATACTTATATACCATAACATTTATGCCACGTGCACTTACTGCCTATTGCACTTCTGGTTAGATGCTAAACTGCATTTCGTTGCTCTGTACCTGTACATGTGTAATGACAATAAAGTTGAATCAAATCTAAATCTAATCTGACTACATTCGCCTAATTTTCAAAACAGTCATGGGGAAAGCACAAAAAAAAACATTCCAACCTTTCTCTGACGGGTAGATGTCATTAATGTCGACCTCGAGTTCTTTATCTGAGACAGGCTGCAGCTCCTTCTCCCTGGCCAGCTTCTTCCTCTTCTCCACCTCCTCTTTACTCTCTTTCTCAAAGTGTAGACGAAATCTGAAAAGACAATAATCCCATTTTACATGTTACATGCTTTGTTACACTGTGGACTGTTATAATTTAAAAATAATGATTAGAATTGAATGACTTAACTTTTAGTACATGCACAGTGAGGCATAAATGATTTACAGATAAGGACATAAGCAATACAATGAGCAATTTCAAAAAAATCTGAGAAAAGTCAGCCTTGTTATATTGTTACTTGCATTCGGTGTCACAAAGTGGACATATTTAGCTGATTCAAGTGTCCATTTTCTGCACTACTACAGGTGCTGTATCTACAATTTCTCTCACTCTCAAATGTCAGACAGCAGGTACAAATCTGTATTTATCTCAGCAGAATCTGACATCTTTTACAAAGCTGTGCTTTTAATCAATGTCCAAAGTGAGTATTAGTACAGTGACACTGACAACTCACCTGTTGGGGTCATATCTACCTTCTCTGCCGAAAGGCTGCTGATTTATTCTTCTAACATCAGTGGTCTCGCTATCTGAGGTATCCGACTGACGCTCTCCTCCTCGCTCAACACTGGCATTGCGGCTGCTCGGTCCAGAACCAGTGTCACCTGGGAGGGATCGCAGCCAAACATGGGTTTACATCACAAATGAGCACATATACTTACTATTTCCAGTAGAAGATTTCATTATCAGGAAGTCTAAGGCTAAGGAAGTAAGGACTAAGTAAGGTAAGGTAAGACTACTAAGGTAGTCTAAGTGGTAAGGAACAACAGAATGTTTTAAATGGGGGGGGGACCTATCAACAGTCTTCACTACAAGAATAAAAATGAAATTTAAAGTCCAAACTGATTGAAGACAAAGTAAGTCCTAAGGGGTTTGTTCTGAGGAATGTAGGAAAAGACTGAACAGAGAATGGGGCCAGGACTTGGTATGAAAACTAGAAATTGTCACGTCTATCTTGGCATAAGTGGACTCAGAGAAAAAATAAAAAACAGTAAAGTAGTTCTCAGTGAGTCCTTACATTATTAAGTGTCACTGGAAGTTATTCTATTTCTTTCCCCTTACATTTTATGACAATTAAACCACTTCAGCAGCCACACATACACTGGTATTTAGAATATATGTACACTAAGCATATGCAAGCCAACATACTATAACTGTTTATAAAGTGACCTAATGACAGTACCCTACAACACGGTTTCTGCTTATTTCAACCCGTATCTAGTATTGTTTATGACTAAAAATGCCATGTTTTTTAACCCTTTTTAACAAACAGGCTAGCCTGTGCTATTCCGTTGTACTGGCCAAGTTATATCACACTACTTTATATAATGCTAGCTGGCACTAAAGCGTACGTTTCTTTGACAGGCTAAATGACTGGTGGTTTGATGCTCTAGTTAAACGTTTTAACGTCACTTAGCATCATGCAAACACCGTTTGCTAACACAGTGTTTTCTTATGTGGAGAACGAACCGTTAGCTAATTGCTAAGGCTAGCATGCTAACGCTAACGTCAAAATTTAGTTACCTCTCTTTCTCTCTCGTTTGACTTGTAGCTGTTTCTTCTTCTGTTTATTGCTGAATGGCTTTTTCCGGGGCATGTTAAAAAAATAAGACTGTTAGAATATATAGCTATAAAAGGTATACTGCTGCCCACAGCTTCTCACACAGCTTTCTTCTTGACGTTATTTACATGGGTGAAGTTTCTCGACTCCTACACTTTTCAGTGACGCCATATCCACTGCAGACTGCGGAGAAAGGTGGACCAAACCATTTTAAGTGTTTATAACCGATCCATTTGTTTATATTTCGTTCTTTAATTACATGAAGCTATGGATTAACTTTACACGAGTAAGCAGTATTACTTATGCGTATTATTATGGACAATTATTTCAAACATATTGGCCAAACTAACTGTAACCCCCTGCATCGTTTTGGTACAGTCCACTTTTGTAAACACCTCACAAATTAGCACATTCCAGCACAGACGACTTATTTAAAGCATTAAATACACGTGATGCTCAAAAACTGAAACCATGAACAACATGGTGTTTATTTCTTCTTCGGGAGTTATTTATCTCAAATCCTCATTGTACCATATCTCACTCTCTCTCCCTTTTTAACACAAAAATAAATAATATTTGAAGTTGATGAATTAAGAGTTGGAACTACAATTAATTCCCTTCATGGACAGAAAATGAATGTCCTTCCTAAAGGAAATAATGAATTTGGCTCTAAACCAAAACAGAAAAATGAGAAACATTTCAGAGGGTTTATTGTATCATAAGCAGAAAAAACACACATATTAGATGTGTCAATATGTCTATAAAGTATTATAAACATTACAGTGGAAGTAAAATAGCAAGAGCACATTTGGATAACATTACTTTAAGGACATACACACAAAGCAGTACAATAGGATTACATGAAACATGAACTGACTCATCATTCCGCCAAATGTCATGTCAAGGCCCGCAAATAGGTCTAAATATGTTTGCAGATGACCACATCCTTTAACCACACACTCATACTTTATAAACTGGTTGTATATATATCTTTATATACTTGATTGCTATTTTTTATTTTTTTTTATTTCCATAAAGGAAATAACCTCTATGTCCCTTTTAAGGTTGAAAAGATCACAGGCATGTATGTTACAACGTAGCAGAGGTAATAATACTGATGTAAAAACTGAAAGTCTCTGTATGAAAGTATAAAAATTTACCTTCACAGTTAACTACCAATTTCATCAACAGAAAGGCCATAAATTGTTGTGGCCAGAATTGTATTTGTAGGGAAGAGCAGGAGGTGATAACAATAAAGAGAAGTACTGTCTCTTAGACGCTTCCTATCATAAAACCATCACTGTGATGGACTGAAACACTTTATTGCAGCCTTTACATGCATTTTTTACTCGGACGGGGCAGTTAAGCAAAAGGAAAAAAAAAATCAAACAAGGCAGAAGGGAAAAAGAGACAAACTTTTTTTTTTTTTAAAAACTAACAAAATTATAGTCTTCAGTATACTGTGTCATCATATCACTTATCAAGTCTGCCTAAAAACTTATTTCAGGCACAGTCACGAGTTCCAAAGTTTCTTCATCATCTTAGTATTGCTTTAATTCTTCGACTTTCCATCTTCCATTTCCTGTTATCTTGAATAAATTCTTACGGCCCCACTTCACACACTCCCTCCTGTCATCACCTCTAAGAGTTGAGGTGTTCCACTTGAATGGTGGATGCTGACACAGTGAGACAGAGGTCCTTGTGGGAAGTAATGTCAGCCACACTGACTGGTTTGTACTGGATGTCACCGGGAGACACGGTCTTGTACTGATGCAGGTCAAATGGACAGGAGATGTTTTCTGTCTGCGGGTAGTTGCTCTGGCTCTGTCCCTGCTGGCCTCCACCTTCTGCTCTGCTCCCAGGTCCCCCAGGACGGGTCGATCCTCCATCTGCTCTCTCTATCCGGCTCTGAGCTCCAGCCTGACCCTGGCCCTGGCTTTGGTTCTGTTGTGCCGTCTGTGCTGCCGCGACTGCTGTTGCAGTCAACTGGTCTGGATTGTGTTTCTCCATGTGTTTCACCAGATACGTCTCCTGAGATGAGGGGAGGATAGGTAGAGGGGAAACAGTGGACACATGACTACACGGTGTAAAGTAGCTGCCAGGTGTCTGATGCCAGTGAGGCGATTCATAATGTTTCATGTAGAAATGCTCTTCAGAAATGGACATTTGTCTTACTGAGGTATAAGTACGGTTGCAGAGACCACACGAGTAGATCCTGGCATGTTTGACTGTGTGGGTGGACATGTGCACCTCCAGGCTTGCTGCATCTATGTATCCTTTATTGCAGTTGGTGCATTTGTAGGGCTTGTCTTTGTTGTGTTGACGACGATGGGACTGGGAAAAGATATGTTATTGGAAAAGAGCTAGAGAAGTGTGACAGTGAAGTGCTCTTACACATTATATGAATAAGAGGAGAACTAATTTATTTCATACCTGTAAATTTGAGAGTTGCGTAAAGGATTTCTCACAGCCTGGGTGGGCACACTTGTATGGTCGATCTCCGGTGTGAATCCTGAATAAAAAACACATAACACATACATGTATATACACTGACTCCTATCATGTTCACAGTGATCTAACGGGACCACAAGCACATGAGAAACCCAAGACCAGTGGATGACCTACCTGCTGTGCTGCTGAAGGTGACTGAGTTGTCTGAAGCACTTTTGGCAGTATGAGCAGGTGTAGGGTTTCACTCCAGTGTGGATGCGGATATGTTGGGCCAGGTAGCTAGAGTTGGCAAATGACTTGGTACAGTGGGGACACTTGTGAGGCTTTGACTCTGTGTGGTTCCTGATGAGAGCAGATAAGAGGGTGAAGGAGAAACAATATTGTAAGGGTAAACAGAAAAAAAAAATATTAAATTATTAAATTAAAAAAACAAATAACCTGATGACATTTATTATTCATCTATTGTACTGTATTGTTTTATGGAATGAATTTGGTTGTTGACTGCTGTTGCAAATCAAATTGCCCAAATTGTGACAATAAAGACCTTCTAATCCAATATACACAAACGTTGTAGAAAGAACATCACATACATGTAAAATAAAGCATGCAGCAACAAAAATAAAGCAAGCAGCACTTATGAACCAACCTGATCTTCAGCATTTACACTTTCTACTGCGTCAAGTATTGCAAGTTGTTATTTAAAATTCCATGTTTTTTGATAACATGAGCTTCAACAAATATTGACAAAATTGCAGTCTTTCCCATTTGGATAAATGACTGATTGATTAAAAAAATAAAATAAAGGTCAGATTAACTTAATTGATTTGGGGAAAGCCAAAAACAACAAAAAGAAAAAAACAGAACATGACATGAAAGCAAAGCATGGCAGCAGAGGATTTCTCTCCATTCAATGGAGAGGGTAAGAAAAAGCTCTGATAAGGAAGTATACCAAACAGTAACACAATGGGTTGCTCAGTGGCAACCGAAAATACACAAATTAGGTATAACATTATGACCACTGACAGGAGAAGTAAATATCATTGACCATCCGTGACAATACAATGTTCTGCTGAGAAACATTTGGACCTGGCGTTCATGTAGATGTTACTTAGACATGTACCACCCACCTAGACCAGACCAGACACCCCCACCCCATAGTAATGACACTCCTTGATGGCAGCAGCCATCCCCAGCAGGATGCAGCCTGACACAGGCACACACACAAAAAAACGGTTTTGGAACAACTAAAAAAACATGAAGAACAGCACAAGGTGTTGATCTGGCCTCCAAATTCACTAGATCCCAGACTGATCAAGTACCTGTGGGATGCTCCACAGAGGCCCCTCCCCTCAACCCAGGTCCAAAGGTCCCCACTAACAACATTGTGTTTCCAGACACCACAGGACACCCTCAGAAGGCCCATGTCTATTCTCTGAGTCACAGTCAGAACTGTTTAGGAGGCACAAGGGAGACCTACACAGTATTAGGAAGGCGGTCATAATGTTAAGCCTGATCGATGTTTTTTTTTTTTTTTAAATGGTATTTCTATATGCGTATATGTACGTGTCTATGGAAGAAGAAGCAGTGGCAGAAGTAATGACAGGACATGCAGACAAAAGAAACACTTAAAAGCAAGAAGAAGGAAAAATATGAGACAGTGTAAACAGTATGCAGAGAAGCAAGAATTGTGCACAAATGACGAAAGAACAAAAGAGGCTAAATATTGTCCCTTTAGGAATAAATATAACATGACTGTGCAGTTTAAATATTAATTCTGATTATAGTATAAATTCTGAACATTTTTTTATTGGCAAATCCTTAACTTGAAAGGTGTAATCTGAATTTTAATTTTCTAAAAAGGTCACTGTATTGAGCTGGTAGCATGTGAGCCAACATCCACATGGCAATGTAATATGCTTCTGCACACCACTCCACTCTCTTCCCCAAGAGGAAGAAGAGGACAGCAGCTTCTAAAGGGGACTTGGCAGGACAACATAAGAGGACAGGGAGTAAGGTGTGGGGTTGGTAACAGGGAAGGGGGAAGGTCTGCAGTACCGTGTGTGCTGCTGTAAGTGACTGAGCTGCCTGAAAGATTTCTGGCAGTAGGAGCAGGTGTAAGGCTTGGCCCCACTGTGGATGCGGATGTGCTGGGCCAGGTAGCTGGAGTTGGCGAATGACTTGGCGCAGTGAGGACACTTGTGAGGTTTGGCCTCTGTGTGCGACTTGGAGTGGATCTGCATGTCAGACTTACTGAAGAAGGTCGCCGCACACATCCGGCACCTACAGGCGGAGAGACACAGAAATGGGAGGGGGGCGGGATGGAAAACCAAGAGGGAAAGGAGGGAAACATACACAGAAGAGGGGATACAAGAAAATAAGAGAGGATAGGGGGAAATTATGAGAGAGATAGAAGCCATGGAAAGAAATAAGGTATGACATAAAAAATAAATGACAAAGGAGAACTCAGTGAAGACAGACATAGGTAAAATCAAATGTAGAAGACACATCCAGACAACACAGAAAGATGTCAAGGCAGAAATCAGTGTAAACTGAAGGGAAAAAGTACTCAGATACTTTAAAAAGTGAAAGAGCAAGACAAGAGTGCGATCACAGTTTAAAGAGCATGCTTTATAAAGACAAAGAAGACAGCAGGAGGCAGGTTCATGTCTATGAAGCACTGATGTATTTGTTTTCTCAAATACATTAAGGGAAAGCAACAGCCACTACAAAGCGGACATGCCCTGTCACAAAACGCAGTGAAAAGTGTTAAGAAAAAGTGTCGGTGTGTGTCAGATGCTTACATCCAGCAGTGCCTAGTTCATCTACAAAAGCCAAACATGTCTATGCTATCAGCAGGACACAGAGGAACAGGTGTACTTGCATTCCACAGAGCAAGGACAAATGGAGAAGCAGGTGTTTGTCTTTTTGGACATCTTACCTGTACGTCTTAGTGCTGTCTTTTGGGCCATGGTCTTCGTCTTCATTTGACAGGTCATATGGGTCTCCAGGATGATGCTGTAAAGACGCCACCTATGAAAAATTAAATTAATTAGTTATTTAATAACGAGTATGTTGCATCTCCTTTTTCTTTCTCCCTCTGCTATTCTCTTACCTGGCCACCGGCCGTCAGCTGAGCCAGTATTAGTGTCTCGTTTCCTGGTCCACCCAGATGACCGACCCTAGACAACGTGGTCTTCTTCTTTCTGCCTCGCTTGGAGGGGGTTGGCATCACGACCACGTGGGATGTCCCGTCCCCTTCTTTTTTGTCTATAACAAGATCAGAATCAGCCGTTTAAGAGGACGGAACAGCTAATGTCTGAACACGTTTCTAATGAACCCTTCGATATTTAACATACTCTACTCATAGTTTCGTAGATATATTGAGGTCAAGCTGAAAATCTGACTACGCTGCGAGAAGTAGTGAGTTATAGCCCTCATTCAAGATACAAGACCCCAAGCCGTCCAGAGCCTCTGTGTTTCATACCGGGATGTAGTCACAAGGAGCAAAGGTAACGGGTAAGCTACAGGTATGGAATTGTCGCCCTTTCAACACCAGTCAAGTGCTTATACGTTTATACGTTATACGTTCTGTGTTCAGGGGAAGTCAGACGGGCTTCCAGGCTAACAACTTCTTATTAAAAATTCGTATTTAAAAATATATATATATATTTATTTGAAATAGCAACACTGAAGAGTATCTTACAAAAATGTCAGTTAAATAAAAGAGTACTACAAACACATGAATATTTTAGAAGCATCTGTTGCGGGGGAAGATATGATCTTCAGAAAAGCAGACTTACAAAAGGCATACGATACTAACACAGGCTGGATAAGAAGTTTCACTATTGGCTGCTGGTTTTATAATGATAGATGTACTTAGAATTGAACATCTCAGATCAATCAATGCTTTGAAGACAGAGACTCAACTGGGTTCATTCAAATAATGAGAGCTGACTAAACAAAGTCAATGCTTTTTTTGTGTCCTCACTGCCTAAACATGGTAACAATGAACAAAAACAGGGCTGATCATGTTCCAAGGCACTAAAAAAGCATAAAATGTTGCGGGTATTTGTTTGACCTCCTCAGTCTTTACTTTGATTCTTCAAGCTTGAAGGGTAAGTTTAGTTGTTTTTTTCCACAAAATGTTGGTTTCAGTCAGGACATCTATAATACTCCATTATGTACCGATATAATGTTCTGTAGTCGTTTATATACTGACAATTATTATCTGTACATTTTAGAGAAAATAAACATTGGCTAGTTTTACTGAAAGATACTTCTATTAAGGCATTACATTTACAGTTATTATATGATATATACACTGCCAGGCCAAAAAAAAAAGTCGCCATCTGGATTTAACTAAGCAAATAGGTACGAGCCTCCTGTTGGATAATTACTACATGGGTGATTATCTTTCAGGTGGCAACAAGTTATTTAACCCCAACTGATGCAATGAGTAGCTTCTCAACAACCATGTTGAAAGACACATCCTGTGGTCTTGGAAAAGATGTTAGTCTGTTTGAGAAGGGTCAAATCATTGGCATGCATCAAGCAGAGAAAACATCTAAGGAGATTGTAGAAACTACTAAAATTGGGTTAAGAACTTTCCAACGCATTATTAAAAACTGAGAGCATAGTGGGGAACCATCGTCTTCGAAGTAGAAATGAGGTCGGAAAAAAATCCTGATAGATCGTGATTGACAGTCACTTAAACGTTTGGTGAAATCAAATCAAAGAAAAACAACAGTAGAACTCAGGGCTATGTTTAATAGTGAAAGTAAGATCATTTCCACACGTACAATGTGAAGTGAACTCAAGTGACTGGGACTGTGTAGCCTTAAGAAAACCACTAATCAGTGAGACTAACTGGAAAAAAAGGCTTCAATTTGCTAGGGAGCATAAAGATTGGACTCTGGAGTAATGGAAGAAGGTCATGTGGTCTGATGAGTCCATCATGCTAGTGCCTACTGTACAAGCCTGTGGGGGCAGTGCTATGATCTGGGGTTGCTGCAGTTGGTCAGGTCTAGTTTCAGCAACATTATGTGCCCAAATAATGAGGTCAGCTGACTACCTGAATATACTGAATGACCAGGTTATTCTATCAATGGATGTTTTCTTCCCTGATGGCACGGGCATATTCCAAGATGACAATGACAGGATTCATGGGGCTCAAATGAAAGAGTGGTTCAGGGAGCATGAGACATCATTTTCACACATGAATTGTCCACCACAGAGTCCAGACCTTAACCCCATTGAGAATCTTTGGGATGTGCTGGAGAAGGCTTTGCGCAGTGGTCAGACTCTCCCATCATCAATACAAGATCTTAGTGAAAAATGAATGCAACCCTGGATGGAAATAAATCTGGTGACATTGCAGAAGCTTATCGAAACAATGCCACAGCGAATGCGTGCTGTAATCAAAGCTAAAGATGATCCAATGAAATGTTAGACTGTGTAACCTTTTTATTTTGGTGGCGACTTTTGTTTTTGACCAGGTAGTGTATCATTCAGCATGTGTGTCATTGTGCATGTGTCACCTGAAGAATGGAGCGCTGAAACGATCATGGTTGTTGCTGGATGACCAGAGACGAACGACTGAGAGGAGGTGGGAGAGACTAGAGTTCCCTGAGGAGTCGTGATGACCAGACCAGCTGTACGGAATGAGACAGAAAGGATTACAGTCTGATTGTTGAGGACTTTCTCCAGAATCGAGTTTTGGAAATGCATTCCCATGTGCATTTTTTTGTAATATATGCAGCACCTGGAAGTGTATGTGTACAATGCAGCGCTACTTCTCCCTCATTTGAGGAAAGCCTTGAGGTTGTAGCATGAATTGAAGCAAACAGATGTTCATTTTACCCCCAGTTGTCCTACTGGCAACATTTGTCCTCATCAACTAAATCATTTAATGCACTGCTGTTATTTTATGATCCTGAACTAAACTTATGGGATTTAAAATCCAGCCTCAAACCTTGATGGTGATCTGTTTTGAAAAAATAATATCTTCCAATTATCAGTTATTTTGTCAAATGTATCTAAATCGGGAAAAGAGGCCCTTAAAGGCTTCTCTGTGTAGAGACAGACCCACCTGCTGTCATGATGCCTGTGGAGGGGACAGGCAACACTGTGATGTTCTGGGTGCTGTGAGGAGGGTGGAGGTGTGCCACACCACCAGCATGTCCTCCTCCATCTGTCTTGGCCCCAGGGGTGGGGATGGTGAGAAGAGCTGTCTGGTAGTGGGATGCAGAAGAAGAAGAGAAGGAAGCACACTTTTCCTGTTGCTCTTTCACCTTGTTTAGGAACATGGCATTCTCAAGCTGTCAGAGGAGAGAAGTTTGATTAGGCATATAGCGCTGTGCTCATAGTCACACAAATTTAAGGAAGATGCAAGTATCTGAACTACAGGAACTTTGAGGAACTGGCACTTGTGTTTTTGATGCAAACTTGAACAAACAGTTTGCCCTTGTTCCCCACAGCTTCATGTTCATCAGCTCAAAAGAGTAAATTCTCGAAGTTTTACCTGTCCTGGCACAGTGGGAACAGGAGACCAGAAATAAGATGAATTAAAATGGGAATCCTCCATCATTTCTGCAAAGACACAAAAGCAGAAACGTTTAAAAGGTTTACAGACCATGCCACGGCATAAATATGAAACACAGATCAAAGAGTGCCCATTTAAATGAAGGCAAAATCCAACTGAGCTCAAAATGATCTAAATGGAAACAATTTCATATGTACAGTCTAAACATTTTGGAAGCTGTACTTTATGGTGCTGTTAACTTGCATTATATCACATTGTAAATATATAGTCTAACCTCACTGATATAAAGTAAGCGGAGTGGACAAACCTTGTAGTTAAGAAGGTAATACAGTTCAGTAGCACCGCAAACTAAAGATGCCAGAGTGTCCATAAAGCTGAAACAACACACCCATAAAACAGAAGCTGAACACTGTGACCTTCAGGATTCATTGCGCAGCTCTTTCATTAAACTGCATTCGTTTCAGTCACGGCTACTTGTCGGCATTAAGTCTACAAAAACAAAGCAGCACATTTCTACTTGAATGATTTAGGAAGCATAAGAAATGTTTAAGTGGCCTATTTTTGCTCATTCTAATGAGAAAGACTTCATTGATGTTTCCCACACCTACAAGCATGTGCTAAATATTCCTCCTGGAGATCAATAACATTACTATAAATACAGGAACAATGTAACATTGGTTTAAGGGCTTAGCTGCTACCTGACTGACCTGTTTGGGGGGGCCCCGGGCAAAAATTTAGTATCAGTTCCTCATCCTCTCTGTTCATGTGTGTATCTAAATGCGAAAATATTACTTGGTTTGCTGAGCTGAGATTGGATTAAACAGGAATTAATTTTGGGTAATGCACCCTGAAATAATAAAGCTTGTAAAAATAGATTTTCATGTCTTTCAAGAAAATAATAAAGCTGGAGCCTCCTTAAGACTGTTGCACGTTAGTGGCACATATTCAGAGAAAATTAAAATAATATGTTTGACATTAAGGTTTTAGAGCTACAGGGAATCCAGTCAATGTTGATTTTCTTATTTACACCTGTCCCTTTTCCTCCTGTAAGTCAAGCTGGAGGCATTTAGGGGGCCTCTGGAAGTCTGAGGCTCTTGGGGCTGCTTCTTACTTTTCAGCCATGTAACATCCTACTAGGAAAACATATTTAATTTAAAAACAAAGAGGTGATAACCCGTGGTGGAGTGACCGGGAAAACGAATGATAAAGATTTAATAATTAACAGATTATAAAAGCAATGATTGGAAGACAGCCAAAGACCACACATAAGGTCTGAAAAACAAAAATAAGGATTTAATCCTTAGATCTAAAGACTAATATCACGTTTAGCTCCATGGAGCCAAAAGGGCGTACCTTTTCATTATACTTGTCTTCCTGGATGCTAATAACTATTATTTAATGTAAAGTTCAACTTTCTTAACTGCTTCAACTCCGCCAAATATTACGGTGGCCCTGAAGTGCAAATCACAACGGCAAAAGCGAAAACACAACGGCAAAAGCGAAAACACAACGGCAAAAGCGAAAACACAACGGCAAAAGCGAAAACACAACGGCAAATCAGAAAACACAACGGCAAAAGCGAAAACACAACGGCAAAAGCGAAAACACAACGGCAAAAGCGAAAACACAACGGCAAATCAGAAAACACAACGGCAAAAGCGAAAACACAACGGCAAATCAGAAAACACAACGGCAAAAGCGAAAACACAACGGCAAAAGCGAAAACACAACGGCAAAAGCGAAAACACAACGGCAAATCAGAAAACACAACGGCAAAAGCGAAAACACAACGGCAAAAGCGAAAACACAACGGCAAAAGCGAAAACACAACGGCAAATCAGAAAACACAACGGCAAAAGCGAAAACACAACGGCAAAAGCGAAAACACAGGATTCAGTGCCAATCGAAGTCGCTCTCCCGATTTCCGTCCTAAACCCAACTTATATAGTCAGGTTGTTTTCGTCTACAACTTAATGCATACCAGCTGAACATGAGCTCATATCACACATACTATACACCATACCATCTTCTCCTACATAGCATATTTTCTTAGGCCTCCCAAACTATCACTCCCAACTTCAAGTCTGCTGGTCCTGACACTAATATAAACACTTAACCATCTGGCCATCCGCCAGAATCCTACAAGAATGTTTTTCTTTTAGAAGTCAATATACCTCACTACCCTTTCCGTTTTGGTTAATGTCGTTGTGTTTTCTCTTTTGCCGTTGTGTTTTCTGATTTGCCGTTGTGTTTTCGCTTTTGCCGTTGTGTTTTCGCTTTTGCCGTTGTGTTTTCTGATTTGCCGTTGTGTTTTCGCTTTTGCCGTTGTGTTTTCTGATTTGCCGTTGTGTTTTCTGATTTGCCGTTGTGTTTTCTGATTTGCCGTTGTGTTTTCGCTTTTGCCGTTGTGTTTTCTGATTTGCCGTTGTGTTTTCGCTTTTGCCGTTGTGTTTTCTGATTTGCCGTTGTGTTTTCTGATTTGCCGTTGTGTTTTCGCTTTTGCCGTTGTGTTTTCGCTTTTGCCGTTGTGTTTTCTGATTTGCCGTTGTGTTTTCTGATTTGCCGTTGTGTTTTCTGATTTGCCGTTGTGTTTTCGCTTTTGCCGTTGTGTTTTCGCTTTTGCCGTTGTGTTTTCTGATTTGCCGTTGTGTTTTCTGATTTGCCGTTGTGTTTTCGCTTTTGCCGTTGTGTTTTCGCTTTTGCCGTTGTGATTTGCACTTCAGGGCCACCGTAAAATATAGTCACTTGCCAATATGTAGTGGCATCCGCTGTTTGACTTTTACTCAATCTACTTGTACTACAAAAGACAACTTTTATAAAATGCCACATTTGAGACGTATATAATGTTTACAATAAGCCGCAGCTCAACAGCAGGACTCCATTTCGGTTCCTAGCACCATGCAGTTAATCAGGCCCGACGTGCTGATTAACATACAGTTAGCAGACACTGTGCCTGTGGTGCCCTCCAGCTCGGGGAAAAAAATAACAAGCAAAGAAAAAAACCAAAAGCATAAAAAAAACTGAAGCGAAGAGGGAAAAAAACCAATAGACCATCCTCACAGACTTCCGGCTGTGGGGACGGGTGGAGAGGCGGCAGCAGAGTCGTGCAAATCTACCCAAAATTACTACCGACTGCATGACGAATAGTGGCGTTTACCGGTACCGACGACTCCGTCTTCCTACCCGGAGCTCCTGCGGGTCGGGTCAATTTGGACACAGTTTCCAAATCTGTCCAAATTCCTGCAAATCAGTGAAGTTTTTCCCTCCTCTCTCTTTTTTTTTATTTTTTTTTTTATTTTTTTTTTCCCTCCGGTGAGCCAGCTGCCTCGTCTGAGCTTCACTTCCTCCGGATAAGGTCGACAGACAAAAGGAGTGTGTGTGTGTTGATGTCACTTCCGGTATCTGAGGGACAGTTAGTGCCGTTAATTTTAAAAATGTCTGAACCGTAAAATGTCCTCGTTCATCTGATTAGTGTCCATTCAATAGCCGCGTGAGTGTATATGAACCGTAACCCCACCTGACTGCTGTATTTCTTGCTGTATTTAAGCCTGAAGTTGAGACGAGGAGAAAGCCAGCGATGATGCGTTCACTTGCTGTCGAACATGACAGAGTCCAGGTTGAGTCGAGGTCATAGGGAACTTTTCATAAATCATGATTAAATGACAGTCTGCTAAACAAAACCTGACATATTTAGTAGTAAATAGGTAGGCCATATAATGCATCATAAAATTCATAATCGTGTGAATAAATGCAGAATATTTTTGGCTAAACAAGGTTGGATTTACACCAGCACATACACGTCCCAGAGTAGATTATTTTTCATGCAAACCCAGATAAGTAAGTAATGTAGTTTGATTCAGTTTACAGTAATATAAGACTGCATTAACCTGCAAACACCAACTACATGTAGAAACTTAGACTTCCATATTTATGTTTTTTACTTGAAAATAGCCTTTACAACCTACACCTTTACAAACAGAGCAGCTCAACTAAAGCAAAGTTTCTAGAATAACATAAATATTACATTTTGATAGTTTTAGATTAATATGAATATTTGATTTGCATATTATTATTTTACATTATTACAAATGTTTAAATCACCTCTTAGATTAATGACAGGTATAACTGTCCAGTATTTAACAATGAAAATCAAGTATCATGTAAAAGCTGTAAAAACAAACATAACATTACATAGAAATACTATATTATTTGACCATATTCCCTAACTTGTTAATCATCATGTAAGCATGCAGTTAAAGTTCAAGTCAGCCACTGTTCAAAGATTTTGACACCACAGAGTGAAACTGGAAATACTGATGAAATAGTCTCAATATACACATCAAGGCTGCAGCACCAGATTTGACTTAGCAGCACACTGAATGTGGTCCCTCAAGATCTGCAGTGCAAAGCATACAGTGTATTATATACATCACTGGTGTATACCTGAGAAAGCCTCAAAAATGTTGCACTATTTCTCTTGCTTGATTTTTATGTGTAGTGTCAACGATTTTTATTGTTTTTACTTCTAATCACTTTTGTGTAGATGCCTTTTCATGAGCTATTAGCCCTATGTGTATGTCAGCTTTGGTCAAATAAATAAATTATTTGTGATTATTTTGCTGTACTGCAAATAAATTAATGGTTTGGCGATTGGAAGCTGAGAAATACAACACAAAGATATTGCATTCGAAGGCAGCACAGCCTCATGGGTTCAGTCCTCCAGTAGTCAGAGTGTCTTTCAGGCCCTGGATTGTGAACGCACCACATCAAACATCAAATCTACACACACGATCATCTCATTTTATGCGCGTGAAATGTTACAGTCACAGAACAAGATGTACTAATTGTATTTATAGACCGTTTTCAAAACAACAACCTGAACCGGCCGCGTGGTGTCGCTGTAAGGACAATTATACACCTCAACTGTATCGTCAACATCCGGCGACACGTCTCCTCAACCTACTGCCGAGCTGACTGATGCATCTTCATATATTTAAACCTCTTCAGACTGTCTCTTCCCAGGAGATGCCGTTTATATGAGGCTTTTTGAAAGTTGCAGAGACAGTTCGTAGCGTAGTTAACCTGCTTTAGTCAACGCCAAATGGGGGAGGTGAGGAAGCTGCAGAAGAAGTTGAGACAGATTGAAAATCTGGAAATAAAAATAAGTCTCACCCCAGAGGAGAGATTCAAGGTACAGAAACACTCTATCTGTGTATTATTTTGTCATCTGTGTATGTGTGGGAATCCTAAATAAATTTCCATAGACGCTGCAACTGTAGCACAGACAAAGCTTTAGTCTAAATTACAAATATTAATATAGATACCCTTTACTGGCAGAGGAGTTACATTTTTAATGCACTTAAAAGTCAACTTTAAAGATCTGGCATAGAAAGCTTTCACATTTTGATACAAATGATGTTTTTACTGATGCTGACGTGCCTGCAAAGGTACCAAGGTATGCTTCTAAAACTTGCAATAACGGCTGGCATCAAAAAGTAGTGATTAACATGAATTAATAATAATGGTTGAATGAATAATTTGACAGTTTTTGCCCCAGGACCATAGGAGATCAGAGGATCACACGTTGAGCAGAGCGCATCTGAAAAAATAATTATCTCCAGGAAACTTCAAGAAAGCCTCTGCTTGTTAAAGGGCAGAATCTGATTGTTGTAAAGCATGGCTGTGCCCTACAACGGTGATTCGTCTTCAGTGAACTGTACCTGCAACCCCTAATTGGGAACAGGAAAATAGATGCACACAGTGGTGTCAAACACATTTGCAGCTGAACATCATTTGTAGGCACGCTGAAGGTTACTGGTATCACACCTGGAATTAGTTTCTCTGGGTCACAAGAACTTTCCTCATACCCCGATCCGATCCACAACCAACTGAAACACAAAAATAACTGTAAAGCTTAAGCAGCTGGAGATTATTTATTCTTAGTTATGCTGACAGTTACTGGAATTTCACTGGTTGTCATACACAACTAACTAAAACACACAAATAATTGTAAAACTAAAATATAAAAAATATTACTAATTTATTCCTATTGATCTATAGTGGATTATGTCTCTGTTACTATGAAATACTGGCTTGAAGATGTACTTTAGCATAGGCGTTCATAGATTTGGGTGACTTGCAAACAGTAAAGACGATACATTTACTCAATAGTGTACTTTAGCACAGTGTTGGTGTACTTTCCATGAGCATTACCACTGTATGTCACTCTACTGCTCAACATTTTAGAGGTAAACATAGTACCTTTTTCCCTCCATATCTGTTTAAAACCAGTATTTATTGTTCAGATTAAGATTTTAGAGGCAAAAAATGTAGAATTAGTTCAAACCAAGTCCTTTCTACGAATTTCAGATTGTGCTTTTACAGTTATGCATCAGTAACAATAACTGAATTGAGTGCAACCCTGTGAAATATCTGTGTCTTGTTAAACGCCACAATCCCTGTTGACACTTGGCAGCATCAAACCACAAAAAGATAATTCACCGGCAGAGTGATACTCGTCAAATAAACTGTGTGAAAAGGATGGAAACTGATACTTGACATAAAACTGACATACCCATTTCACTCCCTTCATGCATATTTCAAAGCTCACAACCAGACAGGAGTATGGCGCATGTTTCAAGCTGCAGTCTAATAAATCAAGACTGGCAGAAGCCTGTTGGTTGTGCATATAAACAACTTGTGGACTTATCAGCTTGGTTTACAACCAATCTCGTGCCTTTTTCCCTCTCAGATCTCCAGGAAGGCGGAGCTGCGTTCCAGATTGGCTGAGGTTCAGCTGCAGCTTTCTGGCCCGCAGCAAACTCTTGGGATTGTGGGAGACGGAAAAAAGGAGAAGATGAAAAGACAAGTGTAAGGAAGTGAGGGAACGGTACCAGCAAAAGCAGGCGGAGGGGGTGGGGGGGCAGATGGAGGGAAGTATAATTCTTCAAAAGCATCAACATTCACTTTGAAGTCCTTGATCTTTTTTGTATGTCTATCCAAACACACTGGAGGTCAAATATTGCCACGCTTTTATAAAATGGGAACTTTCTGTCGTTCATGAGGTGTCAAGTAAACATCATTCAAGGATGTCACCCTCCATATTTAAGCTCCCCCCCAGGGCCTTGTGCAAATCACTGAAATTAGCATATGTGGGCATTAACATAAAACTGAATGAAACACTCATATTCCTTCTTACACACAGACTAGGAGCTCATTAGGAAGTACTGTTTTTGTTTTGTATGGGCCTTTGAGATTGTCCACAGGTATCCTCACTGTCACAAAGCACCCTGCGTGCAGTTTGCATCTTGATTATTTATTCAGCTTCTGCTTTCTGCACTGGCACAGAGAGGATGCCCCCGAGGCCCTTCCATCACAAACGCCTCCAGCCTCCAAGATCCTTAAGGGAGAAAAGGAGTCCAAGGCTCTAGCAACGCCAGTGCCGGCTGCCAGGCAGAGGGAGGCGAGAGGCGAAGTGGGGACAGAGCGGAAGCAGGAAAGGACAGAGCCGGCCAAGGTGTCACATCACTGTCGAGACGCGTCTGAAGGCTGTCCAGACCTTGACGAGGAGCAGCAACTGCGACATGAAGGTGCGAAATTTAGGAAAAGTGGCTGAAGAGGCTGTCGCTACAGTTTACCGCAGGCAGTCAAAAGTGCAACGCAGTGCCCTAAATTGCGATTAACATCTAAAATCTGATTACACATGTATCCCTCGAGGAGTCCTAACAAACCCATGTGACTGCCGGTATTGAAACCAACGGGCTGGATTTGCTTCCCTGAAGGCCGGGCCCACGTTCCCTTGCAACTAAATTAGCCCCACGCTTTGCATGGCAGATTAAGCCACGTTGAAGAACTGTATAGATTAACCAGCCAGCGTGTTGATGAGTCAACACTGCTAATTGCACAAATCATTTTCTTTTACAGAAGCTGAATTTACATCCCTCAAAGCATCTTGGGAGAAGGCAAAGTTTCGCCTGAGGCTGTTGGAGGGTCACAACGACATCGTAACCTGTGTGGTTGCTGTTGACAACCTAGTGGTTTCTGGAAGGTAAAGCATGGAGGAAAGATGCTCTAATTTGCATAATGGATGTGCAAAGGGAACATTTCACCTAATTTATCACTTAATAGGCTCTTGCTCTCTCCCTCGCTGTCTGACATGTATTTGTTTTTCTTCCCCCGCCCCGATCACTCAGCGCAAATCTCTTGCGGTTTATGTCGAACGCCTTTTAACTTTCCTTGTTTCCGCCGCCTCACTCCTCTCACTCGCTCGACGCCCCTCCCATCTTCCTCCTGGTGTCCTCGGTTTCTCATCGCATCCATCTTTCTGCTCTAAGTCGAGATACAACAGTGAAGGTGTGGCACGTTCCCACGGCAACAGAGCACAAGAACCTGGGAGGGCACACTGGTGGGGTCACCTGTCTGTCTGCACCTCCCCCTGAGTACTGCAAGAGGCTGGGTAAGGAAACTTATATGTGCACACACATCCTTCCACATCTGTACATTTAGTGTGAACACAGCTGAGTAATGCCTGCGTCCTGCGGTCTGGTAATTATTGCAGCAGTTCATGAGTCCAACCCCAGTGAGATATAACCTCAGTAGACACTTTGGAGAGTTCACTGTCTGTCTGAAGCAGGCAGCCTCCCATCATTCGAGCTCCAGCGCTCTCTCCGGCTCTCCTCCTACACTCCCTCCCCACCTGCTTCCCCAACTTAAAATACCAAGTGTACAAGCGCATTAGGGATGCAGCTTGATCCAACCGTACTCACTGTCACCCACTAATTACTTGTATCCCTTTTAGATTCATGCTTATACTTTGTCTCTGTCTAGCAATCTTTTCATTTTGCGCTTCATCGCTGATTATTCCTGACAGCTTAAATAATGTTACTCATCTCTCTCGCGATCTCTCTCTCTGATATCTTCCTCCTCTCCTGTCCCCCCTCGCTCTTTTGTCTGTGTTTGCCTCCTCACCAGCCCGGTCTCTGTCCTTGTCCGACAAAGAGAGGTTTATTTTGAGTGGCTCGGCGGACTGCTACGTGAAGATCTGGGCCTTGAGCATCGGTACGCTGAACACACACACACACAAATATAAATATTAAGGTAGATGGAGCCTCAGGGTTCCGTCTGGGAAACCGGTGCGCATGGTAATCTATGTATGTCTGCGTGACTGATGGCCTGCATCCTGTCAATTAAATTAGTATTTTACTGTTTCCTTCAGGGCAATGTGTTAAGTCTCTGTACACGTTCAACGCTGTGACTGCTCTCTGCTTTGTGGCTGAGGAAGACGGCTACATCATCACCGGATCAGGTGTGTTTTTGTGAGGACAGAAGAATGACACAGTGAACACAATAATTGGTGTCAGAAGTTGTTGTATCTCGTATCTGTTTCTGTGCTGCTTTTGAGACAAGCACATGAATTATTTCATCTGTCAGTGAGTTAGAGTGTGTCGCACGGGGCTATCGGGCCGAATCAGAGAGATTGAAGCGCACAGTTTAGGTAGTCAGGCTCAGGTGGGTCCGCCGTGGCCAACAGTAATGACTGCCAGTCGGCTGTCAGCACATGTTAACCTCACACTCTGTCACCTCGCAGACGGGGGGAAAGTTCAAGCCTGGAGCTGGCACACTTTCCAAAACTGCCAGTCAGTCAATGCGCACCAGGAAGCAGTCACATCCATTCAGGTAGGTGGGTCATTCACCTGCTGACCGCGACACATTCTCCACTCTCTGAAACGCTCAAGCTGTTTTCGTTTTCAGCCTATTTTTAACAACCAGTGGCTGACACAGAAATGTGCCAAGTTTCTTTTCTCTCTTTAGAAGCTCTGTTAAGTAGATTTAGAACTCTTGATTAGTAATTTGTGAAAAAGCCTCTTCTTAGGAAATCAAATGGTACATGCAAGCTTTCCTTGTTTATTGCTTTCAAATGGAAATCAAAGATGTTTGCTGAGATGTAAGCCGTGGAGCTCGTCCAATTTTAGAGCACACTGTATGTATTTTGAGCAAAAAGGCTTTTTGTGAATATTGAAACCCAGAGCTGCATATGCACATTTATTATTTTTTTTTTTCAATTTGCAATCATCATAATATGCCTAAAGCATTAAAGCGTAGAGCATCATTGTCATCCTCTTTGTTGTTTATCATGCCAAACCCAGAATCCATTTATAACTGACAGCGGCACAGAAACATTTTAAAAGTGTTTGCCCACTTCTTTTCCTTTTGCACCACCATACGTACACTGCCTTGTTCTCTGTCATCATACACGCATACTCGCACAGACACACTGGATAAAGATTCAGATCACCATGACAACCATGTCTCCCGTGCCCTCCACAGTCTCAGGGTCCGCTGGTGTTCAGTGGCTCAGCTGAGGGAGGGGTGTCTGTGTGGGAGAACCGATGTTCGGATCGAGACCCCCTGAGGCTGCTGCAGCACTGGAGCGCCCAGGTGACAGGTTTCAAAGAGGGGCCGGGCGGGCGTCTAACCCTCAGCCCGCGGGGAGACAAGGTGTTCCTGGCTTACGGTCGAGCCTGGCTCAAGACCCTGCACTGGAAGACCGGTGAGCCCTGGAATGACATGGCTACTCCGTGTCAAGAGAGAGAAAGACTGTACAAGTCGATATGGGGAAATCTGCATAATAATCCGTCCACCTAACATCTGTCCAATTATCACAGGAGCAACATCCAAACTGACCAACCACAGCAGCATCACCGGGGTAACAGATTGTGTTCACCAGACAGGAGGCCTCTTAATTGGCTCCTGCTATGATCTGGCGAATGGAGAGAGCACACTCAACTGTGAGTCACTGAGAGAAGTAACTCGCTCCACTTTGAGAGTGTGGAAACACATTAAGGACTTAAGACAAAATCGAAACCACTTTGTGTTCTTCTGTTGACCTCCGTTCACTTCATTGCTCTCTCCCGTCTCTAGTGTTCTCACTTCCTCAGTGTCGGTATCTGGCCTCTCTGACCTGGCCTGACGCTCCCAGAATCCTCTGCTTTGCGGCGTGGACCACTGGGAGCGGAGACCACCGGTGGGTCACCGGGGGTCGTGACCTCATTGTGTGGGAGCAGCTCCCCAGCTCAGGGAAACAGAGGTGGGCACAATACTCGTAAACACCACCAACTTGAAAAGATTCTCCACTAAGCTGCTCGGTTAAACCTTCATTGGAATATTCATTATTTCCTCTGAGGTCATTGCTAATTCTAAAGCTATACTGGGATTTAATATGTGCTAATAGATTTTACAGTTTTTGACACACTTCTAATGCTACTGAATTAATTGTGAGGTGTAAATGTTACAGAGGTGACATCACAGTGAAGAGAGACGGTCGAATGGACTCCTGCTTTCTGGAGTCCGAGGGGGACACGGAAGATGACGAGGAGACCGATGGTAGAGACACACGCACCAATTTCACACATCTTCACGTCTTTATTTACCGACTCCCACGCTGTGTAACATGTAACCGTGGAATTGCAGGATTGAACACTATCACGTTCATTTTAGATGATGCGCGTTGTGACAAATCCCCGTGAACTCCTTGTCAAATTCAGATTACCAGGACGATGAAGACGACGACGAAGGAGAACACGGCCGATCTGGCGGCGCAGAGGACGAGGGGTCCGGATCGTGGCTCCGCTGTGTCCTCCAGTGAGTGCTGGTTTCTCGCGCCGAGGACACCACGGCCCGCAGCCATGGACAGGAAATGAGAGGGGTGGGAGTGTAGTGACAGCGAAGTGGGGTGGAGGGGAGTGAAGTGTGACACACTAAGTATCAGTGTTGGAGGAGGGAGCATATGGACGGAGAAAGTGTGTGAGTGTACGTGTGACTGATAGGCAGCCTGTTTTCTATGTAAATATTATTTTCACAAACAATAAAGCTGTCACACTGTGACTCTCACCTCCAAATCTGCACCGCTTGTTGTCTTTATTTTATTTTCTTCTGACTCCTACTCTTCTTTAGACACCGGTTCTTTGCGCTGTTCCGCCTGTACAATCTGTGTAAATGAATGTAAATTAAATTTGATTCCGTCTCTGTTCCCCTCATCCCTTTCTCTTCTCCTCTTTGCCTTCCGTATCCCTGCTTCTTTCACTCTGGGGTGTCCTTGTATTTTTTGTTTTTTCTTGTAAACATAATTGAAGAGTTTTTTTTTTTTTTTTTATAACCTTCCTCCTCCGAAACGAGCTTATTAATGTCATCCTCACTATCATTTCTCTTTGCTTTGCCAAATTCACTTCTTTTCTTGTGTGTCCGTTTAATTGAACCCGTTAAAAAGAATCACATAATTAGCATTTAAATCTCTTTCCTACAGCCTCTCGCCCTCCCTACATCACTCTCTCTCCCCTTTCTTACTCTAGCAGACTCTACATGTCTCAGTCGCTAAGGCAACCGATGCTTTTTTTTTCTCACTTGCTCTCTGTATCCCCCCCTTCCTCTCTGTCTCCCTCTCTCATTCCCTCTCTCCACTGCCAGAGGTAGGCATGATAACTGATATGTGTCGGAGTGCATGTGTTTCTGTGTCCGTCTCCCGGTGTGCTCGTGTGTCTCTGACTGACATTTCTGTGGCATTTAGGCGGTAGTTGTGGATGGGAAGTTACGTCTCTCTGCTCAAAGTGCCATATAGAGTATTGGCTCCATGCATGATGCCTCTAATGATGATTAATGTGCTGTGCTCAGGTGCGTGCACTGTAAATGTGTGTGAGGGAGCAGAACAGACAGTGAGTGTGTACTTCTAGATGTCTTCGCGTGCAGATGTGGATTCTGTATGAACATGTGGCGCATAATTGAGCGTTAAATTCAAAAGCCCAGGAGAGTCTGCGTGCGTTTTTTATTTATTTTTTTGTGGGGGGGAAAGGTGACAGAGTTGGCTCTGTGCCGGTGCTCATGCTGGTGTCAGTGTTTACATGGTTTTTATCTGGAAAAACAGATGAAGAAAAAAAGCGGGACCCTCCCCCTTTCTCTCCCTCTCTCTATCCCTCTCTTGCCCTTCTGTCTTATCTTACAGAGAGAGATGATCGGAGAAGAGGAGTCTCAGTGAACAGAGCGAAGCGATGGAGAGATGGTAAGATGGATAGTTTCTGAGGTGGTGGGATATATAGGATGCAGATGCATAAAATGTCATTCTGAGTGATGGCTGGTATGGAAATCAATGTCTGAGCTGCTGAGGTTGTGCAGGGAGCCTCTGGGCGATGTCTTTTCTCTAATAACTCCTCTGTCACTCCACCAGCCTTTATTCTTTCTTGTCCACCTTGTCTTCCAGCTCCATCTCTCCTGTCGCACGACTGACTGCCCTCATCTCCCTTCTCCTGGTCGCTCTGGTGATACAGCCCTCCACCTGTAACCGTGACGACATTGAGGGCGAGGAACAGGTGGACGCCCTGTCTGTCCAGCTGTCCGTCACAGCCCAGGTCACACCCACACCTCTCTGGGCGGTGGTCTGGGGTCCAACGCAACCTCTGGAGGATGAGACCTACCATTTCCTCTCCAGCCAGGAAACTGACCACCTGCACCTGCACGGGAATCGGCAGGAGGACGGCACCGCCACGTCCGAGAACTGGCCTTATCCTGATGCAAGCTTGCAGCCCCAAGAGAAGGCACCGCTTGAGTCCAGGGACCAGGAGGGAGCGGAGGACGGAGGAACGGAGGCGGAGGAGAAGGAGCCTGAAGAAGGTGGGCATCAGGAGATGCACATGAAGGATTTCTAAATAAAGGTGGCCATGAGTTGCAGTCCTTGTGAACACACACAGATGCCAGGAGTCCTCTAGGGAATTAGCTGTCACCAGGGTGAAGGCTGACACCCTGCTGTGTGCAGCCGGCTGTGTCTGTGGTGGGGAATGCCTAATAAAGTTCTCATCACTCACAGGGAGGAATTGGTCGCTGTCAAAACTGCGAAATACAAAAGGAGACGTCATTGGATTGGTGTTATAGTTGGAGACCAGAGTCCTGTGCATCCAATTTCATATTTCATCTGGCTTCACTGATTTCTTCTTTGTTCTGGATACAATTACACAAGGTCTGAGATGAGTAAATATGTATGTGTGTGTTGCAGTGGACCCTCAGTTCTACGTCACCGTGACCATCTCATCGCTGCTCATCCTGACAGCAGTCGTCATTACAGCCAAACTCTGGTAGGAACCCAAACACTGTCCTCCAACATGTTGTGTCTGTGTACGTAAGCTAGTGAATACGAGACGCTGAATAAGAATGAATGATCTGCCTATCTTCCCCGCATGAGCTGGACACCCGTCCCACAGCAGGAAGTGAGCGTCCTGATTAAAACACCTCAGGGCTTTTTAAAAAAAACTGGACATGCACACATTATGAGGTACAGATCAGCATAAATCTCATTAGCAGGTTCATCCTTTAATATGGCTGCAATTCCGATTTCTGAATTGGACACTTTGAAACCTTAATATAAAACTTTTTTTTTAGACGTTTTAAAAATAAATTCTTTTAAAGGGGGGTGTGTGCATTGAGGTAAGTCCTGGGATTTGATCCGAGTTTCCAAATTTGGGGATTAATGAGCAACAAGATGAACCTGAGGGGTAATGAGATGACTAAAAACAAAACATAACTCCGCTGCACATCACTGGGTTGATTTTTTTCAGACTTTTATCATGTTAATTACCGGATAATTGCTCTTCATTAATATTAAAACCATCTTAAATTGTCTAATCACGCTTTGTTGGTTATTATCCGTAGACGGCGGAGAAGGGACGCAGGTAGACAGCTCAGTTTTCATTCCCTGACTCAGAAATTAGGCGTTAAGAGATTTCGGAGAGCGTCATTTATTTGGAAAAACTGTGTCGAAAGTCCAGAATTTAGTGAAACAGACTGCACATCGGAGACTGTTTTAATCACTAATGGGTCAAAAGGAAAATGTGGAGATGTGGGACGCATGTGTGGATTTCAGTGAAGAGGAGGTTTTCGCTGTTGCAGATGTGTTTGCACGTACATGTTGTTCTGTCTCGTCAGCGTGTCTGTTGCTGATGATTACGCAATGGATTATGTAGACCCCCCTCCCCTAAAAGAGAGAGAGAGAGCTGAGTAATTGCTTACTAATTACTTTATTAACAACACTTGTGTTCCTGAAAGTCACACAGTTGTCACAGATGTGTCATTTAGAGCCGTTAGAGTTGCAGTGATTAAACATTCACTACAAACGTTGTGGAGGACACAAAGGATGTGGAGGGCCTGGCAGAAACTCCCCCCGATCCGTTGCCTTAGAGGCTTGAGCGTCAACTTGCCTTCACTACTGGTGTCCTTTGACAGCCCACCGCCCATTAAACCTCTCAGAGCTTGTAAACACAGGAGGCTGTGTATACGTTTCAGGCCGAGAAGTGCTCGCCACACGCGTGGCCATTAGCTGCAAATGCGGTGTCATCTATGTGATGTAGTGGAGCACTTCCATGCTTTGCTGATGAACCCAATCACTGCCAGTTTATTTGACCACTGGGACCCCTCTCATCCGACACTCTCCTCTCGCTCTCTCTCTCCCTTTTCTTCACACACGTGTATCCTTAAATCTCCTCTTACTTACTGTAATTCTCTTATTTGCACATCGACCCCTCATTTCTCCATTTACTTGCCTGAGCCTTTATAATTATTCTCCTTCATATCCCTTTTTCTCACTCTCTCCTAATCTCAGGTTTGCTCCCACACTCCTACATTATCTCCCCTCATCTTCTCTTCTTCTTCGCCTCCCAGGGTTTTCTCTTTTCTTTCTCTGAATACCTGTGTTCCCCCCTCGTACTCTGACGCTGCCTGTCTTTGCACAGCCGGTACTCCTCTTATCTCCCTCACCAGTCTGCTATCTCTCCCAGCACTGCCAGTCCGACTGCAGATCCACAGATAATCCTCCAGCTTGCCGTGAGCTGATACATGATAAGCCTCCTTTTCTCTCTGTGCCTGAGACTGGCCCTTGCCGTTGTTTCGAATAACTTACTTCACGGGGCCCCTGCCGTGGAGGAAAAAAACCCACACTGCTGCTCTAATGCAAAGCTCCAAAGTGGCTTTACATTAGTGAGAACTGCAGACTGGAGACATGGCAGCGGCCTCTCTCTATAGAGACTGGCTCATGCCTCAGTGTCATAAATGTGTAAATAACACCATGTGTTAGATGGAGAGAGTGCCATTGAATGAACGGGAGGGGGTACAGATGGACTGAAATGATAGCCTATAGTGGAAATTGGCCACCGTCCAGTTCATTATGATCATAGAAGAGCGGCATATGTGCCCAGTGATTTTCCCAGCCCTAAAATCGTCAGTGTAGCTAATGTCATCAAGCGTGACGGTGTTTGTGTGTGATTCTGAGTACGTATAGTGGGAGTCAGCCAGAAGGGGGCAGGTGTTGCTGAGGGAGGATGAGGGTGCAGGATGGCTTTTATGGCTGAGATGAAGCAGAGGACGGCTTTTTTTGTGTGTGTGTCTCTTACTTTCCTTAAGAGCCTGAACCTGTGACTCTCCACTGTGTCTTCGCCATAACTCACTCTCCTTACTGAAGTAGGAGCACGACAACTCAGTGATGCGTCACCCCTCTGTCCATTTCTTCACCGTGTTGCACCCTCACCCCTCCTGACTCCTTCCCTCCTTCTTCACCCCTCGGTGCCGTCTCCTTTCCCATTTCTCGCTTGCCTCCCTCTCCACTCTGACAGTGTTTTAATGAGTCCGATGAGTGCACTAATTCTCTCTCACAGTGGCAGGGTAATGTGTGTTCACTGATGCTAAATGGCTCTCTGACTTTGTTTCTCTGTTTCTGCCCCCTCCCCCTTTCTCCCGCACTTTCTTCTTATCTTTTCCCTGAATGCTTCTCTTTATTTCAACCACTTTATCATTTCCTGCTATCCGTCTCCCTCTGTAACCCTTTTCCCTCTAATATCTATTCTCTCAAACTCCTACTTTATTTGTTTCATCTATTTCATTCTCCCTCTCTTTCCCGTTAATCTTGTTCCATCCTTCTGTCTGCATCTTTCCTTTCCTCTTACTCACTCTTCAACGCTTCACCCCTTTCCACTATACTGTTTCCTCTCTGTAAATCCTTCTCGGCCCTCTCCGTCCCCTCTCCCCCTACTCCACCTCACTCTTCCTCCATCTATCTGTCTGACTACCCTTCTCTCCCAGTTACGATCGCAGCTGTTCCCAGCATCCACCCCCGCTTTCCCGTGGCGTGGCCCCCCCTCTCTCCCTCGCGCTTCCCCGTTCCCTCGCTTCGGAGGACAGCCGGCAGACGCTGCACAGCGCCTCCTCCTCCTTCACCGACAGGGAGAGGTAATGAGTCGCCTCACCAGCTCTGCACAGTCTGAGAGTGTGTGTGTGTGTGTGTGTGTGTCTAAGTCTATGAGTCTGATCTGCATGTGTGAGTCTCTGTGCACCTCTGGATTCACATTTGTGTGTGTGTGTGTATGTGAAGAAGCCTTATTACCTCTTTGCACGCACTGTAAGGATCTGCATGGAGTATAATTGGACAGTAGTGCTATTCTCCGCGGAGTAGGCCTGGAGTGTTGGTGCTGCTGGAAGAGATATCAGTGTTTTAAACTCGCTCTCCAGATGAGTCATTGTGGGCCCGTGAAAAGGTTCCCAGCCACCGTCCATGCAGTGATGCTTTTATTTGAGGGTATTTAAAGTTAATCTCAATCAGGATAATTATAGAGCTGCACTCCAGTTCTCCTTCTCACTTCCTCCCCCCATCAGCTTTTCCTCCTCCACCACCATCCTCTTCCTTCTTCTCTTCCGTCTCTTCCCCTCGCCACCCGCTCAGTCCCCTGTGATGCAGTTTTCCGTGTGCATATACGCCGCTTTCACAGCTTCAGGCCGTTGTGTTCCACTTCTACTCTCCTCCTCCTCTGCCTTTTTCTCCTATCATCAATGCTCCTTAGCTTCCATAAAACCCTTCCCTCCTCCTTTTTTTTTTATATTTACTTCTCCCTCACTCTTCTTCTCTGTGTCTGTGTCTTGCTGCGTCAGGATCCCAGTAGTGAACCTCTGAGATGACTGTTTTTCCATATGGTAAACTTTATACGGAGCCTGAGGAGGAACATCAACATGACCAGAGGGTGTGCCCGGAGTGCTGTTTTATTTTCTCTGAAACTGTGAAATGAATTCAGGGATCCCAGGTATCCAGCCATCACAAAACTCCCTGGCTTCCCTGAGGTCTGAAAACATCCAAACTCATCTCCCCGCTTCTCACCTCTTGCTTCCATCCCCTATACTTGCTGTAAATTTCTTTTGTGGTTCTGCGTCACTGTGACCTGTTCTGTTTTCCACCCTTTGTACGGCCCCGAGCTCTGCCAAGCTCCCGATAGCGCCTCGCTTCGACCTGCCATAGCTAATTCACAAACAAGCAGATTAACAGCCATGCAACATCCCATTACCCCTGAAATCCCCTACCTGTGCTTCCCCAAATGTTTCCAGTGATTCGGCTGCACATGTGAAGCTGTTCAGTATCAGTGCCAACCCAGCAGACGGCTCTTTTCATGAAATGACAAATTCAGTTCAGTTTAGCAGGCACATGTCTGGCTTGTAAACGGTTAAAAATCCATTCTTAGCATCTCCAAACGCTGAACGGGGTATTTCACAAAGCTGTTTGGCACGGCTGTAGCCAACAGGCAATGTGTTTAACATGTCACGCTCCAAAAACTGCTGTTTATTCCCCGCTTTGGGCGCCTGAAATGCAAATAGTGTGGCTCTTTTCCTCTGCAGTATGGAGAGGGGGCTGTTTTGTTTCTGTTTTTTCCTTAATTATATCGGGCTAACGTTCACCTCTTTGTCGAGCCTTTGTGAGCACACTTTGTTCCTCCTGGACTGGGTGGAGTACCTCGAGAGGTGGAGGTACAGTATACCAAACGTGAATGAATGGATAGAAGAACCATCTCAGTTCAAAATCAATGTTTCCCAAAGGTTCGGATGGAACAGACAGATTTATGTTGTCATGGAAATGAGCATCAGTGCGCTGCACATGTGATCAAAGGACTGATGTTGCTACAACAAGATTTATTTTCAGTATCTCAATCTGGAAAACTAACCCACTATCACTTCCCTTAATATCATATTATCAGCTGACTTGAGTGCACCAAGGGAAAGTAGTACATCTCCACTGAATCTGCATGTATACAGTAAGAAAGTCTGTGAGATTTGCTTCAGATCTTTTATTTATAAAGTGTCTATTTTATCTATCAGTGAGTGGCGTCTTATTGAATGTCTCAAAGCCGAATGCCACTGTGTGTTTGCCGACTTTTCTAAGCAGCTTTGAGACATGAACCCCCAGCTATACACATTTCCACTACAGACATAGTGCTACTGGCGTCATGCGTGGCTCGTGCATTCCTCCAGATGTCCAGTCTTGTGAATTTTAGTAGCATTCCTGTAGAAATGTGGTCTTTCTGTACCATGGAAGTTCAATAAATACTCAACACTGGCGTTTTAGCTTTGTGTCTATCTGTTTATTTCTGTGCATGCCGAATGAATTCCCCCGGGAGCGGTGCAATCCGCATTGCTTTATGGGAAGGATAAAGCTTACACTGTGCATTTTAATAGCTACCCCTGTATCCTAATCTTTCATCCCCTGAAGTGAACATTTAGTCCACTGCCTTGCATTGATTCTGAACTACGGGCCTGGCATGAAAAAGTCCTGCATGTGCCAATCATGTTTTTTACCAGTGAGGAGCAGCTGAAAAGGGGCGAAGAATAAGGCGGCTGCTTGCTTCTGAAGCTTTTCCTTATCTCCTCACCTCATACGGATTCCTCTCGCTTTAGAAAGATTAACAGGATGCTAAGCAAGAATTTCCCCTGTGCAGTTTTTCAAATAGATGTCAATAAAATCGAGGCGGGCAGAGGGAGAAAAATGCCACTCGAGTGTGTTGAGATTCGTCCCCAGTCTGCTGAACAGCTAGTGTTTCCATCTCCTCCGGGCATTTCACTGATCAATCAAACTAATTGATTGGCTGGCTTCCACTTGTGCGTTTTAATGGTTGTCAAGTTATGAGACACATTCACGGGGACACTGCGGCAATCTGTAACCACAACGGACAAACAACTAATGTAGAAGTTGGGTGTGAACTCAAGCATGCAGAGTCAGTGCTCACATGCTAAAAGCTATAATAAAACACAACACGGCCCAATCTGCCACTTTCTCTCCAAACTAAGTATACACCAGCCGCTACCCCACTTTCACTCAAAAACACCTTGAGAGGTGTACAGCTGTTAGAATTCACACTTCTGATCGGTAAAGTATGTGAACCAATGACGATCACACTGACTGAAATTAACACCACTATTTATAGAGATGAGGAGGGGAGTTGGGAGGAAGCGGGGTGGCGGGGTGGCGGGGTGGCGGGGACTGAGAAAGATGCAGAGTTAAATGAAACAGGGTCATAATTTTCCTGTCTACTGCTTTTTCACTATAGCTGATGGTCAGCTAATTGCCGCCATTAATGTCATGGAGGATGACATCTTGAAAACTGGATCAAGAGTGAGAGAAGGACAGGACGGGTGCGATTAAGGCAATTTTAACTTGGTGATCGAGGTACAAGGAAGGGTGGCAGGCAATTTCAACAGGCAATTTTGACATTGAAATAGAAGCTCGTGGCCAAACATCCTCAAATGAAATATGAATGTGCTCGGTGCGCGTGTGGATGCATGTGTAGTCATGCTGGTAACGCACAGGGGAAGCCTCAGCTCTATAATACATTAGTCTCTTTGGGGACATGCCCTAATTAATGGCTTGACCTCCTAACGGGTAGCCCCCTTCTGCGAGTTAACATTTAGCCGTGCACCCTCCAGAGATGCACTTTGAAGTGCATTTAATAAAAGAAGTGACAGTGACATTAATGAGGCAGTCAAGTTGCACGGCTTCATTTTATTTTTCAACAATTTATATTCTGATTTTATACATGTCTCAACTCAGCAGAGAAAAAAAATACAAAGCAACATAGAATTAATCTAAACCAAAAGAAAGCATTTTAAATCAACAAAGATGCACACACACACACACATAGGCGTCAAATACACTGATTCCTGTTTCTGGACAAAGGCAACTGACTCCTGCTGCACACTACTCTGTCTCCATGAGTTACAAGTGCTATGTGTGTGTGTATTTACACTGACAGTCCGCCTGTTAGGCTTTAAACAACTGCAAGAGTGGATGTCACACCTGTTTTACCCGTCAGCCAGTGTGTGTTTGAATCCATCAAGTGGAGATCTGGTGACTAGAAAAGTTCCCATGAAGCTTCCTGGTTGTACTGTAGCAAGTGTGCGTGAGGAGGGTGTCTGTGAAACAGTGGTCACATCGCTTAATGTATCCGTTTGTCCGTCAACATGTCCATGTGTCCGTTAATTAGTGAGAGTGTCCATCAGTGCCACTGTCGCCACATCTCAATCTCTTGTTCTCAGTTGGACTTGGACCAGATCTTCCCACTGCCACGCAGCCTGGGCAGGAAACAGTCAATAAAGAATACTGAGTTTGTTTGTTTGAGAAGTAATTTAATGGCTTTACATGCTCTACTGAAACAACACATTGCTCATGCAACCTGGCTGCAAAAGTGCCTTTGTGTTAAAATGTCTAACATTAGGGTTTTTGCCTTTGAATGAATCTTCCCATTCCAGCAAACTAAAAGGAATTTTGGCAACAAACCTATTTCTAATAATAACTGCTGTATCAGTCCCATCCCTTAAATAGCTTTATAAAGAAATGGTGTCAAAACCCATTTTTAATTCGAGGATTGAGGTTAAGCTATCATTAATTTCGACTTTTAAACGTTGAGTGGATCTTCATTCGAATGAAGAGCAGCTGCTGAGTGATGAAAATTACAGGGCTCTATGCTTCATGAAAATGTGACAGGCAGCTAGGAAATAATCACTGCTTTCAATGCAGCAAGAACAACATAAACAGCAGACATGAAAAGCATCTCGTCTGATCACTGGAGGGGGAAAGGGTTCTTTCAGGAAACAAACACGCAGGGCATTTGTATATCCAGTGACATTTTACAATCCAGGACAGATGTGAAATTAGCCATCGGTAATTGGGCCGGATGGAAGCGGAACAGAAAAACAAGAGTCCCTGATAGCAGGGTTATAGTACCACTGCAAAACACTGATGTGCATCTGATAATAAAGCTACTTCATGCAGGCAGAGACACACAAACACAAACACACACACACTCATACGCAGACAAACCACTTACACCAGCAGCTGGCTTTTTACCGTTTATTGAAAAAATGAAAACATAGTGGCTCTCTGCTGAATTAACTTCCGCTCTCAACAAGAACACTGGACTAATGGCTTTAACTTAGTGTTTGAAGTAGTCTTTATAGTGCCAAGGGTATACCTATGGAATTTCACATTTATAAAACAACTTTCAAAAATCACAGTTACAAATTACTTTACAGAGCAAAAAAAGAAGAATCAATAAAAGAAACTTAATGTAAAAAACCTCCACAGCCAGCTTTTTGTTCCAGTTTTGTGGCTTGTGGGAATGAATGCACATTTCTTGCTAAAACAACCTCAACACAAGAATGCTCCAACAATTCTGAATAAAACATCATTTCAGTCAATTATTATTATTCTACATGGCCAAACATATTTTATGTGTTCAATATGTGAAACATTTAGCCATGAAAGAAATGAAAGCAATTTCTTTGCAAACTCCAGGTGGTTGCTTTTATAAAGAAAGTTCTGGATTTGTGCACACAATATTTGGCTGCCGGCTTTGAGTAGCCACAAAATCACAAAGGTGATGTGACAGTACTCACCCTTTCACCTTTGAACTTTTTTTGCCTGGTTGTCGAGGTTCCTGAGAGGAGGCGGGGTCACGTGGCTCCGCCGGTTGGTCTGCGTCCTGATTGGAGGCGGCTCCCGCAGGGGCGGGGCCTGACGATGGAGAGGCAGCGCTGGCCTTTAACGTCTTCTGTAGGTTTGACACCTGAAAACATAAAAATGAAAAAGAGCGAGAGAATGAAAATACAGCTCTAAAGAGGAGGACAACGTTCTTTCAGTCTGTCTCAGAACTATAAACAACAGTCAGTGAAACAGGTTGTGCCTGCTTTTACCTGTTCCTGTTCATACTGGCAGTCAATCCCTTCCAAAATCTACTGTCACCGTTTGTTGAAAAGATGAGGCTTAGTTGAAGCTAATATGAGCTTCATAGTTAGTCAAATAAAGGTCTCCCAAGGTTCCAGTGCATTTAGTACACGACTCCCTCTTTTGTGTTCGACAGACTGCAACCTTGCTGCTCTCTTGTATGCAGAGGGAAGTTCAGGCAAAGACGACCATAACCTTGGAAGACCCGCTTGATTTTTCTAAGTCCAGACTGACTGTCGAAGCAATCACACATCAGCAGTGAAATTACTGTTCAAGTCTGGTACGAATACTAATAATAGAGAGGTGTGTCAGTGCGTTTGATTGATAGCAACTGGCAGGCTGGCAGTGTATTGGTGTTACACTGAAGGCAACAAAAGGAAAGTAAACAAACTTGCACGGAGGCTAGTTGTCAGTCAAATTAATGTAAAGCTAGGGGGCAGTATCATTAAACCAGGAAATGCTAAATAAAAAGTATTTAAAAGTATTTATTTGGCAGTTTTTCATGTTTGTTTTTTTTTGTTTTGTTTTTTTGAGTTGTTCTTAAAACGTTTTTGTGTGTGTCCTGCTGAGGATGGCTGCTGCCATCAAGGTGTGTCATTGCTGTGGGGTGGAGGTGTCTGGTCCGGTCTAGGCAGGTGATACATGTCTAAGTAACATCCACATGAATGCCAGGTCCCGAAGTTTCAGAGCAGAACATTGTATTGTCACAAGATGGTCAATGTTATTTACTTCACCTTCAGTGGTTTTATTTTTATGCCTGATCGGTGTACATACAACAACCAAAACAAATCAGTTTCATTTTAGTTGGACGTTCGGACAACTGTGATTTTGTCACACTGAAAGGGATCTTCATGTGGCTAGTAGGAACCATTCACTATTCATAGAAGGTTCTGATTATTATTAAACACAGATGAGATGGAAAAGGGGAAATGCAAATTATCCAGGAGCAACAACAACAACAAAAAACATTTACACTCTTTCACATTTACTGGATTTTCTGAGTAAGTGTGACTAACCTCGGTTTCCACTTGGACCTTAACCTTTAGCTGGCTCTCTCTGTACTGGTTTGCCCTCGACACCTGCTCCTCGATGCCACACAGTACTGCCTCACATCCTGTACACCTGAGAAAGAATAAAATGTATGGATGGGAGGTAGACTGAGTTAGGAAAACAAATAATTGAGACATAAATCTAGTGTGTGTGTGCATAGACTCATAGGTGGGACACTGACCACTCCTGCAGCGTGTTGATTATGTTGGGGAGCTCGTTGGGTCCGAGGTCCCGACCCACGCTGCAGTCTACCTCCACCTGCTGGTTCCTCTGGTCCAGTTTGCCCTGGATGATGTCACAGTAAACAGCCTCGATCAGCAGGTCCTCCAGCTCCCGCACATTCTTCAGCTCAAGCTGCTGCAGGAGCAATGAGTACGGCAGGCACTTAGGGGGGAAAAAAGACATAAGGAGACTTTAATATTCTCCTTTGTAAGGTCTAGGTAAACAGACAGCCAATTTCCTTCCTCCGAAAATGTTACAGTTAAAATTCTAATTTGTTTAAATGTCACTGCAGGAGGAAAATGAAAGGAGTCTGAAATGAAACAATCCTTCGCTGAGCAATTAGAGAGTTCAAGCCCACATGTAGGGAAATCAGTGACATGTTAAGGAGAAAAACAGGGAGCAGGAGTGAAAGGAGTAATGTTAATGGAAAGTGAGATTAAGCTAAAGGAAAAAAAAAAGGACAGCACTGGTGAGAATAATGAATCAATTATTTATCAGGTGCAGAGAAAGAAAAGGGCATAAGGAGAGGCGCAGTATAGCTGGAAAGTGCCAAGGAGTGTGCCTGAAGAAATGCCGTGATACTTAATCATGTAGATGGAGAGGTAGGTATAAGATCTAAAAATGACATGAACAATAATAACTTTTTCTTGAAGAACTTGAGGCTTATTTGTTGTTTTACTTCTAATTTATCGGATATAAATACAGCCACTTTAAGAAGCCTGCAGCAATGTGGTGACTGCAGAATTTTATTTTCCTCATTCTCAAGACTTAAAAGAAAAAAACAAATCAATAAAACATTACAGTTCATCTGCACTTTTATGTAAAAACTAGAAGATACAATAATGGACCTATACCTTGAGGTTTGAAGCCAAGCTGATGATGGACAGATGACGGAGTTTGTTCCTCTGCGCTGGGGTCAATTCTGGAAGAGAGGCTGCTCTCTCTAAAGCAGGGGACAAAGATATAGAATAAAATAAGAGACTCGATGGATAATATTCCAGAGCTGACACTTTGCTGAGGGTCACACGTATAATTGAAGCACCACTTTATTACTTTGCAGTGTAAGATTACACACAGGTGAGTGTGAAGCTGTTTAAGCAGTCAGAGAACAGAGTCAGGAGGAAGTCCGGCTCCAGTGACTGTGACTCCTGCTGACTTGCTCCGCAGGTGACAGGACTCACACCCCTTGAGACGGCAGCTCTGACAGCTCCCCTAAGGGCTCCACTACACAGCTTTATGAAAGTAAAATGGCTCCACGAGTCGACGGTACGGCTCGGAAGGAATGGGAACAATAAAGTAGGCTACATTCTTTTTCCAGGTGTAGGAACCTGTGGTCCTCTCAATTCTTCCCCTCTCTGGAATTTAAATTTACGGAGTTGTTTTGCAGAAGAACTCTCCTAACAGATCAACCTTTTTCACCTCAGCCATAAAGGTGCCATGTCCGAACGTGGTACAGGCCCGCGCTATCGGACCTCCCTGATGCTCTGGACGTCATCTGAGCCACAAGGGGACAGATTTACAGTTCTCTGGAATTTCACACCCTCTTTCTTCTTCTAATCTTCCTCTTTTCACTTGAGGAGACATCAATACGATCCCAGGAATTAAAGGGGGATCTTAATGAAAGACTCACCTTTTTGGATTCGAAGGACAAAGTCTAGAAGCCTTAATGTGATGTTCAATTATGTTTTAAACTTGTGATGTACTAATTTTCTTTTTTAGAGACGAATGCAAACATACCATTTTAACAGGTTTTGCCCCCCCTCTCTTGGAATGACCAAGAGAGCGAAACACTGATAAGCCGGTCGTAAATAACTTTCTTTCCCCAGAACCAGACTCTGATATGCATTTTCCTCTGAAAAGCACCTAAGTTTTATAATATGACTATTGAAAATGTAATAACCTGGTAAGTTATATATTATTGTTCAGGAAGTGCTTACGATCACAATGAGACGATTTTGATCATTGTACGATAATGCTAGCCCAAATTCACATAATTTGTCACAGTAAGGCTGGATCAACATTGCCATCAAGTGGCTATCTTTAAAAGTATTTTCTCTCTTTTAATCAATTGTTGAAGTTAAATAATGTTGAACCTTAGATATGTTCTTATACTAATAGTAGCTATTAGTTGAAATCATAACTGTTGGAATTGTTATTTTAGAAACCCCGACCTTTTATTATTAGCAAAATGTCAATGTAAAGAGAACTTGAGTTTATTAATTTATTGATGCTTTTGAGTTACTTTGATGTAGTCATTCATCTTGTCATGTTGTAATGTTGAGTGTTGTCGCATACGAAAAACATTGCTAACGAGTCATGATGGGTGATGGAATGATTCAATTTAGTAATATAAAATAGGTTAAGAAGATCAGGCAATAAGACATCTCGAAACAAAGGAGAAGGCGTTCTCTTCTCTTTCCGCGCGAAGATTCTGGAAACCCGATCCAAAACACGCCCTGAATAATTAACTCATAAAACCAGAGAGACGCTCCCATTTCTCTGCACCTTTAGGACTTTTATACTTTGGCTCTTTCCGCCGCTCTTTCTCCGGACTTTTATACTTTCAGACTTCTTTGCACTTTCTCCGGACTTTTGCACTTTCCACTTTACGTACACGTTTATACTTAGTAACTTTAAGAACAACTTGAATATTGACAATACGGTCCTTTTCAAGCTCTTTTTGTTTCTCGTCGGATGTTTTTCCCGACGTACGATTTTTATAGTGACTTAAATATTTTTCTAGCTTTATTCATTTTATACTCTACGAACCGAAGTACTAACCAACATCGTTTATAAGTTAGCCAGCGTAGTCAGCTGGGATATCAGAGAAAGACCCAATCTCTTCGACGGATCAAGAAATCAAGAAGCTGTTGCCATAGCAACGACATCAAGAAGACGTGACGATCCGACTTCTTTCTTCAAACACAAAGACATTGCCAAGTGTCATCTGCCTTTGACTGAACACCTACAACGCTCTCAAGCAAAGCTGGGTGTTGGAGTTGCAGACCAAGCAACAAGTCCTATCTACCGGTCCCAGAGAGACCTGCATCAGCTGTGCCGTTTCGTCACTGACCACCTCGTCACACCGACGCTCCGCCATCACCGACGCCGAGAAGACTCTACGGAAAAGTAGGCTGAATCGTTCCTACCGCTTAAGACAAAGAGTTGGTGTCACTACTTTGAAACTCCCTACTAACATCTTTTAGAGAAGATTAATTAGATTAGGTATAAAATCCATTCCCTTTAGTTTAGGACTTAAACACCTCCATCTCTCACCATCGCTCCAGAAATTATTTCATACCTTATTATATTCGTTCATTTGATTACACTCCTATATTCTATTAGTCCCTCATTTATTCATAGTTGTCACTTTATTAAATAAATATTTGTTCACACTTAAGAAGTTGTTTGTGATGTTATTTTACGGCAGAGAATGACTGGTACAAATTGTAGTAAAGGATTCACTCCTTCAGATATGCAAATTATTGAACTGAGACTGATAAACTGATTTAAACCGTGTTCTTCCTACGATAACAGGAGGTGGTGCCCTAACGAGACATTTAAAAGGTGTAGACTACCCTACATATTAATGGTGCAGCCGCGTGAGGCTACGTATACCTGATTTCTCTGCAGTAATTTCATATTACAGACAAAACTCAACTGTGACAATTAAGAGTTAATGCCGATCTTGTGTCCGCTGAGCGATCCAACATCGCTGCTTGTTCGCTGTGCTTCGGTTGTGTATGAGCTTTCTTTATTGAGTCACTACCTTACTTTAAACGTGTAAAAGAAACCTTGCAAGGATAAAATTGAGCAATATTTAATGAAACAACGTCGCCGTACGTTATGTCTGAGTCGAGTCGCTGCGAGTTTCCAGGACTCTGAACTGTTTGCATGCTAGAGTGTTGTAAGCACGCTCTCTTTAAAAGGCCTGTTGGTGGGTTATCAGTTGTTGCGAAGTTCCAAAACTGATCGTCGCCCTGAATATTAGTCCACTTTGCTGCGAGGTTCCAGAAAGTTTGACATATTCAGACCCTCTTGTGTTTTCTGGTTAGATCAGCTACCTAACCCAAAACAGCTGTTTTAAAGACAGTGAAAGAGGCTATATTTTCCCCTCTTAAGTGATGAGACGGGTTGTTGCTGTGGTAACGAAATTCTTACCACACGCATATTTGTGAAAAGAGGAGTAAACTCCTTAAGTTGTGCTCGTGAACGAGCTGAATTAACCCTGTGCTGGTTGTCTGTCCAGGTGAGCTGGAAAACTTTTTGTGTTGAAACTTTAAAGAAGGCCGCCGTGCCCTAGAGTTTCTCTTGTGTGAAAAGTGAATTTCTCGCTGCTGAGAAATTAACCCTGTCGTGCCCAAACTGACACTGAGTCAGATTCTGTTTGAACAGGGCGGTCTTTCAGTGGGCGGAGCTAAAAACGCCCCCTCGTGACGCCTAAAACGTAACTTCCCTACATTTGTAGACGTAACTTCCCTACATCTGTAGAGTAAAATAAACGACACCGCCTCTGGTGGTTGATTTGACTAATTGCATTCGACTTGCAAACATGGAAGGTCTGAGCTTGTATAGACAGAGCCTAAAGTAACTCACTCTATCACTATTGAACTAGTGGTTTTGTTAAAAACTAAAACTAAAAACTAAACTTCCTTGAGATATACTATTAATCCAATTTACTAAACTAAGTTTATTTGATTACATGTTTGAAGATATATAAATTATCAATGTTATTTGGAAATTGTTAAAAACTAAACACATTATATAATTCTGTGTTTACAGATTCTCATAAAGGCTAAAGCCACTGTGTGTCAACATACACACAGGCTATTGAAATTGAATTTGAAATTAAATCAAGATTTAATTACTTAATCTATTCCATAAGGGAAAAAGAAATTATTAATCAAAAAAAAATTTTTTAAACTTTTCTAATTTTCTTAAAATTACTCATTCGAGTTCTTTTTAATTTTTCCATGTTTTTCCACCCTAGAGTTGCTCACTGCTGAAACACAAAGTACTACTGACTGTAAGTTTCAAAATTACCACAACTAATCATGGAGGACCCAACCGGATCCTTTCCCTCCAGTTTAGGAAATCCCTCCGAGAGCCTAGATTCAGCATTGATCGATCTGACTAGCAAATTGATGCCTGGATATGTAAATCAGATCCAGGAAACAAAGCCCTCTGATCTAGAAGAAATAATGTCTGTGCTCGTGTGCCAAGCTTTAACTGAAAAACTTAAAGATAAAGATCTAACTAAAATGTTAGGAAGCATGGCTATTGTCATGGCAGCGCAACTTAAACAGTCAGCAAAGTTGTTGGAACAAAGCCAAACTAAAATTAGGGCCCAGCAACAAGATAATAAAGCCCTCAAAAGACAACTTGATGAGACTAAACAGTCTTTAACTGCGGCAAAGGAACGCAAAAATGACTTAGAGTCTCAATGTAACACCAAAAGGGGGGTAGATAATAAATCGTCGGACGACGAAGGTACAGAGTTTGAAAGTAGGAATACTAGACTCAAACAAATCCTCCAATACCGCGAGCAGGAGCTAGCGGAAACAAAAGATCAGATTCAAGAGTTGAGTAAACTTCTCATCCATTCTGACAATTGTCTTAAAGACGCACTAAATGAAATAAAAGACCTAAAGATTAAGCTCAAAGTCCACGACCGAGCTAGAGAATTTGAGAAAAATCGCTTCCTCCATTTACAACAGGAACTAGAAGAAGTCCGGGACAATGCTAGAGAATCCCGACGACAACAAGCAAGGACAGAATCAGAGCTGGAAGAGGTTAAAAGAGAGTTAGAATACTCCCTTGAGTTAGGCCTACACCAAGGAGAAGCTTTGGGTGCAACGCACCACAGGTACACTCAGGGAGACCGTCCCCCTCCTCATCCTCCGCCGCCCCCTGCTCTCAACCTTCATACTCGGGTTAGCGCAGCTATACCTGACCAATTTAGGGAGACCTTGTCCCCCAAACCTCACTCATCTTTGGACACTTATCATTCACAAGGTCCTTCCGACAGAGACCTGGATAAGATTGCCCGCAACATAACCCGCTTTGAGCCCAAAGCTGGTGAAACTCATGACACTGATGCTTACCTCAAAGACATAGAGTTCTATTTGAGGAAATTCCCAAATGCTACAACTGATGACAGGATCTACCTAATCAAGGTAACCTCAAGCCATCAAGTTAGCAGATTCATCGAGCGACAACCTCACCATAACAAGGAAAGATATGGAAGCCTCTGCGAGGTACTAAAAGAGGAATTCTCTGGCTACACGCCACAGACAGGTCTTGCAGCTGCTCTAGCTGTCAAACAAGGAAGACAAGAATCTCCACAAGAATACTATCAGCGGCTCCACGAAGCCTATTTTGGTTCCAGAAACGACATACAGATGGAAGAAGAAATGCACTTCAAATCTGTGTTCGTGCAAAACCTCCATCCCTCAACTAGCCATCACCTCGGAGTCATGGCATGTCCAAAAACCCTCACTAGTCGCCAACTGCGTGAACTAGCCATGAAAGGGTTTGCAAAACAAAAAGAAACCATGGGGAAACCATCAGAACCCCACATCCTGAGTATCAACACCAGGTCAATTCCCTTGGAGTTAGAAGGAGCTCCGAAGAGAGCACCTTCGCAGCCCACCACGAATCCTGCTGAACCATGTCAACCTGTCACCAGGCCATATCCTTCCTTTCAACAAAAGAAGCAAGGCCGCTGGCATTCACAGTCATCCTGGTCTGACAGAGGTCAGAACCAACCACGCTTTGAGAGAAAGCGGAAGCCTCCTGATTTCCGCCGAGACAGGCCCCCACGTAACCAGTGGAAGGACCGCCAACCTCGTGCTAATAGAGGACATGATCAACGTGACTTTCGAAACACTCCCTTTAGGGACCAGGAACATCATGATCAGAGCTCCTCTGATGAGGAAGCGACAGATCAGAACAGGCGAACTAGCCAACAAAAGAGAAACAGCACTGACGGTAAGTATAATCAATCAGGTCTGACCAAGAAAGATCTTGAAGCCATCAGGCAAATGATTGAAAATATATTCAAGGAAGAAAAGAAGGTCGACGTCTTTTCTATAGCTTCAGCAAATCCAAAACCTTCTCCTCAGAAGAATCCATACGACCAACCAAACGTTGTTGTGGAAGAAGTCTACTTGGGCCCCGAAGAAACTGACCAGCTGCCTCAGAATCAGGCCCCAACACTCTCAACCACTGCGCATGAACAATCAGACGCAGGAAGAAAGAAAACAACCCCTCCTTGTGCACTTCTGGTAGTCCAGTCGGACTCAAAAGAAGAACCATTCAAGGAGGACTCTTTGATCACTCAAGGTGAGCCACCTTTCCAACAGTTCTTGTGCCACCTCACAGAAAAAGGAATCGCTCGAAAATTCTACTTGCCTACTACACTTGAAAACGAGCTTGAACATGAAGCACTCCTTGACACTGGTGCAGATATCACCCTGATGTCATCAACACTTTTCGACAAGTTGCAAATGGTAACACACCAATCCAACAAGAACTTGAAATTGCAGAGCTGTTCTCTTGACGCTCAACCATATTCTTCCACAAGCACCGTCTTGAAGGCCATGGCAGTGATTAACTTCACTATTGGACCAATGAGCCTTGTCCACCCCGTGTATGTGTCTCCCCTTGACACCATTCCTCTTCTAATCGGAAAAGACCTCCTTAACCGATTTGAGCCATTGATTGACTTCAAGCGTTTGAAGATCTGGGCACAGGTTCGCCGACCTCTGCCTATTTCTCTTTCCCATGCCACTGCAGCTCAGTGCTACACCCTTGAGACAAGGACCTTGACAAGTGACAACCTACCTGACAAAAGACAACCAACCAAGGTTGATGAAGTGTCAGAAGAAACGAACAACATCCAGCCACCACCCTTGTGGCCCAAAGAAGAACTTCTGTCTCAGAGAGACACTTTCTTGTGCACGTTGACCAGTTCTCTTGAAGCACACAACTACAACCCTCAGGTAGTAAAAGGCATCAAACTTGAAGATGCTGATGTCAACGATGTGATCTTGACCCCCTGGACTGATAAATCAGCCATCAGCCGAGAGCTGTATAAGTCCTTGTCACGGACAAATCCAAATCTTCCGTTTGTGAAGAAATCTTTCCGCTTCCCTTTAGATCCCACACCTCAGGCGATAGCGACCGCCGACGGGATCTGCACCTTAAAGGTGATATGGAACCACAGGGAGCTGAATCATCTTTTTCTGGTCGTTCCTGACCTACCACACTCTGTCCACATTGGCAGTGATGTACTTGTCAGACTTACTGCTCAAGTGGACACGATCAAGCACATTCCATGGTCTCAGACAGGACTACGAGGTGAAACCACCCTTCCTGACCATGATGACATGAAATCAAGACAAACAATTCATGAAGCGAGCCAGGTGGCCAACGAATGCCACCCGCACATACCTGCTAAAACAAAGGACGTGTCTATACACCACAGAAGACCGTTCAAAAACAAAGAGCTCAATGACCTGCCAGATACTTTGGCCAAAACAGGTGCCCCTGACGGGTATCCCTGCACACTTGACACTGGATGTTTTGCCCACCCTCCCACCCCAATTGTCTATGCTCCTCGAATCATCAAGGGCCTTCTCGTCCATGTCTCCGACGCACTCACTTCTCCTGAGTTCGTGGTGCCTCAGAGCCACAGGGGGGTAATGCCAATGCATGCCCTTGACTCTCCATGCGCAGGCCACAAAAGAATCAGAGCAACCCCACACAGAGTGACAGGGTTCTCACCTTTTGAAATGACAACTGATAGACAGATGATGCTTCCACAGCACCTGCTCTACCAGCCAGACGAGGCCAACATTGCAACGGCATATACAACCCACCAGTATATGACCGACCTAAATGCTCACCTCAAAGCCACCTTCGCCTTTGCCCAGAAAAACTTGGACAAGAGCGCAGAAGGACACAAGGCCTGTAACAACCAAAAAGCGTTCCATAACAAATTACAAGTGGGGGACCAAGTCTCTTCCGCCGTGTACCAAAACAAGGTTAGCAAAGGTCAAAAAGAGCCAATCTTCAAATGGGTTAATCGCAACCAAATTAAACCACACAAAAACCCCATGGGACTTGTCGGGGACTCCAACGTCCTAATTATGTCATAAACGATAAGAAACATTTAAAACACCCAAGAGTGCCAATCGATAGTGAAAAAAACAAATAAGATTGCTGTTAACGTAAACTACTAAAATTAACTGTAAGATAGGTGTCCTATCCTAATCCACCAAACTCGATTTACTTTCCAAGTTAAAATCGACATAATCAATTAGCTACAAGTGGGGGTCAAACACCTCACACAACATAGTTCCCTTTTGGGCTCAACTCTATACATTTAACAGAACCCTAACCATGTGTGTTCTTTTCATAAAGATGATTTGGCTGATCACCAATTATCGACTGCACACCCAAAATTTTATTTGTTAAGTTGAATTCTCGCAAGGTATGTAGGAAAAACTTTCCTACAACCACTGATCTGACCAGCTGGGCTGGTAAGAAATGGACCAGGGAAATTATAGAACATGCTGAAGTAGACACAACTCATGTCGCTGTGGTTGCAGAAGTTCACTGTCACACAATCAAAACTGAATGGGTATGTTGAGAGACCTAAATGGTTCATTGGAATTATTTCCGATTGCAGACATAAGAGCACAAATGTACAGACAACGAAACGAGTTGCAACTGTAATAGAATCATTGAAGAGCACCATTCTGGTGGTTAATGCTCATAGTGAAGCCTTGAGCAAGACTATCCATGCGATAGTCTCTATTTTCTTAATAGTGTCTGTTGACTATGCTCATACACAACTGGTTAGCATGCTAATGACAGATATGTTGCGAGAGATCCTCAATGGACAGCCTAGCCATTAGTAAGATTTCCCCATATCTTATTCCTCTATCCCTAGTGCCAAACAAGCTATTCCCTGATATCCTAGAGCTAGCATCCTAGATAACCAAGTGATTCAGAAATTCAGTTAGGACTAGATAGTGACCCTGTACTAGATCCCTTTCCACTGATATTTTCCAAAAAAATTAAAATAAAATAAAAACACCAACTCTGGTCTTAAAGGCGGTTATCAAGTCAACGTCCCTTCGATGACAACAGGTCCCATCTTGTCGATCCGAAAGATCCCTGGACAGCGATCATTCGAATCGAGTGGGGGATATGTAGGAACCTGTGGTCCTCTCAATTCTTCCCCTCTCTGGAATTTAAATTTACGGAGTTGTTTTGCAGAAGAACTCTCCTAACAGATCAACCTTTTTCACCTCAGCCATAAAGGTGCCATGTCCGAACGTGGTACAGGCCCGCGCTATCGGACCTCCCTGATGCTCTGGACGTCATCTGAGCCACAAGGGGACAGATTTACAGTTCTCTGGAATTTCACACCCTCTTTCTTCTTCTAATCTTCCTCTTTTCACTTGAGGAGACATCAATACGATCCCAGGAATTAAAGGGGGATCTTAATGAAAGACTCACCTTTTTGGATTCGAAGGACAAAGTCTAGAAGCCTTAATGTGATGTTCAATTATGTTTTAAACTTGTGATGTACTAATTTTCTTTTTTAGAGACGAATGCAAACATACCATTTTAACAGGTTTTGCCCCCCCTCTCTTGGAATGACCAAGAGAGCGAAACACTGATAAGCCGGTCGTAAATAACTTTCTTTCCCCAGAACCAGACTCTGATATGCATTTTCCTCTGAAAAGCACCTAAGTTTTATAATATGACTATTGAAAATGTAATAACCTGGTAAGTTATATATTATTGTTCAGGAAGTGCTTACGATCACAATGAGACGATTTTGATCATTGTACGATAATGCTAGCCCAAATTCACATAATTTGTCACAGTAAGGCTGGATCAACATTGCCATCAAGTGGCTATCTTTAAAAGTATTTTCTCTCTTTTAATCAATTGTTGAAGTTAAATAATGTTGAACCTTAGATATGTTCTTATACTAATAGTAGCTATTAGTTGAAATCATAACTGTTGGAATTGTTATTTTAGAAACCCCGACCTTTTATTATTAGCAAAATGTCAATGTAAAGAGAACTTGAGTTTATTAATTTATTGATGCTTTTGAGTTACTTTGATGTAGTCATTCATCTTGTCATGTTGTAATGTTGAGTGTTGTCGCATACGAAAAACATTGCTAACGAGTCATGATGGGTGATGGAATGATTCAATTTAGTAATATAAAATAGGTTAAGAAGATCAGGCAATAAGACATCTCGAAACAAAGGAGAAGGCGTTCTCTTCTCTTTCCGCGCGAAGATTCTGGAAACCCGATCCAAAACACGCCCTGAATAATTAACTCATAAAACCAGAGAGACGCTCCCATTTCTCTGCACCTTTAGGACTTTTATACTTTGGCTCTTTCCGCCGCTCTTTCTCCGGACTTTTATACTTTCAGACTTCTTTGCACTTTCTCCGGACTTTTGCACTTTCCACTTTACGTACACGTTTATACTTAGTAACTTTAAGAACAACTTGAATATTGACAATACGGTCCTTTTCAAGCTCTTTTTGTTTCTCGTCGGATGTTTTTCCCGACGTACGATTTTTATAGTGACTTAAATATTTTTCTAGCTTTATTCATTTTATACTCTACGAACCGAAGTACTAACCAACATCGTTTATAAGTTAGCCAGCGTAGTCAGCTGGGATATCAGAGAAAGACCCAATCTCTTCGACGGATCAAGAAATCAAGAAGCTGTTGCCATAGCAACGACATCAAGAAGACGTGACGATCCGACTTCTTTCTTCAAACACAAAGACATTGCCAAGTGTCATCTGCCTTTGACTGAACACCTACAACGCTCTCAAGCAAAGCTGGGTGTTGGAGTTGCAGACCAAGCAACAAGTCCTATCTACCGGTCCCAGAGAGACCTGCATCAGCTGTGCCGTTTCGTCACTGACCACCTCGTCACACCGACGCTCCGCCATCACCGACGCCGAGAAGACTCTACGGAAAAGTAGGCTGAATCGTTCCTACCGCTTAAGACAAAGAGTTGGTGTCACTACTTTGAAACTCCCTACTAACATCTTTTAGAGAAGATTAATTAGATTAGGTATAAAATCCATTCCCTTTAGTTTAGGACTTAAACATCTCCATCTCTCACCATCGCTCCAGAAATTATTTCATACCTTATTATATTCGTTCATTTGATTACACTCCTATATTCTATTAGTCCCTCATTTATTCATAGTTGTCACTTTATTAAATAAATATTTGTTCACACTTAAGAAGTTGTTTGTGATGTTATTTTACGGCAGAGAATGACTGGTACAAATTGTAGTAAAGGATTCACTCCTTCAGATATGCAAATTATTGAACTGAGACTGATAAACTGATTTAAACCGTGTTCTTCCTACGATAACAGGAGGTGGTGCCCTAACGAGACATTTAAAAGGTGTAGACTACCCTACACAGGCTATTGGTTGATATTCAGCATAAAATTAGACATAATTATCATTCTTGTTATCTTGTGATCATCGTTCTTGTTGAAAGGTCCTGACGCATTACGCAGAGATCACATGAAGGCACAAAAAACATGTTTACTGTCCATTTACACAAGTTACTCTGCTACACAGAAAAGTCACCCAAACAGACGAAGGCATTCCAGTAGTTTTATCTGTGAATAACCTGCTGGCAGTGTGTCAGGTGAGGGTGTTTAAAGACTGTGTGTCAAGGTGCCTACCTTGCAGCAAAGAAATGCAGCTCATAATAAACGAGTTGCAGGGCCACCATATTACTTATTTACATTATGCTGTCACTGCAATACCTTTGTAGTCGCAGTAGGTTCCATAGGCAAAGAGGTTCAGGAGCTGGTACACTGGTGCATGAGGGCCATTCTCCAGCTGTGGTTCAGAGGGAAGATGAAAATAGCAAATGATGTGGCAGAAAATAATGAGAGACTAACCAAGAACTATGCAACTGCGTCTTATCTATGCCCAGTGAGCAACTCTAAAGAGAGGTCTCACTGTGAGTCAGTAAAAATAAGGAAGACCAGGCAAAGAGCTGATTGCTTAATGTAAATTCAAATATACCTGGATTAATCTGAGCAGGACTGCATTCATAACTAACATTAAATCTATCCCTGATGATTGTCTGAATCTCTCTTGATTAGATTGTAGCTCCTTGCTCAATATTCAAATAACAAAGTAAATGAAATCAACCGAGTTTCATTATCTCTGTTCTATTAAAGCAATTTTATTTCTTTCCATTTTAAATAGTTTCGTCTGTCATCCTAAACACCCTAGTGGATATCTATTATATTTAGCAAAAATTTCCTTCAGAGGTGGAAAAAAAAAACTGCGTCACTGCATTTTGTCAGTTTAGCTGGGTGTTTACCAAGTCTGAAGATGTTAATGGGCCTAGCTGCAGTTCATCTGGCTTCTATAATTACCACACTGATTTGACAAGAGTTATGCATGTCTGGAGAGCAGCCAAGAGCAAAAGAAAATGTTCTGTGCTGCTGAACCACAAATACTGTTTGAAAAGAGGACACGTTTGGAAATGCAAGCGTTTCTTTGTCCTGCAAGAGGAAAGCTTTGTGTGAGGGAAAAAAAAATTATTAGCCAAAAAATAAATAAATAAAAACAGATAAACACCTATACAAGCAGAAAACCACTGAGAAGAGCAGAGAGGTAAAGCCTTGTGCTACATTAAAAGGCAGTTGCTCTTTTGTCTAAGGTAACCTTATGACGGTAATTTTTAATTTGCCTATTGTCTCAACCACTAACAGATCTCACTTTATCCTTACTGCATTGCTCATTCTCCGTTTCAACTCTGCTTGTTTCTCTGTTTTATGTATTTGATAAAAACAGCGTTGCAGTTTTTATACCCGCTTTTCTCAGACGTTAAATATCTGACACAATGTCCTCTGCAATTATTAACTGAAGTGGTGCTTGTTTCCATTTTAGTTGCACAGACCTCGATACAGTCCTTTAATACATAAGGACAAATGCAATTTGATTGTATAGCTCCTAAAAGTGTCTGAAATTCTTAATAAATATTCTCTGCAAATACTCCCCTATACGCAGTTTCACTTGCAAAATAAGTAGTTAATTGTGTATTGACATGCAAGTTTAACATATAACATAAATAATATGTTATCCTGCGTACGATACAATGTGTGTTGATTGGGACTTTGATCAATGGGAGCACAAATGTATGCACTTTTCTGCTTACGTAGATAATAAATGTGGTGCTGTGTGGTCAGGAAACACACTTGTGCCGATGCTACATTAACATGCACCGCTGACTTGTCTGAATGTGGTTTGGTTGATCAGATGTGTCTTGGCAACATTAACAAGATTAAATGTTGAAGATAAGATGATAAGTCTCACAAGATCCCAAAGGACAAAGACTGTGGAGTAGATGAAGTGCGAGAGTGTGTTTACCTCTCTGACATTAGGTAGCTCCAGGATGTCAGAGAAAACGTAGAGGCCTGGGGTCTCCAGCAGAGAGCTGACAGCCTGGGCCAGTGCCGAGCCTGACAGAGACAGGAGCTGCTCCACCTCCATCTGAGGCGAGAGGATACAGGTAACAGAGACACAGTTAGCAGGTTGGGCAAGAGGACTACAGAGATGCAGATCCACAGCACAGCAATTAACATAAAAATCAAGGAAATAACCCCTTATTGCCTTAGCTCTGCCACTTTATTAATGCAGCCAAGGGACATCAAGTCAAAATCTGCCAAAAATACTCTAATAAGGATAACAGTGCTCTATTAATAAGAACTATGACTCCAAAGCTTATTATGTCCCCTTAAAACAAATCCACGTGTTGCCTGATGAAAGGACATCTATGCAAATGAACAATTCTCCCTTAATTTAACGTCTAACAACAATGCACTCTTGACAAATGAACTTAACCCTAAAACTACCCGGAGAGCTACTCAGACAGGGAAAGAGTAGCTGCATTAGTAACACGAATGTGGGCAACAAGTGTAATGAATGCGAAGCAGGGCATGTATATTCATCAATCCATTCCCTGCACAGAAACACGATGCAAATGCACTTTGGGCTGAAGGCAACGCCAGAATAATTATCCAAGTAGTGACATGAATCTGTCTGTGCCTCAAGCAGATATTTAGAATCGAGAAAGTGCATCCCAGAAACAAACGCATAGAGAGAACCCTCCTCGGATGTAATACCTCTTTGCTTTACGTACTTTGTGCTATTAACTAAATAAAAAAAAAAAACAACACAACTGGATGTCAGTTTTATATTACTTGTGTACAATTCAAAGTCTCAGTGTGTGGAGACATTCAATTGACTTTGATGGATTATTTTACGAGCTTGATCTCAGTAGACACATCGTGGCACACAAGGCAAGTTAGCATTACAGATGCATGATAAAATTATTGCAGTTGCATCAGACTAGCTTCATTACCTAAGGCTGCTTCCTAAAATTAATGCAACAGAGTGTCTGGGTATCCAGACTCTCTGCTGTACTAACACTTGTCTGATACTAATTCATTATTCTCAGCCAGTGCCGATGACACAGATATATTATAGCACCATAAAGGTGAAGCATTTAGATGCACATGTACACATCTTCCATATGTTGTCCCCGTGGACCACTGTCAATGTGGTCCAAGGAAACCTGACAAATGAACCTACACTGTGTTTCAGAAACAGTGAACCTGAGGCTGGACTGATCCATCTGTATACTTCTACTGAATTTAAAAGAAGGGCAGAATTGTCTGCATAACGATGAGAGATGGCTCGCTCAATATGTAAGATGCAGTTGTTACATACAAAATTCAGATATATAAAAATAAATCCAAATACAACTGAAAAATAATACATTTCAAGAATTACAAACTGAACATGGGTGCTTTGCTGTATGTTGCAACAAATCTTCTTGGTTAACAATACATCATTACTCTACCATCTTCACATTTATGTAGTCTATTATTCTAATTTCCTTTTAATTTTGTATTATATAATGTGAACAACAAACCCTATATGCCAGGCACCACAAGCCCTCTTCAAAACATTTTACATTTGATTTGTTTTGCCATTTTTATTACTTTTATTGTTAGGACAAGTAGCATTAGTCCATAGTCCATAAATCTTTCCCATAGCCACCTTCAACCTAAATGTATTGTGTAATCTCAGTCTGATGCCGTGAACCCCGTCTTTTGAGAGATCAGAACAGTATTTGAACCCAGGTGATGACTGATGCAGCCATAACATTCACAGCTTCAGTGAAGAGCAGACTGGATACAGAATATATACGTTGACTTAAAGAATCTTAAAGCTCAGAAAAACAGGTAAGATGAATATTGTGAGCTTATTGGGAAGTCGCAGGTGAAGAGTTTTTTTCTTTTATTCATTAAGGTTTGGGATTGTTTCGGGGCCAACAATACTTCATATTGAGTTTCGTCTGATCAGATCCCTGATTCGGTCCATGCTTTGTTAATATACAAAATCTCTCCTGGTGAAAAAAAGTTTTGTTTTTGTATCCTACTTGTATTCTCCTAGCTCATGTTTGCACTGTGCAACTAAGTTCAATAAACATCAAAATCCAGGCCTATATGCTTGACAGTTGAATATCTCTGCCTCCATGCCTTTCCAAGATTTTCTCATCATTTTAAGCACAACAGTAGAGCATTCTTTATTGTGCAAAAGAAACTGTAAGTACAACGGCTCTTATCACAAAAAACACACTTGCTGGATGCTTTTAACAAAATAACCAGTTAACAAACTTACATATCTTCATAAGTAGTTCTGTGGGGTTAGTATATATAGGTAGGTATAGGTTAACAAATACAAAAGATCAGCCTTGGCAACGTGCTAAATCTGATTTGATGAAATCATTTTAAATATTGATCACCCCTTTTCAATCGGAACAACCCTCGTTTCTAAAACTAAACAAATCTTAGCTCAGTGAGTCCCCTTGGGGTTAGAAGAGTGTAAGACTCAGACAATTATATTTGTTGTTTGTTTTGATGTTTGAAAGGAGAACATTACTCCCAATGCCACTGCCCACTGATGTAAGACGTGCGTGTTATGACACAAAAGACTGAGAAACTAATTTATAACATTTACAATTTAAGAATTTGGGACTATAATCTTTAATGTGTCGGTTATATTTTCTGTTATGTAATTAATCTGTTAGAAAAATTTCCCAAAGATCAAGTAACATAATAAAATAGTTTGTTGGGTCTAATAAAAAGTCCAAGACCCTAAATCAAATCTAAATTGCTTTCAGTTTCTAGAGGAATCTGTAGATTTATTTATTTTTTTATCATGGTTTCTATTAGAAATGACAACCAGAACTGACTAACTTCCTAGTGCAATAATCATTTCAGCACTGATGAACAAAATAACACAAATAAGATAATCATCTTTATCTCTTGTCCGACACAATTTCCTTTCCAAGTCTGAGTCATAAACATTTCTAAAGTATAAATGTAGTCAAGTACACTACATCAGAAAACATACGGGTTAATAATGCACAAATTTATATCAACATACAGCAATTTACTGTTCCAGTATCTCACAGTCAAAGTTGTTTGAAATAAATATAATGAACCAAAATATAAAGCTTCGTTTTAAGATACGTCACATACAGATTGGTTAAAGTAAGGATCTCTTAGTCAAACTCCTTGCTCGTGTATTAACGTTAGCTGCACAGCTACACCACCACCTGACTCTGAGGCTAATAACCTTTCCAACTCCAGCAAATTAATGAATGTAACAGATTACGTAGCAAACGTGCGAAACAAAGCTGTGGTTACAGGTACGTCGTTGCTTTTACACTGACCGTTCTCGTTTACATTTGTGTTAGCTATTCTTTAAGCTCAATGTGTCATGCTAGCCCGGCTGCTAATGGCTAACCAACCGCAAGGCTTCACTTCACCGTTGACGTTAGGCCTCAGTTCATTCTAAGCCTTTGTCGTGGTTTAAATCATGCCGCCAAACTGCGCAGATAACCAGAAAATGAGAAATATACGGATTTGTTTGTACAAAAGTGGCTAAATGAGGATTTGTGGGTTGAAAATTACCTTGTTGTGTTGGTTTATGGTAGATAGCCTCCTCGATTGTTCAGTTCCGCTGTCAGCACACGTACGACAACAAAGCAACGTAGTCTCTGATTGGTCAGTGGAGTGAAGTAGGCGGGACAAGGAGAGCTGTTAATCAGCATTTATCTCTATGGTCTCCACAGACCAGAGATAACAGCGGCATCTGGCGGTCATCGGGTGTTCACATGGAGCAGTTACAGCATTTCTTATTAGGCAGTGGTTCTCAACGTAGGGTTCACGACCACCCTCTGGGTCGTAAGAGAAATGTGAGCGGTCATTAAATGATAAAAAAAAAAAAAAAGTTTCACCTATCCAGACTTACAGAGCAGCAATGGTTGGAGTTACTGTTATTTTATCTTATAAGGCCAAATGTACATTAAAGGACCAGACCAGTGATCAGAAGAGTCTGACTATAAAAAATATTTTATTGACACTTACTCTGCAGAGAAGCAACAGGATGCATCTTAAAGGGATAACACATCATAACATTTATAACACAGTGTTGTTAGTAAGACAGATATAATTTTGTCCAAATTTCTATGTCACACAGACAACATTCATAGTCATTTTCGGCAATTAAGGATTATTTACCTAACAACAGTGTCATAGTAATGTTGATGAATACATTTACAACATTGTATAAAATCAGTGTGAAACTAAATGTACATATTTTTTTCTTTCAATGAAATTCAAAAACATAATGTGCATCTTTTTGGCAACTACAATCATGAGCAACAGTATGTCGAGTGCATATTTTAATTCGTCCCAAACATTTAACAATCACTCTTATACTTTTTACATTTTATTCATAGCCCTGTGTTGTTTCTAGACTTTTTGAGATGTGCCACATTTTCACCTTTATGGGAATTCAGTTGAGCTGAATGGCATTCATCTGGCAGATTCGTTTATAAAGGAATTCACAGGGGACATCAAACCATGTCTTTGAGTGGCTGTTTAAAGTAGCACAGTCCTCCCCGTGTTCCCCTCCTGACTGGTGGTTATCTGGCTCTGAGCTCCACTGATCCCAATATCTGAGACAGAGGGAGAGAGTGGGAAAATGTGAAGGATAGGCTCAGCTATAAACAACAGCTGTGAACATTTATGTGAAAAAAAAAAAAAAAAGCTCACCTCACACAACCCCTTCATTTAATAATGAAATGTCTGAACTCTGAGGTATCTGAGATTTGTGACATATGAATAAACAATTGTCTGGATTTTTTAATTTTAGACCTGTTTCGATGTTGTATTACATCACATGTTCACATATGTCATTTTTATGCCTTTAAGCTTTGTAGAACATGTTTTTTTCTTTTTGATTTTTTAGTTTTTTATTATTATTATTTATTATTCAGTATCATAACAATCTCAGTTGACAGACAGACAGACAGACAGACAGACAGACAGACAGACAGATAGATAGATAGATAGATAGATAGATAGATAGATAGATAGATATTAGAGACTATTACTTGTGCTCCAGTGTTGTGTTGTCCACCCATTTCCAGTCTCCTTCCTTCTCTATATCAGACAGGCCGATCCAGAAGTGGTAATCAGATCCGCCAATCCTCCTTGCTTCCTTTTCCAAAGAATCCTAAAAATAATACCAAGCCCAATCAGAACAAAAAACACCCCATGAAACAACCTTATTCGGAAGACACTGGCCTAGTCAGTTGTTATCTATTGATATCTATTGATAACAGCTGAGATGATCATCTATTGATTATCTTTTGATAATCAACTTTATTGACGTGGAGTACAAAAACTTGGAGTATCTTCTTCTCATGTTATATTCTGGTGAATTGAAGGTTCTACAGCATATTTTGGGGGGCATGAATCTCGCTGGATCTTTTTGTTTATCTTCTTTGTTATGTTGGGATCTCTAATCAGTAAGATTTAAATTGGGCTACAGAAATATTGCATATCATTGTTGCCTGTGAAACTGTGCGCCATATTGTACACGCTGGCACTGCCATCATGTACAATATCACAAGGATGAATTGAAGCTGGCATCTTTACACCTGTTCTTCTATGTGTGACAAGACAAAAAAATAAACAAAAAAACAAATCTACACAAGTCTATCAAAGTAGAGGTCTGAGAAAGTGCGGTCACGTGTGTGGAGGATCCCTGAAGACCTATTATAGTACAATCCACTGATGGAATAACCTGGTCATTCAGTAGTCAGCTGACCTCATTCTTTGGGCACATACTAGGCGCGTTCGACTTGATGCAGATCTGAGCAGATCTGACTTGACGTGATGCATGCTGGGTAGAACAAGTTCATTTTAACCAATCATATTCGAGATCTATGAGCATGACAACCCAGCATGCATCACGTCAAGTCAGACTCAGACAGATCTGCATCAAGTCGAACGCGCCTAATGTTGCTGAACCTAGACCTGACCTTGTGCAGTAGGCACTAGGCATGATGGGTGCATCACTTCATCTGCCTCTCTTCTTAGCCTGGTGCCCCCATCACTCTGGAACAGGGTAAATCTGGACTCATCAGACCACATGACCTTCTTCCATTGCTACAGAGTCCAATCTTTATGCTCCCCTAGCAAACTGAAGCCTTTTTTCCTGGTTAGCCTCACTGATTAGTGGTTTTCTTAAGGCTACACGGTTGTTCAGTCCCAGTCCCTTGAGTTCCCTTCACACTGTATGTGTGGAAATGCTCTTACTTTCACCATTAAACATAGCCCTGAATTCTACTGCTGTTTTTCTTAGATTTGATGTCACCAAATGTTTAAGTGATCGCCGATCACGATCTATCAGGATTTTGTTCCGTCCACATTTCTACCTTGAAGTCGATGGTTCGCCACTATTCTTCCAGATTTTAATAATACATTGAACCGTTCTTAACCCAATTTTAGTAGTTTCTTCAATCTCCTTAGATGTTTTCTCTGCTTGATGCATGCCAATGATTTGACCCTTCTCAAACAGACCTAACATCTTTTCCACGACCACGGCATGTGTCTTTAGACATGGTTGTTTAAGAAATGAGAAGCTACTCATTACATCAGTTGGGGTTAAATAACTTGTTGCCAGCTGAAAGATAATCGCCCATGTAGTAATTATCCAATAGGAGGCTCGTACCTATTTGCTTAGTTAAATCCAGGTGCCGACTTTTTTTTTGGCCAGGCAGTGTATTATTAGTAACGCTGGCCGTAAAAAGGTCCTGTGGTGCCCTTAACTTGAATTGAAGTATTAAACATAAGCCAAGCTTTTGCAGAAGAAGAGACCAGATAAAGTCACCTTGCCTAGCAAAGACATTTGTGTGTACAACTATAGGGAACATTGTTACACACTCCCTCACGTCTCTGGTCTTCTTCTCTGACAGCACGCAGTAACCGACCCAATTAAGAGGAATAGGTAACACCTGTGCCGGTCAGCAGGGCACAGCAGTGTTCATTTCGGTCAGTGAAGTTTGCTGATATGTTGTCTTAGGTTCAGCGACACACACACACACGCACACACACACACACACACACACACACACACACACATTAAGCTGCATACATGCTGTTCTATGGTGTGCAGAATGGTAAGATGGCTCCCCATCTCCTCGCAGCTGTCCCTGCTCTTCAGCCAGTCCAGCTTGTCACTGCTGAAATAGTAACATTGATTCCCCACATGGAGCCAGCCCTCAGGACACTCCCTGCACTGCTTCACTGTTAATGAGAGAAAGAGAAAGCAAGATAAAGGGAAGAGGAGAACTGTAAATCAAACGCAGCAGGAAATGAAGATCGTGTACATATTTTATCCACATCCTGCCACCTGTCTTCGAACAGTTCTGTCCCAGGGCGGTGTAGTCCTCACATAGCTGGATGTAACGTCGCTGCACTGATTTCAAACCCAAGGGTGAAGAGTCCAGAGGGGCTTCTGGCACTGGCCTGCCAATCACTGAGAAGGAAGGAACAAAAAATGCCTTATAGTCTAGTCAGTGAGACAAATATCACCCTCAGAGTAGTACTAGGAAAAGTTAAAGGATCTTGAAATTTTTTGGGATTCATCCTGTGGGGATCATGGATCAGGTAGAATTTTACAGTTGCCTGTCAAAAAAATTGTTGAAATATTTTAGTCACAACCGAACAATGATCCACAAACGTGACAAATTAAGGTGTCAATAGATATGCACGCAGCTGTAGAATGTGTTTATTAGCATTGACTCTCAATCTTACAGTGCTAGCATGCTAACATTATCAAACTAGCACTAAACCCAAACTATAGCAGAGGATGATGGGAATGTTATTAGTTTTTCAGGTATTTGACCCAAGGTGTTTGAAGATGCTTAATGAAATGCTAAACGAGCCCAAGAGCCAATCCATCCAACAATAGGTCAGGAGATCACCAAAGTCATCAGGATACACCATCTGGAGACTCAGGGCAATCTATTCAATATTTTTTGGGATGGTACTTGGACCAACATTGTTGTCCAAAACATTACGACTTACAACAAATGCAGTTTTCATACTGTTGTGTTTTCTTCTCTCTCTTCAGACATGAAGATGCTACTCAGTACAGTCTGTGAATCTCCATAAGGTTTTATTGCTGCTCTGGCTGGAATAATTGTGTTTATATGAGCTCCCCTGCGGCTGCATGAAATGATCATTTAAAATCTAGTTTCATTGCCTGATATTTTCACATTTGTGTTTCCTCCATTTCTGCAGCCACTTCCCCTTTGCCTACTAAAATATGTAAAAAAAACAAAAGTCCATAATGTTTTCTAAGAAGACTAACTGATGTAATATAAGTCATAAATACTGATAATGAACATACAGTATATCTACCCGGCTTTTATTAAGAGGAACTGATATAATGACGCCATTTAGACTTTTAAACCTGAAGAGGTATTTTCACTGGACAGGTTCAGAGGAACTGAAGCCTTTTATCATCCTTGAGTTCATTGAGCATATTGTTTGCGTTAATCTTGAGTTACTGTAAGCCAAAAGCGTCACTGTGGTTACTAATTGATTAGAGTCAGCATATATTACAAAAAAGCAGTTCCTCTTAATAAAAGTGACTTCTTATCATTTCCTGGTAACCTTCTGGTGTCAAAAACACAGGTGCAGGTGCTGCTGTGTAGTAAGTAAAATGTGGCTAACCCTAACCTAACCGTAACACAATTTCTCAAATCTGAAAATATGCTTACAATGCTGTTATGAATTCGTGTAAAAATGAGAGATTAAATGTTACAAAGAGCTAAAAAAAAAAATTGGTAGTCGTGGTTTACTGTTCAGCAAATATACTATAATAGAACAAATCTACCCAAGTAAATTATACATATCTTAACTGACCATTGGGCAGTAACTGGGCTGAAATCGTAAAGTAGAATTACATTGTTTTGTTTTGTTTTTCAATCACAACTCATATAGTACGTTACAGATCTAGTTGTCCATAGAAAGATGTTTCGTTTTATTTCCTCCTTTTGTAGCAGGACATGCCAGTCATCAGTTTGAGATACGAACATTGTCCTCAGTAGCTTCTGTGTGCCTGTGTGTGTATGTGGTAGCTGAGGTAATAGATCAAGCACGTACAGCCCCAGCGGTGTTTGTTTTAAATGAGACCGTGTCCTCACAAGCACATTATCGGGCTGAGCTGCCAGAGACTGTTGGCCCTGCAGGAGAAATATTTCACAATTATGGACTTTTTTGCTTTTTCTATTACATGACCCTCACTGGACTGGAGAGAGTGCTTTATCTTTTTTATTGCCAATTATAGTTGTCCAAAAGTACACTGAGCTGAAATAAAGAGGGAATAATCAGCGTGGAATAGTGTGAAACCCACAGGGAGACAGACAGGCATAGACAGTGTACTGTGCAAAAGTGTTAGGCATTCTACATTCACCTACGAACTATCTTCAGGGACAAGAATAACAATGCTTTTGTCTCCCACAGAGCCCTAATCTCATCAGCATGGAGACTGTCTGTGTAGAAACCTACTAAGGAGAGCTGAGGCTATCTTAAGGGCCAAAAATGCTCACACTGAATATTGTTTGATTTATTGTCAATTTTAGAAAGCAACTGTAGTTGAGTGCCTGAATCTTTTGCACAAAAACATACAACACATACTCCGACTTGAGAGCAGGAAATGCAAGAGCTTGTAAGACACTGTTTATACTCACAGAGCACAGTGAGTACGACGTTGGCACAGATGGAGGCCAAAAAGCCAATAAGTATCAGGAGAGCAGACCGACTCTTCAAACACCCGATGCCCTGCTTCAGTCCCTGGGAACCTGATTAGACACAAAACAGTCCACAGCATGGTAGCTGTCAATTTACCCCTTTTTAATCCTCTGGTGTCCTCTGAGTCCAGACTTTAAGTACGAGGAAATTGCAGAGCAGAACCATTTGACCAGAGTTTAGCTTCGTAGCATCGACTATTCCCAAAAGACAACATGTCTGCTGAAAGTGAAGTGAAGTGGAAATTCTCTTTATTTTAGTTTCACACTGCCACATTTGGGCACAAATACTACTGACAGGCTAAGGCCTTTACTCAGGAAACATGTAAATGTTGTGCATTCAAATCTCTGCATATGTATTTTATAGTGCTGATTATGCAGCAGGGTGCCTCCTGACAATAACAATATGTTATGTTAATATGTTTTGATGTTTAATCTGAGAGAGAAAATGCACCATGGGACATGTTTTGTAAAATGATCATATTGTAGCTGTCAGAAAAATGCAGTGGAACACAGAGAGCAACATTTCCTGTAAAAATAGTGACATGGAACAGCAGGCACTAGAACAGATGCCATAGATAGACAGTCTCAAGGTCTTACATGCTGTTACCTGTGGAGTATTTGTTTAATCAATACTGGATAAACTCAAAGTGAGCTGCTTTTGTCAGTAAAACACACATAATTTTACACGATACACTGAAGTGTAAGCAGTTCAAGGTGGAGCTCATTTGAACTCTTCACATATATCTAGTCTGTAGAGCAACATAGCGAAATACAGTTATTCAAATCCTGTTTTATAATAAAGAAAAAAAATTGTTGTTATCATTTTATGCTAAACCTCTACTACACTTCACTTTAGAGGGAACAGTTAAAGTTTTTACTCTTTATGTCGCAGATTCAGATGACAATAAACTCAAATGAATAGCTTTGTCTTGTCACTTTTACTTAAGTTTATAGTCTGGGAACAAAGCTCAGTATCTTGCAACATGGAAAGCAAAATTGTGAACTGTAATTAAGTAAACATTTTAAAGTCTAGCTCTGGCTCCTACGCACATGAAAGCTCTTTACCAACATGCCAACATATACAGACAAAATACCATTGCTGTGTTCGAGGATGAGTCTGTTCCCTCCAGATGTTGGCTCCTCCGAGATCTCGTGCAGGCTGGTGTAGTTTTCTCTCTCCTCCATGCCTGTCCTTGTTAACACCCTTTCTCACTTTGTCTCTCTTTATACCGCACCTCCTCTGGTCCCTAAAGGTTTTGGTATCTCCGCTGCTGAGCAGCAATATTTCTCCTTTAAATTAAATTTATCCCTACTGGTTGATTTATCGAGGCACGTTAAATCAACCTCTACCTATGACACTACAGCAAAACTGAACAAATGTGCACAGAAAAAGCAGCTAAACTTAACTATGCTTTAAGAAGAGAGAACGTCTGAAAAGGGATTTTTCTTTTCAGCCAAACAGGGAGGCTCTTTCCTGACTTTTTTGGCTCAGTGTCATGTATTTCTGCATGTTGCTCTCTTTGTCAAGTTTCCCTGCGTTGCGTAATCTCAGTATTTTCCTCACCACAGAGCTGTGTTTGGAGTGAGACATTGATTCTTGCAATAGCAAATGTGCGATAGATGCGTCAGAAAGGGTGAAAAATGTTTTTAAGAAGTGGAAAAAATACACCATGTGCCTTCAACTTCTCTGACGTGACGTACAAAAAAAAGCTGGAACTGTGGCAGGATGGTATCGGGAAGGCAGCTGGGAACTGTACGTGTCTTGTTTAAGAGAGAACGGCTGAAGTTTGAATAAGGAGGAAAGTACAGCGATGATGCAGGTGATAAGAATTTGTGACGATGTGCAACCACAAATTTTAGCACACCAGTCACTGAAACATCCTTTGCTTTAATTAGTTTTAATAACAAACCTCAAGAAGCAGCAGAGCTGACAATGGCTGTGGGAATAAGGTGCCAAGAAAATAAAAAAATAAATTGGACATATACCAAAAAAAAAAAAATCTTGACAGTCTGTTGGAATTACAAAGAGGGCATCTGGTGTGTGTGTGTGTATGTGTGTGTGGTGAAAGATATTGTTGCAGCTGTTCTACTTATGAAGAGCATACAAATAACCTTAAACACGCACACACAGATGCACACAGATTTCTGGTCAGTGCTGAGTCACTCCTTTTGGGGTTCAGTCTGCACCAGTTTAAAGAAATAGTTAGGAACAGGGAGGGAATTTTGTAAACAAGCTGCATGCCAGTACTCAAATAAAGTGAAATGTTAGTTTATCTCATCCAATATGGCAGGTCATCACCGGCTTGGCTACACAATATTGCACCATCTGAGTTTGTTTGCTTTGATGGTCAAGAACAATCTGTCTGTTGGATTTGTGCAATCTGTACTTTCCGCTCCCCTTTCTTTAATACACAAACCGCTCTATAAAACATCAAGTGTGGGGAGAGGAAGCCAAAGTTTGTGACATCGAGCGAGCTGACAGTCACCATGACTTGTATCGAGAAGAAACGTAAGTCACACTTGGCCAGCAAGTGATATGTGAGAATGTGCCTCTGTTTGTATGTAAGATAATGCTAACATATGCTAATGATATCCGTCATCAGGCACCCTGGGCATTAGAGGCCACACCATCCTCTGTGTTCTGCTTGGCCTGATGGTTTCAGAAATTTCCTCTCAGGCAGCAGAAAGTCAGGAGGGAGAGGTGTCCATTTTAAAGCTGAAACTAAACTCTTTGATGGATCGCTACAAACTTCTGTGTGACCAGTACTCCGACCTGGCACTCAACTGCTCGGCTCCAGGTACTAGGTTCTTCATGCAGGCATCAGCTGATGGATCATAATTCAGCATTTGTCTATATATACTGTTCTGCATCATTCTGTATACTGTTAGCTTTTATTGGTGTATGTCTATCTGTCCTAACAGTGATCAACTGCACAGAGTGCCCTCTTGGTTGGCTTCATGTAGAGGATAGATGCTTCCTCTTTAGCACTGACAAGCTTGATTGGCTCTCCAGTAAAGAAAAATGTAAAGAGATTGGCGGCCATCTTGCCATGTTGACCACCAAAGAACAGCACGTAAGTCTTTGTGCATAATGTTTTATCAACTAATTGGTCATATCACACTTGGAATATTAATGTGAATGCAACATATTTTCAGGAAGCTGTTGAGAAAGAAGCCAGGAGGATCGGAGGGTTTTTCACAGATTACTGGATTGGACTGAGTGATATTGAGACTGAAGGAGACTGGAGATGGGTGGACAACTCCACGCTTAAAACTCCGTACGTATGAAATTACTACATGACAGAAAGGAATTTATTTACTAGAAATGTCCAGTTATAGCTTGTGTGATATCTGTGTATAAGGACATATAAAGACGTGACAAGCAGCAAGGGATAACTATGCATATAGAGCAGAGGTCTTCAACAGGGGGTCGCCGACCCCTAGGGGGTCCGCGGAGGTACTGCAGGGGGTCGCGAAAGTTTTGGTTGATTAGACATTTTTTGTCTGGTGTGCCACCCCCGCAGTTTTTTCCACAAATTTAAATGTCTTTAAATACACATATACATAAGTAGGGGGTCCCCACTCCATCTCTACATCGGTTTGGGGGTTCTTGGCCTAGAAAACGTTGAAGACCCCTGGTATAGAGCAATATTAGGAAACTATTTTACTTTGAAACAGCAGTTTCAAAATCATATGATGGTACACTGTAACGGGATAATCCTTCTTTCCCCTGAAAAGCCTGTTCTTGGATGGTGTAACATGGCTTCATCGTTCACCATCTTGTGAGAAGTTCATCAAATTATACGGCACACAAGGAGCGTGTCTTCAGTACTGGTATCAGAATAAAAACAAAGATGGCAAAGATGAGGAGAGGATTTAAAGAGAAAGCAAAATGCAGATGTATGCCAAGCCTTCTGGCTTTTGGGCTAGTTAATACAAGCCGACTTGTGACCGTATGTCCTGTGTTCCTACGTTTTGGTTGCGTTTGTTAAATTGTTGACTCGCTGGTAGCCGATATATCCAAAGTCAGCCCATTTTAAAAGCGATGCCTCGCTATAAAGAGACCAGTTTGGTTGTCTATGGCTACGAGGATGATGAAATGTAAGGTAACATAAAAACACACTTGGTCAGTGGCTACCGTTTGTCTATCATCACTGATGAACATGAAAATGACTGGAATTATCTCTGATTAACAGTGTGTTTATCTATTTTTATTACCCTTCAAATGAATTAATGTTCAATTAATGCTCATAAACAGAGCGTGACCTTCTTACAGAAAGACGACACAAACATGACAAACACTCTTAACATTAACAAAAAGCATATGCAACCCTCTAAATGTGAATACAAGCAAAAAAGTCTATCCACTCAGTGAGAGATTTACAGATGTTGTACAGACGTATAATGAGGGCTTTGTGTTCCAGATTAGTTGTAATGTTGCCACTCTGTCTTTTATTTAGGTCTCAGATGCTGTAAAGGCAGCACACAGTGTGACACCTACACACAATTAATTTTGTGCATGTTCACAATGCTGGCATTACAATAAGGGTTACTATTTTTTGAAACATCTGAAGTCAAGCCAAACATGAGGATCAGCACTGACAGACACATCTGAGACGACTTCGCTGAGCTTGCCTCAAAGAATGTGTTCAGTGTATAAGCAGAGCAGTGTAAGTCACAGATGTTAACATTTGCTATTTGGCAGCATCTGTTAAGGTGTCAGGTGTAGCAGATATTTTGAACCTGATCATGGTGAAGACATCGTCCAAATGTTTAGGACCATTCGATAGACACTTTTCTTAGAAGACATTTCGATTTGTCACAGTATTGAAAGCACAGGTGTGTTAAAGATGTATGTATTCCACTTAGTGCAGTCCCTGCTTGTATGCACGTTGTCAGGGGTTACTGACATATGTAGCTTTGTTGTGTCTAAGATAGTATAACACAATTCCTGATTGACCACTATAAGCGATTCCCGTTTTGCAACATCAACATCCTTGTCACAATATTCACATTAGCATATCTAGGAACAGATTTCCTTTCACGAGCAGTCATGTTTTGCACTATTAAAACAGTTGAACTCAAACTTAAACTTTCACAAGCTGATTTTTCTTTTCTTTTCTCTCTTTTCATTATAAAGATTTTGGAACACATGGAAATCAGAGCCGGACAACAACCTGTCCGGTGGGGAGGAGGGAGAGGACTGTGTGGTGGTGGACAGCTACACTCAGAGCTGGTACGATGTCCCCTGTTCCTTTTTGTACCTGCGAATCTGTCAGATGGATGCCATCCCGCTCCAGTGAAATCCCCACCACCACGCTACTGCAGGGCCGCCATTCAGCTTTGAAAGATATTCATGCTTTATTGAAAAACTTCACGGTACATTTATGACAGTGGCTGATGACTTTATACAGTATTTTACAGTTTGTGTAGGATCTCTAAAATTCTGCAAGAAGACTCTCATTTGAAGAAACAATGTATCATCGTGTGTACATGAATAAAGCATGTGTAAATATTTGCTCAAGCAAGCAACTCTATCATTGAAGAATTATATAGTATCATAAAAAATATACACAACAAAATCTGGAGAAAAATGAAGATAAAATAATATGAAGAAAATAAAGTTACTGGCAGTATTCGTTTGTCACAGATAAACTGATTATGTTACAAATATAAAACCCAAACGGACTAATATGTACAACAACAAAATACACTTCCTGTGATGAGACTTTATCATCCGTCCATTCAACAACACGTTCTTAATCTTTCAGACTCTCATGTAACCCAGCTCACAGAGGTACATCGTTTGGTAGACTGAATCCATCCCATCAGGAGGGAAATTCCTCAGGCGCCCTCTTGACAATGTCTTTCTGGGAGATATTATGTTTTGTAAAATCCTTTGGGGCTGAAAAAGAAAACCAAATGTTTCTGTTTGAGTTGTGGAAAGAGACGCAGAGCTACAAAGAACTAAATCTTCACAAAATACCTTCTCCTGAAAGTATTGTTCAGATGCATTGTGTGCGTAAGTGTGAATGTGTGTTTGGAGGCATTTCATCAGCTCAGGAAATGGTTAGTACGTACTTTTTGCATTGGCAGAACCTGGGGCGTCTCTTCTTCCGCTAATGTGAAACCACAAAAAGAGAGACAGGCAGGTAACTCTTTGTACCAATCTAACACTCAAATGGGATCAAGCAGAAAGGAATAAGAATTGTTTAAATGTACTTGTCTGCGTCGACAGAGGATGACAGCCAGTACGATGAGGAGGAGTATGATGACTGCCGCGCTGCATATGATCACTAACATCCACACACTCAGTTTGGGCTCTGGAGACAACAGACGCAGAGAGTCATCAAACAGTGTACAGCACAGAGTAGACATCACGTAAAACCTAGTTTCTGCCGTAAAACGTTGTGGCCACAAGGTCATGCCCTTATCATATTTCCTGCACTTTTCTCACTTCCGCTGCTCACCGATCTTCAGCGTTATCACAGCTGACGTCAGGGTTGCGCTACTCTGCCGAAGCTCGCACTTCCACTTTCCGCTATGTCCTGTGCCCACTTCCTCGATGGTGAAATTGGCCCGATGAAGGTCAGGAATCGGTGGGGACAATTTTTCAGGTGGGAACCATATCAGTTTCGCGCCAGGGGGCAGTGGATTGCCAGTGGTGCAAGAGAGGCTGACCTGCTGGCCGGAGATTAACTCCGTTCCTGGGGAGGAAAAGACTGGAGACAGAGACAAACAAAGAAATTTAAGTTATACATGTGAAATGCAGTTATCGTCTTTCTCTGCATTTACTATTACTGTATATTACTATGATTATACTCAATAATGATTTATGAATATACAGTAGATTGATAATATCAATATATATATAAAAACACACTTTATATTAGCCTTAATGAGAAAATAACATTCAAAAAATAATGCAGCCTAGTGGTACAGCACTGGTCAGTTTAAATATAGAGAGACAGAATTACAGAAAATCAGCTACATCTTGTTAATTAGTCATCGTGTTGTTTCTGAAAGCAAAACTGCTCCACCTGGCCTCTACCTTGAAATGTGAACATTTACTTAAACTTACATGACATTAAATTCCAAATCCTACATTTATTTATAAATATATTTCATTTGATTTTATTATAAGTTTACTTGTCGACGACCTGAGGCTGGTTGCCGGCGACAATCAAATACATTTCTGAGCGTCATAAGGCTCTTGTAAAGCAATTTGTCTTTAATTAATCCATCAGATCTGTGGATTTTTTTTCTTTCTCTGGCTTCAGTCCAGTTCAGATAGAAATGTGAAATCTTATTCTTGCACAATAAATCCTCTAAATAGTCTAATTAAGATTCATTGTGTTAACGCATTCCTCTGGTAAAAGAAAAAGCTCATTATACTCAATTACAACAAGTGGAGCTAGACAACTGAGTTAGCCACTGAATTAGAAACATGTCACACTGGGGACACTTCCGAATAAACGCCCACAGCAGAGAGATGGAAACACTTGCACGGTACAACAGAGCAGGGGCAGAGAGGTAGAAAAGAAACGACAACTCTAACTCTGAATGAAAATTACGAAGAGGCAAAAGCACTACATATACAAAAAGACGACAGAAATAACAAAAGAACAAGCACAATAAAATGCACATGACAGATGGGAGTGTAACGCAGAGTCAAATCAGTTTCAACTTACTTTGCAACACTTCCACGTGCACAGTGGTGTTCAGAAACGCACCGTTTTTAAATTTCATTAAGCACGTGTAGTCTCCTGCGTCTTCTCCTCTGCCCCGATTTCTGGTCAAAGACAGATTTCCTTTTAGTCCCTGGCCTGTTACGGGATTAAGTCCTTTGTCTTGCTTTTTTTCCCACTGCATTGAAACCGGAGAGAGACTGTAGAGCTCCTGGGAACTGTGACCTGAGGATGATTTAGGGCGGAAGTGCCACTGAACTTCCTGGATGCCCCTTTGTTTGATTTGGTCCCAGGAGATGTAGGAAGGAAAAGAGCAAGGGACGGTGAGACGTGTGTTTGAAGATGTATAGATATACAGACGACGTGAAGGCTCAGGGGAGAGGTCTAGAATGGAGTAAAAGATGAATTATTACAATGTTATACTCAACATAAGAGCACTATTTTCTTTTCTAAATAAATGTACGCACACATCAACTCACCCAGAACTGTAACAGAAACAGAGGCCCTGTATTCTTTTTCGTTATTTGTCACAACACAGGTCCACTGGCCATTGTCCAGGGTTGTGGCTCTTATTTTGAATGATGCCTGGTTATCTTTCACTTTCTCTTTCCCGGGATTGAGCCAGTGTATTTGCGGTTTATTTTGTGTCGGAGGAATCCCCAGGTCGCAGGCCAGAGACAGATCCTCTTCAGGCAACAGAAGAGATGCTGGATCCATACTCACTAGGACAGAAATTGAGCAGCATGAATAAAACAGAATGGAGGCGACAAATACAAAAACTACTGCTGAAAAATGTCAACCATATAGTGAATAACAGAACAGCCTTGTTTTTTTCAGCTTGGCTACCATGGTGTTGCTTGCATTAATTTAAAAAATACACACTAGTTGTATCAAGTAAAATAACTCTTTAAATGAAAAGGAATCATGATAGTGAAATGACTGCACTGCTCAGGTTTGTTGTTTTGATTCTTACCGTTGAACTTGAGTACTTTATACACTCTTGTGAAGACAGTTTTACGATTTAATTTTACTTCACAGATAAAAGTCCCAAAGAAGTTCTCTTGGAAGTCTTTGATGGTCAATGCATTTCCAGACGCGGTCAACCTGCTTTTCCAGTCTTCATCTGCAAGGAAAGGACTGATTGAATTAGTATCATTATCAGAAGGACATTTATACATGTGTTTCATCAGCTGGTGTCAACACAAATTATATATCAAATATACTGATCACCTTCAGTGAATTTCCATCCACCATAAGGGTTGAACAAGGCTCGTGCATCGCTATCACTTGAACCAAAGTACCAGTACACATAATGTTTCTGGATATCGATCCCCGTAGTGCGAAGGTTAACTGTCTCTCCCACCTGAGCATACTCCACCTCCTCACCCCCTACGAGAGAGCACAGGATATAATGTGTTGATGTTAAAACCAAACTGTTACATCCCTCAAAAAACAAACAAACAAAGAATCTGCAATCAATGCATCTTACCAGTCACTGATATGAGCACAGCAATGAAAACCACGGTGAAATGAATTAAGTTATTCATCATGGTCAGACGTCTATAGAAGAAAAAAAGAAAAAAATCTAATTACATATTTCATGATGTTGAATTAAGAGAGCACTCCAATAGCACCTGAAAGTGCAAGGATAAGGTGTTTTACAAGGTGGAAAAATGTGATCAGAAATGTATTTTGTTGTAACACAAGGAGATACTAAACCGTAAAATACACTTATAATCTGTTGGAAATTCCACACCATGTCGATGTACGTTTTACCGCGTAGGTGCATGTGCAGTGGAAAACAAATGGGCCAAGCCTTGTTGAACACCGCCAGCACTTTTTTGGCGGTCATTTAAGAATTCTGATAATCAATTTCTGTGGTACAACCATTCTGATGAACCAATTAATGTCTCTATGACAGATGAATGATATGTTTATTCACAACAGAATAAAACTATAAATGTAGAAATCATAAATTTCTAGTTTATTATGTTCACCTATTATACAGGAGACAGACCATAAGAACCAAAATCTAAATCAATCTAAAACATAAAAGGTTCACGGAGGACTAGCATGAGATCTTTAACTGGTTTGTACAATGTTTAACAAGTCAAGTTAAACATTACAGTTCTCAATATAAATACTTTCTGTCATGACAACTTTAGAAAAGTATTATTTTGGGGAATTCAAGTTTTTCAGACGTCCTTACTTTAGAGCTATAATTTTATATGTGTATCATATTTTAGTTCAAAGTGAAATCATTCAGCAGGAAGCGATGGGGGGTTTTGTGGTGGTCTCAGATTTAGAGAGATTTGAGAAGATAAAAGACAAAGAGTTCACAGAGTCGAGAGTAGGCGGCCTGTGGTGGGCTTTGGATGAAAAGAAGCAGACAAATGGCGGAGGGAAGAGACACAGAGCGTAAGCTGGGTTGTGGTGGGACTTGATTTAGTTAAGGTGCAGATTCTTATCCCGATCATCCCCTCCTCTCCTCCCCCTCTGCCTCTCACACCCCCTCTCTTCCTCCCCTGTTCCACGAAAGACGGATCTCTCCACGCTTTAAACGAAGAAAAAAAAGAGACCACAGCACGAGCAGCACACCTAGACTGTGGTTTAAGGTAGATGTTTCTCCCTTATCTCTTCTTCTCCCCTCTTTGCTTCAACACAATAACATGTGCACAAAAGGGCTTTTTTTATTAAAGAAAAAGAATAAGAACAGGAGCACCTTCTGATGCCCCCTGCAACCTCCAACCTTCAGGAGAAAAGGATCATTTAAAGACAAAAGAAAGAGAATGATTTGTTGTATTACTGCGTACTCATCAAAGGATTTTATTTTTTAATCACACACTGCGTGGATTTCTTGCTCTTGTGCCACACCTCAGTCATGGAGGAGGACTCCTCTTGTCGTATATAATAATTTGACCTTTTAGTAATTTTTATATCGCAGATTCATTTCTTGATTAAATTCCGATCAAAATCAACTATCAATAAAGAAACGTTTTTCTACTATTTCTTTGAAGGTTTGTAAATGTGCAGGTCAAGCTAAAGCGTCAGGGTCCTGAGTCGCATTTCAACGTACAGAAGAAAAAATGTGAGAATTTTTATTACTGAAAAGTTTCTTCAGTATTGAGATCAAATTAAATCTTATGCGAAAAATAATGCAGAATAGTTTGTGTTGTTTTGAATCAGGATTAAATGTATTACACAGTGTAAACAGGTGAAGAGACGCTACGTCGAGCGCTGGTGTCCTTTTGGGGTATTTGCTCAGGCTTTAACTAAAATAAGAAGAACTAATGATTGTACATAAGCTAATAAAAGCAAAAATATGTTTTCACTGCATAAAAATATCAAAGTCGAAGGTTAGGATCAAGAGCGCAATGTTCCTTATAGTTTGGGTCCACCTTGATCACCTTTGTGGCATGTCACTCATCTCAATTCTCCGAAGATGCATAAAATGTAAAAAACGATGATTAAAAAAATATTACAACTCATCAGTAAACCTTTCACTATTAGAGAAAACACATGATGTCTTCAGGGTTATAGCCTTCCGCATAAATGTCTCAGGATAAATATTTACCTGTATTGAAGTCACAAGGTACTCTTTATTTTCATTATACCTACATTTTACAAACACAAAAATTCTTCAAATGGCTTTAAAACGTTTACATCTGTCTGAGGCCTTGCATGGTACAGAAAGAAACTCATCATTTGCATCGACAGGCGCTCAGTCAGTCAGCTCCAGCAAAGCAACATTAAACATTAAAATCTGAGGTGATGTGTGTCAAGGAAAAACTCTCTCTGGTTTATGCACGTTTCCAGTATATCAATATAAGATCGAGGACATGTGAATGTGTTATTTCACCTTTCACATGGGATTTGATAGAAAATAAATAATGTTGCATTATTTATTAGACCTGAGATGAGAGTTTGTAAGAAAAATAAAAAAATAAAAAGCACGAGCGCAGGCCCAAGACAGAGTGAAACCTTTGATTAACAGATACTCAGATGAACAACCATCGCACCTGTATGACCCAGAAACCAAGATGATTACATCTGTGGCCAGGAGGGAGCACTGAAATCAAATGCACCAGAGATGGAGGGGGAGGGGAGGATGAGGGTCAGATACGGCAGAGAGGTGAAGGAGGGGAAGTGAATGAGTAGAAGAAAAAGGGAAACACACAACAGACAGGGTAACAGATAAACTTTAAAGCTGGAGCATATTTAGTTTTCATTGTAAGATTAAAATCTTTCTCTCTTTTTGGACACATTAAGTCAATTTGACATAGTCTTGTGTCTTTAATTTGACTTCTCATTAAATTACGCATACAGTTTGCAATCGGAGAAGAATATGAATGAGAGAAATACTTAAAGTAAATAAATTAAGCGGACCACAGATTTTTCACCTGCAAACAAATTATATTTAATGAAATGTCAATATATTTTGCTGATGGTCATATGGTATTTTAAGGTTCATACAGTATTAAAGCCCTAATGTAAAACGCATACATACTCCTTTTATATGGTATTTTAAATTCATAATTTGTAAACTGTTTGTAAATTATATGCACGGCGGTAGTCCATGTTGTATTGGTGAGCTGCCTCATATTAAATGATGATAAATTTGAACAAAACACGAAGTTAGAATGAAAAAATATAATATATTGGCTGTACCAAAATATACAACGAGATGAGATGACATTCAGTTTTTATACGTTTGATGTCATTGTTTATTTTTTGCTCTCCTTTAGTTTTTTCTTTTTTGTAAGAACACCTTTGTGTAATTTATTTACACGCCTTGTCTTGGAGCTGTTATTACACAGATATATACAACTTAACATGACATTATGGCCTCACGGGGGCCCGCTGAGGCCCTGCAGGCTTATGATTCAAAATTACTATTGATAAGTAGATGTTCAACTGCTTCTTCTTCAATACAAACACTTATAACAGTTATTATATTTCTGTAGTACGTGCATGTCGACGCCAAAATTTGATCAAATGACAGTATACTTACAACCCGCTGGTGAGTGTCCCTCTGTGCTCAGTGATGCGGAGTCAGGCGGAAATGTCTTGTATTTATCAAACGAGCAGTCTTTTTAAGTGTCGTTGCACCTCCCTCAGCAACGATTGGTCTGGAAAAAGACACACAGATGTCGATCAAAGCCAAAATCAGAATAGTGACCTTTGATTGGTTGTTACAGACAAGGAGGGCAAGCTCTCTTTACGAAACTTTTCTTTAACATCTTAAACTATTTAGGGCTGAAGTGTTATCAGGGACCGAAATACCAGTTTATAATATAGATACCATAAAAAATAAGTGAGAAATGATGACAGTGTTTAATCAGCGAATTAACATTATGTGGTGATTCTCTATGTTTCTACTTTTTGGTCTGTCTAACAGATATAATAACAAATAAAAATCTTAATCTTAATGGGCTAAAATTGTTGTCTGAGTTGCTGCCTGAAAATTAGAGAAGGGTCTCACTGGACTCATTATCTATCTCTGGCATGTTCTAAATAGCGCGTGGATGGCTTACGGCCCAATTTATTATAATTTTCCCCCGGTCCTATAATTGCACTGATTTAGATACATAATTAGTGTGTCCGAATTCAAGCAATAACTGCTGGAAGAGCTTTAACAAAAGCAGTTGATGGATGCAAATTTAAAATGCAGCGTTTCCTAAAAAGAAACGGCTAAAGTGCTGAATGAAATAAGAGAAAATACATAGGTTGGGGGATGTTTTTCACTATACAGAAAGAAGGGATTGTGTGTTGGTAACGTTAAAATAAAAGACCTAAAACCAACTATGGATGCTCTCGTCTCCTCTATAAAGTCACACTCAAACATCGCCACGATCAGTCTCCGTGCACGTCTTTACAGACCTCTCATGAAAAATGTCTTTATCATTACATTATCATCGTGTTTCAGTGTCTTCCAGAAAGAGAACAAATGCTGCTGTGTGAATACTGGCAGCAAATCGTCTGTCAATCCATAATCATGTTCATAGTTTTAAAGTTCACAACAAGATAAATGGAAGTTAACGGCGCACAAAGTCTGCAGCAGACATTTGTCTGACAAACAAAGAGACAGGATCTTTCTTTTCGAAACCGTTGTGCCTAACCTGTAATAATGTAAAAACACTAAAAACAAAGAACACATTCAGAAAAAAACATACACAATATTTTCTCCTTCAATTTCCCGCTTAGTAAACTTTAAAGTCACCGGTAATCGAGCATGTTATCTGTACCTGCTCCTCATAGCGCTCTGTTGACGATACAGTATCAGATTAAACATTCAAATCCAAGACACAGTTATCTGGCTTCACAAAAGGGAAAATTCTTGGCCATTTTATTAATTAAATTTACTCGTAATGAAAGACGTAACGTCTTTGGCAGTAAAATTTGATCAAGTGGAAATTTAATCAAGTGTTGGCGTTCGTTAAACGCGGCAAAAGGTCCGTTTGGCGGGTTTAACGAACGTCCATGGGCAAGAATTTGCATTTCCACGTGTATGGTAGAAACAGTTTTCACTATCTGATTTGATTCCTGTTTCTATCTTTAGTTACAGACAAACCAGTTTTAACGGTGTAGCAGGTCAAAAACAAACCTTTCAATGTAAAGTTTATCGCGCACAGCGTTCGTCCATAAGACACTTGAGATAAATGTCATTCTTGCCCGGCATCACCACCTCTGGTGAACTCATTGAGGAATAAATATTTGTATTTAAACTGATATTTTTTTTGCAATAAAGTTAAGCTTTTACGGCGCTGCATAGTCCAGTTAAGTTTGCGGGCCTTCAGCGGCGTTGAATGTGAACTGTGTTGAACGTAAACACATTGTTTCATTTCTTATTTTGTTGAGGGTTTCGGTGACGTGAAGAAAATCAGAGGTCAGTCACACTGTGTAAACTTCAGATCGCACTCTACAACACACACGGTTTCTTTCTTTCTTTACTTATTGGATACAGGCCTCACACGGCTCACAGGTTGTACACCTGTGGAGGAGCAAAACATCTGCTTTGTCTTATCTCAGCTCTTAAACTGCTGTAGTCACGTCTGCATTCAGCACAGCAGCAACATAACATCTGTGGATGTGTTCTTATCGTCCCCGTAGAAGTAATACACACAACTGTACTGTTGCTGCTACAGTATGGTCTTACAGGTGTGCTGATCTGATAAGATTACAGGAGTTAGATACTGAGATGGTAAATCCTTCAATAACACTTTGTATTGTAAACTAATCACAAAATTTGAGAGTTTGTGACAAGGGAAAGAAATATAAATGACACCGGCTGCTATAGTCGACATGAGTTTAACTTTGCAGACATCAGTGGGTCCGCCTTAAAGATAAAGTATTGCACTGACACTGACTTAAAGTCCGTTTGGGTCTATTTTCTTCTCGCGCCGTGTTGACGAGGGAGCTTGCACACTGCACAACAAAATAAAAATCCTTCTTCATGAGGAAAAGGGCTGATCTGTCTAAGAACGCCTCGCCCCATGCTAACTAATGACAGCTACGGGATCAGTTAAGGGACCTGCGCTGTAGAAACGCAGCGCCGAGGTGGTTTAGCGTCGTGAACCACAACAAGGACAAAACAAACATCTCGCACACGTCTCATGTATCTCTCTGAGGTTTCCTTGCCGTCTCTCTGTACTGCCTTCATGAAGGGCTCACACCTGCTTCTGTTCCCTCTGAGCTCAAAATGAAATGAAAGAGGCCTTTTTGTTCGCTCTCACAGCAAAACTTTCAAATTATGGCCGCCACGCTGAAGCATTTACTTCTAGGCCTTGTGTCAATACGCAGTCTCCTTAAAGAACCTCTGGACTTAAATTGGCTGCAAAGGTTCAATCAGACACTCTTTCCTTTCCCCCGTGGATGCAGGTATGTTTTCGTGAATTGCGATTTTGGTGGAAAACACCTGAAAGTGAGGACTCCCTCATTAGTCACACACTTAACGAAGGCGTGCATACCACATTGTGTCATTACTGAAAGAGAAAAAGACAAAGTGTGGGCCACAAGTAAGAAAGAAGAATGATTCACTTTTTTCATATACATGTCTTGCTTCCCCATCCTCCATTCTCTCCTACAGAGGGTTTCCCTCGGCACCCGATATAAATTTTTCTGTCCCCGACTCTTTAGTATTCGATAAACGTTTCAGGTTAGCGTTATGGTGCGTGATTCAAGCAGGAAGTCTAAAAACTGGAGGCCGTCCACGACTCTGTGAAGAGGGGGAGGTGCCGAGGAGTTTGAGCGTTTTGGTGTCTGTGAGGCTTCTGATATTTCACAAATAAAGAAAATGTCAGTGGAAATGAGGTTGAGAATCAGAAGCAAGTGACATTCTGCTCAGTGACTGAAAACATCTTGTCTCTTGAGGGGAACTTCATTCAAGCTTCTCTGAAACCTCAGACTTGTGAAACAGTAGATCAAGACAGAAAAGTTTACTGTCTCTCCCACTCACCACTCCATCATTCGTACAAAGTTATATTTTGCTGCACTGTTTGTAGGCTGCTGGGTAATCACTTCATCTGAATGGAAATTAAGCTTCTTCTTTACTGGTTAGCGTCAGCGTAGATTTGAACAGAAGGGTCGTGTTTGTTCATACTTCCTGAGAAATGTAGCTGCGTATACAGCATGTGAACAGAGTTGTTTTTAGTTTAGGAAAACTACATCAGGGTAGAGCAGGAGATGAGATTCATCACACCGCTACAATGAAGTAATGATAAGGTTGAAGCTGATGAGGTGATGACGTTGGTTTACCATGGAAAAAGTGGTGTACGGTTCCGCAGCGCCTACATATGCAAGCATTTGTGTAACTCAAGTTACTATATTCCTGTAAATAATCAACGCAAGCAGACCATTTATCTTACTGTGCAAAAAACAGACCAGGGACGCCAAAATGGAAACAAAACAAAACAAAACAGCTGTCAGCTTTAGATTATCTATAAAAATAAGAGAAAAACTTTCCAGCATTCTTGATTACTGCAGTAAAATTCAGTTTTCAGTGTCAGTAAATGATTCGTTAGTGTTCTCAGTAATACATTATACTTTACGGTCAGTATATTATCATGGAAATGTTTATATAACATTCAAACATGAGCTACATTTGCATCACTTCTTCACTTTAACCGGAGCAAGTAGATGAAAGTGCAGAGCTAACTGCAAAGAAAGAGGAAAAGCCACAGTTCTCCTACATTACCACTCTCTGTAAAGATGGCTGGATTAAAGTTTGGTCAACAACGTTCAGCTTTGCTTTGCTCCTTCAGTCAGAGTTGTAGCCGAGTAGTTTGGATCCAAAGACTTCCTTAAAAGAGCACAGGTGTGCACTAGACCGGTGTTCGTTCTCCGGTTATCATTACACCTCTTCTATACCAACAGCGAAGGTTTCAGCTTAATGAGGAATTGAAGTCCTGCTCAACAACAAATCGCTTTCGTCATTGAAACAAAAAGAGGGAATAAAGTAAAAATATGGGAACTTTGAGAAAGTTTTAGAAATTATTTTCACACAGAAGGAAGTGCTTCTGTCATAGTAAATCGCATTAGAAGGTTACTTCCAGGAGGCACAGTTACAGTGAACAAAAACAGTTTTTTCACAGCATATACAAAGTGCGAGCGTCGATGTTAAATCATCAGCTTTTCAGTGATTTTTATATTTTTTATTTATTTTTTTTAAATCAAGCAGAGATGATATGATCTGAAAATGTTTGTACCTTTATTTTAAAAATTAGAAGCCGTATTTAATGACACTAAACGACAGTGTGACAGATTTCAGAGAAAAAAGGTTCATAAAAGGGCCTCTCAGTTTGGCACATCGTGACTTGGGAACATTTACCCACTCTTGTTCGCAAAAACATCCAGATCTGTCAAATTACGAAGCCGTCTCATCTCCGGGTTCACCCAAAGATTTTCTATAGGGTACGGGCCTAGGCTGCGGCCAGGCCTCTCCAGACTGTTAAACATTTATTTGGATGCGTGCCTTGAATCATCGTCATGCTGAAAGGTGAAAGTTCTCTTCATTTTCATCTTTCTAGAAAACAGCAGAAGCTTCTGTCCCAAGGCGGACTCTACTTGGGGTAACCATGATTCCCTCCACCTTCACTAAAACCACATTTATGCGTATCTTTTTTCTGATGAAATGTGTCACAATGGTTTTCAGTGACATTACGTGAGTTGTGATTTTTAAATGTTCAAAAGTTTTTCTATGATTTATCTTGGTTTGGTTATGCACCACAAAGAGGCTGATTTATCAGAGGTGTTTACCCATTTTTTTATACACACTGTAGTTGCATGCGTGTACACGAGCAAGGAAGGCTTGAAAAACCTGAAATCTATCCGTTAAACTCCACTTTTCTTGTGCATTTGTCTTGCATCAGAAATACATTTCGTGCCACACGAATAATGGGGAAAAACAACTAGATCCACAAACAGACAGCAAAGACACTTGCAGCACGTTTAATTTCCCCAGCTTAATGTCGGGCGCCTGACACACACAGGTGCACGCATCCACCAACATCTACCTCACGCTGCCTCAAAAGAATTTAACCATTATGTTTCATTTCCTGGTTTATTACCCTTAGCCTACTAAGAAGAACACATCTACTCATTTAGCGCTGAAGCTGTGAGACTAGAGGGGAGCATCATTTATGTGCCCTCTTGTTACAAATGAGGCGACCACTACAACAAGCTACAAAGCGCATCATTTCGGAGCCTGGTCACCGTTCAGCAGTCACAATCCACAGGTTACTTGAAAACTGGCTACTCAAGAGGACCGGGAGCCAGCGCAGAACTGAAGCGACACGTGAGGGGAGTTTACAGGATGGGAAATCACCTGACTGATGATCATTTCAATTGATTGAGTGTGGAAAGACGCTTCTTTTAAATGTTACAACAGTGGCTGAGCTTGCACCTGCACTTGAAGCACAGCTGACTGTTTAGAGCAAACTGTTGCTCTGCTGTCTCCTGCACCTCTTTTGCAGCCGAGAATTGCTGTCAAACATGACACAAATTTTTAACCTGTGTTTGCTACATTACAAGTTTGCGTCTGCTGATTACAGATGTGGCTTTACTCCTGCTAGTGTTCAGTAAAATAACAAAACAAGCCCTAACGATCACATTTACTGACCCGAAACTGCCGCCTGGTGTTTTGCACTGATGGAATGACAACCCCAAATGGAAATACAAGAGGGAGGGACACACACACACACACAGGCTCAAAAATTTCAGTTTCATTTTGAATGACTGCATGTGTGTGTCTATGAGGGTGTTCATTTGTGTTAGAGAATGAAAAAGAGAACTGAGTAATGCAGGTCGTTATGAAGCCATGAAAAGGGAATCCTACTGTCTCATAGGAAAACACCCCCAGTACATAGATATTATATTTTCACAATATAGTGAGGGAAACACAGCTCGGTAATCGCCTACAGAGAAGAAAGAATACACATTAAGCCTCTGTATGTTCACGTTGGCAGAAATAGTGTTGCTTCTAAACTCATACTTTGCAGTGAGGCAGTCCTAATGAATTGGCACTTTATTTAAACTCTGGCTTCCTGCAAATTTTAAATAAACAACACCTGAGTTTAAAATGCTGAATTTAATTTCTGTGGGTGTTAATGGATGGAGAGTGAAGAAATCGTTTGAGCTCACTTCCCAACATTTTAGAACATGTTCCTGAAACATAAGGATCAAACATAAAGACATAAGGCAAACTAAAATAGTTTTCTTCACGGCTGAACATGCGAGCGCTACTGCCCAAGTCCGTCACCCAAACTCTATCCTACCGAGCCGACGGAAACAATTCCCATAAACTGGCAATTCAAGAAGAGCGGCGCAGATCTGGTGGAGCATTATCAAAGGACAAGGGCCTACAAATATCTGTGGGGTACAAGCTTTAGCCGTACATTAAAAACACAGAACATCACATTTTGGAAATGTTCTTAATAAAATAAAAAAAAAAGAGCATTAGTCCTGTTTCAAATTAAATCAAGGAGTCTATATTATAACCTCAATCTTTCTATTTCAAATACAGTTAGATGAAGTGTCACGCTAGCACAACATGCGTCTTCGTCTTGCTACATATAAACCATACGGTCTACATTTAACTTCACAAAAAAGGTTGAATGTAGGAACGGTAAGGTTTAACAAAAGAATAATGTCACTAAAGGATCATTAGGTAACGTGTTTTTAGCCGTTCAGGGTTCGGACAGGATTTGGTAGTGAACGTAGCACAAATGAATCTTTTTACTGTATAAGGCCATCAACTTCTCCATGTAGTTGTACGTACCATACCAGTGCTATGGTACGTACTTCTGTACCCATGTTAGATTGGCCATTTTAAGTTCTTTTAGTCCCAATTTTACCACGCTCCATATTTCTGGTGCCTACTGTAAATACAATATAATTTGAGTCATAGGTTGGTGAAATGTAATCCCGATATGGTCAGAGATAACAAAGGTTACTTCACCTCTCAAGTTCCAGAATATCTATGGACTGAATTATTACCCATCATCACATCACTTCTCACCACGGCGTATGACTTTGAACATTCAATCTCTTTACACTCTCTGACAAATCAGAGAGACAGGGCTGCGTTCGGTGTATATATATTTTACATATGTGTTTATCATGGACAGTGTTTTGATGGCCAGCATGGTGTCAAGGCTCTGCTATAGCCATAAGCTGGTTCACTGTCACATTATCATGTCTTACCGGGACCCCTGAGCCGAGCACAGTGACCGTTTTAGTACCGAATGTGCTTTTTCTACAATGACAAGTCAAAATGGGTACAGTGAAAAAGACTTTCTGAATTCCTGGCAGTTTAAAGCAGACCAGACAGACGAAAGAAAGTTTCAGCCAAGCGTGGCGTCTAAATTAAGCTTTAAATTTTCTTCCTGTTTCTTCAGTGTCAGATTGCGTAAAGGCTGAACTATGTATTCTGTCACAGTGAATGAAAAACCATTGCATTTAATTAAGCGTGGTTCATAGCTTAAGCGGCGTGTTGAATATTACCTATTACCTACCTTGCCTTTTCTCTAAGGAGTATATCGTATTTTTTTGAGGCGTCCTCCACACTGGAAGCTGCCCTTAGTTGTTCAAACGCTTAACAGATAACGAGCGATACCACGGATCTTTAAAATAAAAAGTTATAGGTCTCATTTTAACTGTCAAGTCACTCAGTGAAAAAAAGTGTTGTATGTAATAGAAGACAAAATGCATAAATGAAAGAAGCTGTCGTATTCCATTCTGTTTCAGGGTCAATCAAACACTCACAAAAAGAAGAGCCAGTATGTAGCAAATTTCAATAATTACTCTGAGCTCCTCGGAGAAACACGTCATTTTCTACAATTTACCGTGGTAATTTGTAAACACAGTCCTCCAAGATGCACAAAGAAAGACTTAATCTGTCAATAACAATTATTTATAAGTGCTTCTAAACAGCAGAGAGTTATTTTGAATGGCTTTTAAAAACTTCTGGTATTTATTGCAGTAATCAGGTTTCTCATTAGGCACTCTGATGCTACAAGGCTTTATCTCTTAGCTAACTCTAACAATATATAGACTCAAATCCTTTACTTTTAATACGTTTGAATAACCAGAAACGTGCAGTTAGTTGGTGTGCTGCTTGCGTAAGGTTAGCATACCTCTAGCACCCTATAAATGTGACGATTGCAAAATCAGCCTTATGTGTCTGTTGCCGTTGCATAAGTTTTGGCCTTTAAACATTAAGAGACTACAGAACAGAAAACTCTATTTCTGATCTGACATTTAGAAATCCTCCTCAGGGCTGTCATTAGGATAAGCACATCATAGAGATGTATGAAGTTTAAAAGAAGGCCCACAGAGGGTCAAATCTACACATCAATACGGGCACATTAGAGAATTATTTGAGTCTGGTGATAAAACAGCAATAAACAGTGCTCCACTATTTGATCCAGTTCATGTCAATACAGCGAAGGTCTGCTACGAACTGGAATGAATCGTTTGCTTGTAAGTATTTGAGATCATTCCCGCAAAAAAACAACCAAGACGAGACAGATGAGATTAGATCAAGGTCAGGACTAATCATTCAGTATGGAGGCTAAAGTTAAAATGTGGCATCTCGGTGGACACCAGATTTGAATCTTGCCCCAAAGTGCCCCTTTAGTTCTGTCTTTGAGAGCTGATCTCACGCAGCGTCCGTGACATTTGTCAGTGTTTGAGGCAGTAATCCGTGCCCTTGACGTATTCTTACCCTGACGTACGTACCTCTACTCTTTAAAGAAATGAATAAACTCAGCCTCTATCGCAAAGTATACTAAACATACATACAGATTATTTAGGAGTACTCACATGTGAAGTTCTCAGTACGGCGATGATTTCAGCTTTGACATTTGGTAGGCTGTGTGCACGGCAGGTGTCTCTTTCATACACACTCACACAAACACAGGAAGTCAGACATCACTATGATCCCATCCTCTCTGGTATGAACTAAGTGGATTACAATAAAGATTACAGACACACACAAGCACGAAACAAGAACAACGCAGACATTTTATAAAGCACACGTAGTTTACAAAAGAGGAACATTTCCTTAAATTAAATAGATAATGTGTGAATATGTATAGCCAACCAGTTTGGATATTGGGGGTCTTATGTTATAGTGAGAAACAGGTGTTTTATTGCATATCGTGCTGCACTAGTGTTAACACCTGCACTGAACTGCACCAGTTGTGGGGAATCGAGGTCTTTGGAACCACTGCAGGCACAGTTTAGAGCACATTATGGCATAAAAGAAGAGTAAATGTAACGTTTGACATAATGTTGAATAAGCTCATGAAGGTCTTAAACACCGCTTTTACACCGATTAGGCGTAACATTATGATCACTTTCCTAATATTGTGCAGGTCTCCCTTGTGTCTCCAAAAAAACAGCTGTGACTCATCAGAGAATGGACATGGTCCTTCTGAGGGTGTCCTGTAGTGTCTGGCAACAGAATGTTGTTAGTGGGGGCATCTGGGTCCTATGGGTTGAGGAGAGGGGCCTCTATGGATCATCCCACAATTACTAGTGAATTTGGAGGCCAGATCAACACCTTGTGATGTTTTTCATGTTTTTTGAGTCATCAAGGAGTGTCATTGCTATGTGGTGGGGGTGCCTGGTCTGGTCTAGGTGGGTGGTACACGTCTTAGTAACATCCACATGAATGCCAGGACCAAAAGTTTCCCAGTAGAGCATTGTATTATCAGAAGTTGGCTGATTGTGTATTACTATTTGCACTTTTCCCCCCATAAAGAAGCGTATCCTACTTGTCCCGCTTTGTTACAGGAGAAGAGGATAAAAATTAAATACATTCTGAATATCCTTATATTTTATTGACTGGCCAAAAAGCCTTCATGTCACATTTCAGCATTTTCATTTACACACACTACAAATGAAGGCAAAGTATACACAGATGGCAAAAACACAACATATTTTATCAAGCAAAGCAGATATATTTGAATTTATGGATTATACTTGGCGTAACATTTTCCCTTGCTGCATCAATGTAAAAATTACAAAAAGGGCAAGAGAAGCGTAACCAGTGAGGCAGGAAAAGTTTTCTTTTTACTGAACTGATGGCAGAAGGAAATAAAACAACATCAGAAGCTATAATATGACAAACAAATAACTGAATAAGAGAAGGTAAATGGAGAAAACAAATAAGTCAAGTTCTTTGGTTATACTTTGTGGAAAAAGCTCCACACACGTTTGATCTCTATTTTCATTAAGAGCATTGAAAGGCCCATTTACATTCATGCCATATTCAAGCTGGAGTTATCTTTCACTCGCTCTCTCTTTCTCTTCATCTCCATCTATTTCATTCTTTGTTTGTCCTCCATCTCTCCTGTCTTGGTTCTGCCTTTCATGTCACTCCATTAGTGGGGTTTCAGAAGGAGGGCTGATGGCTTCTCTCTCCGGCGTCCTTGCTGTGGTTTTGGTGCAGCTGCTGGGCTGTGATAAAGGGAGTAAAGAGGAGAAGTTTTCACACTAATTACAACACAATAATGAAGTACTTGGTAAGAGCCACAGTGAAAATGAAGGTCACACAGTCATTCCTACAAAATGAGATTATGAGAAGTGATCATTTTTTTTTTATTTATTAGATGGAAGCAAGTTAAGAACATTTACCGGTCACACTTGCAGTAATCGTTGGACCTCATTAGATGCTGGGCATTCTTCATCATCTGAAGTTTTCTCTGTATGAAGAGTAAAATCACTTTTTTTTAAAAAAACAAAATTTACTCCAGCGACAATCATTTATTTTCATTTCAAAGCCCATTCTCCTCTCTCACCTTCCTTCGTCTGATCTTCTTGCACAAGATAATGACAAGAACAATCAGGAGAATCACAACCAGGCAGCCAACACCGATTGAGAGCCACACCCACCAGGGGAGCCCCAGCAGCTGGAAATCATTTCTGGAGTCACGACCAGTGGTGCCTGTCGTAACTGAGTTCTTGGGATTAGATGGCGTAGTTAGGAGTTTAGGAGGCTCTGAAAGTAAAAACACCAAACATCTTGATTTTCCTTCAGGCTACGTAGGCATCTTTTTCTGTGGTAAAAAAAAAAATCATCATCCTACCTCGTACATTGATGGTTAAATTCTCACTGAATGTCCTCCCGCCATAGGTGAATGTGCACTGCCAGGTCCCTTTATCTGAGGTGGCTACAGGGTTGAGGTTTTTCTCCGGACCTGAGTGTGACCCCCCTGGACTCTTCCACTGGACTTTCTGGACGTCCTGAGGGTTTACCTGACAGTGGAGCTTAGCCCTGCTGCCCACCTGGAGATCACCAGAGGGATCGATCGAGACTGACACAGAGAGGGATAAGGGATGGAGGGTGAGGATGCAGTGAGAATCACAAAGACAGGCCAAGCAGAACAAATGACTTAATTTAAATTATTAGGAACATGACAGGAGGAGTAAGATGACTCTTTAAATTGATGGACAAATGGCAACCACCTTTCTCAGACTGGAACATCTGTATTTTAGGGATTCGAAACACTTTTTACACACGCAGATAGAGTATAATCATGAGAAGTACAGCTTGTTTAGTGAGTTTGGTAATGTTTGAAATATAAAATATAGCCCTAATCATGTCTGCAGTTTGGGCTGGGGCTACAGGCATTTGACCAGAAGGCTGAACTCCAGACTAAAGGAGGCGTGTTTTAATGACACAAAGGAAGCATGTATTCCTGAATTGTGCAAAATTTTGGGGGTTTATCTACATGATTGACGAGAGTCTGGATAGTTTTGGCCCCTGCTACGTTGATTTTGACTGTTTTTTAAAACAGTTCCCCAACTTCGGGAGAGTTCAATAATAAATTACTGGAACCATTTTTTTTTTTTTTTTTAAAACTACAGATATCCTGCATGCATTAGTGCATGTGTGTAAACAGTATTTGATTCATATATTTGAAGAATAATGGAGAACTATAATCATAGTTTGTGCTTTTTTGTTTTTGTTTTGTTTTACTGGCATACAGGTTTAAAATGCATACTACCCTGACTATTTTTTATTTTTTTTTAGAACCTGTGGAATTTCTACAGTGCACAATCCTGTGTATAATAAAGAAAATAATTAAATGTCCTAATGTGGTGAACCACTCACCACATTCCACTCAGTGTCAACATTTATAAGTAAATAAAAGTTGTTTTTTGGCGTGCTACTCACCTGAGACCACAACAAGTGTGTGTTCCCTCTTTGTCCCATCTGCATCGCACAAGAACCTTCCAGCATCTGCTTCTTTTACTTGTGAGATTTCCAGTCTGGTGTTATGTGTCACCCTTGACCTATCTTTAATGGCAGCTGAACCTAAAACAGAGAACACATATTATGATGTAATATCATGTAATAACTATGACGTATAAGCCTGTTATAGTGAGTACCTCGGGTAGTCCTGCCGCTCTTATCAAGGCTTACAATCTTGTCTTCTTTATTATCATCTGTTTTTTTATACCATATCAGATAAGCCTTATATGTGTCGACCCCACACTCCAGGGTGGCTTTGCGCCCAACCTTTGCGAGAAACACTTCACCTTCAGCAGAGAGTGCACCCAGCACTGAGGAGAGAGGATCACATTCATTAAGCACACTTCATTCAGTACCATACAGTATTTACAGATGAATTTCACAAACTCACAGACATTTACCAGATATTATTTCTGATTAGTGTAAAGTTAAAGGACAGTTAACCAGTTTCTAGTTGGGTTGTTTGTGAGCATTGTGGATGAGTAACCATCCATAACAACATGATTTTACCAGGCAGGTGAAAAGGCTACATTAACCAGACGTATTAAAGGACTACTGGCAACACTTACTCACCAAACAAAAAACACACAATCGTCTTCATTTTGAACGTTGGATCTGAGGAATAAAAAATATCACACAAGTTTTTATTAAGGCAAAATCATGAGAAACAAAATCAGAATCAAAACGGCCGTGGTGCGAAAGTGAACACTTCATTTGCTGGCAAGCCACATACAGGTTCTGTTTGAGAACTTCACCAAGAAACATGTGATCCCTAACCACGAGTTCCCTCTCTCTACTTCCTTCCTCCTTCTCGTATAATATTTTTTAAAACTCAACTTGAAAAATCTCAAGAGTTGGTGCTGAGAATATTCCAGCATATGTTGTTGCTCTGTTTATGAACGTAGACGAATTATTCATGTAAAGATGCTTCCGGTTGAGTTGCTGCGACTTCATCTGCTCATGCATGAGAAATCAATTTTAAAAAGCTGTGTTTTTGTTGCCAATAAAGTTAGCAAATCAGGGAAACCCACATAAAAAGTACATCTTTGCCTTGATCTAACTCTTTTTAATAGATTATGATTTTAAATTGGTGAGGAATTAATTTCAGGAAGCACAAGTACTCAGAAAATTGTACATTTCAAAGCCAGATCACTGCACTGAACACCAACAGCTACATTCTACTAGACTAGATAATTAATCTTAAAGCAGTGAATCAAATTTGTCTAAGTCTAATTTGACAAATTATTACAATATTACACATACAGTGACCCAACAGTAGTTTTAAAATGAAATTAAGAAGCATCTTTGACTCTAAAAACCAGATATACTCCTTGATACACACTCAGAAATGCTCGGAAACATGGCTAAGTACATTTTTCTTCAGCGCATTTAACTTTTGAAATTTACCATTTCTGAAGAATATGGTAATGGAAATACAAAAGACAATTACAGCATTACACTTTAGTATACCGTGTAAATGTTCTAAAAACGGTGCATTCATCTTGGTGTTAATGTTCATTTTGGAGCAAAGGAAAAGTGGTTCCACGGCGGTCACGTTAAATCCAAATTAATTAGATTGTATAAAACTTAATTTGATCATGTAGTTTAAGCTCTTACCTTTGATTTTAAACCAGCGAAGTGTCTTTTGTGCCTTTACAGGAGGCCAAAAACTTTCCTCATCCTCTCTGTGCTTCACTTCATCGAAAAAACAAAAGCGCAAGGATGCAAAAACGGTAGAAGGCGGAAGACATCTGTAGACAAATCTGCACCTTGGAAAGTTGTAGGCCAATGCAGCTCTTTGTGGGTTTGCTGTCTATGCCGACGATCTAGGCCTGGTAGTTCTCACATAAAATTTAAGAAAGCTCTGGCTTAAATGACACAAAACTGAAAGTGAATGAACTATGATTGTTTTCTCAGGGAGTAATTACATCAATTCATCAAAATGTGTTTTATCATGAAGGGAGGTAACAACATAGGAAAAACCTGTGGAGAGATAATACTGATGTGACAGACTCAAAAAAATGAGAAGGCTGAGTGACAGAAAGACATTTTCTTTATTTGTCACAGCAGAAGTAACAAAGCATTTGTTTTCAAAATAAAACCAACATAAAACAAGAATCACCCAGATATCACCCTCACCAGACTTTTTAAGAAAAACAAGGGGATTTGGTGTTATGACTTTTTATTTTCTTTTTGAAACACACATTAGAGCCATCATTTTTCTTTTTATTCACCGACATCGTGGATGTTGTTTTTACTTCCTGACTTACAGTAAACAGTTAGAGGAGGAGGTGGTGTCTAGCTGAAGTAGTGACACCGAGCTGCAATCGTCCGATGAAAGAGGCAGGAAGCAGCGTACTTTGATGGGGAGGGGCCGTGACTACTGATGGCAGTGAAAATCAATAGTCAGAGCTTGGATTAACAGTGACAGCTAAGCAATCTTATTAATAAAGAGTGAACGCACTAAGCAATTAAAGTCACTCTAATGCTTGGGGCTTGTTACCAGGAAAAAGGTGAATTTCATGAAAACATGTTTCTAAGTAAAACCCCAGGCAGATGTTTTAACAGCTGGTCCTCAGTTTTACTCAGCACAGTTGCCCAGGTAACTCATCTGCTCATGGTTTGTAATCAGTGGCTGAAAGGAAACCACTACCCACTAACCACTACACACTACCCCCCCCCCCCCCCCCCCCCCCTCCTCCCCCAACACGTTCTCTGTACACCTGCACCATTTTTTTTTTTTTTTAACTGTGAATATACGCGATCTGAGAGATTTATTTACAGTTCTGTCAGTTGTGACGCATGCCAGAGCATTTGTAAGAGCTTGTTGGAGTGCAACTATGAGGGTTGTCACGTGTGTTTGTTGGCATCCACTTGTCTCCTCCTTCACCCACAGTGCAACGCTCCTTATTCCGCCACTCTTCGATAGAAGTAGAGGTATCCCAGGTCTTTGGGAGGTTTCTCTGAAGCGCACACCTTCTGATCGTTGAAGATGACCCATCTGTGAAACACAAAGAGTAAACAGTTCATTACTAAATGGGTAGCAGCGTTATTTAAGATATAATAAGAAACACACAGTAGTACAGACTCGACTCCACTATCTGTTAATCCACAAGCTCTAGCACAAATGAACACTCTACACCGAGTACATCAGCAGCTGCCCAATGATGCTTTTGATCTGGGGTATGGCGCCCCCTGCTGAGGCCCCTTAAAACCACTACTATCTATTTTTCACTGTTGTTTTTTTTTTTTTTTTTTTTAGATAAATTAACCAGTTAGAGAACATAAAAACAAATATAATAACTACATTTTATTTAGTTTCATTTTAAACAGTCAAATATAGATATAAATTCAATTAAATGTTTGGTTAAATTTTACCCTTGAAGCTTGTAACACCTGCAAAAAGCACTTACTGTTGGTCCTTCTTTATGTGACAGACGTAGTGGCCACACATGGTGCTCGTCCCCATGTGACTGACGAAAGCAAACAGCTCGTACTCTGGAAAAACAGTGAAAAATGAATTTAATTCTAATTATAAAATACATATAATATACATTTTATGTCACATTAAACAAATATGAAATTCTGGAAGACTTGAAGTTGTCAACATATAACATGTTTACAACTCATTTGTGAGGACACAATCTGAGCTAATGATCATTCTGTAAGCCTCCTCTCTCAGCCCTCTCCTACAGACTCACTGCCTGGTCCGTCCCTGACACGAGGCCCAGGTGGAGGGTCCCTGCCACCCTCGCTCTCTGCCGCTGAGCGACCTCCTTCAGAGACATCCATGGACTCCAGGTCATCCAGGTGGGAGAAGATCCAGTCCACTGCTCTGTCCAGAACGTTGCTCTATTGATCAAAAACAATAAGATGTATTATATACTCACTGCCTGGTCTGTCCACTGACCAATGGATTTCTTGGTTAGATATAAGCTTTATGTGGAATCTAATCTCATTAATAAATAACTGTAATATTTTACTAGTTTGAGGCTCAAAGACAACTATCACAAAACATGAACGAATTTTTAAAGATGATATTATGTGATAGCTGTATTTATCTTTAGTTGGAGTATGATGCTTTAATAAAAACTTTAAAATCCAATCATCGCTGACTTCTGTAAGGAAATATAGAGTTGTAATAACTGTCAACAGTAGCACTAACCAAGTTGTTTCTGAGCATAGAAAACAAAAAGCAGCGCATCGATGCTCAAGTCTTTCCTCTGACTCAGCATGAAACTGCTCGTCTGGCTACTGACGGGACGGAAGCCAGCAAAAAATATGTTCTTACCTTGATCCAAAACTGCAGCGCTCTACATTACTAATTCACTTATGTAAATGTCAATTGTTGACAAATTTGATCTTTTTTTTTTTCTAAACGCAAAACTCGACTTTCATCTTGTTTGGAGAAAATAAAATACTCCATACTCAACTTCCAAGAGTTACCGCACCTCAGCATTTTGTATAAATGCTTTAATGAAATCCAAACCCATATGTAAGGGGGGAGATTTATGGATCTGTTCTGGGACCAAGCTTTTAAAACAATTTCTGCCAGTTATATCTGCACATCATTTTGGCAACACTGCAGTAGATAATAGACACAACCATAAAAGTCCTTAAGGTCCAACATATGTTACCAGATATCTTAATTTGATGTACAGTACCTTCACATGAAATCCTGCTGCTACTACACTGACTTGAGTCTCTGCGAATAAGGAAAACTCAGCTATATAACTGTCTAAATTAAAATAAAAACAGATGTGCCCATTTCAATGAGGTTCTTCTTTTAGACTAGTGGCCTGTGGTCAAATCCTAATCTCTAGCTGGATGGAGTTTGAGTCTAACCGTTGCTCGAAGTGCTTTGGTTGCCTGGTCTCGGCTGAAGCCCATGGAGACGATGGTTGCCAGGTGCTCCTCAGACAAGCTCTCGGTGGGGGTTGTTCCGGCGCCAGAGCTGCAGCCTGGCAAAACCAGGGGGGCGGAAAAGTCTACAGCAGACCAGAAGAGGAAAACATGAAGACATGATGACACGTCAAGACAGAATGCTGATTGGTTTTCTGGTAAATTCCCGCTGGTCTACACACCTGGATCATCCATATGGCCCATGATCCAGTTCATGGCAGCATCGATTCCAGTGTTCCCAGTGTAGTAGACCGCTTTCCTGCAGGCCTCCAGAGGGAATCCCATTTCACATAACTGGGACACAGTGGAGTCATCGAGGACCGGAGCTGAGAGTGAGGAAAGGCAACTGTGGAATTACTAGGGTGTACTTTGTGAAATTGATTTTACGTTATTTGCTGGTTTTCATTTTATGTGTTAACCGTTTACAAAAGGAAAAAAAAAAACAGTGACCTGGCTTGTGACCTGATCACATAATTAAAAATGATTGACATAATTAATAATTTAAATAATAAAAGAAACTTCAAACTAAAAGATGTGGTTTTTGTAACTTAAAATGTAATCAAATCAGTACACATCATTCAAAAGTAAACAAATAAGGCAACAGAGGGACTCATGAAAAACAGAAAAGGCAGGAAAAAGAAAAGAATGAATCAAGGGTGGACAAATAAGAGTCTCAAGGTAAGAAGGAAAAGAGCAGAAATGACAGACAGACTGACACAGCAGTGGGGAGTAGAGCGAGTCGTCCTCCTCGTTGCCGTGGAAACCCAGGATACCTTTAACCTCCACGTCTGGGGTCATGAGTGGGGGCGGGGCCACCTCTGGTAGAAGCTCCTCGCCTGGCTGCTGGCCGGTTGCACGCAGTGCGCTTAGGTCCAGAGTATCGGGAACGTCGATGCTCACATCTGCTCAGAGGAAAATCACACAAGTTACCCGTCATCCACTGCAGTCCAGATGTTTTGCATTTTTTGTCACCTTCTTGAATTTGCTTACACTATTCTGACACAGACAACATACAACATGTAGAAAATTATGGCTATGGGTAGGACAGCTGGGTTTTGATCAGTTTGTTGTGGTTTTGGATGGTTTCAAGGAAATCCGAGTCTCAATTACTGGACATAAGAATGCCTTTAAGACTATAAGACTCAAACACTTGCCCAGCGGGTCAGAAAAGCTGAGCCAAACCAAGCTTGCAAGAAATAATGTGGAAACACCCAATCACGAGTCAGTACTTTGACAATAGGAGACAATTCTGCTCAGTAGTAGCTGGGTTTGTGTATGCTAAAAATTAAACAAATGCACAAGCTTTAGTCTAATAAGAGGTGAGAGAGAGTCTAACACTTTTGAGTGTGCATGTGTTAACAGCTGGGTAATCCACTGCCCACTTACAGCTGAAACCCCCTAACTATTCTAAGTTTAACAACAGCATTTAAGCATCAGTTGCTTGGTTACTTGCAGTATTCATTACTGTGAGCTGTGATTAAAACGTGTTGACTGGAACTGTGTAGGAGGCACTTCAGAATATATTTTAAATAACCACTGTGGCCACAATGTAAAACCTGCCAAATCCCAGAGGGCCTCGATAGGATGCACTGCTGTATGTGTCTCAGGAGCATTAAAACTTTAGCAGACTATGCTGTGGCCTAGTTTGTGTCAGTGAGCAGATATTCCCTTTTCTTTAACGAACAGCAAAAATAGTATTTATCTTTTCAACATTAACATTTAATGACATCTTTGCTCACCCAGTTTCTTGGGCACCCAGTCAAGGCCAAAGGTGAACTTCTTAATCTGGATAACCAGGTGGTCAGGGAAAGAGGCGAAGCGGGTCGTTCTGACAGATGAGAAAGAAGCCGATATTAAACATGTTTTAAATTTTGTTTCGATTAATCACTTTCAGTATAAGTGGGATAGTCTCTCTTCATACTTGGTAGCACTAGTCTTTGCTTGCACAGCCGAGCTCCAGAAGTCGGTGAGGATCTCGGGTTCACTGAGGGCCGCCATGCAAGCTGTGAAGGGGATTTGTGCACGCACTGTAGGGGCTGATGTGTCCCCCTCCTCACGACGGCGCTCAGCCTCCTGAAGCTCTTCTGTGATTTCAAAAATTAAATTAAATACATTTCACCAGTCCTACAAATGACGATAAGTCCTCAAGTACTGTATCATTGTTTGGTTTCTTAAAGTTTCCGCTGCTTTCCTGCTTCTTGCAGCAAGTTGATGAAGTAAAGCTAAAGCTATGTAATACTTAACCTGAGATTAAACTGGACATTGAAGCTCATCATCTCCTCACCTGTGTTGGTAGCCTGGTCCATGGGTACGGGCAGCTGGACGATGTAATCCACCCGCTGGGTGTACTTGGCTTTCTGTGACTGCTGACACACAATCCTCTCCTCCACCAGGAACCTGAAGGCTTCTGATGGGTTGGATCCAGAGCGACAGTTCCTCTGTGAGGGAAATGAAATACGGCTATAAAGAGAAGATGGCTAAGGACTAATAAGAAAAGCAGAGTGAATTCTCAGCTTTACCTCCACCATGTTTATGAAGTGCAATAAAAACTCCTGAGCATCCTGTTGCCGATTGGTGGAAAACTCTGGGTGGCCCCGTCCAACAAGTGCTTTGAACATTCGTGGTGCGATTCCGATTTGGTCTCCCTGCAAGTAAAGCATGAGCAGCAGGAGTTGTCAGCAGTCAGAGCTAATATTAGGTACACTATATGTACTATATGTACTATATGTGGATATTTGCAATAAAACAAACTTCTCCTCCGTGAATGACTGTTTTGTTCTTACTCTGGGTTCAGATGCACCATTTTCATCTCCAGGGTCTGGTGCTGGCTTGGAATACTCTCCTGACAGCAGACCGTAACCAAGCTTGGCTCTGGGATAAGCAAACAAAACTGACATCACTACACAGTATACCCAAGTCTCACACAGGAGGAGGATTTCTGCATTTCAAATGACATGGTGGAAAAAGAATCACAGAGAAGACATTGTCTTCTCTAGTGAGAATAAAAAAAAAGGTTTTGTGCAGCACAACAAGAGACTGTATAGAATTAGGTTACATGCCTCATTACATGTGGTAGATTTCAATTAAAAAACATGATATAGTGTAAAATTAGCTACTGCTTCTATATCTGAATGTAAAAGTATGATGAGCAGTGTGATTTAACAGTGGTATGCTCAGTTTAAATAAGACACAGACGAAGCAAAGCCCTTTTCTCCTGAATAAATCTAAAATGACATAAGGCCAAGGGTCAACAGAAGTCTTTCTAACCCGTGTTGATATCAATACAGCGCCTCAATTCTTAAGGGTAACCCACATTAAAAGACAAACATCAGACTTCAACGTGTAGCCGATGTACTATAGCTAGAAAGGACGCCATAACTGACTGTGGCTGACAACTTGCACACTGTGCTCGGGTATATTTGTAAAGGCTTATTTTGTCTACAGTAGATAATGGATACTTTTTCAGGACAGTAAAGGAAAGAAGCACCTTAGAATCCAATATTTTATCAAATCTCATCATGGCTGTCCTGTTGAAATGATGAAGGGTGTTTCTGGACCTCGAAAGAAGAGATTACAATACACAAGATTGTCATTTGAGACAGGACACTCACACTTGGGTTTTGAAGTCCTGTGTTGGGTCACTTGGCGCCTCATCAATTATCTTGTCAATGTTAGAGACATACCTGTAAGGCAAAAAAATAGAAAGCTATGAAACAAGCCTTCAGAAAAACTGTTGATATTTGGACTAAAAAGCACAACAAACACATCCCCCCTCCAGTAATCCTTCCAAAGCTGCTACTACTACTAATGTACATTACCAAGGCAATGACAGTAACAAGAGAAAGAGTACAAGGACAAGTAATGTAGCTAATTAAACAGATAGTGAATAAACTGTTGCAACAATTCCTGCCTCTGGAAAGAGAGGATGAGACTCTCTGATATGGTGGACGCTCATAGTTGCAACTATTCCACTGCTGGATACCTGTACATGTTGTGAGGATAGGACCCATTTACAAAGACAGGCTGTATACCAAGACTGGGTCATTTTTTTTCAGTCCACACGCAGAAGGGACTGCTAGTGAACAGTGAGGACATATGTGCTGAATCTGACAAAAAGCATATTGGATTACAACGGCTTACTCTACTTACAAATACAAGTGGCGCATAATGTAAAGGTAACACATTTTCAGAAGAACTACAACTGTAATCATTAACATTAAAGCAATGTTTTCACTGCCAAAATAAAAAACGTCTGGGACGGACGGTAAGATGGAGGCTGTGAAAGAGGGTACTGACTTGCTCTGGAAGTCTGGCACGGTGAAGAGCACTTGCATGACAGAATTGAGGTAGCAGCTGTTTCCCAGGTTCTTCATTCCAGTTAAGCCGGGGCCATAGAGGGGCCGCAGGGTGGTCCCCGACTCCTGGATCACCTCCCACTCGCCCACGCGCTGGTTCACAGCAATCTCCAACTCCGTCATCGTCCGCTCAGTCTGAGAGCAGAAGAGTCAAAGAGATGAATGACGTGGGGGGTGCAGACAAATGAAATTCTTTGCAGCAATCTTAATCTATAAATGCAAGATTTGAGAACGATGAGCAGAATTTACCAATATGAATTAGTAATGACAGCACACAGATGCCACTACAAAACACACCACTGCAACACTAAGTGATTCTGCTTTATTGCAGCACTCCTCCATCACCCCCTGTCTGTGCAATATCATTAAGTGTGTGCAGCAATATGTTAGCAAGGCAAAAACATTACAGTACGCAGTGAGAGGTACAAGATATTAGAGTCTGACAACTGTGAAGGCTGTGATCTGCATAAGAATAGAAGCAGGTGGCCAAGAAATTAATGGCAGATGGGAATCAGAAGAAACAAGTGTTTAGGAATTTGCTTGAAATGGGACAGTAGGCATGTCACTGCACTACGGCTACAGTTAATATTTTGTTTCTAAAAAAACTAGACCATGATTGTGAACCAGCACACAGGCTTGTCAAGCTTATCTTTTTTGTGTTATCAGCTCCAAGACTGCAGTGGAATTTTGGAGCCCTTTAGTAACACCATGTAATCAATGGCTACTCTATGAGGCAATGCCGGCCATAACTGTCTGGATGTCGGCCAAGAAGGATAAAAAAAATCCAATGCCTCTGACTAAATTTGTCACACTGCAATTGTATAGCAGAAAGCTGATCAATACTTCTGTCTACAAGAAGTTGATTTGACGCTGAAAACCGAAAATCCAGAAAGAAGTGCACAGCTCTGATAGTTGCAGAGGCCAATAACTGAACAACAAAACTAGATTTATAAAGTCAGTTTCCATTACAATCGGCAGAAACACAAATCTTGCCTTCTCCATTGTCATCATGTCGATACCAAAGTGAGCTAGGTGCTCTGGTAACTTGGAATCCAGAACCATGTCATCTTCGTCATAGGAATACACATCTGGACATACAAAACAGTATATGCAATTAAGGTAATTTAATCACTAAGCTTCACACACATTACTAATCAGTTTTGGTTAACAGAGACCCAACACGGCCCACAGAATATGTCCTTGACATTAACATTTTTTGATCATCTGCTTACCAGCGCCATCAGGAGTGATGGTACCGAGTTTGACAGCAAGTGGGTATCCTGTCTCCTGGAAGTGGAGAAGGGCATGGTTGTTGCCCCCAGAGCCATCAAAATACCTGCGACCGCAAAGCACTTTACCATCCGTCAGGTTCATCCAGATATTCTCCTGGAGGTCACATACCTCACACCTCCAGCCACTGGGACACCAAGAGGAAAGGTTTGAGTCTTGTGCTACCATTACGCACTTCACAGGTTTCAAAAAATAAAAATAACTTCTAACTGTATCCTGAATTTTATACTTAGAAAGACAATTGATTAACTGCTATAATAAAGACAAATGAGCTGTGAATTCTACCAAGGATTAACAACTGATAAAGACAGTTTGCCCATTCTTCAATTTTGAATGGTGTTTATCATATGCAAGTATGAAGTATATATTTAAATTAAACAGTTGTGACTTCACCTGGGAGGGATTTTGACTCCATTGTCAAGCTGTTTAAGGTCAGCGGCATACTTTGACTCCTGTCTCACCTCTCCATCCCATTGCTGAACTTGTAAGATATGAGACATTGAGTGTGCTGCCATGATACCTGCCATTGACAGAGAGACCTAGGGGGAGACAGACAAATGAACCAGAAAAGTCAGACCCGACGAAGAACTCAAGTTTAGCATCCATACGGCACACGTATCTCTATCCCGCAGAAAAAATTCTAGTATTAAAATAATGGAAAAAACATTATATGTTATACCTACATCTTGGTCATCTTCTTCTACTGGATCTAATAAATATTATCAATAAAGCTGAGACCTTGTGCATGTCTCTATAAAAGCTCTGTTCTGATAATGTTTTGGGGCATGTAAACATACATGTACAGTATATCTTGCTGCATCATTTTATTAAGCGCACATTTAAAAAGTCAAGTTGGATTTTCTAATCAGAATGATTTTTGTCAGGAAGCAGAAACACTGTCCATCTAAATGTAGCAAATGAGAGCAACCACAACCATGTATGATATATTTGGTACTGTAGCTTTATACCAATGTCAGTTTTAATATTACCATTGAGATAACCCTGCAAAGGTGTAGCAGGACGCCAATATTTCTCTTGGCAGATAAAACCACAATAACTTACCCGCTCTTTCACCACATCAGGCATTGTGCCAATATCATCCGATGTCACCTCCTGTCTGTCTGGTAAAATGACCACCTTTACATCCTCCTCATATTGCTCCTGGTCCACGTCAAAACCCCCTTCAATCCCTAGACAGAGCAGAAAAACAAGACAGATGGTAAACACACGTCCCTCTGAAAACAAGTGACATGTATATATGGTGTTTCTATAAATACTCACCTATAGCCAATCTGGTGGGCTTTTTCTTTGGTGGGTGCCCAGAGCCAGAGTTATTGTCATCTTCCTTCTATGAGAATAACATATATGAATGAGCAGTGAGATTAATTGAGTGGACATTGAAAGAGAAGCGTCCTTGGGTGACATGTAAGACCATAAAGTAAAATTAAGTGTCCACCTTTGCCTTACGAGTCCGGGTGATGTGCAAATAAGCCCTCTGACCAGTCCGAGCATAGTGCCTGTCCACATACTGACTCCCAAAACCCAGGAAACTGTTCATGCACAAATACAGGCCTCCTTCACTCTCCTGTAAAAAAACAAACAAACAAACAAGTAATGTCACTTGTTAGATTCCTTCCTTTATCTCACACCGTGACACAACACTAGTAAATTAAAGTTGAAAGCAGTGTGTCTTAAGTTAACCATGGCACAGCATATGCTTCTATCATCTATGTAACTAGCTCTCCTGTCAGTCTGCTAACATTTGCCATTTAGCAACACTGAATTAATGTTATCTAAAACTACGTAAAACAAGACTGGGGTTTTATGAGTTAGGTTACGTTCAAATCAACGACAGTTGTTCTGTAGTTCTGACCATAAAACAAGTCACTTAGCTTGCTTTCAAGTTTGACAGCACAGACAAACCAACATAGCTAGCTAACAAGCTAGAGCAGCTAAGTTTCCATTACAGTGCATTATTAGCTTAGCTTGCTAGCTTGCTAGTCAGTTGGAACAGGAAAATCTACTAAACCACAGCGTTAAAGTAGCGCAGCACCGACAAAGCGTTGTGCAAGACAAAGATGAGAGGCAGGCGAAGTGAGGAAAAAAATAAAACAACATTATTTATTTGGTGGCGTTTTGATTTTCAAAAGGAAGATGGCTCACCGGCGAGGCAAATGACAAGGCGCATTCGTCTTTGTGGACACGGTCCCCGGGCTTCGGAACCCGAATTGTGGACAAAACCGACATCAAAACCTCACCAATTTCCGCCATGGCAAGCTCGCTAGTTCCGCCTTTCAGTGGGACACTTGCTCTACTGAGTTTGGACCCCCAGCCTCTTGATTTCCCGGCTCGGAGGAGCGTCAGTTGTCTAGCCCGTCTTGTGCTGTCTGTGTTTGGCTGAATGAATCATGGGATGCTGCCTTGTGTTGAGGGAAGGCCGAACGAACTCAGCTGCCTGCCCGCACGCCGAGGGGCTCCAGCTCGTTACCGTAAACCAGAGAATACGTGCTATTGCTGTGTTTTAAAAAATACAAGTAAAACAATGTAGTAAATATACATCCCATTTACTAGCAACAAGTCGACTTTTAGAATTGTATTTGATATACGAGAATGACTTAATTATTGGTGCGACAGGCATTCATTTTGTTTCAAACCGTTTTATTCTCATATTTACGGTAATGCCAGTTGAAGCCTTCTATAGCTCCCTCTTGTGGTGGAGTGCATACATTGCGTCGCCGCTCCGTTAAACGTGTTGTCTTGCTTAAATAGTTTCAAACACAGTAGCGCGTTTGATTTAAACCAGTTTAAACAAATAAAAATGCCAGTAAGTTACGTTAACATGAGCTGTAAGGAGTGCACCATCTAACAGTTCTTCCATTCCCTCAAACAGGAGGAAACTTTGACTCCTTGGTTTCCTAAACATTTCCTTAGTCCCTCCTCTTCTCCCAGCTCATCTGCTCATTCCGCTGGGGTAGTTTCTGGGACCATGGCGCCCCGCTCCGAACACTTCACTGTATACGTGGCGTGTATTTTTGTTTTTCCATCATTATTTAGTTTTTCTTCAGCAGTTTCTGGCGGTGGCCGCTCTAATGTGCTGTCGCTCCTGCAGCCGTATGATTTTCTGTATTACAGCGGGGTACGGGCATACTTTGGTGGGGAGTGGGCGAAGGCTGCGGAGCTGCTGGAGAAATCCATCTGGACCAAGGAGTCCCTGTTCCGAGTCCGCAGGCAGTGTCACGATGAGTGTTTGGAAGCAGGGACAGAGGCTATGGGTAAACTAGGTGAGTTAAGAGGTGGCAGTTATTGTCTGTTTAATACTTAGTCTGCATGGATTAATGCGATTCACAGGTGAGGACTATGGCAGCAGCAGCTCATTTAGTTAATAAAATGAATGAATCACTTTTTTACAAGTTATAGCAAATCTTAAAGATGAAACCATGTTTACTCTGTTTTGTAACTTTGTGTGTTTGTGTGTCTATGCACAGTGATACAGTATTTTCATTTCAGAAATTTTAAAGGCCTATGCACAGATGTGAAAGTATTCAGCATTTTCTTTTTTTATTTATTGGGATGGATTGATTTTATTATCATGTCAAGCACAAATAATTCCATTTCCATTTCTTTTCAATTCGGTGTTATTTATATTCTCATTACACATTTCATTAGGCACACCAGTCCAAACCAACGCTGTCTAATAACTAATCTATTCTAACACAACAGTCCTGCACTAAATCCCCTTCAGGATTGTTGTAAAGTTGAATTTAGGTTTAAACAGAGTAAGAAAGGTGGTAATGTGCGGTGCTGTTAAACTCTAGTGAATTTAATACAAAAGTCTTTCTGTTATTTAGCCTAGCCCTCTAGCTAAAATGTGGTTGTCAAAATAATAGAAAAATAGAATTCAATAGTACACCTTTCATGTCTTCATGAAAACACAATTGAATCAAGAGACACTTAACACCACAACCTTCATGAAGCTAAGATTTGCGGAGGTGGGACAGAAGAGAAGGGAGTAGAGGAGGAGAAGCAGATTCATATGGATAAATTGGACATGCAGCGTATAGGCAACAGTTTAATATTAATATGTTTTTAAATCTTACAACTTGCCAGCGAAATGTTCAGGGATTTTCAGTTTTCATGAATTTGTTTAAAACATTTTTAAAATCTCACAAAGAGCTGTTTCCCCTTACTCCTTTCTTTCTAGCATTTAGCCAAACTAACTGCTTTGGGCTGAAGTTAATTACTGGTGGTAAAAGACTCAACTGAAGTTACTGGCCACTTCTCAGTGTCTGAATGTTGTTGAAATATAACATGAACTCTAGACCAGAACACAACTGCATTACAAAGGAGCAGAAAAACATGATAGTATCATATTTTATGAGTAAATGAAATCGTTAACAGTCTATTGATTGAAGATTTAAAACACAAGAGCCAGCAAATCTACTCTAAATGTTTCAAATGCATATTTAATTTTTGCATGGTTAGACTCTGAAGAGGGGAGTCTATGGGACCTCTGGGCCTTGGACTGGGTGCAGAAGAAAGCTGAATGTTTGAGGTTCTGTACTGGACGCTCTGTCACGCCTGTTGGACAGCTCCCTGTCTCTACTGACATAGAGTATGAATTCAGCACTCGCAACCCATATAACTTCTTGCAAGTCACATATTACAAGGTAAGCTGTTCTTTCAGACAGCAATAATGATCTGCAACGTAATACAACTGGTAATTTGTCATTATCTTATATTCTGTATTATTGTATTTTAAATGTCTGTGCTGTGATTTTCTGTCCTAATTAGTATTTATAGCGGTACCCCTCTCCATGTCCCTGGCCCTGTTCAGACCTTGTGTTAACATCTGACCCATTGGGATTGATCAGTCCAGTCTCAAGTGCCTGCATCTCAACATTTGGGGCCCAGTAGAGTAGTTCAACAGCGGCTGTCTCTAATGTATCGCTACCACTGTATCACAACTACGAACAGTTTGCTGTTTGTTGTGTGTGCATCCTGACTTGGACACACAGGTTAAACTATTATTTATCAATCTCTGCCCTGACGTTAATTACTTCGAGACCTGCACAGAACCCCCACGAACCCTGAAAGCTTCCATTATGCACCTTCATCTGTGATAATAAAGGTAAATAAAGACACTGATGACTGACCAACACCCTTCATTCAGACTTTCTTCTTTCTCCTCATCAGATGGAGAAGTTACAGAAGGCAGCATCAGCTGCTCACACCTTCTTTGTGGCCAACCCCAGTCACCTGGAAATGAGGAATAACATTGAGAAATACAGGCGGATGGAAGGTGTGACTGAGGAAGATTTCCAGGACAGAGAGGCTGAGTATGAGAAACACTGGGTGAGGAAAAATATGAGAGATTATAGCTGCACTAGGTCCTTTTGAATCCTGGCCACAATTGCTTAAGCTTTTATAGCAAGAAACAATGTTGAACATCAGTGAACGGTGTTAGTTAGCTGCTTAAATACTATATAATGACTATATATAAATGAAGACAAAGAAACTAAGTCTGATATGTTGCATCAACAAGAGGTGCAAGTTGCAGGCACAATATATTAAAACAGGCCTGTGTAAGAGCACAACTCAAAAATGAATGAAATGGATTCAGATAACTGTGGAGAGCCAACCATTACCCGAGGGAATAAATTCCTCTCTCTCTCTCCCTCTCTCTCTCTGAAAATGTCCAGCCCAATGAAGACTTCTGCTTGAGCAACTCATTTTATCCGCCAGAACATGATTAGGCTTAAATGATCCATGTAATGATGTGCACTCATGTCTCAAAAATGTGGCCACAATTTTAGCTTTAAATGAACTGAACAATTTATTTTCTTACATTAAAAGTCAGTGCATCTTAATAACATTATTCTCTCTCTACATATATGTTTAAACGTATGCTATTACATCCAGGTGCTATATGACGCTGCCCTCCAGCATGAGGCCTCCTCTGACTGGGTGAAAGCAGTAGAGAAATGGAAAGCTTGTGTGACTGAAACCCTGCGGCAAACGGAGGAGTGCAGGGTGCAGTGTGAGGTTGCCTCCCAGAGGCTGCCCGAGGACAGAGGAGTGGACAGTGTTGACGGTGCATTTGAGAAGGCTGCAGGTAAGAAAAAAAAAGCAAAAGACCCCCAGACTGAAGTGCTATTATCCTTTTAACCAAACAAAAAGAGCCATTTAAAAACCCTTTTTCTCATTTATCCAGCTCTCTCCCTCAGCCTGCTCGCTTGCCGGCAGTCCTGTGTGACTCAGGTAGCCGTACGGCCTGGAAGGATTTCTGCTCAGGAGGACTACCTGCCCACACAGCTTGAACATCTGCACATTGCACAGTTTAAAGGTGTTAAATTGTGATATCGTTATCACACCGCATTCATTTGCACGCTTTTAGTTTGCAGTCTTGGCCTTAGTTTGCATTTTTGTTTCCAAACAGCTGGTGATATTAGTGGAGCTTTGCAGACCCTTCGCTCTCTGCTGCTTTTTTACCCCTCTGACCAGGACTCCTTAGACAACCTGCAGCTATACTATGAAACACTAGGGGGAGACACAGAGTCACAGGGCACACAGCCGGCACAGGTACTACTCAAAGTCCAGTACATTAAAATAACAGTGGTGACAGAAATATTCTATGTCCGAAGTCTATATAATATGTTTATAAGATCACCTGCTAAAACTCCAGTTAGTCCACTGTCATAAACATATAGTAAATATCTTAATCCATGAGGGAGGTAATGTATCACTGTTCAGTTAATTCAGACACATTCAGAGCACAAGAACAAATATTCAAAGTTTGATCACAAGTTTGTCCTTGTGTTTGTCAAACAGGAGCTTGTCAGATACGTCCGTCGCTCTTTGCAGGAGAAGAAGCTGCTGTATTTTGGTATGGAGAGCCTTGACTTCACTTTCACTGACCCAGTAAGTATCAGTGCAGTCTTTTAACTAGAGGGATATCTGTAAGACATTTCCTCGCTGGGTTCATCAATCTCCTCCTATGTAGGATCTCTGGACTCCAGAAGATGTTGTACCTGAATCTCTAAGAGAAATGTGGAGGTATGAGAAATAGGAAGGAAAAAAAATAATTAACTAACAGAACTTAGAAAGTAGAATTTAACAGAATTCAATTTGGTGTATTTTGTGTTTCACTGTCAGAGATGAAAAAGAGAAAATAAATGAGAAGATTAAAAAGGGAGAGCTGCAGGAGGAAGTGGATGACAGTGGTTTCTTTGCAGGTAAGAAAGTCATTCCACCTTCTTGTTTCAGTCAGGAGATGTTAAGACTGTAATCATGTATTTGTCTTCTCCCTACAGGAGGCCCAGTCCCTCAGGTGGGTGTGACCATCACAATGGACGACGAGGTTCTGAAAGGGACCAATCGCGTCGTCCTTGATGGGGTCATGACCGAGAAGGAGTGCACTAGAATACTGCAGTTAGCATCAGTAAGTTACTTATAGTAAAACACTCAGGTTTTCTAAAACACACAGCAACATCCCAACCTTCCCTTTTGCTTCGTCTCCCACAGGTTGCAGCAGCTGTTGGAGATGGTTACCGGGGGAGACGGTCTCCGCACACACCTCATGAGACATTTGAAGGTCTGACTGTCCTCAGGGCTCTAAAGGTGGGTGAAAAGCAGATACTGATAATCGGCATATGTCAAGTTTTTGGCAATATCTCTTGACCCTCATGGCCTCTTCGTACACAGTTGGCTCAGGATGGCCTCGTGAACCAGTCGGACGCCCGCCTGTTACACGAGCTGGGCGAAAGAGCGAAAGTCCTGCTACACTCCTACTTCAGGAGCCCCTCGGGACTTTTCATCTCTTTCACGCACCTAGTCTGTCGCAGCGCTATTGCAGGTAAAACATTATCTGTATTTTTCTTACTGTTTCACTTTCTTCAATAAATTCTACAACGGAGCTTAAGACTGTGAATTCAAATATGGTTTTTTTCTATGTACAGTTGATGGTTTCATTTACTTTGCACTCAGGTGAGCAGGAGGGCAGGTTGGACCTGTCTCACCCTGTCCATGTTGACAACTGTCTGCTTGAGCCGGAGACCAACCAGTGCTGGAAGGAACCGCCAGCGTTCATACACAGAGACCTTAGGTACATAAAAATAATCTGCTCATCTCTGCTATTAGGGGGCGCTTTTTTCCACAAATCATTTGGGATTAACAGTTTAATGAATGTTGAGAGCACAGACAAAGTCTTTACGTAGACTGTAATTGTTTTTATGGCTGAATGACAAACCTCAAATCTGTGTCTTACAGTGCCATTCTCTACCTAAATGACAACTTTGATGGGGGAGAGTTGTTCTTCACAAACAGAGATGCCAAGACAGTAACAGTAAGTCACTTGGTCCCTCAGAGAATTTTTTAATTATGTGATTTAATTGGGTGAATATTTGTTGGGTCTGGTAAACCGTGGACTTTTCTGTCCTGCTCTTTGTCTACAGGCTCGAGTAAAACCCAGCTGTGGTCGACTGGTGGGCTTCTCCTCAGGTCCCGTAAACCCCCATGGCGTTACTGCAGTGACAAGGGGCCGGCGGTGCGCACTGGCCCTGTGGTTCACGAAGGAGAAGCCCTACAGGGACATGGTGAGCAGTATGATGGCACACAAAGTCATGACCTCTTCCTCCTCCTCAGATCGAGGCGGTCGCCTGCAGTCATGTGGTTGTCGGTGTCGTGACACCAGCGTTGGATAACAAGACCAGCTGGAGCGCAATGCAAATCTGTTGGGTGTTTGCATGTTTTCTCATTTACTGTGCCTGGTCTGCGTCCATTTCATGTCAGTGTCTTTTAGGTTTATCAGATATCCGCCTGGGGGAAAGTAGATATTAATTTGTAAACAAGTGTTGTTTACTCATTTTCATATAAAAGGAATTCATCCATTCAGTCATTTTGCATAATAAAACTTGAGAAGAAAAGTTGAGATGTTGTTCAGCAGTTGAGCTAAAACCAGTTACAGTAGCACGTTCAGTTTAAGCATCAAACTCTAAAAAACAGAATAGTTCTGCTAAGCTGTTTAAATGTGTAATGGAAAAGAATAATACAGTGATATTCCAGTTTATATGCAGCCGTCCATATGGAGCTTCAGCCTCTTTAACTCATGCCCTCAAACTTAAGGAGTCTTAGTTGGTTAATGCTACATGGGGGGAGGGGGTTAATGGAATATGCAGACAGCACATGCTCAATTACATGACCTATATCTAATTATGATATCATCAGATTCTAAGTATTGGACTATTAGTGGGCATTTACAGGCACTGAGTATGATTGTGTAACATTTCATGAAAAAATAACTCATTCTTTAGTTTATGAAAGAAAAGTTAATTTCATTGTCATAGATCAGCAAAAGCTTAACAGCTGCAGCCTTACATGGACTGCTTACCTATGTTTTGGTATGTTTTTGGTTATGTTAGGAAAGTTTAAGTAAATAAATGATGATCATTATCCCGCTGTTGGCCCCAGTGGTGGCTGTTTGGAAGACGATACAGTACATAGTCTCACTTAAACAGGGGAGAATCAGTTTGTGCCACAGACGTGAAAAACGAAAGTACGAGTTACAGTCACTCCAACGAGACTGAACGGTACTCTCTTTCCTTGTGTCTCTCCCTCAGGAGCGAGAGGAGGCAGAGGCCATGTGGGAAGCTGATGGACAGGGCGTGGTGAAAAAGGACGAGAGCGAGACAAAGGGCAGCGCTGGCACCGGACGGAACGGTCGAAGCCAAACGCCGACGGAGAGGAGCAGAGGGAGAGGCAGCGTGTTGGGGGCTAAGGATGAGCTGTGAGAGCGGACAAAATAAAAAAAAAAAAAAAAAAGACCCTGACAGACTGACAATCAGACACATTCTGGTGGAACAGGCCACCGTGCCATAACAGGCCCAAACTCCATCTCCACTTCACCACTCCATTTGTACAATATGAGACTCCATATTGCTGCCTTTTCATGTAAAGTTTGCTGTGTGTATATACTGTGCTTATACTGTATATGATGAAGGGAAACGATGTCTTTTCCTCTCTATCTATTGTCAGCCTGTACGTTTGTATTGGAAACTTTACTGACCAATCACTGCCTTTAAAAATGAAGAGTAATAATAAATGAGACCTTTTACTAATGTAGCCGGAGTACTAAATACCAAATACACACAATCTGTACCTATAACCTATTAAGATTCCCTTACACTCTCTAGGGCTGCCTGCTGATTAAAAATAAAAAAGTAGATGGTTAATTCTTTGTCAGTTTTCCCCTGTATGCCTAGAGTACAAACACATGATACAATATGAGCTTAGACACAACACAGCACTAATATCAGTAGTACTGATATTAGTGCATCAGAAAGGTAGTAAGAGGGAACAGAGAGAGAGAGAGAGAGGTGCACAGGAAAAAAAAAGGATAGAGATAGAGAGATTACGGTTAATCCCTCATAAATGAGTGCATTTGTTTATGAAGCTTAAAAAATCTCCCATTTAGAATATGGAATAGTAATCCAGGGAGAGATGATTTAATCATTCACTTCCAGCAGAGCAACACTCGACCACCCTCGTCCATCTTATCCTCCCCATTACTACCAGCGCCCCCATTCAGCTCCCTCCTCTTGCTGTCGTCTCGTGCATTAGGTTCAAGTTCTGTTTATGGCCCATATTAACACTCTCACTCCCCCCTTGTGTTATAATCCCTCGCCACTGCAGAATTGGGTCGGCAGGCCTGTTTAATGGAGTCTCGGATTTAACCTCTTCCCTCCCTCGCTGAAACCACGCAGCACCCTAAAAGTCTGCATTAATCTTCTCTTAAGTAGGCGTTATGTCCCCATAATGCATCTTCAATATCCTCACATTAAGCACACTAACCGTCCACTGCTCTAATTACTCCACGCTGACAGCTTCATGACGTCATCTTTCTATGTCTTATATGATTAGCAAAAATGATGTAAGGCTTACGAAACTGAAATCAGAGCATCCTGTTGTCCTTATAACTGAGTGCTGTGTGTAGCGACTATCTGACAGGATCATTCATCCCTTATGCTGTATTAACTACCCTACTATTTGTGGCCCAAACCACCCGCTGGCTGTCTGCTGACGGTTTCCTGCCTTCCTGGATGAAGCTTTGCATAACTTCTAGGCACTGTGACGACATGAGAGACAATAGGAGCGGTGAGGTTCAAAATTCATGCTTTTAGTCTGTTTTCGTGTCACTAGAGCTGTTTGCGGCTGACATATTTGTCATTTAATCCAGTCACGACTCTCACCCACTGCCACCACGTACCCCATTTATGTAAAACAAGGTCAAGAGGTCAGAGATCATCCCCTGCACTTACAGACTAAACAAAATAAGCTCTCCTGTTATTGTGCTCACATCTTCTGTTTGTTGTTTGTTCTCTATTTTCAAAAATAAAATTGCAAAGGTAATAAAGTAATGGTATGAAGTAAGACAGATAATAAAGCATTGAAGACAACTTAGCAAAAAGGAGATGTTACTATAGAACTAGGTATTATTGATAACACTCCCTCTCTCTTTCCCTCTGTCTGTATCCTGGCCCCCGTTTTACTCTCCACCCCCCATTTCTTCAAATCCTGAGTCCGTACCACTGCTGTCACGCTGTTTGAGCGAGCAGATGTCAACACTTTTAAACTACAGGGCTGAATTTATCCACACAGAAACCCATGAAGTAGGCAACAGACACATTAGCACACTTTTGAGCTCCAAACACAGATATGTGTGCAAATATTGTGTTAAGTTCATATTGTAATAGTAGCACAGTGATGCTTTAATTGTCCAAATGTTTACACGTGTGAGAAAGTTGATCCACGCTGAAACTGAACATTTAATTTTGGTTTCCTTCAAAAGAGAGGTCAAATATCAAAGAGCAGAAATTATATCAAACTCATTGCAAAGATACTACAGGTTTAAAACATCCCACAAACAAGCATTTCAACACCAATAAATAGGTCAAATAATTAATAACACAAATTTTAAGATTTGAATTATTATTTTGTTGTTGTTGTTGTTGTTCAGAGCAAATCGCAAAATATTTTACACACAATGAATTCATAGGAAACTTTTACATATGCTCACCATGTATTTTATAAGTAACACCTGTGCACACAAATGTTTTTGTCCACCCAAAGAGCCTGCATGATGCGGGCAAAAAAATAAGGAACACTCCTCAATATCATCTCCATCACCCACTACAGCCTCAATAATAATAATAATAATACAGTAGAATTATCTGACAATGAAATTTCTGATGTTGCCAATAAAAATGAAAATCCATCAGCTTTGTAAAGACTGATTTAATGGCAGACCTGTTGTATTATATTGCATTTGATTGCATAGGTGTTATTAGCAAAGTGTTCAGTTAGAGTAGGTGTTGACTCCCACTTCTGGCTGTCAAAGAATCAATGCAAAAACTTCACTGAGAATCTTTTCTTTAAGCAGCTGGGATTCGATGAAAAGCAGGTCAAACACGCCAGTGATAAAGGTGTTTCAGTATCTTGCTTCAGCAGCGAATTCAAGGAACTATTCCCAGGCCTTTTGGGTGAAAGGTGGTCACTGCGCTCACCTTCTGCCTGAAAGTGCTATCTCATAATAGTGAGTGCACGTTGTGCTGTTTCATAACTAATACAGGTGATTTATTTTGTTAGATAATGTGCAGCAGCTGTGGAGTGCACGCTCCCTAACAGGCAAGGGTGAAATTTAAAAGTGGAACCTTGAAGTTGTGGGGTTTGTTTTGTACTAAAGGACCCCCAGAACAGAATTTGCGCTCACCACGGGGGTATTTAGGGCAGTTAGAGGCTTTAAAAGAGCCACGGGGTCTCAGACGAGACATTAGATCCAAATTTGCAAAAGGAGAGAGAAACCTGCTCTGACTGTCAGAGCAAAGAGGGCAGCTACCGTAGATGAAAGGTTGTTCTGTTTGCGTAGTAGAAACGAACCAGGGATATTTCTCTCTGTTCCAGTCTGATCTCTGCTCTGCCAATCTCCCTCTCAGCCCGTTAACTTTCTAATATTAGCTTCACCTCAGGTTTACAAAACACGAACCCTCCTGCCAGTCATAGATCTTTTAAAGACTACCTCCGCACCATAAAAAGCCATGTTCTCAGGTCCTCTATTTATCCTCATTCCCCTCCCCTCCACGATTTCCATCTCTTAGTTTTTTGATTCAGATTCACCCCGGCTCATGTCTGGTGACCCCACAGCCACGCTCTGCACCTTGTTTGGTTCCCCCTAGTCTCTCTGCTCCCTTTCTGTCTCTATTACCGCCACCCCCCTCTCTCTCTGTCCATCCCAGGGTTTATCCCCTCATCACTGATCTCCCTTCATCCCACCAATCCTCATCTCCTTCCTCATAGGAGCAGTGGAGAGAGTGAGTGACGGAGGAATATCACACAGTGTCTGATACCAAAACTGAATGAGCGGAGGGAGTGTAGTAAGAGGCAGACTGAACTTATGACAACGACCCAAGAGAGAGCGCTGGAGTAAGAGTGATTAAAGATCTACCCAAACACCTTGAGAGGAGTCTACTGTTGGTGAGTGGACAGTCATTTGCTGTGGTTAAATTATACTTTCTGGTTTTGTGCCTGTGCAGTTGGGTCATGCTGCTCAGGATCCAATTCAAAGGGTCAGATGAAAGTATGTTCAAGGCTGAAATTACAATAATCGTATTTTATAATTTGGTTAAACCTCACGTATGTTTTGTCTGGATGACACTCTCAGAAACAAATAATTAATCCAAGTTGATCATTATAAAAAAGAGTTTATTCATCATGTTAAAAGCCAGAGAGAAATGTCTGAATGCTGTTAACATACATTGAATGCCCTTATTTGCGTTTCATCTTTTGTTTATTGCACACACAACAGAGGGATTTACATGGGATCAGCATACAAATGCTGGTTTTATTGTATGCCCCGATAATCTGAGTAAAAAAGAAAAAAAACTAATTCCTTTTGTTGTCTGATTCTTAATGCTATCAGACATAATCTGCATGATCAAACTGAAAAGAGTCAAAGCACCGACTTTTAAGAACAGAGAAAACTGCCTGGTCTCACAGGCTAGACTTACGCAACATGGATAAGGGTCTTCTGTTACTATATATTCTATTCTGATATCGCTTTTTGTGATGCAGGTCACTTTCAGGAACGTCTTTAATTAAGTTAATGTGTTGAAGAATGGCTGTTTTTGTCTGACAAAGAAAAAGTACATTTTTTCCATTGACATAAAAAAAGAAATCAGTCCAGATCAATGATTTGCAGTCTTTTTCACATTAATGTGAGAATGACTCCTCTCAGGTGGAAGAGCGGGTTACCCACTAAGTTAAGGGTTGGTGGTTTGATTCCGCATCCCTCCACATGTTGAAGTGTTCTTGGGCAAAACACTGAATGCAAAATTGCTTCCGATGGCAGGCGAGCACCTTGCATGTCACCTCTATCATGATAAAAGTGTGTGTGTCAGTGGAAAACATTATAGTGCATATATAAGTGCATTAACCATAAAATAATGTAAAATGTTTTTATAGTCTGAAGTATGTCATCTCACACACGTGTTGACATATTTCCTATAGTATGTTATTTTATCGTTACTGGCTCTGACAAATATAAAGTAGCTATAAGATGGCAAATAAGGGCCTCATGTTAAACAGCAAACAGACGCCATATTGAAACTTTTCTTTTTGCAAGTCGAAGCAACAATGCAAGATTTTGAGTTGGTTACCACCTCTCAGCTGAAAGAAAAGATGCAAAGTATAGAGAACCAGAGTTCATAGGCTCAGTATAACCCATCACCAGCTCACACTTTCTCTCCCTCTTTCTCTCTTTCCATTCCACCCCCTCCATCTGCCCCCTCCCTCCCTCAGTCTCATCCCACTATCTGCTGCCCCATCCCTTTCTCCATCTCTTATCCAGATGCAAAGAGCAGTCAGTAATCGGATGAGAGCAGATTTGATTCAAAAGGCTTCCCTTAAAATCTCAGCCAGTAGGATTTAAAACTCACTCTCCTGCCTCACCTCTTACCCTCCACCCCCTTAACTCCCTCCCCCCCCCCCCCCCCCACCTCCCTCTGCCTCCTCCTCTAGCTGGCTGTGTTAATGCACTTCGCCATCCAGCAACCACTAGCAGTCATTTAATCACGTGGAACAATGGCAAGGTCCTAGGGACAGAGCAGCAAAAGGATAATAATACAACTAAAAGACTCAAGCATTAATTACAACACTCATTATTGAAACAGTTTCCACATCTGGAAAAACAAAGGCCTAAAATCCCCTGTTACCAAATACGGGGACAGTGTAGCCTTCAACCGTTTAAGGAAACATGTACTGCAGCTAGAGGGGTGAGCCATAAATCAACTCTTTAATTTAACTGTGACACACTTCAGGACATCATTCATACATTTTACGTTACAGATTGAGCCCAGTTACCAACAATTAAATCAGATCTATCTCTTTTACAGAGTGACTCTCTCCTTCACTCCCCTCCTCTCCTACTTCAAACAAATTAGAGGCAAATCTACTTGGTCATGTGTTTTGACAGGGACACTCATTCAAATAGTGACAGAGAGGGAGAGATTGCTGAAGGAAAACATACAATTAAATCAACTGGTATACCGTGGTAGCAGTTTTCAAGGTAAGACAAAGGAAATAATGTGACAACTGTTTGCTTCTCAAGAAAATACTTTCTAGATATCTGCATTTGTGCAATAGAAAGAGGAAGGAAGAGGAAGTTTTTGTTTAGGCTGGTTGTATTGTGGTGCTTTACAGTGAAATGAGTGTCACGCTTTCCCACTTGACTCGCCACTTTGACTCTGCGTTGATTACATTTGTCACACTATACGAGTTTGGCCATTAGGTGATTGGTTCACTGCTAAACGTTGCTCATTTAATCATGTCATTACAAAATTCAAAAGCCATCAACATTAGTTGAGAGCTCACTGGAGTGTTAAATGGCACAGACTCCCCTATCAGGGCTGTGACTACTGTTACGAAGCGAGAGGCGACCGGCTGGGAGCTGATGCACTGATGACTTTGTTACAGGACATACTGGTTTGTGTGTACATTGTGGGTGAGGATGTGTGCTCCCAATAAGTGTCACATCGTCACAAGAACAAACTTTCACTGTTAATGTCATGCCTGAATATTCATACAGCCTTCCTGTGTTTCTGTGTGTGTGTGTGTGTGTGTGTGTGTGTGTGTGCAGGTGTGTGTAATCGCATGTAGGTGTGTCTGTGTGTCCGTTCCTACGTATTTACGAAAGTTTGCAAAGTAGACGAGGACCAGTTTGACTTGCAAAATAGCACTTACTTGGAGACTGGTTGCAGAGAGGATAACAAGTGTAGGTAGGTGCAGGTAAAACTCCCGCATGAAGTAAAAAGACTCGCTGTGCTGCAACTGGAACATAAAGGTACGAACCAGAACCTTGTTTTATGATTTCTTGGTAACTGAATTCTGACTTTGTTGCTTCCCTATCTCTCTTTTTCTTCTTCATTTCAGGATAACCAGCTGTCCTGACATCTCTCCTTGTTTCTACTGGTGACAGTGCCTAACAACCATCGTCATGGGTGAAATGGAGCAATTGCGAAAGGAGGCAGACAGTCTCAAAGATCAGATCACTGTCAGTATCATGTGTAGTTAATTAATATAACAATGTGACTATCTATAAGGCTTTGTGACTTTGATTCTCACTGTATTCTTAAAGCAATCTGAAATGTGTGTTGTTTTATTCAGCCCAGAACATCGATATATTATTCATGACTGCTGGTGGTGACCTGACCAGCTTTGTTTGTGTCTGCTCCACAGGCAGCTCGTAAGACCGTACATGACACCACACTGCAGGAGGCAGCAGTTGGGATCGCTGTGGTGGGGCGTGTCCAGTTGAAGACCAGGAAAACGCTAAGGGGTCACCTTGCCAAGATCTACGCCATGCACTGGGGCACTGACTCCAAGTAAATGCACAGCGTCTTCTTGACAAAACTGAGAGGACACCTGCTGTTTCATGTCGCAGCCAAGATGTGATAGGTTTCTAATAAATTGAGGACAAAATTTGAGTAAAGTTAGGGGGAGGAGAGCCAGTTTATGTGCAAGAGGAAATTCTGGATTTAAATTAGATTTGTTAGGAACACACACACTGCTTCAAACTGGATGATTTAACTGGAACATGGCGTACACCTGATGTTAAGCCGACACTTTTATTGTTTCTAATTCTCCAGGCTGTGTGTCAGTGCCTCTCAAGATGGAAAACTCATAGTGTGGGACAGCATCACAACCAACAAGGTAGGAAAGAAAAAAGGAGTGCCTTTTAATATTGTTTTAAAGCAGGTAGATATACATCATTGGAAGTTGTAAATTAGTTTTCCCGACTAACACAGTACATTCATATCAAGTTACTGTAAACCATTTAATGTTAATGACTCAGTAAACAAGTCTATTAAATGCCTGTGTCGTGTCTGTTTCATTTGGATTGTGTCATGTAATGTAATGTGTTCATGCGTGACTTCCGTCGCCCATAGACAAATACATCTCGAGGGCCTCAACATGTTTGCAGTACATTCAGATTCAGTGCTTTAAATTCATTTGACTTCAGACGTTGGGAGACAAGCGTACCTGTTTTCTGTGTGTACCCAGGTGAGTGCCATCCCCCTGAAGTCATCGTGGGTGATGACGTGTGCCTATGCACCTTCGGGAAACCTAGTGGCTTGTGGCGGCCTGGACAACATGTGCTCCATCTACAACCTCAAGGGCAAAGATGGGAACGTCAAGGTCATGCGTGAGCTGGCGGCACACACAGGTAGGACATTGGAAATGAAATCTCTGGCTGTCACTGATGTCCCCTTTTTTTTCCCCTAAACTGCATCATGACGTATTTCTTTTCCCAGGTTACCTGTCCTGCTGTCGCTTCCTCAGTGACAGTGAGATCATCACCAGCTCAGGCGACTGCACTTGGTAAGAACTTAGTATTAAAAACAAAAGGTATGTTTCAACTCTTTCCCTCTTTGTATTTAAAACTGAGACAAATATTATTTTCTAGCGTCCTATGGGACATTGAGACGGGAACCCAAAAGACTGTTTTTGCTGGACACCAAGGAGACTGCATGTCCTTGGCTGTGTCCCCAGACTTCAAGTTTTTCATCTCGGGGGCTTGTGACTACACAGCCAAGCTGTGGGACATCAGGGAGGGCGAGTGCAGACAGACCTTTGGAGGCCACGAGAGTGACATCAATGCCATTGGGGTAAGGATGGGGAGGATTTTAGTTCTGTGCAGAGCTCAGATTGTTGTTTCTGTTGTCTTCTTCTTAACCAGTTCTCTCTCTTCCAGTTCTTCCCCAATGGTAACGCGGTGATAACAGGATCAGATGATGCCACCTGTAAATTGTACGACCTGCGAGCCGATCAGGAGCTCATCACGTACCAGGACTCCAGCATCATGTGCGGGGTGACCTCTCTGGCCCCCTCCCTGTCCGGGCGCCTGATACTGGCTGGCTATGACGACTTCAATGTCAACATCTGGGACTCACTTAAATCTGAGAGAGTGGGTAAGTAAAGATGGAAAAGACTAAATGGACAAGACACTAAAATTAGCAGTTGATTCTGAAGCGTATAAACACCAGTGGTTTGCTCAGCTTACATCTTATATGCTGTTATTCAGGAGTGCTGGCTGGTCACGACAACCGGGTGAGCTGCATCGGAGTATCTTCAGATGGCATGGCGTGTTGCACAGGATCCTGGGACAGCTTCCTCAAGATATGGAACTGAGGCTGTTCCTCGCCAGCGGCCAGAAAGAAAGCAGTTAACATCTGCCTGGGGAAAAGCGAAGAAGATTAAAAAGAAATTGGAGTTTGAGGGAGGGATGAGGGACGAGGTGCCACATAGGGTGAGAAGAGGGTATTTCAATTGTGCCAAGTCCTATCTGAAGTTGTAGAGAAGCTGTAATGTGAAGATTTTCTCTTCTCTCTGTCACATTGCGCTAAAACCTTTCTTCTCACGTTATGGGGGAATTTGGGGGTCTCAGAAAATATCATTCCTGTCAATAGTTAATTATACTGTGGTTCACGTTGATAAAATATGCACATTTGTTGCTGCAAGATCACCCAATGAGAACAGTTGCCAAATGGAAACGGTAGCATACTGGATGAGATAGAGCTGAATACGTGTCAAGTCATAGAGTGTGTAGGGTCACACGAGCTCTACTAATATGCTGTGTTTTATATCGAAGCATCAGTTAAGTCATATGAATATGAGCATTTGAGTTATTGTTTCAGACTATTGTTTGTTCTTAGTTTTGGTAGATTCCCTAGATGCTTACATTTACTTTCTTTTCATTTTCTAATTTTAATTAAGGAGTTATAGTTTGCAGATGTCTACATTAGTGTTTGAGTTGTTTTGTATGTGATTGATGGACAATATTTACCAGGATTTTGGGTCTCACTATTTGGCCTAACCCCTCGGTAGCTAGACCTGAAAACCGCTTGGGATAAACGGCTGAACTGACAGATGGGATAATAAAATGGTTTTCGTGGTTCACTAAGCACTTACAAAAAAAAAAAGATGACCTATTTGTCTCAGGACAGGACTCTTTGTATGAGTGTTATTTGGATGATAACGGCTATTGTGTGCATATGAGCAGTACATCTGAATGTGTATATAACTGCTTAATTTTTCCTCTTCACGCTAACAGGTAAACTTGAAGGACAGTTTGTGTACATACAGAAAAAAATATCTCCAAGCTCTAACTAGAATTTGGACTGCCTCTTTTCCAACACTGGATACACACTGTGCAAAGTAAAGCAATAACTAATAAAACATGAAATTCTGCTTAACCCAAGTGTATAGTTTTAATTTCTGATATTCTGGCTTCTGTAATGTTTTATCAAGTCCCTATTTCTCGTCTCACTAGTTGTGGAGCAAGCCACAAAATATTACTTTTAAAAGAAATGCTCTGTACTTGCTTCTGGCTTATTCTGACGTGGTACAACACAGGTCCAAACAAATCAGATGTTGCACAGGTTTTAAACGGAGCTGCGTGCTACACTAAACCCAATTAGAAATTTTTTATCCGAGATGTGTTTTTAAGTTAATCTTCCAACCAAATTACAGTTAAAAAGCAACCCCTCGAGGAGTTCACGTGAGACGAGAACTGGGTGGCGACTGAGTAGGCAGTTTAAATATCTGAGAACGCCGCGTCAAGGTGTAAGCGGTCATGTGACTTCAATCCAAACAAGTTCAAACCTGTTGTAAAACAAACTGCCTCTAAGCTACGGACAGAGTAACAGCCTCCAAATATCATGCTGCAACTATAGGTTCACTCTAGGGTTTATTATAGTTGGTAAAAATGAAGCTGAGGAAGTGAAAACTGTCAAAGCCAGAAGTGACGTGGTTTAAATGACATGAAATGTGACGAGAAACACTGAGCGCCAAGCTTTATTTCTGCACAAACAGAACAAAAATGTTTACATACGAGGCATTTCAGAAAAAGAAAGGATTCTCAGAAAAGAAAAGCACAAGAAAAACAGCAAAGTGGTTTAAAACTCAATAAGAGTTAAAGCAGAATGATGGAGGCAAATAATTTTATTTATATTTACACAATTACAAAATGAGATAGAAAACTGCACTGTAGCAGTTCAAGTAATATATACACACACACACACACAAAACATGAAAAGTTCATGAAACCTGTACACATAAAAACATGTTTTAAGTATAAAAAGGCTGGACTATTACTGCAGCGCCTTATCTGTTCTCCTTATCCAGAGACACTGCCAGCACTCTGCGGTCCATCTGTCCAAGCCTCTGCCTGTCTGGGGTGGACACCTTTGGCTTCATCTGTGAAGTAAAGAAGAGAAACACATCACGTCGATGATTGATCAACTTGAGTTGGTACAGTCAGATATTACTTTATATGAGTAAATAACAAATGATCAGCATGCACACCTGAGAACGGTGGTCCCTGGGAGAGTTGGTTTCTTTAAGGATCTGCAGTGGGGAGCGACCTTCAGAACCTACAAAAGAGTTTCAAAAAACAAATTAAGCAACAAGATCATGTAATAAACAACCATCTCATAATGAACTTTGTACATACCTTTCTGCTTCAGTTTTCCAGACTGTCCCTTGTTTTCATTAGCTATGTTCTTAACAGCCACACGAACAGCAAGAGGCGAGGCGCTTCTTTTCCCACTCTGCGCCTGCACTCCTCTGGCTCTCACACCAGTGGCACCAAAGCCTTTTCCCAACCACTGTGGCTTGAACACTGCCTGACTGGGGCTCTTTGAGTCAAAGGTGGGGCAGCGGATCCCGGTGGAGACCTGTGGCTGCTGTGGGCTGGGAACACTTGGTGCCTCTGATGGAGAAGATCCTTTCGTCTCTTGTGGAAGTTTCTCAGCTTCCTGTGGCTGCACAGGGGAATCATCTACATCAGTGGTCAGGGAAGGCTCATCAGGAGACTTGACAGTGATAGAAGGAAGGGCATAAGAGTGATCCACAGCATCCTTGAGTGGCTCCACACTGGGCTCTGGGGATGCAGCACTATCACCGTGCACATCAGTAAAGATGTAGGATGCGGTTGCTCCCTCGTGGTAAGTTATCAGGCTCGTGCTCAGTCTCTTGTGAAGAGGAGACTCTCTTGCTTCTTCTGCCTCTTCCAGACTAATATCCTCGCTTTCAATCTCCACCTCCACCTGAGGTTCTTCAAGAAGAACAAAGGGGCTTGAGTCACCTGTGTTCTGCACAGGGAGCTGCACAGGAGTGGCCAGGAGGTTAGCATGCTCGGCTAGTGAGTCAACGTTGTAGGGCAGCAGTGGAGTCTGGAGGGACTCTGTGGAAGCCAACTCTTCACCTCTGAGGACCTCCTCCTCCACAGCATCACTAAAGCATTTCTTAGGGCCTTCAAGGGATTTACCCTCAGCCTCATTGTGGAAAAGCATACCCAGGCGACGAGCAAGGGACCCCACTGTAGCTGAAAGAACAAACGGAAAGTCATGCAACAAGTAATACTGAAAGTGAGAAAGGCCAAACTAAAAATTAATGTTGAGAAAACATTTACCTCTCATGACTTCCCTGACAGGGGTGCGGGTAATGCCAATGGAAGGTGAGCGGGGATCAGTGAATGCCAGAGGACACTCGCTTTTCACCTTAGCAGAAGTTTTGGACTCAACCCCGTCAACCTAAGACAGACATATGGTTATTTCGTTTCAGAGTACAGCATATCTCATGGTTAAAAAAAACAAACAAAAAAAAAAATAGATAACTTACCTGAATGGGTGTTCGATCAATGCCAGCTGAGGGAGAGCGTGGGTCTATCAGGTGACTGACTTGAGTCTTTTTGATGACTGGTTCTGGTTTTAACGCTGCAGACGCAGTCATCTTGCTCTCACTTGATCCCATGATGCTTTTTTTATTTTTAAAAGTATTGCCTGGGTCAAAAGGTAAATACAACAAAATACAGGTCAGTGTCATACGTAAGATATGCAAATAAAAACACAATACATAAGTCATGGTCATTTGTAAATAAAATTCACCAGTGCATTTCAATACAACAAAAAGCATGTTTGCCTGAGTCGCCTGTGTATTTCAGCACAGTCATACAAACACATGGTGAGACTCAAATACACTTAAATAACTAAACAACTCGTTTATCTTAAACACATATAGTATATTTACTGCAGTGTATATATCGTTTAAACTGAACAACAAGATTAGCTAGAAAGCTAAGAAGGTAGCTTAGCTAAAGTCAGGTCAGTTAGTTTCACTAACTTATTCTTAAAAACAATAAAGCGTACTAAATAATCATCAGTTCGCTTAAAAATCAAGCGAACTGATGATTATTTAGTACGTACAGACTTGGTTTATTTAAATTCTAATTAAAGTTGTGATATATTTCCTTGCTTACCTTAAAATGAGACAAAGTGTGTCGTTGATGCTTGTAGCTGAATCTGCTCTCACTTATTCCTCACTTGAGATAAACCTGAGAAACGAATGTCTGTTAAAACATTTAAATGGCAGGGTTGCGTGCCCGTTATTTTCGAATGAACCAATCGACGTGGGCTTCCTCCCAACCTCCTGGGCGCTGATTGGTTTAGAGGAGTAGCTTCCGGGAGTGGGCGGGCCGTTCCGCTGATAAGGCATTTGAACGTTTAAATAGAGTCTGCCTTGTTTTTCACATCTGGAGAAAAATTAAATGTTCCGTTCCGTTGGGAAATCTCACTGAAAACGTGACTGAAACACGCCCCGACCTACACGCCCCTATTTTTTTCTTAATTCGTACTAGATAAAGAAAATATCAGTAATGTTTTTAGATGCGTCACACAAAATAAAACACAAAAATACGGTAGGCTATATGTTTCTACCGTGTGTACAGTATGTGCATTTATACTATATATTGCTTGAAAACTTGAATATGCCAAAATTATATGTTGACAGTGTTTATCACCGTGTGTTGTGATCCCTTCCTGCCTATCACCTCTGCTCTCCCCCCTACTCCCACCCCCACTGAGAAGACCAGCCCTATGACTGTGACGCCTGGCCAGGTGAGAAGACAGCTGGAGAGAGTCAAACAAGGCAAGACAGCAGGCCCCGATCGTGTCAACCCCCGGGTCCTGAGGACTTGCGCTTCACAGCTGTCTGGTATCCTGCACTTCATCTTCAACCTGAGTCTGAAGCTGGAAAGGATACCGGTGCTGTGGAAAACATCCTGCATAGTGCCGGTGCCCAAGAAGCCCATCCCATCTGGCCTCAACGACTTCAGACCGGTTGCACTGACGTCACATGTCATGAAGGTCCTGGAGAGACTCGTCCTGGCTCAGCTGAGACCCCTGGTGACCCCTGTCTTGGACCCTCTTCAGTTTGCGTATCAGCCTCATGTTGGTGTGGATGATGCTGTCATCTACCTGCTGCACCGTGCTCACTCTCACCTGGATGGTGGAAAGGGCTCTGTGAGGATCATGTTCTTTGATTTCTCCAGTGCTTTTAACACCACTCAGCCCTTTCTGATGAGTGAGAAGCTGCTCAGGATGGGTGTCAGCTCTTCCATTGTTTCCTGGATTACTGATTACTTGTCTGACAGGCCCCAGTTTGTGCGGCTGGGGGGCTCCCTGTCTGATACTGTTGTCAGTAATGTGGGGGCACCACAGGGGACTGTCCTGTCTCCATTTCTGTTCACTCTCTACACCTCTGATTTACAGTACAGCTCTGGGTCCTGCCACCTGCAGAAGTTCTCTGATGACTCTGCAGTGGTTGGGTGTATTAGAGATGGACGGGAGGTGGAGTACAGGACACTGATCGCAGACTTTGTGGAGTGGTCCCAGACAAACCACCTACTCCTGAATGTGGACAAGACCAAGGAGCTGGTCATTGACTTCAGGAAGAAGAGGACACCAGTGGAGCCCATCTCCATCCAGGGTCTGGAGGTGGAAGTAGTGGACCATTATAAGTACCTGGGAGTCCACATGAACAGCAGACTGGACTGGAGGGACAACAGTGATGCTGTGTACAAGAAGGGACTGAGTAGACTCTACTTCCTGAGGAAACTTAGGTCTTTTAACGTGTGCAGCAAGTTGCTGGAGATGTTCTACCAGTCTGTTGTTGCGAGTGCCCTGTACTTTGCTGTGGTTTGTTGGGGGAGCAGCACCAGCAAAAAGGACATAAGTAGGATCGACAAATTGATCCGAAAGGCTGGTCATGTGATTGGCAGTAAGTTGGAGACGTTTGTCTCAGTGAGGGACAGGAGGACACTGGACAAACTGCTCTCCATCATGGACAATCCGTCACATCCACTACACCAGACAATAGAGGGGCAGCGGAGCTCATTCTCCAACAGACTGATCCAGCTCCGCTCCCACACTGAACGCTACAGGACTACTTTCATACCATTCTCTGTCCAGTTGTACAACAACTCACCTTTCTGTGACAGATAACTCATTGTTATTAATGTTAATGGATACTACTGCACCTTACACCTTACCCTGTATATATAATTTATATTTATATTCTTCCATTTCTTGTACATTTGTTCATATTCTAATATGATAATTTGTACATTTTGGCTTATACTATTTCTATTTTATGTTACTAGATCTTATTCTACTTATTTTTTATTTCTATTTTATTTAACTTAATCTTTTCTTTTTATCTGAGGTTCTTAAGAGTGTGTTTTTTATGACAACTAAGCTACTGTAACCAAGCAATTTCCCTTGTGGATCAATAAAGTTTATCTAAGTCTATCTAAGTCTAAGTCACCAATTAACAAACAACTGAAAACAAATACACTAGGTCAATATATTGAGTCAAATTAATTTTTGAATTTATTTATTTTTCATTTAAAATGTCCTCCCCAAAGTACAGCAGTACCTGGAAAGAGAATAAAGAAACAAAACATACAATTTAAAAGATTTTTTTTTAAATGAATGTGTTCCAATTATGAGTCACCAGCAATGAGCTAACTAAAAAGAATTAAAAAAAACCTTTATGAATAGGGTTTTCCAACTGTGAAATTGTTTCTGCCATCTGATCATGATTTTTTTATACTACTGGAGCCATTTTGTTCACTAACTAATTAAAAGGAAATGTACAGATGTTTGGAATCAAAGCTTTATTGCTGAATATTATATTAAACATTGCAGTCAGGATATAAGTAGCCTGAAAACAATTATAGTGCATCAATTATGTTACAATACACAGTATGGCATATAGAAGTATTTTACAATGAAGCAAATAGTTTTACAAGAGCAATATGAAAAGAGAAAGAGAAGAAGGAGCCCAGAGAAATCATTCTCAATGACATAACAGTTAAATGATTTTATCATCCGATACATGATTAACGTCCCCCACCCAAACCCAACACGCACTCATCATAACAGTAACAGTCCCGCTGGTTGTCAGTTCATCGTCCTGGCAGAATAATGATTACTAAAAAATTAAATAATGTATTTAAAAAAAAAAAAAAAAACTGCAGCACTTTTGACTTGTTTCTACTTTGAACTGGCATAATCCTTCTCTCAAGAGCACTTTTGATCAAAAGAAAAAAAAGCACACTCTTTTTACTGTCACAGCAATAATGTACCTTTAATCTACATTAAATGCATTGAGTATGGACTGTTAATGAAGACCGGGAGAGCACTGAGTGTCATAACATTGCAGGCTACTGAGTACAGAACGAATCGACTCATGCTTCTTCTTGTTTATTTTCATAAGAACTAATTTCAAGTAAATGAAGGTGACGTTCGTTGAAGCCAGTTGTCCATTCAGAGGAAGAAATGCGAGGAGGGCTGAACATGTGAAATATGATGACATGACTGGAACACTACTGGCTGCTTCTCTCCAGGTAGAGACTAATACTGCTTGAAGTCATTTAAACACAGATTAACCACATGATGATGATGATGATGATGATGATGGTAAATAATTCACAGTGTCTTCCTCTGCCATTTCTCTCTAACCTGTACCATGTCCTGTTTACAGTCACACTCCCTCCTATCTGCTGCATTCAGTCACCCAAACATTTACCTCCTGGCAAACCACATTCACACTCAATGAGCTCTCCTCTTGCTCGTCTTCATTCAGTCCCACCCTCCACCTCTCTCTGGCAGAAATGAGCCAGCAAGGCATCCAAGTCTCGCCGGTCGGCTGCAGCGTACAGCGGGCTCTCTCCCATCATGCTTAGAGCCATGCGCAGCGTGGACCAGATATTGTCAGACATCATAGTGGCTGCAGCACCTCCAGGCCCCCTCGCAGCTCTTGCTCCATCTCCTGCGGCCTGGCGCTGTAGAGACAGAGCTTCGAGGAAGTGCTCCACTGCCTCTCTGCAGATGAAGAACGAAGGAAGATTAGTATGTACATCTGCAGCACTTTAAGATTAATATGAACTGACAACTCATAACCGGTTATTATATATTAAACAGAATTTATTAATTACTTTAATCCAAATAGGTTCATAAACTACACTTGACCTAAATAAGAGATATATTTAAGGCAACATGATTAAATAAAAATGAACACCGTGGCCTTAGTGAAGCTGGCATAGCTGTTCTAGTTGACCAAATTAAAATTCAACAGGTTGCAATAAAGTCACACCTCTGTGTATTTTCAATAACTGCCACCTAGTGGAAGTAAAAACAACTACATCCTACCAGGTGCTGTCAGGTTATAATATTAAGCCAAGTATAAAAAGAAAGCAGAATCAGGTCAACATCTACTATTCCTATCACTGAATCTGAGACTGACACAAGTGTATCTGGCTTGCAAAGTGATGCTAAATATGAAAAGTACAACAGAGTGCCTCTGTTCACAGTGTAACAGCTTGTGCATTGAAACACAGGATCAAATAAGCATATCTTTTGAGTGATAAAATCTACTGCAACTGTTAAGTCTAGATCAGTTTCACTTTCTCATGCATTAGTGCACGTGTTGACCACCCATGGAATATTTATTATTCTAATTTGCTTCAGTGTAATTACACACAATTACAGTTACTACAGGAACATGAGTTCACTTCTACTGATCCATATAATCACAGCAATTCTAGTTTTGGATAAGACCGGACCCCTGGACTGGTCAACTCCAAGAACAGATGTCAAATACAGTAAATATCTAGTCACAGTGAGATTATAATTACATCGTATTACATATTTCCAAAACAAAGAACTGCTCTCTCACCTATGTGCTCCTAAATTAACACAGCTGATTCCCAAATTATAGCGACTACGGATGAAACCTGGCTGCAGTTCCAGAGCTCTCCTGTAAGCAGCCACTGCCTCCTCTGAACGGTTTCCGTTGGCTAGTGTAGCACCCAACTTGTTCCACAACAGGTAGTCCTTATGGGAAATGAAGAGATGAAAGAAAAGCTCAGAAACTGTGAGACGGATTTAGGACGTTACGATCTCAGCACTGGATTCCGCACCAACCTGTGGAGTGACTGAAAGAGCAGCGCTGAAACAGTCCACCGCCTTGTCATACTCTCCACTGAGGTTGAAGAGGACTCCCAGACCACACTGCAGCTGAGGGTCCACCTGGGAAGGGTCAGAGTTGGCTGCCCGCAGGAACAGGGTCTGGACATCAGTAAACAATGATCTGTGCAGAAATAGCAACAGGAAAGAGGCAAATAGAAATGTTATTTTAGCATTACTGGAAACTGAATCTGCATATTCTGTTTTAAGAATGTTTGAAATACACACTCTGGCAGCAGTGATCCGAACCTCTCCCTCTCCTTCTCCTTTTCTCTGGCACCGTCTGTTTGGCGTTCACGCTCATTCTGCTCCCACACAGAGCGGTATTTAGGATTGTGCTTTAGCCAGTCACGGAGAGTCTCACAGGCCTGCCTGTGCAGCGACTCATTAGTGAAACTGACAGCCAACGCCATCAGGGCCGTCAGGTTGTCGTTCTTCAACTCTATACACCTAAGGGGGCAAGAATGACAGCAGAGAGAAGAAAAAGTCAGACCGAAATAATAGGATTTAATTCTGTTTACAGCTACATTTGCCACAACATCTTTGGCTGAAACTGTGGAAAGAGAAGGAACTGGAAAAGTGGAGAGAACAAACTTGAGTTATAAGATTGAGACACACTCATATCGATCCTTTGTATTTTGATTTTTGTATGTATTATATGTACTATTTCAAAATTCGTCAAAAAGTATTGTGAATCAAGACTAATTCTAACATAGACAGATACCGCGACTCTCGTGCATCATATTGTTTAAAATGTTTTTTGTTTCAAAGAAAACTAGTGAGTAGTCAGATCTTCTAAAATAACTAACAAAGACGCTCTACATACAGTGCATATGTTGTCTCTACAAAATACATTTCTCAACTGGTATTTTGCAATTCTGACTTCTGACCTGCGGAGGGCGCTGATGGCAGCAAATTCTTGCTCATTCTCTGCCTGGCAGGTTCCCAGATATTGCCAAGCCTGCATTTAAATGAAGAAAACAAGCTCACACACACTACAGGATATTTTCACTTTTTGTACTATTTCTATGTTAATTATTGACAGGATGATCAAAGACGAGATGTTGAGACCACATGTCTCACCAGCTGGTTGTCTGGTTCCTTTTGTACAGCACTTTCAAAGAACCGTACAGCACCAGGGATATCCCCTGCCTCCATCCTCTTTACTCCCTCTGACAGGGGGTCCGGGTGGGATAAGTAGGGGTTGTCCTCTTCAAACTGATATCCCTAAGAGAAACACAAAAACGCAATGACAACATGGACACTGCTAAGAGCATTCCTATCAGTATGGTTCCGACAGAGACTCAGGAATATTAATCAGGTATATGAATAGCAGTAACATATTGTATGCAATGTTTTTTTTAGACATAAAGGACAGCTGTATGTGCACAAATGCTGAAATCCTCTAAGACGGATAGTTTTTCTCCGCCGACTCCCATTCTGATCAGGCTGACAGCTACCTTGTCATAAGAAGAGCTGAGTAGCTGATCGAAGTCAGACAGCCATGGATGGCTCTCTGCATCCCTCTTGGCCATCTCCTCCCACTCCTGCTGCAGCTTCTCCCAGAAATCCACATCACTCTGACAACATGACAGATACACATCATTACTTCACCAGCTCTCCTCACATACATCATACATCACCCTGTATTGTAGGCATATTTGACCTCTGCTTTTCAAAGGAATCGATTGCACTGAGAAAGACAGTAGATTTAGTTACCTTATCAAGGGCACTTTCATGCTAAACGCTCAAAAAAGTTTTGTCGTCTCTTAATTTTCCATTTTTAAACCTCAACCTTCCTGGACACAATGTGATTTAATATCTACGTAACCAGTTAATATACAGTACTTAGTTGAGGGTTTTGACTAGTCATAGATTCTTGTTTCACCTCTACTGCAGCTTTGGCTTGTTGAAAATCTGGTCCTGATGTAGCAAACTCGTCTACCCAGGCTTCAGCTGACTCCTCTGACACCTGAATAGCAATGAAGAGCAACGGCATGGTTGACAGCAGGCTGTACATGCTGGTTAAGAAAACTGTTATCAGAGTTGAGGATGATACCACTCAAACAGGAAAAATATTGAGGAAAGTGAATGGATAGGAGGTTAAGATGAAAGCAGAGAGAACACAGGAAAAGCTAAATTTCTCCTGCTCCTTCTTTAGTTTTCTTCTTAATTCTCTAATAAAACAGACCTTGAGCAAAAAATTATTAAATAACAAACTTAAACATAAAACTACAGCTAAAAAGAAAAAATACCTATCGCTGCCACGACCACAGAGGTCCTACCTGCCTGACGACTTTGGCCCACTGCTCTGCTTGTTTAGCTTTAACTTTCTCAGTCTTCTGATTCACTTCTTGGGGTTCCAAGGGAAGAGTCCCTCCCCCCGTCTCCGTCAGGAACTATGGCAGGAGGCGAGGAGGGGTGGCAGTGGGACAATGTTTGGAGGAGGAGGAGGCGATTGGTGAGGAGGTTTTTTTAAGGAGGGGTGGGCGGAGTAGGAGTAATTTAAGTAGTAGGAGAAGTAGATGAATGGCAGTTAATTGAGCGAATGGCAAGCCAAGAGTTCAAAGGCAGGTCAAAAAAATGGGAAAAGTACATGTCAAAGTTAGAGGGCGATGGCACGTGTATTATATATGAGAAACAGGACTGAGGGCTCCACATGCACAGTACAATGCGGAAGGCCATTTCTGCCAAGAAAGCACTACATAGTAAGTCAACATGTGTGACCTTACGAGTCAAACATTTCATGACTGTTTCATTAAGAATGTGTAAATGGGTTTAAATGAGTTACTGATCATTTTGATTTTATTCAACGTTAAGTCAAAATTGTGTCACATGAGAAAACAATTCACAATTCTTAAATCTATACAACAGCAGGTTAAATGTTTGACCTATTGGCTCATAATGTCTTTAAAACCTTTACTTATTGTGCCACAATTCTGACTTGCTGTGAGTTTTATTTCTTAGCTTAACTTTCAATCTGTTTTACTATTCTTGGCAGATAAAGCCTTCCATCATATTGTGATTTTAGGGAGAATTTAGTTCAAATCCAAAATCTGGCGTCAGCCTTTTACTGCCTGAACTGAATGAAGTCAAAGTTATGAAGTTGCCAACTCCAATAAATTCATGAACAGAAGGAAAATTGAGTCAAGATGGGAATGCCCAGAGCTTGGTTGCACACATTAAAAAAGAAATGCACAAGAAGAGAAGCGGACAGTCAAAAGAGAGTCGTCTCTGTGCAGAAGAAATTCCATCTGCAGTACTGTGCAGCCTTGAGATTCATATTTCAGGTTGCTTTTGGGTACATTTGTGGAAAATATTACTCTGCTTCAGATACTGGGGTGGTGAGTCACAAGGCCTATACTGTGCAAATACGGACCAATAGGTTTCCCCAATATACTGTGCACCCGGCTGAAGCCATCCCCTCCTGGGTGGGCAGTAACTCATACCTGGTTGAGGTTGGAGGCCCAGTTCTGAGCCTCCTGGGCCTGAGCTTTATCTGTGAGCTGTTTGTCTGTTCTGCTCTCCACTGTCACACTGCCCTCGCCAATCTGCCTAACGAATCGCAGGAACTACACAACAATGAAAAAAAAAATGACAACAAAAGAAGGATTTACCATTTCTAACTGGTCATGTTTACACTAATATACCACTAGTTTCTTTCCAAACGAACACATTTCTTTTCAAACCAAGACAAAAACCTTGAAACACCACAGCATTAACAGTGCACTGAGGCTGGTCCCATGGATCAGCTCCACAAAATGTTTAAGAAAAAGAGAAAGGATGTGGTGACAGATGTGTACAAAGGAATGACACGTGGCAGTGGCTGTCAGAAAGAAACACTGCTCACCTCTGTGTTTTGTAACTTGGGGTCATCGACCTTTGAGACAAGCTCATTGGCCGTCTGCCTCAGCTCCTCTCCTGCTTGATACTCCTTTGTCCTGTCAGATTAACAATAACAAATGTCAATGTTATAAGATTAGAAGAATCTGTTCTGTTTCACTGAAATAATAAAGGCTGGAACAAATCAATCCAGGCTAAAGGCCATGCTTTGAATTGTTGTTGTAGAGGTCACTACACTAATGTACACTGCCTGTGTAAGGCCAATACTTTGAATTCCTATTCAGACACTTCAGTGAGCTTCAAAGTTTGAAAAAAAAAAAAGAAGAAAAAAAAAATTCAACAGACACATTTGCTCAATAAGAAGAAAACATTATCAAGGTTTAGATTTGCATTCAAATCTGCTTTCATTCGTGTTCCTTTGCTCCATAATTACTGCAGTGTGCCTGAAGCAGTCCTTTACGCAAGCTATTTTTCATTTCCATATATTCAGTGTTCTCCATCCATATCCCCATGCTCTCACCATTCACTTTCTTTGTCTCCCAGGTCACCCAGCCATAACTTTTCCTCTGACTGCTCCAGATACTCCTCTGCCCAGCGTCCAGGATCTAGAGCAGAGGAACAAAACAGGAAGTTTAAATGAATTTAAACACAGGGCATATTCAGCCCCGCATCCGTAAAAGGTGATGACATAAGATGACTGATGATAACTGTAGAAAGTGGAATTGCAAACCATGTGCTCCCAGAACGAAACACAAGAAAGCAAGAAAGAGCCACATAACAAGCACAAAGTACCTGCGGCCTCTGCGATAAACTCTCTCGTCCAATCAGCATCTGCCGCATCACCAAGAGCAGCGAGCCCAGGTGTGGTAGCAGAGTCGGGTCCTGAGAGGAACTCAGCCGTCCAGTCACCAGAAAGGGCCAGCGCAGCCACATCTGGAGCTATGACAAGCAAACATGTGCCGCTTCAGTTGCTGCAAATGGCATTCTGGGTCTGTGTACAAGGTCTAAAGGAAATATCTGAACATTTTATGCAAGACAGATGAGGAAAAAAGTACAATGAAGGTTACCTCTCTGCGGAGCTTGCCTGTAGCTCTGCTGGTCAATCTGCTGCATTTCCTCCAACAGCTGGCCCATGTCAAATGTGTGTGGGGGTCGTGGGGGAGCCTGAAGGAACTCATTCACCAGCTGGAGCAAAAACACAAACACGTTATTACAACTAATCGGGACTATTTCTAATGATTAAGGGCTATGAAACCAAATAAATTACAGGAGCTAAACATGTGAACAGGCTTTAGGGTGGGAAACATTATACAGTACATATAGTATCCTGTAAATGGAAAGGAAAATTATAACTGACCTCTTCCTCAGTTGCGATTTCAATCGGAGAGGGGGGGATCTGAAGAAAAAGTGTTTGTGTTTGTTATTGAGCAGCTGTTTCAAGACAAACATGTAGAATAAAGACTTAACAGATCCCAATCACTGACAGAAACAAATCACTCACTGTAGGAGTTGAGCGGTGCCGCCATGCCCCCCCTTCCTTTGTCATGTGACTGGTCAACTTCATGAGGGGATTGGCTCCCCCACATTCTGCCTCCACCAACTCCCGCATCGCCATGGCAACACAAGGACGAGGCAAACCCAATCAGACCACCTGAGAACTGTGAACAGAACGACAATCGCATCAGATTCTCACTTTATTATTTTTTTTCAGACATCAAACCTTCATATTTGCACTGAAACACAGCTCACGTGATCACCTGAAATAGATTAAAATTGTTAAGTGTCCAATATTGGGTTTGATTTCCAAATAAGATTAAAAACAAACGATACAAGAACGAAACACGTCAGCACGGATGACTCTGTAGAAATTCCCTGTCACGTTTTCTAATTTTCAAAAATAAAAATAAAAATATTAAAGACATCCAGTGACGTTGACCTTTAAATATACAATCTGAAAAGAGATAATTATTCAGTTTAGTGCCAAAGAATAGAAAACTCCAGAAGACATCTCTTAGTTTTACTGACACCTTTAACAGCTGGCAGGCCAAGCAAGGTGATATCTTGAGGCTATGCCGCACAAATAGCCTCATGTCACATAAACAAATTCTAACTCCATCTGCTGCATTCGTGTCTTTTGGTCAACCGTTAATAATGTGGACATGATGTCCCAGCAGGCAGAAGCATTCACCGGATATTTAACTGAACTTGTTCAGCAAGTTCAGAACATTTTTAACCACAACGCTGCCTGTTAAGATAATTTTAGAATAATCAGCATTATACAGGTCCATGGTGCTCACCCACAAATACAGAAAAACAAAAACAGTTTGTTAGGCACACTAGTGAAAATTAATCCATTCTAATACAACTAGGACAGTTGTCATTAAATCTCAGTCTCATGGAGATTGTGGTATTCAGCATTAGATTAACTGTGTTTTAATTTTCTAGGCTATGGGTTTTGTACTATTTTACCATCACATTTCTATTACTTTGACAACCCCATTTTAGTCAGTGAGCTAGGTTAAATGACAGCAAAACTTCTGTGTTTAATTCAATGAAGTTTAAGAGGACCACGAACTACATCCCAAAAAATGATCATACAGTTACGTGACCACCTTTCTAACACTGTTTCAAAATAAACTGAACATGTCTTTAGCACAAAATATCAATAAGCATTGAAAACTTATTGCCATTTTCTTGATCTCTTATTATTTATAACATATTTTCTGATCTACATAAATTTTATTTTTTTCTTGCAATAAATAGAAACTAGTTCGGCTGAATTAACAACCCCTCCTAAAAACTCTGGGTAGGTACAGTATATTGGGACTAGTATTAATGCTACCTAGTCTGCACCATATTTTGTTTATAATATATCTGATGCTCACTCACCTGATCCGAAGCAGAAAGACAATGACAGATACAAATATTATGATGCAGATTCAGTCCCTAAAAGCTCTCTTCACTGACCTATATTGATGTAAGTCCAGGGATGAACAGCTGACAAACTATTAGACATGCTGGCCTAGCCAACTTCTCTAACCTCTCTGGAGGGACAGATACAATCTCCATAATGATCTGCCAGAAATAGAAATTTAATTCCCTGTCTACTCCACTCCCCTCTTTTAATGTAGCACCTAAAGACACCAGAGAAAATATTACTCTCCAGGGGGACTGTCCATTGCTCTTAAGTTAGAGGCTGTAGATGTATGTATATAGTACTTTCTGACTAACAGCTATTGTATTATGATGAGAGTTAAAGTAAGAGGATTAGACATTAATACACACTACTTCAGATAGGCCACTGTGACACCTGTTTATTTACTGATGTGGAGCACGGCTGCATTTTTGTCACACACAAGCCACTTTTACTGCAAAAATTAAGCAATAGATAGGAAAATATTCATAAAAGCTCATCTTTAAATGCCTGAATTTGGTTACCTGCCTGGGAGCACTGAGACAGTGGAGCTTCATGAGGCTAACTGTAGCCAGAAGCAGCGACATTAGCTTGTTGAATTTTACTCTGTTTTACATTTTTTTTATGTAGCAAACATGCTGCCCTTTAAAGTCAAACTGTGGAGATATTAAGAATTAACGAAAGACTGGCTCCCACAAATACCGAGTGTAGCTAGTGCTAGCTAACAAGCTAGCTGCTGTAGGGCCAGTGCAGAGATCATTCCTGTAGCGAGCACCCAGAGAACAAGCATGAATAAACGGGTAGCGTGATGTTCATCTCACCGCCGACAGCTGCAGCTGTAGCCGAACGACAGTCCCTCCTCTCAGGTCTGTCGGTCCTCTCCGTGCCCCTGTCTTCACAGCCGAGTCAGAACAAAACTCCCAGAAACCGTCGGAAACAAGCCGCTGTGTGCTATTAACACTCCTCTTTTATTTACCTTCCCTCTCCATGACCCACAAAACCCTTCACCGATCGCCTACAGTGTCTCGTAACGTAACGTGCAATGCATATTCTCCAACGGCTTTACGTACGAAGACGTCGGTGCGTGAAAAAAATGAACGTAATGAAATGTTTGACGTTTACGTTAAGTTGTATTTCAGCCAGGAGTGTAGCTAAATGTACAGAAACACAACAGAAATATAGAGGGAAAACTGTACAAATATACATAAAATTTAAACAAATTCAAAACAAAATGTATTATTTTCTCTGAAGCCACTGTGGGGATCTGCTCTGCTACTACACAGAATTAGGAAATTAATACATTTCAACTGATTGATTAAAATGACAGAGCAACATCAGCACCGTGCACTGTACTATAAATAAATAATGACGCCTTTTAGGGTGTTTGGGTTTATTTATTATAGCTTGGAAAAGCGTGGAACATAAACACCATACATTTACTGAAGTGCTACTTGTCATTCGCTGCGCATATTTGAGAAGCTATTGCTATTTTCAGCAACAGAATATATCATCAGATATGACAAAATGTTACACAAACACTAAATATATAATGTTGTTGAAATTAGCTTCACCTCGATAAGCTCCAGCATTAAAATCTCTGCAGAAATGAGAATAAACAGTGTAAACAGAAAAACTATGCTCGCAGTGATACCATCCTGAACTTTTGTATAGTTCCTGGATTAGTTATACAGCAGGTAAACTGTGGATATTATCATACTGAATTATTGTATATATAGTATTAATTTGAAAGAATTTTATTTTTGATTTAATAAATTTTGAACAGAAAGCTACCAGATAAATGTAGTATTTACCAGCTTTTTCAACATTTTATATATTCTATGTGAGTGTCTTATGTGGGCGAGCGTTATAACCTGGAAGGGTTCCATGTTATTAAATTGTTTTTGAAAGCCTACCTGTAAGGACAATTTAGCAGATATTGTAAAAATTGTTTAGTGATCAATAAAACCCTCTCATGGAGACGTCATATAGTGTTTTTATTATGAATTTTGTTATGTTTTCTGACACTTCTCAATAACAATTAGTCAGCATAATCCATGTCGTCATTGTATCAATAATTACAGGTAATGTTCGAATAGTAACATAGTAATAATATAAGTTATTAATCAATGCAATGTTTATTCCTTCTTAACATCACACTCAGAAACAACAGGCTTTATTTACTGACAGCTTTAGCACTGCACATTGATAGGCTACACAGACAGACAGCAAGAGACACAGAGGGAGAGTGAGGGAGAGGTGAAGGAAAAAGGCAGGGGAGGCCGGAGGGGGGGAGGGAAAGGTGAGGAGAAGCACACGGTTGCACATTCATTGAACCAAAGATACTAGATGGAGTGGAAAGCAAACAGAAAATAAAAATGTTTTAAAAAAAAAAAGGTTTCATTTTAGAAGGTGAAAAGATGAACGAGACGTATGTAAGTATCACAACAATGTGCCCTCCTTTTTCTGTGATTCAGATATTGACAAGTTTTTAAATTACAACAATTTTACACACAAATTAAGAGACACTCATCAAGCCAGGGATTATCATCCTTATCACTACTACTATTATTATTATTATTATACTGTTTTCCGATGCTGTAAAGGTGATGTCTCAAATGGCGAAAATAAAGTAAATGACAATTTGCTCCCTCTCGACATGTGCAGAACAAGAGAAAGAGTGGCAGCAATAATAATAGTAATAACAATATTATCATAATAGTCATTGTTGTATGTACAGAAAATTCATTACAATCAATACAATCAAAACTGCCCAAGCTGAGCGGACATTCTGGAAACAGCAGGGGGAAAGCGTCATGGAGTGTGTTTTTGTGTTTGTTTGTGTTGTTTACATGTGACATCTCGCAGTTACTGTAAGAGCAGTGTGCAGTGAGTGAAACAGTGCAGTGAGAGTCGTATAGAGACATTCCAGCGGTCACTGAGTGAGGAGGGGGGTCAGAGGTCACCAGTTTTAGTGTAGACTGTGATTTTTTTTTTGTTTTTTTTCTTTGTCATTTTGCGGCACAAGCTGAAACTCTGCAAAGACTCCACTTCAAAGCAGAAACCACAGTGATATACACAGACTCAACTATTCTGTATTCTCGGAGCGGTGCAGATGTATCGGATTGTGTATAAGATGAGGTGTTTGGTTGTCAGCAAATCTGTAGTCTCACAACACCAAAGGAGAAACACTGCAAGTGAATCAGAGTTTAGGTTTCATGAGTAAGTGACCGTAATGTCTGACCTCACTGTGTTCACTCTGTGGTTAAAGGTGGTGAAGGAACGTGTCAAAAAAGAGGGAGAAAAGAGCTTGTGCACAGACTTCTCGAGTCAGTCTGATAAAGAGAGACGCGTCGGGATCAAGGCTTGTGTCTGCCTGCGGATCTACTCAAGGCCTGGATGTTGTGAGTTGTTTTCAGTTTACATTTCATTCTGTGTTTAAAACCAAAAGATAGAATACAATCTTTTTTCTCTCTTTGTTTAAAAAATAAAACAAAACCGTCTCATTCAGCCAGTATTACACTATACAGACACATGATCATTTTGTGATTTAGAACCAGTGCACCACATACGATTTCGGTGGGGTTTAGTCAAGTGGTTAAATTACATTAACTGTATACATTGTGCCATTGAACATTTAGGTGGAGAACAACAGCCCGTCACTGGCTATAGGTCACATATGGCGTTGAGTGTCAAGAGTATTACAGGTGACTGTGTTGTGCGTCGTGTTTGTAAGCATACATTCCTTATATGAGTGGTGTCAGCAGTCGTTGATATTAAAAGTGTTGGAGTGTGTGAGCTGATTTGTGGTTTCCATGAGAACTGGTGCAGAGACGCGCTCAGTAGCGGCGGGCGTTGCCGTCCCTGCCCTCCTTCTTGATGATGATTCGCTGGTCGTCGCTCGCGTCGTCAGGCGACTCTGCTACCTCCTCGTCCTCCTCTCCCTCCCCCTCCGTGTCGGCGGAGATGCCCATGCGTGACTCGTAGGACTGTGAGAAAGCGAGGGCAAGTGGATGAAAACAAGGGCATGATGGGAGCTATCATTCACTCTGACCAATGATCAACTGTTATCACCTCCATTGGGTTGACGATGATGGTAAGGGCAGAGTCGTCCCACTGGCCGCTACCCTCTTTGGCCCCGCCCCTGGAACCTTCTCCTCGGCGATGGATGGAGCGGATTCGGAAAACGCCCAGGATCACCATGACAACCAGGAAGCCCACACACACCATGATGATGATTGTGGCTGCTCCTGGCACCACTGTAAGAAAACACAGCGATGATTATGTGTCATAAACTCAAAGGAGATGGATTTTCCTGGTAAAACTCCACAAAGCCACAAAGCTCCACTGTTATTCTCAAGCTGGTAAATGTTTCTTCTGCTTGATGAACATGAACTCTGTGGTTTATTTTCATTCAGTCCTACATTCACCGTCCTGCTGCCATAAATAATCGCTTGCACAAATTAAGTCACAGCAGAAAATAGCCCAAATAACTTCAATATTTGCTGAGTAATGTTCACTAAAGACAACATATTTGTGGCCTAGGGATAGGAGTGAATGGGCCTGGGGCTGGGAGACAAAGAGTAAGTCTGGGATTAAAGACATGTTTAAAGGCACTACTGGATGCCTGTATGTAAATTTGGAAGCTCCTGGTTTTTGTGAAAAATGTCACACATTTCCAGATTAGTCACATTAAAGATTTATCTGCTATACACGTTCCACATCAAATTCAGAATAAAATTTAATATTCTTGTGATTACTTTTAAAGGTCTGCACTTTAGGGAACTTGGTGTTTTGATTATTGTCCACACTTTATAATTAAAGGCTGCTGTCTTTAAAGTGGTTGCTCTTAAAAAGCTGGATGCCTTTAAAACGGTAATATTGTTGACCTTAATTAATCATATCTACTGCTCTCATGTGCTGTGTTTTATTTGTTTTATTGTTCAACAAACGCTCCTAAAATGGTGCCACATATACTACAGTGGGAAAAGCTGGTGAGAGGAATTGTCACCTGAGTTGCGGTGTGGATTTGGAAGGGTGTGTCCACTCAACTCTCCAGCGTGGTGGGATGGATGGAGAAACTGCTGCTGAGAGGCCAGCAGGTGGGACGGGTGGTACAGGCTGTCCGTAGAGTGGAGGAAGTTCACCTACAAAAAAAAACAAACACAGAAGAAGAAACAATGACCTCACTGGCTATGGCCAATTTGCTTTTTGTCGCTTTAATTGCAATTTTCATGCTTCTTTGAACAACAACACAGCTACTGCAGAATATATTTCTAATTTCTATCTTTTATACAACTACCCTTCCCATTTTTATCTCAGTGCCAGAGGTGTTTTGTGAGTGATGGCTCTCCTCACCTCCAGAGTCAGCTCATTGCTGGTGTATCTGCCGTTCATCTCGGAGCAGGACAGGCGGAACCGCCTCTCAAAGCGGGCCGAGCCTTTGGCCAGCCGGTAACGGACTGAGCGGAGGACGTCCTCGTACACGGATATAGATTCAGCACCTAGTGGAGACGTGAAACAAAAAGGAGGACAGTGCAAAAATGAAGATGTGAGTCAATACTGAGAAAATAACTGTGAAGTGAGAAAAGTGGAAGGAGAGCAAAATATTCTGCGACTGTTTACTGGCAGCTGGGGCGGGGGTAGCTGTATCAGATGGGTGACTTTTACTTTTAGATTTTAATTGGAAATCTATAATATGGATTTATTTAACCAGAAATGCATTCATATTTCTGTACACCAATCGAGAGTGAAACTTCATTTTCATTCTCAGTGTCTTGTAGAGTTGTACCTGTGATGGCAATATAAGCAGTAGTATTGATGATTTCCAATCCCCGTTCTCGCACAACATCCATGTCCACCAGAAGCTCCTCCCGCTCTGGGTTAAGCTCTTCACCCAGCGGTTGGACCTCACACCCGTCCAAAGTGTGAGCAACGGCATCAGACATCAGAGCTAGAGAGACAATGGAAGAACACAAATAATAGACTCTGGAAGTATAAGCAACAGACTCCAAAGAAAAGTTGCCAAATTAAATTTGTATAATTATTTAAATCTCTATAAATGAGTCCATTAACGAGGGATTACTCACCTCCACCCTCCATCCCCTGTGCAGCTGTGTTAACTGCATGAGACAGTGAGCAGACGATACGGAGCTCAGGGAAGAGGGGGACACCGCGGGGACCTTCGAACTCAGGGACCGGACGGGCCAGATGAGGTCCGACTCCAGACAGAGAGATCTGAGGGGCGTCAGGCTGAAGAACCACCAGGTATCCTTCCAGCTGTTTGAGGGACAGGCAACTCTCCTCGTTGAAACATCTGGCAGACAGTCAAAGAGGATGGAAATCATTTCTTAGACCACTTTGGACTGCACTGAAACATCTCTGTAACCACTGGATGGTCATGACATTTTGAACAGGCAAATTAATTCCTGACGATCTCCTGGCTTTCAGTTATTGCTGCAATGTGGTTTTTATTTTTGTGTTTTAGTGGAAAACCTACACAAGCACTGGATGGACTGCCAAGAGATCTGTTTGATCTGCCCACCACCCCGCACTTGAACTTTACTCCACCTAAATACACCATACCCCCTAACCCTTACCCTGACCCAACATCAGCACACTTCCTTGTTGTCTTTCCATAAAGGGCCATGATCAGCTCAAAATCAAACATTTCCAATAAGCTTCAATAATCCTCAGACATCATGACATTCCAATCAGCCTGAGTTGTGTGTAGTTCTAATCAGCAAATGTTAGCACGCTATCTTAAGACATTATACCAGATGAACATCCTAACTATTGTCATGGTGAGTACGTTAGCATTCTGATGTTTGCATATAACTCAAAGCACCAAAGCAGACCGCAGAGACGCTCCTTGTTCTTTAATTTGTAACATTGCGACCAAGTGGTGTCCATGCACATTCATGCTGCATCACGCACAAAGAGGTCTACATCCAGTGCTGTCTGTTCTCGCTCCAGTTCCCTGATTCCACCATGACCGTGCTAACGTCGGCCTGTCGTGACACCGAAAACAGCAAACGTCAAACCACAGCAGCTCTTACGTTACAAGTTTGATTTTCCTGCCAGAACTGGAGAGCAGATCAGACTGATAGTAGGCTGCTAATGCGAATTTATTCATCTGCACAAAAATTCTGCATCATATTTGAAAGGGGATTAAGCTATGTGTGTGTGTGAGTGTTATATTTCCGCTATCGGAGCGAGCAGCTGTTTCTATCGGCCTCTCCAGAAGGGCCTGCTGTTCAGCCATCTGGGCAACTCCTGGCCTCAAATCAGTCTAATCTTCACACACGCACTAACACACGCAGAAGAAAAACGACTCCGGTACATTTGAGCAGGGAAAAAATATGACCTTGAATGAAAAAAAAACACACGCAGCGTGACTTCTACTCTGGTAATCATTTTAATCCTATAAACATGTGACGAAAACAAAATTCACCAAAGACAGTAATGAGAATGTCTGCACAGACGATGAGATGCTTCTTTGAGTGTAAATACGCAACATACCACAAAGCATATATGCTGGACTGTACTTCCCAATGTGAGTTAATATTTAATCCTCTGAAAGTGACTGCAAAAGCCAGAGAGCCAGCTCACAGTTGTTAAGCATGGTTGAGCACTGACCCGGAAACGAAACTGGTGTGCTTTTTTATTTCACAGCCAGGTGATTCACTATGAGTGCTGAACCAGTGCAGTATACAGTACTTTAAGGAACTGTGTCGAATCTGAACAGGTAAAAATTAATGCTACGGATTCCATTTAATTATTATTTTTTTTTAAAAAAAAGTAAATTTGCTAAATTTAATTTTTAATGAAAACCACTGGATTGCACTAACAACCAGAAAAAAAAATCCTTAAACCCTTAAACATTTTCAGTTCACTCAAAGTCAAAGAAAAGATTACTTGGTGGGTGACTGCACAAAGAGATAAGATATTCCTTGTTATCTCTGGCATTGACATATTTTCTATGTAATTATCCTTTTTATCCCACACCAGCAGTCCTTATCACAGCCCAGGCAAGGTCCACGTTTGATGAGTTCAATGTCAGACGAGCAGCAGCAGCAGCACGGACACAGAGTGACACTTCATCTGAACTGCTGCAGAAAAACGCCACTCTCAGACACTTACTGGACTGTTAGCAAGCGTCTGATGTACGATTTGTGATGTCTGAAGCTTTCCAGTGTGGTGATTTGCATTTGTGGAGCCACTTTCCCTCTGCCTGTGTCCCTCTTTTACAGCTTCCGTTAGATTACTGGTTTTCAACAAATGGTTTGTTTCAATCGAAGGACATGTGAATCTAGTTTGCTAGCAGTTCGTCCAGTACACTTATCTCTCTATAGCTAATTCTTATCTGTATGATCGTCGATATTCATACACATTTGTGGGAGAGTCTTTTTTCATCTGTGTTTCTGTACCTGAGAGAGGTGGTGAGCTTGAGCGGACGGACTCCAGGGGTGGCGAAGCGCAGAGAGTTCCTGTAGGTGACCTGCTGCACTGCGCGGTTGAAGCTCTCAATGTCGTCTCCCTCCAGCACCAACACAGACTGGCTGGGGTTCACGTGGACCTGGAAGGACACGGGACAAGCTTGAAAATGTTCATATTCATTTACATCGTCTACAAGATTAGACTGGCCTTTTCCCAGTTTATAACAAAGCTTTACAAATAAAAAAGAAATACCCACTCAGGGCAGCTTGACATTATGTTGAAAAGACCCCAGGAAAAAAAATAACACAGCTTTAACGTGCATGATGACCACTCATAGGACATCTATGTGTGAATTTGAAATGCAATTACCTCAAACAGACACCCATCCCACCACTAGAGGAGGTTAGAAACACATTTAGCAACTTAAAATGAATGTACAACTCTAAACAGGAGGAATGAAACAAGAGAAATTAACACGAATTAAAGGAAAACTACAAACACAATGGCAAAAATGCCCCTGTGAATGCAAAATAAGCATAAGGACAGATAACAGAAGGTAATGACTGAATGAGGATATTATAAAATACACTAAAATGCAAACCAACTGTAAAGTGGCATTTTGGAAAACTGGTTTGCACAACATCAGCTACAGACTAACTTCAAAAATTGGAACGCACAAAGTGTTATGAGATGAGAGAAAAGGGTTTAGACCTTGCAGCTTTGTACTGAAAAATTATTGAATTGTTTTGTTTCAAGACTGTGTTTGGCGCAGTGGAGAACAGATGTGTCATCGTTTTGAAAAATAACAACATTTTACGGGTGGGAATATCTAAGATAAGTGTTAATATCTGACTCTGATGTGGCAGACTACAGCTCCCTGGGCTGTTACCTTCATGCCAGAGCCCAAGGTCTCCAGGTCACCGAAGTCCAGTCCCTCCCTGCAGGCGTACAGACATTCCACCACGCTGTGAGGTTCCACGCTGCCCGGACGCACGGTCACTCCAGACAACAGGCCGTGGTAACCGCCAACATACTTCACTGAAGTGCAAACACACATAGCATCATCCTGTATATAAAGCTTCTGATATGCGCATTAATCGCACGCCAACAATGATGCAGCAAAATGGCAGGCTGCACACCATGACGCTGACAACAGTGTGAAACAGGGAGGTCACCTGAGTCTTTACCCTCTGGGATGGTGTTGTTTAGTATCTCTTTCTGCTTCTCTTCAGGCTCTGCAGGGAAAAACCACAGAGAGGGGCAAAGGGGAGTAGAAAAACAGAAAACAATGAGACGTACTGGGAAAGATACTTCAGTGTAGTATGGCATGAAAAGCAAAGTGAGAGGCAATCTGAAGAATGACAGGAAGAATGAAATATATATATATATATAAGTAAACAAATAACACAAGAAAGAAGCAAGCAAACTGTGGACGAGCTTCAAAAATGCAGCATCCCTCCTCATTATCCGGAAGCAGCTGCTGCCACACAGGCAGCAGAGTGACTTCCACTGTGGATGAAGAGACCGTGAACGCGTGTGTGTGTGTGTGTTTTTCGCTGCTAATTGGCAGCCAGAGTTTCCCATTTTAACCAGCGGTGCGGGTGTAAGTGGCTGATAGCTGTCTGGCCCTTGTGTTGTTCTGCTGCCCTGAATAATTGATAAGTCAGTTATATTATTAGCCCTCAAAGACAAAACGCATCAATCAAGCTATAAACTGAGAGACAGCGAGAAAGGCGCGAAGCAAAATGTCTCGGCAGCTCGTGCGGAGACGCCTCACGAAGGTTCGCGACCTGCCAGGAATTGCAGCCTGCTATGATTTAAATGGCATGTCAGGGATGGAGGAATGCAAAGTAGGAAGGAAACTGCAGCTCGCAGCCTTTATGCAAGAATAAAATGCATAATTTAAGACGGAATGAAATGTTTGTCAATTCTGGATTCGGATCGTTAAAAAATTCCATCCTCTCACCCCAGCAGGCACCGATGAACATCCTCTGGCGGGGGGCGGGGTTGGGGATGGCGCCGTTGTCATGGATGAGGGCGGGGTCGAAGGTCACACCGTCCACGTAGAGGGTCACTGACGGGAACTGGACGCTGAGTGAAAGATGATGCCACTCGCTGTCGCACACCTGTAGGACGGAGATGTCATCGTAAGCCAGTATGGATGAATGTATGGGGTCAAGCTCTGGACATGTCCTTCACGTCGTTACAAGGTGCATGGAGTAGATAAAAAGATATAGAACAACTATACTAGACAGTTATGATGTGCAAGTCTAGGACTGATAAAGTTGTTCCACTTCATTTACTGGCTTGTGAAAATCAAAGAAGTCCTTGAATAAAAGCAATACCTCCCTGAACAATGTAATACCCTGCAGAAAACAATGTCTCCTGGGACTGATATGTTGGTACAAATTACACTATTGTTACTGTCGTAGCTGCTTGATCAACCAGTTTAAACGTATTTATGTGCAGCCGGTTCACAAACAAAGAGTCGGCCCCCCCCAAAGATAAATCTAAGGGATTGGAGGAGGATTAATGAGGTGGGAAATCAGATGAAGAGAAATCCTATTACAAATACTCGGATACTTTTTCTCAGTTTCAAAGGTTTATAGGGGGGACTACTGCCAACTTAAATATTGGCCCCAACAGGACTCTTATTATTAAGGGCCCACAAGCTAAAGTCATAGAAATTATATTTAAGGACGTACTTGAATGAATCTACCTTTCGCCACTGGGGAATATTTCATCAGTGTAAATTCCTGTATTATTATTACTTTTCTTTTACAGCTTCCTTTGTAGATAAATAGAAAACCAAAAGCATACAATACATTATTAATAAGGGAATAATAAAGGCAGAGGGGGCAGAAAAGAAAGATAATAAGATATCGTGGTTCAGACAGAGGGATTTAACAAATCTTCTCTGTATCGGCTCAGCATCTTTTAATCCCTGTTACTTCAATCTGTCTGGGGCCAGTGGCTTCAGTCAAAACAAACCCTCTTCACACACACTTCTACCAAACCATGCAGACATACATGCAGGGATTCAAATACATAATCAGTATTCAGGTGCATCAGTTTTGACCAAGCTTATGGCAAGAAAATATCAAAATGATGTTGAGAGTTACTGTAGGTTGTATAAAGTATAAAATGTTTTAGTGCTGACAACTAACTGAGAATGGATATTTTTCCACGCACACCCAACACACTGAATGAGTTACGTATTGTTGTCTAATGTCCTTTTACCGGGAAGTTAGTGCGTTGTGTGAGACAAAAAAAAAAGAGTGGAAGGTGTACAAAGACATGTGGAACATTAAACTTAGCAACTAACAAGCCTAACAATTTAAATTTCTCCATTTCAAGGTGGAAACACAGAAGGAAAGGTGCGAGCGAGAAACATCAAAGCGGAGCGCTGCAGCTCCCTCAGTACCTGCTCCAGTTTCCACAGGAACTTGACGGGCCGTGCGGCCGAGACGTCGGGCCAGTAGAAGAGGGAGAGGCGGCAGCCGTGGACGGAGAGGGAGTAGTGGGAGAAGGAGTCATCTGTACATGGGGGGGAGCAGAGCAACACAAGATAACTGGCGGATCATCATAGCCTTGTCAAAACTTTTCACCATCACGCAGAATTCTTCACGCCAGAGTGTATAAACCTCGCTGCCTTTCAGCGATTGCCCCCACGAAAGTTGCAACATTCCTCCCGCCACACATGCAGCGTTTTACTGCTCTTCCGCTGTCCGCTTGGCTGCACAAGTGGAGCAGCTGGAGGTTAAGTGCCCCTCTCTCAAGAGCACCTTGATAGTAGTTATTGAAGCAATGAACACTTAGGCTTTATGTGAGGCATGCAGCTCATGTTATGAATTGGCTAAATGACTTCAGTATTGGATAACATAGTTTTTAGCTGTGTTAAATGAAATATCCTCTTCTGTAAAAATAAAACCCTACCATTAAGTATTTGACTGACAAAATCCATGTTTAGGAAAAATATAACGCACCATTCTTGACAGTGCTGCACACAATAGTCTCCTCCTCCTTGCGGCTTCCTCTGGTCTGAGTGGTCGAAGGCTGGATGTTGGCGCCGCCCCTTCGCATCCACAGCTGGAGGGTGAAGTGGTCGCCTGATAGCGCAGAGACAACCGAGTCAGGCACCACGGCAACATGATTGGACCCGTTGAAGGAGAAGACTAGAGATGAATCAGAAGAGGGGAGGGTGGGCAGGGCTGAGGTCCAGTTTGCTGCAGGAGATGGAGGTGGGAGGAGGTCTACTTCACCCCTGACAGCACCTAATAAAGCAACAAAAAAAAGAAGGGGAGAAGATACTGATAAAACACTTTCTGACTGCCAGTAGGTCACATGCTTTCAGGCGTAAACCAGAGCTCACCACACAGTCGTCGCACAGATCTGTCAGAGTAGCTGTCTCTGTCGCAGCCCTTCCCGATGTGGCCAGTCTGGAGCTCTACAGTGGCCTGGATATTCCACACGGTCTCCTCACAGGTCTCCAGATGCAGGCTGGGGAACAGGGGGATGCTACCTGACCCAGGTGTGTACTCTACACGCTTGGTCCATCCTGAAAAAAATTGAAAATGTAAAACAAGATGTGGATTTTCAATTCATTACATCCTCTCTCAAACTACTTTCCTACCATAAATACAAATGTCCTTTTTACTCCCTATTCCTACACAGCAGGACGCATGCAATTCACAGCTGACGTCTTCCTGTTAATGTCAGCACGTCATCTCATTACTCTGTCAATATCTCATCTCAAAGGGCTGTCAATAAACTGCGCCACTCACACAGTCTGCTGTGCGAAAAAAAAAAAAAATAAGCCAGACAGTGTGTGGTAGTAGTATGTATGATCTGATCTAAAAATACGTTGTCACAGTGTCATTAATTGTCTTGCCTCGATGTTACTTAACTTCAACGCCACCAGCCCTCGATCTAAACATGCAAAGGTGATTCATCCGTGTGACAGCCCACGCACGCTCCAACTCAAAGTGAAAGGTGCAACAACTAAAACCCACGTCTAAAGTTTATTTCACTATTATGAACAGGGCAGAGATAACGGGGGAGAGAGTTGTTATCTGTGACATTGATTACCGATCCAGCCGGGTTTGCAGGATGGCTTGACCGTGACGACAACTTGAGCGTCAGCCTGAGCACGGTTCTTTCCACAGTCGAAGGCGGTCACCAAGAAGGTGTGAACGCGCTGCCGCTTTGAGTCCAACGGCTCTGTGTTCTTAATGTTACCTAGGAGACAGAGATCGAAATTGAAAGGAAGGACAAGAAATAATGAAACAATGACTAAAATGGAAAAAGAAATTGAAGATTAGTCATCGACGGCAAGCTGTCGCAATCGAAAGACTCATTGATAACGCTTCTGTCTCTGCACATAACAAAGCCACTATCCTGCTGAGTGCACTTTATTCAGGGGTACGAAGCAAAAAGGCATCAACAGAGGCAGATAAAACGCACAGGACAAAATGAAATCTGAAGGGGTTTTCCTGTTTTTGGAGATAAGGGTGAGTAAACAGTGAGTATCTGCGATAGGGTGACAGCGCACAAACAATAGGTAAGACAGAGGATGCTGTGACATGGTGACAAGAGAAACAGAGGGATGATAGAAATGGCGGTAATGGCAATGTAAAAAGGAAAACGGACAATAAAAACCTTACATCGGCTGGACAAGATTGGAACAAAGGCTCTCTGTGCTGTTGTACCAGTTTGACCCAAAAAAAGAAAGAGGCAGCTCAGCCTCTGCAGAGCCCTCCAAGTCTGGGACAATTCTGCAGAGTCATACTAAAACAGGGTCCTCCTCAGCTGCTGTGTCACATTACAAAATGGCCACAATTGATCTCCCAACAACCAGTCAACAGATACAATAACAATTTGTGACACTCCCGAGAAGGCTTTAGGGGCTCCGGGAACTAAAAGAACACTGTATTAAACTGTACAGCTGTTGTAATGTTTACGCAGAGGCAGAACAATAGTTCGCCCACACAGAGTCTATTTTAACAGCTTTTGCTTTCTACCTGAGAGAGAGAGAGGAATTAAGAGCCTGACATTCTTTTCACTCTGTCGCCATGCCGGCATCAATACCTCTGCAGTGTGTTTTTCATGTAGTGTAGGATTTTAGCAGCTGAATACTGAACCGGATATTGAATTGAGTGATTCTACTGGCAGCCAAAGCTGTACACAAAAGAAAAAAAAGAAGAATAGGATGGTGAGGAGTGAGCTCACAATAACGAGTATCTGATTCATGATTGCAAACTAAGCTCACCGTCGTTGTCAATAGCGAAGGGCACATTGGGAGTGATGATGTCATAGAAGCAAATCTGGCTGTACTGCGGGGAGCAGTCGGCATCCAGAGCCTCCACACGCACGATTCGGTCAAACAGGCGCCCTTCTGGGACTGAAGCCTCGTAGCGACGCTCGACAAACACTGGGGAGAACTCATTGACGTCGTTCACACGGACATGCACGGTGGCCCTGAGGGAGGGAAGAGAGTGAAGGCAAAGCCGAGCAGAGAAACAGATTATTGTAACAACAGGACGCAGTAAAGGCTGGGTAGTTATCAGGCTCAGATAGAAACTGTAATTTATATTCAACATTTATATTCTTTTTTAGATTAGGAGGAGAGGGTCTAACTTGTGGGATTTTTTGCTGTTGACTCCATCAGGTCCCTCTCCACAGTCGTAGGCTTGGATGGTGAAGCTGTGCTCCCGCTGGCTCTCGCAGTCCAGAGGCTCCTTGGATCGGACCAGACCCTCACCAGTGGAGCGGTCCAGAACCACCGCCTCAAACTGGACCGAACCTGAACCAGAGGGGCCGTTGTGAACTCGGAAGCCACAAATTTCACCTGGGTGAGGGAGGGAGGGAGACGGGGTGAGACAAGGCCATGATGAATGAAATCAGCCATCATGAGAGGAGGACAAGGCAATAAATTCAATTTAACACATGACAGTTTGAAACTATATCGCAGTATATATATAAATTATTGAAAATTTCAAAAGTTATCCCTGAGCTATAACTCTAGGTTTTGCTCATTATTTTTAAAGCACTCCCCTTCTCTAGCTCTATGTTATGTTTATACCCTTTTGTGCCCTATATAACGACAGCTATCCTCCGATCCTGCAACTGAACTCTGCTGGAGATCCCCCGGTCCAGTCTAGATGAAAAGACGAAGGAGACATTTGCTGTCTGCATCCTCCTGTATCTTCCGAGCTTTGTAACCTCCTTTGAATCTTTGGTAAAAACTTGATACGTTTCCATTCCTGCATTAAAGAGTCTTTTGGTGCCTCTCCATCACGTTTCCTTTTGTGAATGGGTTTGTAATTTTGATACGAAAATCACTAATCAAATTAAGGTTATTCAATCGGCCTACTGTCCAGACCGTGCTGTCTATATTAGGACAAACTAATCAGACGTGCGCCACTTTGAGAAGGGAACAATCTGCACCGATGCTTTAAAAACAGATAATGTTTCTATCAGTGAACTAACATCACTCATCCTTATACCAGAAAGTGCAGACAGATATCTGGAGATTCCTTTAAGTGGTACTTTATCTCACACAGCCAGTCATTATCAGAATAGAATAAAATAGATTGCTCCTGTGACTCAAAAAAAAAAAAAAAATCTCTGTGAATAGCTGCTGATCTTCCCGGCTGACATAAGTAGAAGGTTCGTGCTCAAACACCTAATTTCCTCTTCCTTCTTGACACGGGGTCCAATAAATTTCAGGGAGCCCCTGAGTAATTCTAGTAGATCTTTTATAATTTGACTGAACACGGTTATTTCCAGGAGTGCAAACACGATAACCTTTTTTTTTTTTTTTTCATCGGGCTGCAGAGGCAGTGCGCTGCCGACTGAGATGAAGGGTTGAATTACACTATAATGGTCTAAAAATAGTGGCCTATGTGACTGAATGCATTGCCTTTAATATTTGGACGGTCTGTAGGGAAATACGGCTGGAAACGGCAGCAGTGTGAGAGCTGCGAACTGAAAAATGAGCACGGCGTTTACTATTAAAAGTTCAAGCAACCAAACAGACAGAAATAAACCGCATCCTCGTGTTCACGCAGCTGTGGCATCATCCTAAATCACAGCGAGATCATTTTCAATTTGGCCTGCTGAGATGATTTTCAGTTTGGCTACGCCTGCAGATAATTTGACCTATTTTTCGCAGCAGCCATTTCAAAATATTTCAGTTTCTTTCTAAGCTCTTTATTTTTATTTTTTTTTTATTTTATACACCAACTTCAGGTTCTTAGAGGTTGCTCTTATTGCAGTTTGCGTTACCGGCATAGTGAAGTGGAGCATCTTTGTCCAGGGCGAAGAGAGGAGGATTGAGCAGCACGGTGTTGTCGTTCTCCATGACAATCCCCTGGTACTCTGTCTCGATCCATGGCTTGTGCTTATTGGCTGAACGGCACAGAGAAGAGACCGAAGAGGCTTTGGGTTAAATGGAGCAATTAGAAGGAACCAATGAGTCTATTTTTAACACTCCATTACGAGCCGGGACATGGTGACAGCGGGCATGAGCGGGAAAAACACACAATGTATGCGCATGTGTGATCCCGTTCCCCTCTTTCTCCAATTCTCCACATTCCCTCGTTCACGCCAAGCCCCACTCTGCACACCTTGCCGGTTGACAGTATAATTAAAGCCGGTCAGATTTCACTCATATCACACACGCACAGAAATATATTGCCCGTATCAATCAGCTAAACTGGCCTGCCAGAGGCGCTGCACAATAGCGCGGCAGAAAACAGCAGAGTCAAACTCAAATGCCTGAGGTTTACTGTGAATTTAACCTTTAATTGCGGATTAATTATTCATCCTCGTGCTGAATGTTCTGTGCTGAATGATCAAAGGGCAAGTTAATGAGCCAGAAGGATGACGATTTTACACTCCAGCAAAGAGCAAAAACAAAAGCCCAAGTGCTTCCCCTCTGTTGAGGACAATAGAGGGGAAGCACTTTAAACACAGAAGCTGCAGAGTTTGAAATCAGACACTTTTGTTTGGCAATAGCTTTGTTGTCTTTGCGGGGAAATTTTACAGAAAATCTGACTGGAACTAATTTTGCAGTCTCAACCGTGAGAGGAGAGTCAACAGAGGGAAAGGCTGCTGGTTCTGAATCTGATCAAACCGCTTTCATTTCGAACACAGAGCCGGGTATGGTGGACTGTTTTTTGGTTGAAGTGCAGTTAAAATATCTTTTAGTAAATACATCTTACTGAGGAATATAAATCATAAAGTACAACGTTAAGGGAGAATAGTAACTCAAGCATTTCCACCTTGTTCTCCTTTAACACTTCCCCATCACTACATTTCTTTTCTTTATATTTATGTACTTTACATTTACTGGGTTTGGCATCTTAAAATGGGCTCAGTCTCAACCACCACCAACACTGCTGTTGAGACACACTTTCCTGATAAAATTTCTGTCTATATAAACGTTTGAATGCAGAACCGTTTACTTGTGAAGCACTATTTTATGCTGACATGTTGCTCCTTCCAGGGTTGAACCAATTATGCGATTAATCACTTGGGAAAACCTGCAAATATGCCAAATATTACTATAAGTGCAGCACCTCAATTGTGAGAATTAGCAACTTTTCTTAAGATCTAATAAACTGAATATCTTTGGGTTTGGGTGTGACACTCATATGAAATGGAGCATCGTGGAGCATGTTCAATTTACAGCTCTGTTTGACGGCTGTTCACAGGTTTTACCTTAAAGGATATTTGAAACAGGGAAATATATTGGTAATAAATCAGTTAACACAGATTAACTGGATTTTAGCAACACGTGACAGATGTTTTTCGCCATTCTTAGACTTTGTGTAGACCAAACAATTAATGCATCCATGAAAACACTTAATTGATAAAGACAATATCATTAGTTGCAGTCCTGGCCTGTGCAAATCATGATGTCATGATGCAGAAACAGTCAAATTTGCTGTAAAATTTCAAAAATGTCCAAACACAAGCAAGAACTGGCAAAATGGAGATTTAAATGAGTTCACATCTGACCAAGCCAATAAGTAGAGAGCATAAATCTGAACAAAACCACCTTTTAACGCTCTCTCATTCAGGCAAATTTGTGCCAGCGCTAAAAGAATTATTGATGTTCAATACCCAGCCCTGATCAAAGACATTCATCCATCATGCGCTGCTGACAGCATCTCTTCCTTCTCCTCTATTTCCACTGTCCTCTGCTGTGTCTCTTTTTTGGTCATTTATCTCCTGCCCTCAGCCCCCTCCGTTGATCCCTTCCCTCCCTCCCTCCTCTGCTCTGCTATATAGCGTTAATCTGAGCATCAGGCCCGTGGATTACATCCGGGATTACAGATTGAGAGGCATCTCGTTCTCTGTCTCCCCTGGCACTCCCCTCTCTGTCACTCTGTCGCTCCACAACACTCGCCCACCCCTGCTTGTCTGGCCCCCTCACCAACACACACATTTAAACACAAATGGCCCAGTATGTCATACTTTTCTTTTTTCCCTCTTGTCACCTGATCTCATGTAGCACATCTCTCTCCATCACCTCCTCCCCCCTCCTCCATCCTCCTTATCGGCCTGCATCTTTTCGGCACGTCCTTCTCTGTCTCGGCTGCTTCTCCTCTGTCTCTCCTAACGTTACCTCCATCTCGCCCCCCGCCCCACCCCCCTCCGACACTCCATCTCCTTCAATCTCCTCGTCTTCCCTTGTGTCGCTCTCCTCTGCCTCCTTCCCTGACATTCTCCCTCTGCGCTGTCTGTTTCGTTCCCTCGGCATGATAATCATTGGAACAATGATGTTGAATCAGAGTCATGGTTATGCAGAATGATAAATATGCCATAAACAGGAAAACAGATTTATCCAGGAGCCACAGCACTCACACAAGAGGCACATGCACGCTGGGTCAGGACGAGAAAACACCAAAATGTTTTATGCATGTAGGTTAAATGTACGAGTGAGGAGGCTAATACGGCTTAAATCACCAGGGCAAAATACCACATATAGACAGGTCTCTACTCTCCTGTGTAAACCATCATCTTAGTACTTCACAATTAACAGTCAAACGGATGAGGGACTGACCTTTGTTGCCACTGGCAACCGAAGTCAAGCAAAGGAGGAGGAAGGAGAGAAAACTCATTCTGTCCATCTGAGGAAGGAAAGTCAAGGGAGAGGGGGTAATAGGGTGGGGTGAGGAACAAGGGGGGGAGGAATACAGTACATGCATCAACAACTGATCAGCAGCCGAGGAGACAGGTACAGTAACGAGACAGAAGCAGATCAGGCCTGTTGGACGGTGCACAGAGGGTTTCACACTGCTGCATTCAAGCGTCACGTATGTAACCTTTAAAGACCTACAGAGGAACGAAATACAGTGTGTGAATTCAATTTGAATCAGCGTGAAAGAAACCGACAGTCCAGAAGCTTTTCAACCATAATCCTCAAAATCATAGACACGCTTGCAGTAGGAGCACTGAGAATAGCCTGCGGAGCATGTACCTGGTCATGAGCGTGTCCTAGAACAGGTTTTGGACGTGGTTGTGTGGGTGGTTTCCCCTGTTTTCATTGTGGTTTGTTAAATATATATATATATACACATATATATGGCAGTGGTGTCTTGTGGTAGTAGCCACAACTGAAAAATTAGTCCTTGGAGGTTTTGTCCTGACAAACCTTCTACATTTTTCCATTGCTGCAGTCCCTCACAGGCTACAGGAGAACACACACTGGAATCAAAAATAGAGGCTACACCAGCAGACTCCATCTGCTCACAGGTTGCTCATATTCAGGACCAGGGACATGCTATGCGACAATTATCAGCCGGTTTCATTATACAACCTGGTGTTGACACTGACTGCCTGCTTGGGCTGGACGGCTGCCACATTTAGCCACGTTAAATCGTCACACCGGAGGACATGTCGCAGGAATAAAGGTTTGCTGGAGCTTATTTGACATTACCGTGGTGAGTGCGGTGATGCTCCTGGTTGGTACCCTGCCTCTACGCGCGCAGCATCCGCCTCTCACGCCCCTGCCGCTCGGCTCGGCAATCCCCCGCAGGCTGAAAACAGACCAACACCTCCAGAGAGAGGAAAGGAGACAGGCTGGTGATCTTAAGAAACGACGGGATAACGGATGGATGGGTTGTATATTTTGATGATGAGATGCCGGGAGGATGAATAGGTCGATGGATGCCCTTGTTTTTTCTCGGCTGCACGGAGAGAAAACGGTGGGAATATTACGCTGGCGTCCCCTCCCTCTCTCTGGTTTCTTAACCCGCCCACACTGCGTCCTTCTCCCTCTCCATCTCTCTCTCCATCTCTCTCTCTCTCTCTCTCTCTCTCTCCCACCAGCTCTCCACCAGACTGCTGCTCTGGCTGTTTTTTGCTGCTGAACGCACATTGAGAGTGACTCAGGCCCCAACGCAGCAATTCATCTCATCGCGTTATAATTTTCATCTTGGGTGAGTGGCACACTTGTTTTTTGGGTTTTTTTAAAAATATATTTCCCCAATTTCCCACTGATCAGTCCTCCCATAACCTGACTGCAAAATGACGTCATGTCAGGCACCATGAAGGAATTGGGACACAAACCACAGAGCTTCAAATGCAGCATTTTAATGAACATTACAAAAATTTTATTTGAAAATCACCATCCCTCCCTCTTTCACACCCAAACCCACCCTCCCCCCAGAAAAATCCCACCCCCATACACCCCCCCCCCCCCCCCCCCCAAAAAAGTTTCCTTTGTAAATTTGCAAGGAGTAAGGCAAAAAAGTTGTCTCTTGAAATAGCAGTTCACATCAATTAATAATCACCATGTCATGTATAAATATTACTAAAGTCTGGGCTGTTGCTACAGTGAGGTCCGTGCTCCTCGTGTGTATCCCTGTCAGCAGCAGAGGGGCCTTCCTTGGATCAGACGTTCCTGCGTTCCCAGCAACAAAATCTAGCAAAATGAAGAGGCGTTCCCACGGCTGGATGGGACGCGCACTCCACCTGATGTTTAAAACCAGAGGAACAGCTCATAGGTGAACAGAAATTAAAAAATAAAAGTGGTCCGTTTGCTTCCAGTTCAAGGTGACACAAATCCCGACCTCTGCTCATAGGGAATGGGTTTAAAACATGAACTGTAGTGACCGTGTGGTTGTCCTGTGCATTTCGGAGGACTTTAATAAAGATGGATAGTGTAGAGCGAGAGGCGCAGATGCGGCAAGAAGAACAGCTCAGCAGGACGATGCAACTTGTTTCATGAAGTCTTATCCAAAGCTACAAAATCTTCTTTTTCATAAAAGCTGTTAAATCTCTATAAAATCTTATTTTTCCCCATCACAAATCAAATTAAAATCAGAAGAAATGCACTGTAAAAACATTCATTAATGCAAGGCCATTTTGAGTTAGAGTTAGTGTATAATGTGATTTACAGTGCTTGTATAACCACTGGCAGCCATTTTGAAGGAAAAAAACAAAACCCTGATAATATTTTTAGAATGATCACAACATTTCTTCTTCTGCAAAAAGCTGTACGCTTGCTGTTTTATTACATCAGAGTGCCACATATGCTGGCGCTGTGCTTCGACGTCCCGCGAGGGCTTAATGTTGCTGCAAAATGTGGGATGAGAGCAATGAAATGATAATAAAAAATAAAAAAAAAACCTTATCGGAGCCAAAGACTGACTCTGAACCAGTGAGTGGTGAGTGCAATGCTGTATCAACAGCGTTTAAGTCTCTCGCGTTCCGAGTTCCACACGTCTTGAAATTTATAAAAAGAAAACTGACAGGAAACTGCCCCTGATTGGCTCACAATTACCCCCATGTGGCACGATGGTAATTTCCTGTAAACATTTCTCCAAATGTTTATAAAACACCCATCCCCATTTAAAACACAAAAATATATATAAATGTTTTTGTACATGGACATATATATATATATATATATATTACTAAAGGCCTTATAATATTTTCCATTCCACTCCTTCAGAGTCACAGTTCCCTTCATTGGACGTCGAGCCTTAGACGGACCTGGAAGAAAACACAGACACAGGTTTACACTAAAAACATCACCGGTGAAATTCATCTCTAGACATTTTTAACATAACAACAAAAATGGGAAAGGCGTGTCCTCTACATGCTTACCATGCTGAGTCCTCGTACCAGGTTTTATTCCTGCTTTTTCTCGCTCCGTGGTTTCTTAGGCACCAGCGCCTTACGGAGGTATGGTATCATTAAATAGGATATGAGGAAGAATACATGACCACAGAAATAGACGGAAGAATACACCTGAAAAACAAAAGGTGGGGAAAATAACGTTAAATGGTGCCCCATTGCTCTCTGTGAACCCTCAGTTCCTCCTCCCTCAAAGCCTGAGTGTATAAATAGATTATCCCATCATTTAAATCATAAATCATTCTAGTCTCCGTTTCTAAGAAAGGATAAACTTCCTTTAAACCCATACAGAAGAGACAAACCACAGATTTACGTGCAGTCTCATTAGACATTTCACAAGGTCTGGCAAAAATAGTTGAGCCTTGTCTAATCAAAGTTTGGAGGCCAGGTCAATGCCTTGTGCCGTTTTTCATGTTCAGACGTTCTTAGCAGTTTTTTGTGGTGTAGCAGGCCACAGTGTCCGACTGGGGACGATGGCTGCTGTCAGGGGGTGCTGTTGCTGGGTTGGGATGCTTGGTCAGCAACATGGTTTAAGTGGGTGGTATGTGTATATGTAACATCCACATGAATGCCAGGACCAAATGTTTCCCAACACAACACTTGATTGTACCACCTACAGTATGTGGTTAAGCCATGGTCAACTTTTGCTGCAAGTCAATATGACATCATACTGAAATGTGCTGCAATGGTCAAGCAAATGCAGATAAGGAGGATATTTCCAGTAAATTAAATACAGAACTGTAATGTGGATGTCTCTATGATAAACCACCATGCAGTGTTTTGGCATCTTATAAAGCTTCTAACTGATGGGTCAGCATCCCTTGTACATCTCTGACCTGATGTGTTTGTTGCATGACTCCAGGTTTATTATAATTTTCTGTAATCCTTCCATCACTCTCAAATAATAATAAAAAAAATAAAAATAAAAAAAAAAAAGTAGACAAAAATTTCCAAACTTGATATCCGTGCTACTCTAACCTGGCCTTGCTGGAGACAGGTCCCACAGGGTGTTGTATGATCATCACTGGTATAATGTCGTATTATGTAAAAGTGGAACGACATGGGTGATAGGAAACCTCATGCTGCAGCTTGCATGTTGCAAATTTGGGAAGGCTACTGGAGTTGTAAGTTACCTTGAGCCATTTGTCGTAGGTGAAGAGGCAGAATGGCACCAGAGGATACCCCATGAAGAGCCAGTGGATAAACTGCTGGACTACATAGATGAGGGGGTAGAGCGCGCTGTTGGCCAGCTTCGCCAGCAAGGGACTATCCCTCACCAGTGCCTGGGCCTGTCACACAAACACATCGGAAGAATGATCATATAATAAAGTGATGCCACATTGTGAATGTAACATTGAATGATGATCAGTGACATGCTTATCATTAACTGTTCTTCTGACAGTTTATAACAAGCGACGGCCACTTGTTAAATTCAACACTGGTTTATATGACGTAGACAAAGGGAGAGATTTAACAAAAGGATCACAATACTTTGAGCTTTGTGCACATATGTCTTATCCACATCCACATTTTTGCCTGTAACTGAAGAATACCTGTCTCTCCACAGTGATGATGAAGAACTCCATGGAGAAACACAAGATGTATCCGGAGTGAAGGCCGTGCCAAATAGTCAAAAAGAACAGGGTGGTCAAGTGAGACAAGGTCTTATTGCCCAGGAACTTCAACCTCTTGAACACATGTCTTAAAAAAGAAAAAGAAAAACACAGTGTTATGGATCATCCATTTTTCACCGCACATCTAAATAAGGCAGTCACAAATGCTTAATGCATCAGCTATAAAAGAGCACTTGCATATAGCAAAGTTGTTGTTGCATAGCAACTGAGTTATATTAGAGCTTTTCAACAACTTTACATCCTCTACAAGAGTACTCATTTCAATGGCAGCACAGGCTACACTGTAAAATATCTTGGGAAAGTGCACACATTAGGTTTTCAATCCCCAAACCAGCTCTCATACAGCACATCGGTAACAAGCTCTAAGGAGTTGCACACAACAAATAGGTATAGCTGTCTAAGATACTCAGTCCTCACTGTTTAGGTATTAACATGCTTCAGATAATTAAGAACGTCTACAATCCCTACACATACCATTCCCCCTCAACATCAGTATTTGGGAGTGCTGACATATCTGACAAACACAACCCAGTGCAACAGCACAAGTGTTGCTAAGAAGACACGGTTTAGAGAATGTTTATACATGGCTAAGGGGGAAAAATGATTCACCACAAACTAACCATGACAAATGAATCATTATATACACAAAGCATGCATGCTTCACTAAGTAAAAATGAAAGAATCTGTGTGAAGCGAAGACTTTAACGGTCCTTAAATTTAAGAAACATAATAGCTATCAAATTTGTATCATCTTGTTGCAGCATATTTTTAACTGAGATATTAAAGCCACCCAGCTGCATAAAACACAAATTAAATGACACTTATAAATACATGTGTTAGAGTACTGAACGCTCGCCTCTGATTCACATGGTTTCTGACTGTTGTATGAATTTACAAATCAATTAGAAAGCTCCTGACACTTTCAAAGTAAGGATACAACAGGCCGAAGTACAGGGACAGTACAGTATAAAGGTCTTGGAACTGATTCGAAACCTCAACTAATGTTTGACATTAAAAAGTCAGATAGGTTTAATCTTTAAACTTTTATACTACTCAGACACTGAATACCATTTCAGATCTATCATTTACCCCAGTCACCAGACTCCGTTATTAAATCACTTACTTCCTTTTATAATCAATCTATCAAAGCTGTGGCCAAGGAGCTCCTGGGATTTCATCATCGTAACATTTATAAAAAGTCTAATTTACACAGTTTTGACAGTTTTATTAAATACTCTAACCAGACCAGGGAGACTTTAGCATACTATGGTTAACAGAGTGAAATTGCAGAATGACATATGCCTTTTTACAAACTGCACTTTCTCTTGGACTTGACTACCGTCTACTGTCAAAGACTTTTTAGTTTTCTGGTTAAGGTCTGGCCAGAACTGCAACCATAACATCAACGAGTCACCTCTTACATACATAAGCTCAAGTTAAATATGCTGTCAATCAGTTTTGTAATGTTTGCTTCTTTGTTTTTTTTTTGCACACTGTTGTTGTTACTTATGTTGTTCACACATAGTGTTGACTGTGAATAAATATCCTGATGCTGATTCCCATCAAGGGAAAATTAGCTTTGGCGGTAAACATGTGTGTAGTGCATTAGACACTGCTTTGGCAGTTGTCATCGTTATTCTATTCCTGTCCCTTTTAAAGAAACAAATAAATAAAATAAATACACAAAACACCATCTTCCAGAAGATAATCTATATAATAGCAATATCAAACCTGATCCAATGCAGCTACAACTATTTCTTTCAACTGCTTAATTGCGTGCTGAGAGTGACAATGACATTTAGGTGTAACATCCTGTGTTTCATCTAAAAATAAAAATAAAAAATAAAAAAACAAGTGAAAGCTCCCTATCCACCAGTTATACAATACAATCTCAATTTACTTTATTAGTTATATCCCTACAGCACAGAAACATTCATTTCCATTTTGGTGCCAATTCTCACTGCCCTTCTCCACTCCCTGTGTCTCAAGCAGTTATGAGGAGGAGAAAGTCAAAGGAAGCTTAGGTCGTTAATGCATCCAACTGAAATGAACCATGTAATAAACTGTATGTTCAATAAATTGCTTTGCTCACTGTGCTCGCTGTCAAATTGAGTCACATATTCAAAGAATTTCATGCATGAAGCTTCTGCTGGGAAAACTGTCCATAATTGCAAACCCTTTAAAGCTACTTCCTGTGTGGTAGTTCTTCCTGTGTTAAAACAAACTGCAAACAGAGGCTTCAGTGTGCGATAAAAGGATATTACTCGCTTTTTTTTTTTTTTTGTGAAGGATTGCATAATGGACTGCATTGCTATCATCCAAGTAAATATTTAACAAGCTAGAGGACGTAACAGACACTGACCTGGCAGCCCAGGCGTTCGTATTGATGTTGAAAGAAGAAATGGTTCCTCCAAAGAGTGGCGTTGTTTCAAAGAGCCACACCTTCATATTGGCACAGGCGTCCCATTGGTGCTTACCATCTACTACTCCATTATACCCTAGTCCCGATAGTATACATACACCCTCCTGTAACACATAAAACACACATAGTATTTGTAAGAAAAACCGGCCCACAAAAAACAGAGATAATTAGGCCTTCTAAAGTTCAATCTTGCAGTGTTTTACTGGTAATGCTCTCTTACAGAAGATGTCCTGCTTGTGCCATATGTAAATAGATTCAAATGAGGATCATTTTAGAGACCAAATCAGCAGCATTTATCCGTTTTGAGCACATATTTGCAGATCCAGGGGCTACTTACCGCGATGACCCAACAGCTGACGTATTTATACAAGATGACTTTGGCCCAAAGCAGAATAAACACACAGCGATACCAGAATGGCTGAGCCTGAGGAAAGGAAATAGATTTACATTTTAGACCTATAAATAGATGCTTTGCCTTGTGTAAAAGTGCTCATTTGCATCACTGTTATCACCTCATACTCATCTGTTAAGTAGTAGTTGTCCGGATAATATGGACTAAATATTGCGTATATCGTCAAGCAGAGAAAACCCAGAGAAAACCTCTTCAGAGCAGGTATCACACTAAAAGAAACAAATGAAAACATGAGGATTAATGAAGAGAGTGTCATGGTTATCGGAAAGGTTGTGACACTGGTAAGTTACTTCCTAAACACAGATTCAAGTGGCTTCATCAATCCTGATTCTCCTCACTCTTTTACCTGTTCGGAGGCTTTCCAGGGCAGTCGGTGAGCTCCCCTGCCACCAGCCTCTGGTAGCTGCGCATTGTAAACTGGGGGCCCACCAGAAAACCGCCATAGAAGTAGGAAAAGCCGTACACCTCGAGCAGCGAGGGGACAGATGGCAGGACTGCTTTCTTCTGCTCTGAAGTCAGCTCAGACTGGAAGTCAGAAGGAAAGAACAAGACAATGAAGAGAGAGAAGAGCAGCAAGGAGGAGGAAAACTGAATCGGACAGAAAATATATTTTTAAAGACACACTGATAAACTGAGGATTTCTGTAAGTTAATTTTTTTTCTCTGATGTTTGTACAAAATCTTAACACTAAACACAGCCTGAAGTTAAACTACCTCATTAACGGACGTTTAACTTAAGGCTGTTTGAGTGTGCTACGTGACCCTCGGCATTCATCTGAGTGATAACGTTAATGATGAGTAGATTTATACGTGTGTACAAAGATAAGAGATAAAAACTCGGTTAAAAGTACAGCAAAAATGATAATAAATAATTAAAATGAGATAATGTAACACAGTGGTGTCTCAGATAACCATGCCTCTAGATATGCTAGCTGCACAAAAAAAAAAAAATAATAATAATTTTTACTGAAAACACAGATACCCTAATGCCCTATTCACAAGCTTGGTTTACAATCATGCGTGGCACTAGACTCTACACCATAGACTTTGCCTCTACATTTATCCTGAGCACTCGATTGTAGGTGGCCATCTTAAAGTACCAGTGTGGACACACCCATGACAAAATCTGAACCCATTTGAGATCTGATCACTCTGACCACAGTTGGAGGAGTCTGTGACCACATTCTTTAAACAGTGTGAACACACAGTGCATTCTGGGTCACATTAAGGACCGCCTCCTCAACTTCTGTGCTCTTGCGCAAGCAGAGTTTTCTGTGTCGTCTGCGCATTAGTAAAGATAGCCTTGTACTTACTAACTAACTAAATAAATATGAAGAATTAACTAATGAATTTGAATCCAAAGTGGGTGATTCCGTCATAAAAAACAAACATGTGGTTCATTGACGGTGATGTACGGTGATGCTCTGAATTTGTATCATCTCCCTGTGTCTCCATGCAAATGTGCCCCAGGCCAATCAGAGTTGGCTGACTGAATTTTCCATAACAATATAACTCCTGTGATAAAGACTGGTTGTAGCATGTCAGATTAACAAGACTTTATGACATAACTGAGACGTTTATACAGAATTATGTGGCAATAGCTGTAATTTCAAGGCCCACACAGACATGTATTTCAATGCCAGGTGTAAACAAGGCTTAAATGGAAAAATGAGGAAAAGTTAAAGCTGCTCAACTGAAAAGCCTTATAGCGTTATGTAATCAAACATTTCAAGACTGGTAAACTGAAATAATTCAGTGAATGGCAGATAATTTAGTGGTGCTGGGTTCATATGACAATAACAATTTTGCTATACCATTATAGTGTCTGAGCTGACTGAAGCTCATGTTATGATTGTAACACCTACAGAATGTAGTTGAGCCATGGTCAGCTCGTGGTGCAAGTTAATTAACATTATGGTTTTAATATCGTTGCTGTTTGATGCAGATTAACAGTCTGGTGGTGTCTATTTGGTTTAAAGTAACAATAACACATCACTTCTTGTTTTGAGGTCAAAAATGTAAACTACATTAATTCAGTACAAGACAAACAAAAACACAAGAGACAAAGATAAACTGTAAGGAAACCTGCTCCAACAGTAAAGAACAGTATCTAAAGCAGACAATATCAATATATTGATCAGTGATCAAACACGCAAAACCAAAAGAGATCAGCCAACTCACTGGTTCCTTCCCGCCGTCATAGTAATCAAATGACAAACCTGTAATCAGAAAATGCAGCTGCTGTCAGAAACTATGTTAAGGCGGCTAATGCTGTCATGATCACTTGAATACACATCTTAAAGCATGAGGAGCTGATTTATCAGTGTTAATTACTAAACAACAGAGGGAGGCAGCAACAGCATTAACGGGAAGATACTGAGTCAAACACAATGGAAAAAAAAAAAAAATGCTGGATTTAATTAACAAGCAGAGGGGGAGCAAAGCGACCGATAATTGACTCACCAACAAGTTTAAGTGTGAGGACACAGTGAGGCATCGTCCACTTGATGTCATACTCCTCTGTTGCTGTGTAGTAATACCCTGCCAGCAGGTATATCTACAGGAAGATGAAGAGGCAGGAAATGAAAAACCAAAACGTCCAATAGCAAATATAATCATGGTTCAGCGCAGCAGAAAACATTAGGGGGGAAGAAAAGTTACCATGAGAATTCACAGGAAGTGCCATTTTAAAAAATGAAAATTGAGCAGGCACATGATTTTCATTTTTTTAAAACCACTGCTCCTGCATGTGACTGTATCACACAATTACAAGCCCCTTTAAGACAAGTGCTGATGCAAAAATCAGATGCAAGGCTACAGGCATTTGACCATCGGGAGCTAAAACTATAACGTGAATCTGCATCCAAACATGGCATCATGGAAAACAAGGAGAGGAAAGAAAAAGAAACACCAGGGAAAACTCACCATTTGAAAGGTAAAACTGCTCAGGACAGCTGTGACCGTCCTCCCCATGAGCCTGAGCATCAGGAACTGGACAAGGATGCATACTACGGAGTGATAGAGCTGAGAGCCTGGGAAAAGAGACGGACACAGAAGGGATGGGGGTGGGCAAGACGGTGAGTGCTGTAAAGTATAACCTGAAGGATTGGACGTGACACCAAATATATCCGACTTAAAAAGATAAAGCTACAGACCTGCTGTAAAATCCAAGTGCAGCAACAACAGAGTAAAGAAAAGAGAAAGAAATCAATGTTGGCAGTTTGAGTTTACTCTAACGTGCAACTCTCCCACGAGGAAACCATATCCAGTCATCCTGTCTACAGATAAACATCATTGTTACCAGATTTAGTTTAGATAGGTTTACTCTATTGTGGGGCTGAAACAGTAAGTCTTTTAGTTGCTGCTGTTTTTCTGTGACTTTTCTGATAGTGAAACAATTTATGATTATTTTCATTATTGAGAGTTTTGTCTGTTTTTTTTGTCAGAAATGATTGAAAAATGTCATAAATTTACCACGGCACAAGAAAATCTATTCAGACTGCTCAAGAAAATCTTTGCAGCTCTAAACTGAATAGCGGTGAACTGAATATCTGAAAACATCCCCGTGGGCTGAAAGGTTTGATTTGAAAAGGTTTGAACATTTTATTGACTGATCAAAGCCAGAAAAGAATCGGCAGGTTATCGATGAGGACAGTAATCATTAGTTGCGGCTCTCTGTGTAAGCCTACATACTGGAACCGAGTTTATATCAGACAAGAGTAACTTTCACTTTCATGTCATTCTCCAACAGACAAACCTGCTGGCGTAGACAGAGTGCCACATTTACTTCCTCATCAATCCAGACGTGACTAGACTAATGTTGATGATTCATCCTAATTTCAAAGGGTCAGCTTGGCCTTTAGACAGACAGCCACGAGGCGTTATGTTCAAGAGATAAAAAACAAAATATTTCGTCAAGGTTTCTGTATTCATAGGCTTGGACAACTGGGACCAGAGCTGCAAACGCAAGTCAGTTCACAAATAATTTATCTGCAGCTATTCTAATCATTAATTGTTGCAGTTCATTTTACGCTTCCAGCTTGTCAAATGTGAGAATTTGTAGCTTTTCTTGTCTCATATTGGATTTTGAACTGTTTGAACACATTCAATGACATGCCCCCAGGCCCCTGAAAATTGAGGTGGGCATTTTTCACAATTTTTCCGATTCCTTATTGACAAAATGGTGATTCAATTAATTGATAAACACAACCAGTAGTTTAAAAAAAAAAATGACTATGGACTTTCAAAACAATTACTTCATCCAGTCTCTGACGGGTAGATTCAAGACTGTCTTTTGTCAGGTGCACACTGAGAAATTCAGCCGTACACAACCACAGGAAAGAAGGAGGAAGACTGTTAGCAAGTAAACATGGATATAAACTAAGCGAAATACAAAATCTGTCCAAAACAAATGTTAAAATAGAGAATAAAGAAGAAAATGCAATCAACATGTTAAATATCAGAAATATACTAAGTTAACTTTTTGAAGTTTACTTTTTTCTGAACAGAAAACATTTAAACAAAACCTTTGTAGAAAGAGGGCTTGGCACATTGATGCTAGAACATAATTGTTAAACACTGCTAAACCCAGCCACCTACTGTCACCTCTTGCACTTTAATAGTTGCACTATTTGATCATTGCTCTGTTTTACTCTTTTTACTGTGTTTTATATATGTCCTGATAGTGTGTTTTATATATGTCTTGAAATGTTTATTTATTGTATGTATGCACCCAGTGGAGTAGCGCTCCTAATTTCGTTGTATTGCAATGTACAATGACAATAAAGGCATTCAATTCAATTCAATTCATAATTACACATAAAGTATGCAATAATAAACTGAAATCTGTCTGAAGTCTTCAACTCCCTCTTCTCCTCACCAAAGTTGAATGCTGCTAGAGCCAATCCAGAGAGCGCGTGGAACAAGTGGATAACTGTGGGGGACTGATAGAACAAGAACCGTCGGTACACCAGAGCACAGGGATACCCTGTAGGAGACACAGAGAGACGGACACAGGGAAATATGTTAATAGACTTACAGTACTGAACGTGCCGTCATATCAGCAACTGTTGGCACGCACGCAGCAGAAAATTAGAGCCCATTGGTGAGTGTGTGTGGTGTGTGTTTCTGCACAGGCATCTCAATGAGAAAGATAACTCAGCAAGGCAACAGAAAGAACAAACACTACCAGTGGTCACAGTTAAACAGCATTTTACAAAGACTACTTTGAGTCTTATGTACCATTTTGAGGTCAAGTCAGTAGAATTAGTGACTCATATTAAGACATCGAGGATGACTGGAGCCTAACCAGCCATCACCGTGTAAGAGGTGGGGCACACCCTGGACAGGTTGTCCAACACAAAGAGGCACACAACCATTCACACACACCTAACTACGATTTACAGATCAACAGATAACCTAGCTTCCACGTACTTAGAAAACCTGCGCAAGCACAGGGAGCCTCTGTACAGAAAGGCATACATAGTGTGTGTGTGTGTGTGTGTGTGGGGGGGGGGGGGTATATATATATAGATATATATATATATATATATAGATATAAAATAACATGAGAACTATGCAGCATTTGTGTCAGCTGTTTCTGATCAGAGGAGACAAGCAAGTTTCTGCAACTTTGTCCTTGATAGCAAGTGTTCCTAATTAGCGAATGTAGAGCCTGAGTCAGCTAATTTGCATGTACAGCATAACTGATACCTTCCTTATCAATCATGGTGCAGCAGAGACTGAATTGCAGCTGAGCAGATAGTGGTATAGAATCAAGCAGTGTCTTCACATGGGTGGGTTAGCTAGTCAAGCAGCTGGCTTACCTAACCAGCTATAGTTTGTCATTCAGGTGTCTTTGAGACTCAACTATTAACACCAGTATCACACGACTCAGGTAAAAAATGAGCTACCATACAAGCTCCAGCTTTGATTAATGTATCTTGACTTTTTATAAACAATACAAACACTAAACCCATGACGCATATTTCAGTTGTGTGTTATCCAGATGCCTCTAAGAGGGCGGTGTGCCAGAGAAAGGGCACGGAAGTCAGAAAACACTGAGACAGATCAGCACATTGCTGCCGTTTAATTTCATCACAGAACTGAAAATAGAAAATCACACAAGAACACCAGCCTTATCTTTTTAAAAGTCCCCCAACAAATCAGGTGAGAGGCTGCGGCAGGACGAATCATCTGAGTCACTCGTACCAGAGTGGTGCACACTTGTTACAAAAACAGACTCCACAGGTATCATTAAAGTTCAACTAATGTGTAACTCTCCTGGCCATTGTTTTTATTTTGAAAGTATTGCCGTGTTCAAGTCCAATGTGTTCGGCTGCTCTTCCAAAGCATCTGACAAAACTAAATCGAATCAAAACTATTCTTAGCAGAGGAGACGCTGACAACACCATTTTGTTGCCTCATGAGCCAGTAACTACACGACCACAGTATTTTGTAACACATATTAAGCAACGCAGGGACAAGGGGCATGCAACAGGCTGGCTGAAGGGTTTCATGCATTAACAACCAAAGTCTGATCTGAATGACCACATTCAGCCTATTGTATTGCTGGTGTGAGGCCAGAGAAAAACAGACGTGTCCATGTGTTGAGCAAAGTTCACAGGGAACAGCATTGAGGTCACCCTCCCCCACTCAGAGGAGTAACTTTATGAGAACCCTCAAGGACACGCTGCATTTAATCAAACCTGAAACCAAAAGGGAGCGTTGATCAAAATGTCCTAATTTTGCCATGGATTTAAATTTTAACTGGATCTCACCAAGATAACCATAGAAATGCTCAACCACAGACCTCATACACCTACTATAAAGTCATAAATTGGACAACAGCCAATTATAAACCAGCAGATTTGATCTTAAAGCAAAGCCTGATCATTTTGATAAGTTAGTTAATAGTGTCCCAGGATTTAACCCCCTTCAGGGTCCTCTCCCCTCCTCTGTGTGGGAAATGTGGAGTTGGGGGACATATTTTGGGAGTTACTGCTCATTCTCCTTGTCAGAGCTTCTCCCTCCGCCAACAACAACAACTTTGGAGCAACACCAGTCTCATGCAATTATGTCAAACCTGCAGCCCACAGATAAGTCCATCACAGCGTATTTTAGTAGTCTGCATTTTATCGCTGCTCAGCATACTCACTTGAAATAGTCCAAATACTAGGAAATGAATTAAGCTAAGTTAACAGCCACATGTTAGCCGCTGGTTATCTTCTCTGGAAACTACCTGTATGTTTTAGGAAGAGTGTGTCGTTAACTTAAAAGCTTCCTGGAAACAAATCTGCCATTGCAGAGAAGTCTGCTCTGATTTATTTAGAAATAAGATAGTTTAGCTACAAAGATGAGGGCTGTGACACATTTAGTACCAGACTGAGCGTTATGTTAGCTGACACTCACAACGGTTACAGGCACTCAAACCTGTCACTGGGACGGGTGCAGTTCTTTTTAGCTAGCCGCCATATTAGCCCGAAACTGATTCACAAGGAGAAACTCACCGATTAAAATTGATAAAATGAGTCGAACCGCCGGCTCGGGGGAACCTAAGGACTCCGACAGACTCTCCAGCAAGGGAGCCGCCATCTTTCTTGTGGGCGGAAACGTTTCCTCCCGACGGTTGAGTGAACTCTACTGACTCACGGCAGACATCCACACAGACTTTTTAAAGGCCCTGCGCGGCTCCTTCCACGGTGTGGTCCTCCTCCCAAAAGCCCTCCTCTGCCGACGATTTACCTCACTTTTACAAATGTATTGTATTAGTATTTATATTGAGGATATCAGGACACTTTTGACATATGAGCTGACACGGACACTCTGTGTGGACGCACAGCCCGAGTGGTACAGCAAACCGGTTTAGTAGTGCATGAAAGTGTATTAACATAAATCCTCTGGACTCAAAACAAACATGACACAGTGGTGTAAGTCTGCCCCCATGTGGTCACAAAACAAAACGGATGGACAAGAATCAGAATCAGATTTATTATGATAAAGTAAGAAAGGATAAAAAAGAACAACACAATAACAAGTGATGTGGGCAGGACTATTATATTGTGTTTATTTATTCAGGAAAATGTGCCAATATTACATAGCTGTGTGGTGCAAAAGTAAGCGAGCCTTTAGGATTGCAAGTTCATTTCAAGGCCGAATCATCTAATGAGACTCAGTTGTCGTTCAATTTTGTTTTAAAAATGTCCTTGTTTGGACATGTTTTGCTGTATCTAGGCCGGCACTGCTTGCTCTCATTGATGTATCAATGAATTCTGAATTATACCAGCAAATTATACTGTTTTTACTATTATAATATCTGTACTATATGGCAATAAAGTTTAATTTCATAAATTCCACAGTACAACAAACCACAGCCTCCAGAAAGAAAAGACATATGAATCAACAGTTCTCTCAGTTATTTTAAACAAATGCTGAATACCATAACCTCTATGAGGACAATATTTACTGCAGGCCTGTTACATCAGAAAGCATAGAATGCAAGAGGTGTTTATACATTTGCAGTAAGTTACAAAAAAAGTAAAAGAAAAAAGGGCAGGGCAGTGCAACAAAACTGTAGTATAATCTAGTATATACGGTCAATGGTTGTGGACGGTGGCGTAAAAAAGTGGGGCGGTCCCAGGGCGACTGCTACACCAGCCCCAGCAGCATCCACTACCACCCTGGAGACAAACAGCTGTATGCCTGGGACGACAGCTACCAGACCATATACAAAGTGAAGACACAGGAACCACCAGGCCGTCGCAGAATGATGTGTACCAGTACACAGTATTTTTAGTATTTTATATAGTGTTTCTGATTCAGATCTGCACAATGGTTGGAGCATCATGTTGTGGTGAAGAGGCACTGTAGATAGGTAGATCTCAGAATAGAATGGAGAGAAGTTCTCCCGACCCTGACTGATGATGTCACATTCTTTTAGTAAGTCACTGATGATGTCACAATCCTCTGGTACCTCACAATTCCAGAAGGGTATAAATAGTTCACAGATTTATTTTTACATTCACTTAGTATTCATTACTCTGAGAAGACAGTTCGTGATGACTAAACTTTGTTCTGAAAAGATATTTTCAAGACACAATCAAAGTTTGTGTGATTTGGCAGCGAAGACAACAAATGCCATGGACCAAACAAGCAGTCCACAGGAAGAGGAGACTCCTCAGACTACAGTGGACATGATTTGCCCGGTTATGGATTCTTTCTTCAGAAGGATTGAACCCAACCAGTGGGCACTTTTGATCTCAAGAAACCCTGATGACGAAACCAAGTACATGCAGGAAGAGCTGCTAACGGACATGATGGCTCTCATTTCACAATCAACGCTGGCAGAAGTCATGAGCAGAGTTACGCCTCAGGAGTACTTGGTGTCCAGTTTGGGGGACACACTTCCTCGGACTTTTGCTCAAGTTCTGGACGTTCTAGATGAGGTTTGCCGTGAGACAACATGAGGGTTAGTCCATAGGGTTTAATATGACATCGGCCCACCCTTTGCAGCCAGAACAGCTTCAACTCTTGTGGGAAGGCTTTCCACAAGGTTTAGGAGTGTGTTTATGGGAACTCAATATTTCTTGGGGTTTTGGTCTGTAATATATTTTTAAAAAAGGGTAATTTATGATAAATATGGGTAAAATAGGATTATTTTAACAGTTTTTTTTAAAACAGATGACAAGCAATAAGCTTTCAAGCAAGAAGTCTTTCTGTGCAGGTCATCAGGGTTTAAACACCCCCATCTGGATTGATTGGCTGCTGGCTCCCTAGTCCAGCCAATAGCATGAAGAGGGAGTAGAGAGAAGGAGGGGCCACCATGGCTTGTTTAACAAAAGAGGGAGCAACACATCACAAATTAACACATTACATCAGTATAAAATAAAATATAAAAATGCAAAAATCAATATAATTACTACCATACAAAGTAGCATTAACATTTACACCATATGTTAACTTTAGAACAATACTTACATGCAGATATAGTTGATGTCAAACACAGATGCACTTCCCTAAACAGAAATAATTACAATGTTGTGCTGTCAGTAGCAGCATGTTTATCAGTAAAGCAAACATATGTTTCTTTCATTCACATGACAAGGGGGCTTCTTATTTTAAGAAACCTTCTAGACAAATAACTAAAGAGCAATCATTCCTATAGAAAAGTGGGCCTTGTCAGGACTAGTACACCAGAGACATGCATTGTTATTATGGTGTCAAGTTGTATGTCCCACGCTAGAAATGAAAGCAATACATATAAATAAATTTGATATAAAATGGTTTAATCTTGTATCATCAACAGTATTCATTGTATAGAGGTAGATCTCAATAACAGTTCGAGCTCTATATCTTATCTTTATATAGTCATTTTGTAATCTGTCTTGTAATATATTGTAGCATAGGTAGTCAGAGCAGTGAAAGTAGTGTGGTGGTAGTTGTTGCAGTAGTATTTATTGTCTGTGTCATGTGTTCTTATATGAAGCACAATGGAGACAGGAGAAACAGTATTTCACACTTAGACTTTTATTATCATTTAAAACTATATACCAGCAGTGCACATGGTAATATATATGCTGCACACTGTTTTGTTTTGAGTTCAGGAATCTGAGGGCCACTGCATGTCATTTACATATTGCGGACATGTAAATGAGGTAATACGAAGCTTTCTATCAAAATATTACATAATATCTAGTAACGTCACCTGCACAAGATTAGACCGTCACACATGTGAGGAAAGTGCAACACTCCAGCAAACTACAGAACAACACTGGATTAAGTTTGTTTTTTTACATGATTAGGGGCTTCTCTTTAAGAAAAGCCTACTAGACAAATAACTAAAGAGCAATCATTCCTACTGACCACTAGGGCTCGTCAGCACTAGTACACCAGATACATGTCTTTATATTATGGTGTCCAATTGCATCCTGGTTGAGATTAATGCAATAGATATAAAACTTACACGTGTATACATTGATGTCAAATATCAACTCTAAACTCCTCTAGAATCAACTTTTTGAACGTTATAGGCACATATCTACCGCAGTGCATGTCGGACATGCAAAGCAAACGAAACAGATTTGAATATCCTCCAATCAGAACGTCTCATGTCGTGGGCGTCACGGAAGGGGCGGGGCTTATGCAGTTTCAGCCAATCAAACGATTGTCAGCCACAGCTCACACTATAACAGATTCAGATTCAGATTCAGAAAACTTTATTTGCCCCCGGGGGGCAATTTAAGGCACAGGTGAGCAGATTAACGTGCAAGTACAGACATTTTAAGGTGCAAAAGAGACAGAAACAGAACAGGATACAAAATACAAAGTATATACAAGTTACCATGCCATGAAGTTATGACTATAACATAATCGATAGAAATCAGTGACATGTCACAGTTTTTGTGGTTGACGTTGCAGTCAGAGAAGATTCACACATGGTATTCATACTTTTTTGAGGATGTCAATTAATAAAATGTGACTAAATCTTCAAGTTTAAGCAGTCAAATTCAGTCATTGTTATATGTGTTTATTATTATTATTATTATTATTATTATTATTTCTGTATATTTGGTGACAAAAGAGGACCAAATGTTAATTTAATATGATGTCGTCTCACAATATGAAGAGTCTAACAAAGTCCAATGAACTGCAATCATTTATCAGAAGGTTATTTTTGACACCTTATTGGTCATAATTAAACACCAAACAAAATGTATTATAGACTATTGCTATTATATATTTTAGAAAGTATTTATATATCTTGTATAGTTTCATGCATATACTCATATACTTGCATATATTTGTTTATTCTTGTATAATCTATCTATCTATCTATCTATCTATCTATCTATCTATCTATCTATGACAGGGGGTGCTTTGAGTTTTGTCATAGATCATATTCAGCATTTGTGTGTAATATTTGTTGTTTACTCATTTGAATGACATCGACGTTAAACCATGAGAATCAGTTTTACACACGGCACTTGAACGCAGCATGACATTTCGCTCTTCCCCTTCCTCAAATGTGGAGACGCGTTCACGGGCGTGTCGACATAAACCAATGGCGCCGGGGCAGAGGAGGGGTTAAATTTACCATGTTCATAAATACCCCGGACTCCTCTCTCACGTCCGCTCTCCTGCCCCAGAAAAAAAAGAAGGACGCTGGTTTGAGCTCTTTGAGCCGTTTTAATTCTCAGCAAATCCCCACAGAAAAATAAAAAGACCGCAAACATGAGCAGAAAATTCTTCGTCGGTGGAAACTGGAAGATGAACGGCGACAAGAAAAGCCTTGGGGAGCTCATCAAGACCATGAACGCGGCCAAGGTGGACCCCAATGTCGGTATGTGTGTGGATTTCAACAAAACTTCTCATTTTGATGTTTAATACAGATTTTTAGCTCCTTCAAACCACCTGCCTGTGTTTAGGTTCCTCATTTTATATTCCTAATTTCCACTAATGTTCACAACAGCTCCGTCATTTCATACATTACTGGTAGCGTTGGCTTCCCAAACCTCAACTGTCTTTCATTTTGCAACACTTATATTGAGTGTGAGAGCTTTTATTCCTGATTTTAATTGTTGCGCTAACATAGAAACCTTGATATATAGATGAGGGTCCGGACTGGGGTTTTCAGTAATGTCGGTGGTGGGTGTGCGTTCGCGGCGGCACGTACTCCAGCAGGGTGCATTCAAGTCAGGTTGGTCGTCGGTTATGTCTCCCATCCTCCATGTGCCTCTTGCGTTGAGTTGCTTCACAACGAAACTTTGCTGTCACGTATCACTTAAAGACTGCAGAAAACACGGAAACATTTTTTTTCCTTGTTCGAGTTGGAAAGTGTGATCTTCGATTTTTCCAATGTGACGTGAATGCAGCAGCAGGCATCTGGCCTGTTGCTGTCTGCTTCCTGCAGACTGGAACTACAGAAGCAGCCGCTGTTGTTTTATTAAAACACTACTTTTTTTTTTTTTTTTTTTCTTCAGTGCATAATACTCTGAGCACAATCAGGGAGACGTTGAATGAGTCTAGGCCTGTTTCTGCTGTGATCAGTGCCGGTTGTTCTCCTCCTGCAAGGCGCTGTTATGCAACTGTTTTATGCAGGGTATAGCTGTCACAAGCCTGGTCTGTTCACGAGTGACTCTCTTCAGACTATCCTTGGACCTTGCTCAGATATTGAATCCACCCCCTTCCACCGGCAGACTAAAGCTCAAGCAAAGTGTTCCCCACCTTTCTCTGAAAGTTAAACTGTTTTCTCCCCAGACAGATTTTCTACATGTGGATGTTTAAACTCAGCTTCCGTGAACTCAAGACTTTTCTTTGACCTCTGCAGAATGTAACCATGAGCGCGACCTTTTGGAGGCTGAACTCAGACCTTTAATGCAGAGAGACCCGCTTTTGGCTGGAGAGAAATGACCTTTGCCAAACCAATAATAACGGGCGCTGTTTAATATAGACTCCGTAACCCCAAAGATATAGTTACATTGTGAATGTCAGTGTCTTGACTTTACTCTACCAGACCTGTGCAGACTGTACTGCTGAGCACATGATGGCAAACATGGTCTGTAGATGGATACGCTGTATAGTAATCCAGAAATTTCCAGAAGGGTAATCGAGTTTAAGAAGAATGTGTGCTTTTACTCCCATAGGCTTTTAGGGCCATGGGGAAAAGTGGTAGCTGTGCAGTGGAAATACAGGCTATCCTTTAACTGACAGACCTCTGTGTTAGCCCATATTTTGGCATCCTATTGCACTACATTGCAGCTGAAGAGGCACAGACATTCATGGAAATTGGCCAAAGATGAAATGGAACAAAATAAATTAAAAAAAACAGCATTAAAGATAAAGTGAAATGCAAAATTAATAAATGAATGTCTTTGACGAACCAAAATCAAATCAAATTTCAATCTCGTGTTGCTTGATTGATGATAATAAAGTGACTCCTGATATTTCTAAAACTAAGCATTGCTTCCTCCTGCTTTGTCAACAGAGGTGGTGTGCGGTGCTCCATCCATCTACCTGGACTTTGCCAGGTCCAAGCTGGACGCCAAGTTCGGTGTGGCGGCTCAGAACTGCTACAAAGTTGCCAAGGGTGCCTTCACTGGGGAGATCAGGTACGTCAGTCAATGAACAGTGATTCAGATTATTCAACTTCAACCATTTACTCTATATAAAGGGGTGTAGAATGAGTGGGTGGGCAAGGAGCTAGCAACCTGTGGCAGCACCCGCCTGTCACTCAAAGCGACTACATCCTTATTTAATGCATAACTTAAAAATAAATTATCTATAGAAACCAAAACCATTTTTTTTGTATCAAGGTGTAAACTTGTTTTTTTTTTTTCTGCTGTAAAGTTAGATATTTTAACATAGAGGCTCATGGGGATTCACTTTCTTTTTGAGGCAGCCTCAAGTAGTTATTTGAGGAACTGCATGTTTTGGCATCTCCATGTTGGCTTAATTTTTCTTTCCTGGACGTTGCCTCTCAGCTTCAGCACAAGTATTAAAGCCATGTTTATGTTTATTTACTCAGAAAATAATGAGTATTTTGTTTTCACTGTGTGACCATTCTCCAGCCCTGCGATGATCAAGGACTGTGGTGTGCACTGGGTGATTCTGGGACACTCCGAGAGGCGCCACGTCTTTGGAGAGAGCGATGAGGTAGCTTGCTTGAATTTCTCTCGTTCGCTCAATTTGCACCACATATCAACACGGGTAAAGCTGACATTGTCTCCCGTGTCCTTAGCTGATCGGTCAGAAGACGGCTCACGCTCTGGAGAACGGTCTCGGCGTGATCGCCTGCATCGGCGAGAAGCTGGACGAGAGAGAGGGAGGCATCACGGAGAAGGTTGTCTTTGCTCAGACCAAGTTCATCGCAGGTATGCAAGTCAAGACAGAGGAGAATGTTGTAACACACATTTCAGGGGAGGTTTGTGCAAGCCAGTGTGTGATTAATCTGTAAACGTGCAAAATACTGAGTCTTATCACACGCCTCTTTCACAGACAACGTAAAGGACTGGAGCAAGGTCGTGCTTGCTTATGAGCCTGTGTGGGCCATTGGCACCGGCAAGACTGCCTCCCCACAGCAGGTAAATATTGGAGATCACTGAACATTTCACTTATTGTATTCTCAATAATCTCCAACTTAACGTCTGTTTCCTGTGTGAATTCTCAGGCTCAGGAAGTACACGAGAAACTGAGGCAGTGGCTGAAGACCAACGTGTCTGAAGCTGTAGCCAACTCTGTGAGGATCATCTACGGAGGTCAGTTTGCTCCCGGGTGGTTGTTCATGTTTGCGTTCCACACCGATCTCTTCTCACGCCTCGGTTCTCCTCCTCAGGTTCTGTGACCGGCGGTACCTGTAAAGAACTCGCCTCCCAGAAGGATGTCGATGGTTTCCTTGTGGGCGGAGCTTCCCTCAAGCCAGAGTTTGTTGAAATCATGAATGCCAAGGCATAAAAACCCAGGCAGCTGCATACGTGACCAGATTCAGACGACCCATTTCCATCGCCCCCTCACTCTCAGCACTTTTAGTCCTCTCCCCCTCTTTATTGAAAGCATTTGTGTAATGGCGTCATTCCCTCCTTTTCCTTTACTTTTCGGTATATTTTGAAGAAAAGGGACAGGTTGACACATGCATTGTACTGCACTGAAAAGAGTTAAGTCCACTGAGAATAGTCCGTGTGCGTACTAACCTCCACACCAAGTGCTCAAGCTGTACATTTACACCTAGAGCAGGACGGGCAGAGTCCACGCCTTTACTTGAAAAGTTTACCAACTTTTTTTGTGTAAACAGTGTCACAGCTTATGTCAATCAGAATTTATTTGTCTTTTTACCGGCGTCTCTTTTTGTGGAATTATGATGTTCTGTGGCTTTTACCTCCCTCTAGATGTGCATGATCCGCTCTCATTGGTTGTTTTGCCGAGAGGCAAGTGTCCATTACATGTTAATCGAATTGTGTCACGGCCGATGAGAATGAAGGGTAGGAAAGGCTGTATGGAAACATTATAATAAACGGTTTAGAGACTGTTTCGGTGTCCTGTTTATCTTTCTTTTTTAGTTCTTATGATTCTTCATAACCTGCTCCTTTAACTACTCTGTGTTCACATACAGACCGTCGTGCTCCTGGTGGTATTCCCAGGATGGCAGAGAGAGTATCTCATTACAGAAGTGAACTCCTGTTAAGACAATGACATGTAGCAATGCTATTTTTATCCTGAACTGAAGCAGACACATAGTAGTGAAAGAAATATGCATCAGGGGTAAATTGTAGCTTTCACATCAAGCGTTTACATACAGAAGCTAAAGGGCATCAGACTGAAAGAGCTAACGACTTCTTGTTCACTGGCCCCAATTATTCTCACTCTCAGTGACAATTTAAACAGTCTAGTGGAGGTTTTTATCTTTCTCACTCTAAAACATCCTCTGCACAAGTCTCACTACATGAGTGTCAAACCTGTCTTTCCAACACCTTAAATGTGTAAGACTGTGTTTAGTCTGTAAACAAGCAGTCAGATGTGACTGCAGTGTGTTTGCCTCTCCGTGATCTCTAACTGTATTTGTGCATTTTAACTACAAATTATACAGAGAAGTTTGGTTGAGCAAACATGCTCTGTGCAGCATTTCTGTAGTTTTCTGATATTCTAAAAGAAAAATATAAACCAAAGAAATAATAATTGGACTTGGAGTGGTTTTTAGACATTTTGAGGCTTATTCAATTCTTCTTGAGATAAAAACCTTCCCCTGTCCCTAATGCAGATTAATTTAAGTCGGGTTGAGGCCAAAACTGCTGCAATCTGCAAGTCCATCTTCAGTAAACTTTGAGGTTTAACCAAATATTTGCCTTTCCACATGTCTTTGCCTACTTCACATTCTCACTGTGTTGAAACAGTCACAGGACTGCAGGTAAGTGCAAGGGGAAGACAAAATATAATGTAATTAAAAGTATGTGTTTAACCTTTTCTGATTTGATTTGAAACAAAACAGACTGGATTAAACAGCAAGATCAATTAAAGTAATATAAAGGGGCTTGCTGTGTTGTGTTTTCCCAAATTACCACACAATAGTTGCTCCTTCAATTAACGAGGAGCTTGAGGTCGCAGAGAAGTAAGTTGACATTTTTTTCTGACTGGTTATCGGTATTCATTTTCTAGGATTTCATTTTAAAACTCGGGATCTCTCTGGAAACTATAATCTGTTGTGTGAAAATATTGGTCAATCTGGGCCTCGCATTGCTCCCCCGGTCCTGTAGGGGGCGGTAGTGTCTCACATTGTTTCAGTCTCATATCCGTGTTTACAAGCGAAGCGTGACGTTCACGGACCCGCAAGCGTACGTCCTCCAGCGCAACCAGAAGCGATTCTGTGTCCAAAATGCAGTCACTGAAAGCTTTTCTCAGCGAGAGGCTGACTGCGGCGGCGGAGGAGATATTTGGAGCTGTTGAAAAGACAATAGTCGAGTACAAAGAGGAGATATCTCGTTCAAAGGATTTAGAAATCAGTCGCCTGAGGATGCAGCTGAAGCTCCTCAAGTCAGGTTGGCTTGAATGAAATTCTCTCTGTAGCCAAACCTCATCTAGCTTTGTGTGATTTTATGTTTTATTTAAACTACATAACTGTTTTTTTTTTTGTGTCTTTTATTTAGAGTCACGGTCGGATAGATGTTTTGAAGCTGAGCTGCTGCAGCACTCTCACCACCACCACCATCATCATCATCATCCTCCTCTTGCTCAGCAGCAGCAGCAGCAGCACCATCAGTCACCACCTCCAGTGGATGCTCCCCCGCCCCAGCACTGTGAGGAGGACGAGGAGGATGATCCAGGCAGCAGCATGGAGCAGGAGCATCCAGAGCCCTCAGAGGTCAAGAAGGAGCAGCAGAAGACTCATAGGGACTTCTGGATGGGTCACGACTCAGAGCAGCTGGACGCCTTTGAATCAGACATTAAAGACTTCATCTCACCTCCGTCCAGTCTGAAAACTAGTCTGCATGACTCCACCTTGCCTTTCCAGCCTTACCACAATAATTACGAGGAGAGGAGAGAGAAGCCCTACAGCTGCTCCGTTTGTGAAAAGCGCTTCAGCAACTGCTCCCACCTCGCAGCTCACATCAGGACTCACACAGGAGAGAGGCCGTACAGATGTGAGATATGCAGGAAGGCTTTTATCACGACGAGCGCTCTGAACAGACACCAGACCATCCACACTGAGGGGAAACAGTTTGTGTGTAATTACTGTGGAAAATCATTTAAATGGATGGAGTCTCTGGGCAGACATGTAAGAAGTGTTCACAAAAGGGAGAATATTCCTGTATGACTCTCTGCAGGCAGGGTGTATCCAGTAGGTTAGATGTGTTGTAATTATGTGTTAGTATACTTTCATTATAAAAACACAATAAATGCAAACAAGGAATGTGTGTTGATTTTTTATTTTTTTTTGGAAAATGCTGCATGGACCTCATTAAGCACTGTGTACACAAACACTAGCAACACTAGATGATGTGCAAATGATTCACTCTAAGAACCTTTTTAAATAAACATATAATCTTACATTTATTCTCTCAAAATAAAATGTAAATTCAGTTTTGCTTCATGTATTCTACTTTGTGCTGCAGGAATATACATAAATATAAAAAGAAGTTGCACTACTCTCCAGTAGGGGGCAGTAACAGCTTTTCATTCATAATTTCACATCAGTCTGTAGTAAGTAGTTGTGTTCATAGGCCGCTAGACTTCACCTCCCTTAAGCACACATTTTCAAAACGTGGAGATTGTAAATTCACACATAATTTATTTTCACCATAAAATGTGGTTTGATTAAGCATTAGAATGAAAAAAGAATCTTAAGTACTAAAATTATACTGTATTCATTATACAGGATGGTCCACAATCATATATATTAGTAGACTATGACCACGTATGCATATCTGTGTAGGTTAATTTATATTAATTGCTCACTTAATGGTTTATTATTCCTTGCTAGCTCCCTCAGCTCAGCATAAAGACCATGAGGGGGTTGTTCATATCCCACCACAGCCTTCCACACCAGGTTGCCCCCTGGTTGGCTCCACAAGTCCTGACCACTACAGACTGGTAAAACAGTTCACACATTAAAGGGACCTGATCTCCTTCAGAAAGAACAGCTTGCTAGGTTATTTCCGTAGAGGGCCTCGGTGCTGTCCGATCAGTCCAGTCTGTTGCTGAGTTGCATCCCAAAGAACTTGTACTTGACCACCGTCACTACAACCTCCAATCTTGTGTGGCTGTAGCCGCACATCTTCTGAAGCTCTTGGCTAGGTCCCTCAGGTGTTAAATAGATGTTCAGCAGCGTGGTTAGAAATTTCAGTTGGAAATAAAGAAATCAGAACACAGTGTTTGTGTGTGTTTGATTCAGCGTCTGCAGATGTGCTCACAGCACAGACAAGCTACAGAACATTGAGACTAATGGCTAACGAGCAAGGAACACACAGTCAATACATGTTATACTTGTAAACTGAATAGATAGCTTAGTTTATTTCTTAACAGACTTGTAGTTCAAGGCAGTGTCACATCAAGAAGGTAGGACCCATAGGCTGCACAGATGGAAGGAAGCAAGGCTGCAGGGAGATCCAAAAATCAAAAAGATGTCAAAGCTCAGAATGAGGATAGGAAGCATAAGGAAAGATGGAGGAAAAACATCCAAAGAAGAATACAGGCATATATCCAGGGCGAGTACACAGATAGAGTGAGTGAGCGAACAGAAACACCATGAAACATGAAGTGAACAGGCATATCCAAGGTGAACGAACAGATGAACTGACAAGGACAAAGGACGCGGCAGGACTTCATATAGAATGTGAACTGATGAGGGAAAAAGACACAGGAGACAACAATTAGGGAGGAGCAAACAGTCACAGAGGAGGGAACACAGACAAGGACAGGAAGAGCAACTGAAAGACATGGAGTAAGGGACCATTTCAGAATAAAACAGGAAACGAGGAAAACCAAACGGAAAGTCCAGAACTGAGTACCATGACAACAGTATCTGAAAGAAGTAAAATTAGATAACAGCAGTAACAATCTACCTCAGTAGACCTTTTTCAAATCAGATCATCTCCTGTTTGACAGAATTTAATTTTCTATATACCTGAGAATAAAATAATGGATAATTTATTGTATTTAGATTTTTTTTTTTTGTTTGTAACTGTTACATGTACTGTACAAATATATTATGCTTTCTGCATGACCTTGTTCTGCCTCTTAATTTGAAGCCCCACGTCGTGTACACAGTGAAATATTCAAACAACAGAAAGACTGCATGTTGTTTCATCAAATGGAAATAAATGTTTAAATGCTGAGACCACATAGTGTTTTTTTCTTTTTTTTCAAAAATGAATGCACTGCCTAAAAGCAGCACAGAGATAATAAGAGAAAAGAATCAGAAAGATTTAAATGAAACTGTCACATGAAGCATACCAGTAAAAAAAAATAATAAAATAAAATAAAAAAGACAGCTTTGTTCTATTTAAGTATATCAGTGTCAGAATACACCTCTGCATAAACCTGCTGCCGGGAGGTTCATATGGTTTATATCATGATCGCTGGTGATTCATAGCTTAAATGACAAACTAACGAGTGGTATGAATTCATTAAAACTTGGCTAAAGGGGATGGAGGCAGATTGGTAGCACACTGTTTGTCCTGGCTGATAGTAGATGTAGTGTTGTCCAAACTCCTCGGCAGATTTGGCAGATATGCTTCCGACTCAAAATCTTTTTTTTTTTCTCCTCCTTGTCACTAAAAGTTTGTGGTTTTGGATTGTAGATGAAATGCCTACAAGCCTTAGTTCCTATAGGTCTCGATGAATATTAAAATGTGGTCGGCCTTTCTGTGAAGCTTTAACTGTCACAGCTTACTGAAAAAATGGAGGACTCCATGGTGTACAATGGTATTTAAGACGGCAGTAAACATTGTGGAAGGTCTCTTCCTGTTTCAACACAAACTGAGGACCATGAAGAAATGTTTTCCTCAGTCTGGTGAGGGGGGAACTCGGTAAAGAGCTCAGTGAACAGGGGGAACATCAGGGTTGGACCTGACTTGATGTTCCAGAGTCTGGATGTAATGTTTAGTAAGTTACTCAGATGTGACTATATATAAATTTACAGTATTTGACAAAGAAAGTACTTCTCCAGTAATCCTGACATTAGGATTTGTATTGCAGTGGAGCTTATCAGTATGGCCTGTGAGAGCAAGTACATACACAGCAGCAATAAATCTATAGCAGATTTCTTTGTTAATCAGCCCATTTTGCAGACGAGTTAATTAATATGCAGTAACCATCTTTAATGTGTGAAATAAGGAGCTCAGTGTGTAGCACTAATGCACTAATCATGAGGGCAACCGCCACACTTCATTCATGTCTCATAATGTCGTAGGACATCTTGTTGAGCTGGGATATTACTCCAGGTTACACTCACTTATTGGAGAGAGATCTGCTGAGAGCTCTCATTTACAGCAGGTGCTCGGTGCAGCACGCCACTCACAATAAGTGTGAAGGGTAGATAATTAAAATGATGACACGTTTTAATTTAAAATGAAAATCTGGATAATTGTGAAGAGGAATTGCCGGCTTGGTTTTCTAGCTCCAGATCAGGAGTGTAAACTCAAGAACTGCCGCTCAGTTATAGGACGCGGAAGTGGAAGTGTCTCTATAATGGAGAGGTCCTCCATGTGTCATTTTACAGCCCCGTCCTCACTGTCTCTGTTGTTCACTAGAACATTTCAGATAAAGGTTTTACACTCCAAAGACCAACACGTTTCCCATTAACACTGTCTCCTTCAGACTGTGCACAGATTGCACCTTTCAGGTATCTGAGGAAACAAGAATTCTGCTGGAAAATGTCCAACCAACATCTGATGAAAGTAAAAATGGTTTGTATCTGTGGTTCATTGTGTAATTTCATTTGCCTGGTCACATTTCTCTGACGAACATTATCGCTCAATAGAGAAAAAACAACAACTTCTAAGTCCTGAATAACAACAGGATCTTCACGCTATATTCACACCCAGCATTGTGTTTGCTCCAGCAGAAAGCTTTAGGCCTTTAGAGAGGCTCATCTCACCTGATCAGCTGCACTGAGTAAAGAGGTGGCAGTCAGCCCTTTGTTCTAATTTTCTGAAATGTAAAAAAAAAAAAATACATGCGTGTGTTCTCCCCTGCTTTATCCAGCCTCATGCTGGTTGTGATTTTTAAACGCTGCAGGCAGTCAAGACCTTTTTTCAGGCCAACTGTGGCCACATGGTACTCGTAGCATCCTTCCAGACCTTATATGTACGTGTATGCACACAGCTGGTCTGTACCATGGTCTGTACATTACCGTTTGGCTAGTGTGGTATGTATACATTGGTCCACTAGGTGTCTCTTCATTTGATAACCAGAAATCTTAAAGGACCAGTGTGGTGGATTTCAAGGCAGGCAGTATACACAGTTTCATTGTCATTAATCTATACTCACCTGTAATTATGAAATTGTTCACATAAAACTATAAATATATTGTTCTTGGTATCCTAAAACTAGCTTAAAACAGATGAAACTATAGGTGAAATAACATGTCAGTTAAATGAAGACTTACTTAATCTGGTAACATAAAGAGTTGCCATGTAAAAGTAGGTAGTCCAAATGTTAGTCCAAAGAAAAGAGTAATTTACTGAAAGGTAGTCCAACAAAAGGGGATACAGACTGATGACAAAAAATACAAAGAGCCAGAGAACAAAACCAACTGCAAGGAACAGACACGTGGATGACTGATGATAAACTGACGAAAGGACAAGGTGAGAAATAAGGCTTTAGATATGCAAGGTCTAAAGAGGCATAGATGAGAGTATTGCGAGAGGAGCACACAAGGAGAAATAACATAATCACAAAAGAGGGGGAAAAACGGAAGTAACGCAAGACGCAGAAACACCAAGGAAGAAATCTGAATAAAAAATAATGTCAGTGTCAGTGACAATGTCAGTTAAGTACGTATAAAACAACAAATGTTGACTAAAGTGCTGAACAGAGAAGAAGAGGTAAAACTTAATAAAAGTACTGCATTAGAAGGAAAAGCAATAAAAAGAGCAGCTTGCAAACTGAATCAAATGCCAAAGAGTAAAAAGGAGTTTTAAGAAGAGATTTAAAGACAAATGCAAAGGTAAACTGTTTTAGAGTTTAGGGGCTGGAGCTGAGAACGAAGACCCTCTGGCCAGACCTTTTAGTGATCTATAATAAAAACAGGAAACACAAGGAAGACCAGAAATTGTTCAGAGCAGATCTCATGAAGAAACAGAACAGATTCAAAGCACAATATCATGACAATACATTGCTGTTTTCTTTTTTTTGTTTTGTTAGTTTAAATGTATACATTTTTGTATTTTTGAGTTGTCTTGTTTGCTACGAACTACAAATTGATGTCTTTTTGTTTGCTTAAACCTGCAATTTGCTGTTTTGTTAACTTAAATGTTGACTGTTACTTTATACTATGTAGCTGCATATGTCTCATAGCCAAAATTAATTTTAACTCTGTTCTCATCTCCACAGAACCACTGATTTATTTACCAAACCACAGACTGTTTTAACAGTGGGTTTAATTGGTCTCAATCATGTTTGCAAACTGATGTGCGGTGGAAGCGGACAGAAGCCTCTGGTCCAGGTCCTGCTCTGGTCACTCGCCTCTTGTCTACAACCATTTTAAGATGCTCAGCAATGCCTCAAGATGATCCACTGGGATCCTCTTCACCAGCCTGCAGTGAGCAAGAGGTCAGAGGAGATTGATTGTCTGGGTGAGATGAGGTGAAAAAGGCTACAGACTCTGTCCTCTGCCGGCAACCGTGCCACTTTGCAGTTTGTCTGTCGCAGTCCGGGACGTCACTTCTGTGGTTGAATGAGATGCCGGGGGACTTGCAGAAGCAGAAGTTTCATTGACCACGGTGAGTATCTGTCCCTGCAGGTTTCAGTTTTGCTATGAAAGATACAGGAAGAGCATCATGCTTTTGACCAAATGAAACAAAACTCCAGTGTGAGATTGAAACTGTAAAAGTGGAGCGGACAGTCTTCAGTCCTGATAGGTGAGTACCAGTCAGCACCAGGCAGAGCAACAGTGGACATGTGTACAGTAATCAAATGTTAGTGCCGGTCAAAGGCCTAACTGCTCCAGTGGGAAGAGAAAAAGGTTTGTGGAGGTAAACTTTCAGCAAAACCAAATGAATGAAAAGAGAAAGTGTGGAAAGTACATCTACCTTTTGCATTTCAAAAACCACTACTCATGTCATATTTTATAAAGGTGTGTCTTAACTCTCTCTCACACTGTTCCTATCACCTCTCAACCCTCACTCTGCCTATCCCTCTCTTTTCCTCTTCCTCTTCCTCTTCCGCGTCCTTTTTCATAACAGGAACCTGGGGGACAAGAAGTCAAAACTTCCTGAGACGTGCCCCCTCACCCTGTGTGTCCCCCCTTCCTGGTTTCTTCAACATCTGAAGACTATCTTCCATCTCCGTATTTGACCCCTTTCATGCCTCCATCTTTTTCCTTCAGGTCCCGTCAACCAATAAACTTCCCTGCATCAATTAAGGCGTGGCCTTTGTTGGCAAATTACTTCTTTAAATTAATTTGGGTTAGCTTGTCCGAGCACATGTGATTTTATATCCATTTTTTATGCCGTTTTGAGCTCATCCAGTAACATACAGGCACATATTCAATACCAGCACCTGTCAGAGGCACATGAATGAGACATATTTATATATATGCTGCAATCAGCATGTTAAGTAAATATAGCAAGTTTTAGAAAACTGTTTATTAGGCTTTGTCATCAGCTCTTCTTTAGTTTTACTGCACAGTAATCTGTGACTGTGTGACTTTAATCAGCTCTTAATTAAAGAGCGGCGTTGATCTGCGGCCTTGTTTGTTTAATTTGTACAAATTGAAGTCACATGTGGGAACCAGAAATATTGGCAACTAATTCTTGTTGTGCTACATTCTCAACCCGGCGCAGACAGACTGGGGTCTGTCATTAATGGCAGAGCAATTAAATTCATAGACAGCGGAGATGTGAATGTTATGTGACACTGTGCATTAATCTGATTCAATTAACTTTTCGTGTCTAGTTAATCAGTGTGAAAGATGAAAGAATTGTTTGTGCTAGATTTGAAGAAGAATGGCTGCTAATGATGGGCTTTATTTTACCCCCGGCCTTCTATAAAACCCTGTGTTCAAATAAACTCTCTTTCATCCACGTCTTTGTCGACGTCCTCATCCGCTCTGAAAAAAGGGACAGATGAAGTGCCAAGAATAACCCCCCAGATGTGATGTCACCAGGGGGAGAAAAATCAGATTTGTCCTGCTAGAAGATACTTTACATTATGTTGACACACTTATTCAAGGTGACTTCTAATGGCTCACAACCTACATAGCTACTCACAAGTGTGCCCTGCACAGTATATATTTCATTATCAATCAATGTCACATCTGTATGCGGCGGTTTCACTGCATAAAAGCGTCTGGAATGTGCGGTTATATGAATTAAATAAACAGAAAAGATATTAAAAACTGCACTATTGTGAAGTTTGTTTAGTCAGGTTTAGCCAGCAGTGAGCCCGTCTACAATGTAAAGGCCGTCTTCACTGATCCGTACACGTTTGAAGGAGATTCCTCTGGTCGGACACGGTGAGAACACACGCAGCCCTGAGCTTTCAGCGCTGTCCATAAATCACACCCTCACAGCTCCTCCCTTCTTTCTCTTTTTCATTTGTCTCTCTTCATATATGTTTTTTTCTTTTCATTTTTACAGTGCAGTAAGGAATGCATGCTCTACAGGGTGGCTGGTGTGCACTGGAGCGACTCAACTCCCATGTCTCACACTCATCCCATGTGTCTCCTATTAGCTACACTCACCAAGAGAGGGAGGGAGGGAGAGACCGGTGGAGAGAAAGCAGGGGAGACAGAAAGAGAGAGGGGGAGGGGGAAAGGAGAGAGAGAGAGAGAGAGAGAGAGAGAGAGAGAGAGAGGAATTTGATATGCTTTGTGCATGAGTGACTTGTATAAAACAAAGACAGGCAAATAGTATGTATGTATGTGTGAGGGAGGAAAAATAGTGCACTCATGAATACTCAAGAAACTAGCAAAAAAAGATTATAATTTATTTCCAGATTTTTTTTTTGCCTCCATTTGCATCTTGTTTCACAAGGTAAATTGAAAATAAAAAATAAAAACCGACTGCCATAACATGAAAATGTAAAAAAATAATACAAATAATATGTGCTGTATATATAATTATATCATTATCAACAAACAGACAACATTAATCATAATAACAATACTATTGATCATAACAGAACACTAAATTGCTGGTCTCATGCATATTGAACGCCCCTCAGATACAAAAGAGGGGGTCATTACTAAAAATAGAACCAAAAGTTCCACCAGTTCAGAATAAGCGCCTAGCTACATGCAATGACATAAAAGAGACTCATGTACACATTCCTTCTGGCATCAAGTATTTTACACATACTGTACTTCACTATTGCCGCCCCCATCTAATATACTGTACAGAGCACAATACAAAACAGGACTGGAGTTCAAGAACATTATGCAGGAAAGCGCTGGAGTCTGGTGCAGTTAGCGGGGACCGTGTGCAACATTTTCACGCCCTCCTCCCTCTTTTGTTAATCCTTCAAAATCTTCTTGTTTTCCTCAGTGAAGTCCATTAGTCCAGCTTTCGCTGTAAGTCTTTGTTCCCTCATTGTGTTCAGTGCTTGCTTCATTCGTTCCGTTTTGCACACATTCTCCCATGGTTTTCTCCATGTGGCTTGTTGTGGTGCCCCTCCCTCACAGGGTCTTGTCACTCTCTTTCTTCAGGTGACTAAAAGGTCAAAGGAGAAGTCACATTAACCCAAACTGTAGACAAAGGTCACTGCTGAGGTTGGGGTTCATCTCAACTGCACGTTAATGCTGAGGACGTCAGTGTTGTACCTAACAGAATGTGTACGATCAAAAAAATCTTTAAAGACTCAACCAGAAGTACCATCGGTGAGTGTTTTCATTTATTTCTGCAGAGAACCTATGATCAAGAAACATCAATATGTAGTAACGTGGAGATTTTTGCTCGCTGACAAATCCACACTAAGTGTCAGGACATTTGGTTTGCATGTGAGGTTTTCCTCTTCCTCTGCATCCATGCATGATGAAGCATAATCATAAGTGAATGGGATTAATCTGGTGAGATCACAGCCAGTAATAGATCAAATGTGGCTACAGTGCCTATAAAAAGTATTCACCCTCTTCAGTGTATCCCCCCTTTTATTGCTTTTGTAAATGGTAAATCATGGTAAAAATAAAATTACAAAAAAAACTCTTTAAAGTCAAAGTCAAAACATATTTCTACAAAGTAATTAAAACTATATGCTTATTGAATACTGGGTTTAGTGGGGTATTAGGACAAAATATAAATCTTTGCACATGTATGCCAACGGTATCTATACAATAGATTGATTTAATAAATTAATTGTTCAAGAAATAAAATTAAATCATAGATGATTTTCTTCAGCATATGACCATTAACTATATTTCTGTGGGTTTTGGACAGGAGGCCGAAAAAAAGAAAAATCTAAAGACTATGGGCCTTGAAAGGTTGTGATTTTAGCTGGCATTTTAGATCCAACAAGAATATTGATTCAGTGAAAACATAATCCAAACAGTCAGTAGTTGTAGCAGAATGTACTAAGTCTCTTGTATCAACATCGCTAACATCTCTGTACCTGTAATACTCGTCCTGGGTGAGAGAGTGGTGGTGATGGTGGTGGATCCACTGTTGTTCCAGGGCCAGTCTCTGGATCTGCAGCTCTGCGCTCTGGGCCTGCTGCATGGCCTGGAGCTGATGGGCTGCTGACATGGGACCAGTGAGGGAGGAAGGCTGTGGCAGGTCACGGAAAGGAGCACCTACAATTAAAACCAAGAGGAAAGAGGAGGAGCAAGTGGGGATATAAAAAAAAAAAAGGGACACCGTGGTCACTCACCACCATCACAATCAAAACGCTTCTTCATAAACTTTTAACACTGTGTTTTTAGAGAAAGAAAACTGAACGAGTACATGGACGAGGAGCCTTCTCCTCACCGAACAGCTGTTGGCGGAGCACCTCGCTGTCAGTGAGGGGGTGAGCCAGGATGGGGGTGCCTATTGTGGCTCCTGGGTAAGGGAGGCGTGCCAAAGGAGACCCCGACGCCAACGGGTCCATCAGGGGGTGAACCCCGCCCGCCGCTGGATGCCAGTGATGTAATAGGAAATACAGGAGATATTTAAAAATGAGTCAAAGCATGATGCACACAACATGGGAAGACATTATTGTTGCATCACAGGGATTTTTGGTAACACAAACACTTTAGTAATCTGCGTACCCTGACATTAAGGCTCTTGCCAATGTGGCTGATTTCCACACTGTGCAATTCATGTTTGCTTTTATCGTTGATGCCAAACATAATTCCAATGAAAGTAATATCATCTGAGCAACTCTGATCAAATGTCTCAGAGAAAACTATAATCAGCTTCTCCGGCATTCAGAGGGAAGCGGTGTTCAAGCTCTTCACTAATACAAAAATCTATTACATTATAGTAGAAGGATGAGGCTGGTACTATTTTTTCTTTTTCTCATGACAAGCACCATCAGTTTCTGGGACTTTCTGATTCTTCTGCCCTGTCTGGCAGCCCAAAGCCCATTTTTGTAACGTGTTCTTAAATAAACATGTCAGTCTTTAAAACTGGGTCACAAATATATAGTTTTGCATTTTAATGTTATCTAAGTGTTAACACGTTTGAATTTGTTTTGGACTATTTTTAGATGCTGATAAAGACACATTTGGTCTGTCAGTCCTACAATCCCTGCAGGATGGTGTATGTGTAAAATAACCTGTGTGAGTGCTTATATTAATTTGAAAGAAGGAACATGTCATTCAGTGAAATGGTGTGGCTCTTGAACCAGCGTTATCCTTTTGGTTTTTAGAAAATAGATCTAGCATGCATGGACTCTAAATGGACGTTTTGACTCGAAAACATATCTATGAAATCCTGATGAGAGTTGTTAGTGGCAGCATTGTTAGTAGCAGTGGGTACCTGTGTCTTGCTGGTGCAGGTGAAGATGTGAGTGGATGTGTGAATGCTGGTGATGATGAGGCGTCACATTTAACATCTGAAGACGCCCCAGATTCTCTCCTCCACCTGCTCCACCTGTTCCGCCTCCACTTCCCCCTCCTCCTCCACCACTTCCTCCCCTTTCTCTCTCCCTCTCTCTTTCTCGCTCTCTGTCCCCAAAAGCCGGTAAAGCTGCTCTGTCCCTTTCCCTCTCCCTCTCCCTTTCCCTCTCCCGCTCTCTCTCCCTCTCCCGCTCTCTTTCACCACTCCTGTCTCGCTCATAAGTGGCAGGAGAGCGAGTGGGAGTGGGGTAGGTCTCAGGGGGAGCAGCTGGGGCAGGGGCTGGTGGCAGATGAGAGGACAGGGAGCTGGGAAAAGAAGAATGGGGAACTGGGTGATGAAGTGAGGAGGCATTGGAGGTCGGCGGAGCAGGTGGAGGAGGAGCTGGCGGAGGTGCTGCAGGGGCTGCCGGGGCTGGGGGGGCAGCCGGTGGAGCAGATGAAGGGTGAGAAGGGAGAGAGGGCGGGAGGACTGATGAAGGGGGTGGATTGGACAGGGACTGCGGGACAGGAGGGTTGGGAGGTCGAGTTACCGGGGCCAGGGTTGGGTTCTGGAGGTGTGGGGGGCCAGGTGGAGCTGGGGGAGGAGGAGTACCATAAAGTGACACCTCATTAGCTCCCGCTGCACCACCTCCAAGGAGCAGGGAGTGTGCATGGGCATTGGCATGGGCATGGGCATGGGCATGGGCATGTGCATGGGCATGAGCATGGGCATGAGCATGAGCATGGGCATGTGAATGTGAGTGAGCGAGTGCAAGAGCTGCAGGATCAGCTATGGACCCTGGCGGGTAAATCCGCTCATCACTCTTAAATTCAAATCCTGGTTTTATCCGATCTCGATGGGTAGCCATTGCATGAGGAAAGCCAACTCCTCCTAACCCTGCACCCCCTATCCCTCCAGGTACTGGGCCTCCAGCCACTCCAGGATGGCCACCAACTCCTGGACCACCTTCAAGGCTACCACCATACAAAAAGCCCAAGATGGCTGCTGCTGTAGCTGCATCAGTAGGCAGGTGGTGTGGGTGGCCTAAAGCATGATTCTGAAACTGAGGAAGAAAGAATGAGGGGTGGACATGAGGATGACCATGGTGAACTTGTTGGTGGTGTGCCTGGGCACGACTTGCTACCCCAAGTGGAGACATAGCGTGGGGGCGAGCATATTCACTCAGAGTTCTCAGAGCTGGGGTGTCAGGGCCCAAATAAGGTCCTCCTAAACCTATTCCCAGGGCCCCTTGGGGGCCTCCAACAACTGCTGATGCCCCACTCATGGATGGTAAGAGGAGGGAGTGGGGGATAGAGTGAGAGAGCGTGGGGTGGAGATGGTGTGTTGGAGCAAGGTGAGCATGAGGATGTGAGGGATGGTGCTGGGGGTGAGGGGGAGGATGGGAGACAGGGTTGCCAGAGGAAGAAGAGGAGGAAGATGAAGGGTCGAGGATGATAGAAGATGAGGAAGGGAAGAAGAGTGAGGAGCCCTGGCGACCCCCTCCGGCAGCGTTGATGTCCTTCTGCTGCTGAAGAGACACAGGAGAAGACAGTAAATCACATGTGCTCTGATCTGCTTTACTCATTTCTTAATAAAATGATCAATTTAATCTACATCAAATCCATTCAACCTGACAAGGTACGTAATTATCAACCTCAAATGTGCACACCTGTAGATGTCGATCCAGTTCCCTCTCACGCTCACGCTCCCTTTCTCTTTCCCTTTCTTTTTCTCTTAGGTCTCTGGCCCGCTGCTCGACCTCCCTGCGGGCCCTTTCAATCATCTCATTCCTCTTCTTCCATAGTTTGGAGCCATCTAATGGGACAAAGAGGACATCACTGCGAGCGCAGGAGTTCCCAGTGCCACGATCAAGGACTTTGTGAAACCTAGGATCATGAGACACAGCAGTGATGTTCATCATCATTACAACCATCCAGGGTCAGTATCACCATCATAATAATTACTGTTAATTACAGGGGACTGAACATAATGATATATTAACAGTCCCAAGAGGATGATAAAGAAGACATTTTGACTTTACCGTGCTGATTGACTGGCGTGGATAGGAATGTCTACCAGTTTTGGTTCAGGGGAGGGACTTCTCAACACCGGAGGTGGGCTTTCACTTTCTTCTCTCTCTTCTATTGGTTCTTCCTTAATGACAGGTGTGGGAGGTGGGCCGGACTCCAAATGTCCATCTCCACCAGAAGTGGAGGCAGGTGTTGATATGTTGTTGTTGGTGGAGTTGTTAAGAGGTGGAGGTCCCTTTGAGACGTTTTGAGGAGAGAGTGACTGTGAGCTGCTATTGTTGCTATTGGGTGCGCTACTGTTGCTACTGTTGTTCGCCATGTTACTGCCACTGTTCCCATTGGAATGATATGTCCCACTGAATGAAGGGTGGTTGTTCAAAGTGCCATGGAAAGGGGACGGGCGGCATCCAGGAGAACAACTGGATGACACACCTGGGGCAGGAATAGGAATGTTGGGTGCAGAGGAAGTGCCAGGTGGAAAAGATGAGAAGGCGCCCATCTGATTGGTGGAGGGGCTAGGCAAGGGAGACAGGGGTGTTGGAGGAGTCTGGGCAGTGGACTGATAGTGTGGGGGCCGTACACCAGGTGCTATACCTGACGGGGGTGGCTGGCCATGGGAGGCTTGAGGTGGAGCTAGAGGAGGTTGAGGTGGAGGAGGGGGATAAGGAGCATTTGCAGGGTGTCCATGATGGCTCGAAGAAGAGGAAGGAGACAGTGCAGGAGGTTGGGCTGGACCTCCACGGTTTTGGTATAGGGCAGACTCTCGCAGGTTTGAGTCCCTCTCTCTGTCTCTGGGCCCAGACTGGTAGTGAGGATGAGGTGGGTGGGGGTGCTGGGTCCCTCCAGGCCCTGAATACTCTCGTCCCAGGCTTTGAGTTACCCCCGGGGAGCTTAGGTACTCTCTATTTGTGCCAGTAGAAGGTGGTGCCGCAGTAGTAAAGTCTTTTCCTCCAGTGGGAGGATACTCTCTGTGAAAGTGGTCTGCACCAGAGGAGGGCGTTTGTGCCTGGTCCATGGGAGGAGGGAAGTCCCGGTTCGATGAGTTTGGGGGATGTGAGTGCGGGTGTGGGGGCAGGGAAGAATGGGATGGGTGACTGGGATTGTTTTGGGGTGATGCAGGTGGGTCACGGTTCAACATAGGGGTAACCGGTAGCCCGCTGGTTGAACTTGGGGGGTTTCCCTGTTGGATTGAGTTGTTGTTAGGGTTACTGTTGCTCACAACATCTCTTGTCGGGCCCCCAAACTCATTCCATCTGCTCCCATCTTTGTCTCTGGGATGCCCCCCTCCAGCTCCACTGGGGACAAAGTCTCTAGTCTGGTTTTGGTTCGGCAGATTAAACTCCCTTCCTCCATCGCGTTCCCTTTCACGATCCCTGTCTCTGAAAGCTGTACCAAAGTCTCTTCTCTCTGGACCCAAATTAGGTCCATCTCTCCCAGAACCTTGGAAGTCCCGGTTCTGACCGACTGACAGTCCACCAAACTCCCTGCCTTGGATGTTGGGCCCACCCATCCCACCACAAGCACTGTTACTATTTCCCCCACTGCTATTGTTGCTGCCATTGCCAATGGGAGCGGAGAACTCCCTGTTGATCTCCCTCCCCCCACACTCCCCCCTCACTCCCCTCTCCCTCTCTCCTGCAGCCCCCCTCTCTCTGTCCCCTCCCCCTCCAGCGTACCTGGGAAGGTACTCCCTGTGGGGGTGGGGGTGAGGATGGGGGAGGTAAGAGGGGTGGGAGGAGGAGTGGCGAGAGGATGGAGGGTTATAAACAGAGGGAAGTTGCTGCTGCTGAACTGGGGGCTGGTGCTGTGGTTGGTGTGGGTGGTGGTTGCCAGGGTAACGGGTGTAGCCCCAGCTCCCCTGGCAACCAGTTGCTGTGCCACCCTGCCAGCTGGTGGAACTGTAGTGGTGAGGGTGGGTGGAGGGTTGGGTCTGAGGTTGGGACTGGGACTGTGGCTGGGGGCCAGTCTGTGGCAGCAGAGAAGGAGGAGTGGACTGAGCCTTGTCCATGAGTTTGTCTGTCTTTTCTATTTTGTCTCTTTCTGTCTTAACCTCTGAAGTAAGGTTTTGTCCCCCAAGCTCCAAAGGCTTGAGGGCAGGTGGAGGAGGAAGTGGAGGAGGCAAAGAGTGGGGAATGTTTGGGCTGTTATGGGAAAAATCTCCTCCAGAGATTGTTGTCTTGCTCACGCACTGTGTGCTTGATTTGGAAGTCATTCTGCTGCCGCTAAGTGCACCTTCAGCTCCAGTCGGTCCGCCATACTCAACTTTACACATTAATTTGGAGTCCAGGGAGAAATATGATTTCCTCCCACTATTGCTGTCATTTGATGAATCTCCTGCTCCACGGAGAGAGGGAGTCAGACCAGAGGAAGAGCAGGGAGTGGATGGAGGCTTAAGAGATGGACAGTCCTCAATTCTTGCATCTACATCTCTCTTTTCTCCATCTCCACAGGACTCCTCCCCTCTCCCCTCTCTTAGCGCCCTCCGATCCTCTCCTGCAACCTTCCCTGCTCCACCCTCTTTACTTTTCTCCCGTTCTCCTTGCTTTGGTGAGTCAGGGCCGTCGGAATCAGAGTCCAGGCTACCCAAAGGGGAAGCAGAGAGACTTGGGGATGAGGAACGATTGTCCTGGTCTATATCCCGCCCGCTGCTCAGACTACTGCTGCTATTGGCCAGGCTCCCTACAACTGAACTCCTGCTGCCCTGGGATTGGCCATCTTCATTGTCACTCTCACGGGATTGGCTGGCAACTGATGTTGGAGGTGGGACAGTGGAAGGAGCCGAGCTGTCAGTCGAGTGTGTTGATGTTGGAGGGTTTGGGGCAGAGGCCGAATCCTGACAAGAAAGGATCATTAACGGATAAATGATGGATAAATTCTCAAAATTTACATTTTGAAAATTTGGCAATATCAGCTGGCTAAACATTTGTGGAGGATTACCGTTTTAGCTGAGACGGCGCCTTTGGGTTATTTAGTTGAATCAAAGATTTATAATTGCTCTTTATATAACAAGTTGATGAAATGTAACACAAACCTGAACTTTCTGCCTCTTTGGAGGAGACACAAGTTCCTCCCCCTCACTCTCTGATGAATCATGCCCTTGTGATCTGCGACTGAAGCGATTCCCAGCCAATTCCTCACCAGCACCTCTTTGCTAAAACAACATAAGACTTTTAATTCAGTAGTGATGCTTTTGAATTCCTAATAGGCCAATGTCTGTTTTTAGAACAAAGCAACACGTTCACGTTCACGTTCACGTGCACAGACACACATACATAGAACTTCAACATCAAATATGAAACATCAAAGATTTTAAAACTGCTAAGGTGTAAAACACTCAACCAATTCTGACACTGCAATGGTTTGTCTGTGGCAATCATACGGATGACTCATACACTCACAGCACACACACACAACCACACACAGAGAATCCAATACACAGAGACAGTTCTTTATTGTTCATGACTCTTGTACTTGCATGCACACACATAAACTTATAGACAAGGCGGCGACAGGAAGAAAGAGACACAAGAAATAGGCTCTAACCGTCTGACGGTCGCTGCGTTCAGGGCGAGTGGGGCTTGGGTGCGGGCGTCTACCCCTTCTCTCCTCACTTGCCCCCCGCCGTCGCCCACTGCGCATGGGCATCTACAAACCAAAATCCAGCAGAAGAGGAAATGCGGGAGAAGGCATTAAAACGGGGTTAGAAGAATATGGTTTGATAGAGAAATAAGGATTCATTGGAGTGAAAAGAGTAACTTTAAGGTGTAATGTGGCAAGGTGAATGGAGGAAGAACAGAGTGAAGGAAGAAGAGAAAAGAGTGGAGAAGGACCAGGAAATAAATATATAAAGACATTTCTACCTCTCACTACCAAATAAATAATTTAATCTTCAAATATTATCACATATAAAACAAACTGTATTGCAGTCATACTCCCAAATAATGCATGCAAGAATAGCTTTGGTACACTGTACTTGGGCCTTGTGCGTACCGATTCTTTATGTGTCCTTGTTTTCATTATTTCTTCTTTATAACGCCCATTTTACAACACAAGCCATTGCAGGGACTGAACTGGATCCAGTTGCTTACTGACTGGTCTGTGTTACACCATGAGAGCTACCAAAACCTGTGAAGAAGCATAAACAAAGAAGGCATGGTTCAGTCTGCATTGAAATCCTACTGAGAATTCATTATCAGCCAATAAAAAAACAAAACGTTAGTTCATGGAAAAATAGGGATGGAAGAAATGAAGTATATTATTTAGTGTCTGCGACTAGTACGGAGCTCAGGAATTTCTGCCATGATAAAAACATCTGAGTTTACAACTGCAAGAGCACGGTTACAACATTTAAATTCCCAGCATGCTTCACACTGTATCAGCACAACTGCTTTTCGCTGCGCGCACAACAGTCTCCTCTCTGCCCTCTGCTTTCACCACAGAAGACCAAACCCACAGGCACAATAGGTTAACCCACTCTCACGGGCAGAATGCACTGGTTTGAGTGCAGCTACAACAATGCAGATAACAGATGCAGAGGAGAGAAGGTGCTGATTGGTAGACTGCCTTTTTGGATTGCAGTCTGCAGAAGACTGCTGCGAACTCACTCCAACAAACATCTTGAGCATACGGGGGCCACACCCCCCTCCTTCCACCTTCACTACAACAACCCAAACCCACAGCCACTTGTGGTTAACCCACATGACCTGGTTATGGTCAGGAGAATCACATACTTATTTATCCACCCTGCCAGTCTTTAGGGGAATGTACAATGTCAAGATTTATCCTTCACCCGGCCATCAGGTTGTGCTTGACAACATAGGTGGACTACTCTGCAGGGGCCCGTCTAATCCATTCATTCATGGACCACTATGATGAAAAAATGGCTCATGGATATTGAATGAGGATAAAAATAGAGCACACTGCTGGATGAAGAAAGATATATTCGGCTGAGCAGTTAGCAGAGTACATGCATACTCTCCTCTGTAGCCAGTAAATTTGTGTGTGTGTGTGTGTGTGTGCGTGTGCATGTGTTCATGCAAATAAAGTAAGCTCTGATAAATCCTGGAGCAGCTTCACTACACATGGCTATGCATTAATTATTAGTGCATGCTGCAGTGACTGATTCAGTCTTAAGAGTAAAATCCTTACTGTACACACCTCCATATGCATCACAGAAAATATCAGCACATGGATTTAGAGGCAATGTGGGTTCAAAAACAGGCACAGGAATAGAAAACATTCAGTTCCTGGTGGATTTCTGCACACAATGCATCTCAGTTACAGGTGGCAGCTGCTGGCCAGGCTGTGGTCCACTGGCAGGTCCTTGGCCATGGTCAGTAAACAAGTAGGACGCAAAGCCAGCGCCAACACACACCAGCATTTACATCTCTAGCCCCTCTGCACACACACACACACACACACACACACAAGCACATGCATTATCAACAAATTGGCCACTGCATGTGATGCAAAGCAGCAGCATGCAGTTGCTCTGCTTACATCACCAGCGAGCAGGCACTGCAACGACTCTTTCTTCTTTCTTCCTGCGAATGTTATTGATACACATGCAGAGGAGAGCGGCCAAAAAGGCTGCTCCTGTAGCCTGCCACAGACTACCACGGCGGAACACACAGTCCATCCACGACGGGGAGAGAATCGTGTTGAGCAGCACATACATAATCAGAATGGATGCCTGTGCAGTGCTGTTTCCAGACGCTGCATATCTCTTAAAAAAAAAAAAAAAAAAAAAGAAGAAGAAAAAAAAAAAGAAAGATGATATGGAATGGCGAATCAAGGCATTTCGCACCGGCTCTCCCCTTTCATCGCTGGAATGTGGGTACGCGTCGTGCACTCTGCTAACATTAATTCACCGGGACGTAATTTAGCCATAACGCAGGAGTCTGGTGATCATTAACGCACAAAGGAAAAAAAGAGGGTGGGAGAGCAGAAACGTGGCCACTAGGAATAGCTCCAAATGCAGAGTATAAGCATCCATTTTCCTTCTCCTTACCTATAATATCCAGCGATGCGTGCTCCCACTCTCACTCTCCCCTTTCCTTTCTCTCCCTCTGTTTTGTCGGTTTATGTTGCACGCTGACACGCACACCTCAGAGCCCAGGCGTCTGTCAACAGAGGCTTGTGCTGGCTCATATTGCAACGGACTCCGATAATAACAATAATGCAGAAGAAATCTCTTGCTATTCGTTGCAGGAGGAAAAAAAAAAACCAGGGGTGCCAACTGAAGACTGTACAAATTGATGCGTATACCCTCGCCTCTTCCCCACCCCCTTTCGCCCCCTTTTTCTCTTTTGCCCCCCTTCTCCCACCCTACTTACTCCCCCTCTTCCTCTAAGACGACTTGCACTTTCTTTTTATATAATTATATAAATATATATAAATATATATATATATATATTTATATATATAAACCTCCCCTGTCTTACAGTCACATTTTTTAGCGGAGGGGTGAGCCAGAGAGAGGGATGCACGTCGGGTGAGAGAAAGGGAGAGAGGAGAGGGCGTGATTTGCATAAGGAGAGAGGGGGAGGCTGAAGAAGGAGGAGGAGGAGGAGAAGGAGGAGAAGGAGGGAGAAAGAGGAAGAGAGGCGCAGAGAGAGGGCCAAAATTCTGAAGAGGGAGGGGGATCAGGAGGGAGGGTCTCTCTGTGTCTGTTGCCGAGTCCCTCCAGAGTCACCTTTACTGTATGGAGAGGCTCTGCTCACACTGAAGAACCACGGCTTTATCTCACAGTGAACCCCGAGGAGGAAGACATGTCCAGAGGGTCTTTGTTCTTAGGGGCCTGAGAGTGTTCAACGCCAAACAAGCTGAAAGGTGGACTCAAGAGAAAAAAAATAAATGTGGGGACATTTTGACGACGAAGAAAGCTCCAACAGGAATAATTAAACAATTAACACGTGAACAATTAAATCTCTCTCGTGTGTCTTTTTAGTGGCTCTAAGTCTAGTCTGGGGAAAAACCTTGCAGCGGTGTGTCCAGTCAAGCGGCTCTGCAGACCTCCTCCTCCTCCTCCTCCTCCTCCTCCCCTCTCCTGTCGTTCACTCCCTCTCTCTCTCTCCCCCCTTCACGCAGCCCCCTGTCCCGTCTCCTATTGTGTGGTAACCATGGAAACCCGGTCGGAGACTGTGCGCGATGCGCCTGCGCGGTTCCAGATCTTCCTTCATCATCATCACCGGCAGCACGGGCGCGACAGGAGCTGAGCCCCGCTCGCGCGCCCTCTGCTGCTCGGTCCGTGTCCGGACAGCGCGTGGAGCTGATCCGCCTCACCTGCAGCTGCGCGCGCGCCGTTACATCGACTTTTGATGTGCAGGTGTGAGCTCGAGGCTGCTGTGAGATGGAACCAGGAAATGGAATTGATTTAATATGTACAATATTTTTAATTAGATGCACAACTTTAATCGGCTATTGTTTTATTACTAAAATTAAAATGAAAACAGTCTGCATCTTCATGACGGTTCATGTGTTGAAACAGCGGAATAAAGGTGGTAATGCAACTGTATCAACATTTTGAAGGATGTAAACTGTACTGAATTAAACACAAAAGTCTGTCTGTTATTTAGACCAACTTCCTGACTAAAATGGGGTTGTCAAAATAATAGAAAAATGTGTCAGTACAATACAGTGACTCAACAGCTCTCAGTTTAAAAAATAAAAATACATAAATCCATCGCTTTTATGAAGCTAGTGTATGTTTTTATCTTGCTATTTACATCTATTTTTATGTTTTTTTCTGTACTCAATTGTTTTAAACCAAAATCTTTTTTTATAAGATTGTGCATCTTTTTATTTTCTTTCATTTACTGTTTTTTTTTCCTGCTTAATTCTACTTAATTTTGGCGACCTTTTGTCACCTATAGTTAGTTAGTTGCTTGATAGTCTGTAAAAAAAATGTTGTACCATTGATATACTTACTCTTATATACCTTTCTTACCTTACCTTGTTATTTATTAATCTAACTTGTATTTTTGCACCGTCTTGTCCTGCTGCTGTAACAACTGAATTTTCCTTGGTGGGTGAATAAGGTCTCATCTTGTCTTACATTATCGTCAGGATTCTGCTTTATTAAGGTATTTTAAAATTATTTGTACACAGAATTTTTTTATGTTATACTGTATAAAAATATGCCTGCACCACAAAAAGACCGTTAAACTCAAACATCTAAACTAAACACATCCTTAATTAATTATATTTATTATACTTGTTGTTTTCCTGTCGTGTCAAAGTCTCTGCAGTGACAAAGCTCCATCAGTGATGGCACAACACCTCTGACATTTGATAATATCCGGTCTTGAATGGACTGTAGCTTGCTCATTGTAGACAATATTTATATTAGGCTACCCCAAAAAGCAACTTCAATGAACTTAAGCTATTACCAAAAACGTAATGCAAGTATGGCAGCTCGCCATTAATTATTGGTTTACATCATGCACTAAGAATCAACCAAATTCCTGAAAAGAAAAAAATCCTTTCTGGATTTGGCTTCGTAAAAGATCCCTTAACTGATGTAACGTTCTTCAAACAGACAGACAGAGAGCTTTGGTTAGAGTTAACATATTTTATATCCATCTCTATTTTATTGAACTTAACCTTCAGCACACAAAGCAACAGACACCATTTCGTAGCAAGCTGCAGAACATGAGGAAGAGGAAACAACAGGGAACAAGAGATCAACACACTTCTGCAGTTAGTGAAAAGGAGACAGTCAAAGGGGTCAGCAAAGAGAAAGAAACAACAAGCCCATCAGGAGAAGTGAGACTGTGCTGAGAAGTGAAACAGATTTATATGTTTTTTTTACCCACCTGGCTTTATTTAGGACTTACTGCAGGTAGTTGTAGTGAGTTAACTTGATCAATACACTGAAGCTAGAATGCATTGTACAGTATAAGCACATAATTAAAGTGAAAACAAATCAGTCTTGATGCTTTTAAGTGCGTCTTTGTGTGTTTAGAGCTTTGCTGACAGGGAATTATAACAGGACTTGTCTGTATGTGTGCATTCTTGCGTCCCGCTCACAATGACACTCAAATAGCACTGGGGTTGCGGAAGTTGTGCCCAGCAAAGCGGGCCTGGTCACCCAACTCTTCCTCAATCCTGAGAGGAAGAGGACAAGGTGATGAAGAAAACGGAGAGAAATGGAAAGCAGGAAGATGAATATGAAAAAGGACAGCAGCAGATAAAAGAATTAAGAAAAAAAGAAGTATGAGATATTCAGGATATATATATATATATATATGTATGTATAAATATACGCAATAGAAGCTATAAATACCCACCTCATGAGCTGATTGTATTTGGCCAGACGTTCAGATCGACAGGGAGCTCCAGTCTTGATCTGAAGGGAGAGAAAATTATTACTTGTAATAATTTTGTTTTGTATTCAAGCCGTTATTATTGATCTTTGAATCAATTGTCCAGCCTGTAAAATAACAGCTACCATTAAAGCTTCATCAGTAAATGCACATTTTCCTTAATATTACGGGATTTTCATTTTTCTTTCGGCCCCCGTCTTTGGTCCATATTTAATCGAGGACTTCTGTCATTATGTGGTTTTATTGCTTTTATAGCTTCACAAAATTAATTTCTAATCTCTTGCTCTGAAACTGTAATTTTGCACTGTCATGTTGCTGCATTGCCTCATTTTGTCCTGCTTAATTTATGCACTGTGCGTGCAGGACAGCTCACAATGTATAATATATGATAAGGAACAAGTAAATGGTATAAGAGACTACATTTGGAAATTGTCACTCTGTCTTGTGTGTTACCTGTCCAGTGCAGAGACCAACCACCAGGTCAGCTATGAAAGTGTCCTCTGTTTCTCCCGAACGATGGCTCACCATCACGCCCCAGCCGTTCTCCTGGGCCAGCTTACACCTGAGAAGCAGAGGCAGAAAAACGTGCATAAACGTGACAGGCACACGGTGCAGGCGTGTGCGTGCACAAGTGTCCAGGTTTGCATGAAAACCAACTCACGCTTTGATGGCCTCTGTCACAGATCCAATCTGGTTGACTTTGAGGAGCAGACAGTTGCAGGCCTTTTCTTCCACAGCTCGCTGTATCCTACGTGGGTTAGTGACCGTCAGATCGTCTCCGACCACCTGCACAACGTGTATCAGGTCCACTCGGTCAGGCAGAATTAACATTTGTTGTTGCCTAGATCTAGTTCATCTCTAGATAACACTTCAGAGTTTGGGTGGTGTGGTCATTTAGCCCATAGAAACTCTTTGGAGTGCACTAGCTGGTAAATAAGACCATTTTAACTTCTGCAGCACAGAAGTGGATGGTTATTTGTGTAATAGAACTGCAGTACACCTTTCTGGATCAGATCTTCAGGATAACATTGGCATATATGTGAAAACTTACCTGGATGCCCACTGAGGTTGTGAACTGCGACCAAGCAGGCCAGTCGTCCTGGTCAAAAGGGTCTTCAATAGACACCACTGAAGGAAAGAGAGATGGGTAAGATCATTTTACTGCACAGGTCAAAGAATACAACACGCTATGAGAAACACAAGCCACACTGACATTACTAGGAAAAGCTTGAATGTGTCTACTTATGTCAGATGCAGACATGCATTTGCTCCACAAACAGTACATACACACACAATTGACAGGGTAAAGAGGCACATAAGAGTAGCTCCCTGCTTCCCTAATAAGCACTGTAACACATAATTAAAGCCTCAGAGAGTGTCAGGAGGAAAAGATCAGGCTCTTTCCAGTTGTCTTGTTTTCTCCATCTCTCTATCTCTCTCTATTTAAAAGGTGATGGAAGAAGTGTGAATGCCATATAAAAAAATAGGTCAATTTTCTCTGAACAGTGACACATCAACATCATGTTACCATGAGACTGCGGCTTAGAGATGTGAAGACATCAATAGACTCCCCTTAATGGTCCACACTGAACAGGACATTGTGGAGTTTAGATAATCTTAGAAATATGTTCTTCACATGTATTTGTCTCTTATCAGATGTGGATTGTGACACATAAAGATGCTGTCACTCTCGTCACAGCTATACGCACCTGGGTAGTTGTTGATGAAGCCCTGGTAGATGTTGGCCAGCTCCTCAGCGCTGATGTTGCGGGCAGCGTTAGGTGGAGACTTAAAGTCCAGGTCATACTTGCCCTCGATGAAGAACTCTGAAGCGGCGACGTCCATCCCTATCACCACTTTATCCGTGAAGCCTGCTTTCTCAATGGCCGTCTTTATCAGCTCCAGGGCTGAAAAAAAGGGACAGGAAGATGGCATGGTTAAGTTATACAGGGAATAGGAAAGGGGGATGTTCTGAGGTGGACGCTGCGCTTACCTTCACTGTTCTCCTGTATGTTAGGGGCAAACCCTCCCTCGTCTCCCACATTTGTAGCATCCTGACCATACTTCTCCTTGATGACACTTCTCAGTGTCTGGTAGAGCTCTGCACCCACACGCAGAGCATCACGGAAAGACTCCGCCCCTACAGGGAGCACCATGAATTCCTGCATGGCCAGTCTATTACCAGCATGGGAGCCCCCGTTGATCACATTAAAAGCCTAAAAGAGGGGCAGATATGGGGGATGTATTTATATTTAGATGCCTCTGTCAGAAAGGATTCAAATTACACAATCAAAAAATACAACTCACAGGAACTGGGAGGACCAGCTCTGTGTTTCCTGCCAGATCAGCAATGTGACGGTACAAGGGGACACCTTTCTCCGCTGCGCCAGCTTTACATATGGCCAGCGATATTCCAAGAATAGAATTGGCCCCAAACTTAGCTGAGGGAAACAGCAGAAAGCAGCCACTCAATACATGGATGCAGCCGGCACTCACTGGGGCAGAAACATGTCAGTACGCATATACGCCATCACCCTACATGAGATGCGAGTGGGGCTTACATTTGTTGTCAGTGCCGTCCATTTCAATCATCACATTGTCCAGCTTCTCCTGCTCCAGCACACTGATTCCCTGAAAGAAAAACAAAATGGCTGTCACAACAGATCTTTCATTTTAATACTCCCATTTAATCCTGCTATAGTCTGCAGTATAAACTCACAGCCTGGATAAGGGCAGGTCCAAGGGTGTCATTAATGTGAGCAACAGCCTTGGTCACACCTTAGGCAGCAGGACAAAGGGAGATATGTGGAGGCTGTTAGTCCACATTGTAACAGATAAAAAGAGTGTCCATCATGTAAAGGAGGATACAGATAAAATAAAGAGGAGAAACATGCAAAGAGTTCACCTTTGCCCTTGTAGCGTGTCTTGTCTCCATCTCTGAGCTCCAGGGCCTCGTAGATGCCAGTGGATGCACCACTGGGCACAGCAGCCCTGAACAGACCTGAAATGGAGACAGAGGATTAGTAGGTGGAGAGAGGAAGTACATGTCTGAGGTGGAAGGTTTAAAGAAGAGGAAATGTGTTAGGAATACAACCATACAGATATTTGAGTTACGATATTATTATTTATTTATTGTCAACCTTTGTCTGTATGCAGGTCTACTTCCACAGTGGGGTTTCCCCTGGAGTCCAGGATCTCCCTGGCAACAATATTCACTATAGACATCCTGTAAAAAAACAAGCGTACTTGATTCAACCATTTGGTGTTTAGTGATCATCCTTAGAAATCATACACTCATTTTAGAAAAGAGAGCGTGTGCAGGGGCAAGTGGAGCACAAAGATACAGCTGCATATCAAAATATTATAATAAATGGTCGGTAAGCATTTCACTGTAGCTAAAAGTCAAGTGGATGTGCTTCAATTTCACATTAGTCACAAGGACTTCACACTCTCTTCCTCTTCCTCACATGAACACGCATTGTGATGATAGTGACGCAGCCTTAGGGATGGAGAGCTGTGGAGGCTCCCTAGGAAGAGGCTTGTGTACTGAACACACACACAGATAGAGAAAATGCAGATATCAAGCTGATAACGCACATCTATTTTTAAAAATCTATAGTCGACCTGTTCCCAACCACAAGCCAGCAGTCAGTGACTGAGGACATGGACAAATGGAGCGATGATGCGGTTGGAAAACACAGAGCAGGAGAAGACGAGGGGGAAGAGGTGGAGGGAGGAGGCTTAGTGGGATGGAGGGAATGAAGAAATAGATCAATCTTTTTAAACGTTACCTGCAGCGTGTTTGAAGGCTGGTGGAGAAACTGAGCGGATGTGGTGCGAATGAGAGGGAGAGATGGAGGGAAGGGGAGGTGGGAGGAGAGAAGGGGTGAAAACGTATGACACACGGGGGGAGGGGGAGCGTGTGAGTCATTGGAAGATGCAGAGAGGAGGAGAGGCTACGCGACAAGGAGAAAAAAAAAAGGGATGGAGCAGTACAACTGGAGTTAAATGGATTTTTGAATTAGTAGGGAACCAGGAAAATAAATAATAAACACTCTGTTCTAATCTGCACTGTACCCCTTTAAACAATGACTTCCATGTTCAGTCTCAGTGTTTATCATGTGTTCAGCTCTACGCACCGTGAGCATCTGTTCACTACAACAGCACTCATGTGACATTTACCCAACAAACTGCTTGCAGAGAAAGATGATTCATGTCTGCCGTCAAGTCCATGTAATGTTGTTATCCTGCTGAAAAGTGAGGATCTGTTGCAAAAAAATGGAAACAAACATCTATATACTTCAGATGTGGATGACAGGCAGAAGATATCACAACACAGAAACCACAAGAACACGTCTAAGGCACAAAGTGAGCCGACTCGTCGACGCACGTTACAGATCTAATGATGGAGATTAGAGGAGACAAGAAGACAGGTAGACAGGTGACAGGAGCCACGGCTGCTGGAGGGAGGACGCATATTTAAAAATAGTCATGGACGTGATTAAAGATACAGCAAGCACAGGAGGAGGCAGGCAGGGAGCCCGCTATGGGAGTGATTTGTCTAAGAGAAAGTTTTTTTTTCATTGGCTGCTCTACTTGCATGAGCCATCTGGATGTCACATGACCTGCAGACATGATGGCACAGGCAAGAGGCAGCAAAGGCACGACTAATATAGCTGCAGATGTAAACACCATTCAACTGCAGAAACTGGAGGACTGCAATTACATTTTATGAGGAAGGAAGTGTAAAAGAATTGACTGATTTAGGTTCAAATATTGTGATTTGTTGAAATTTGTACTTCATTTTAAACACGTTAGGACAAGCAACGTCAAACACCACAACACAGACACATTTTGCAATTATCTAACAATGTTTAATGAACTTTTATTTAGTTAATTAGTTGACAGTATACAATTCAATTCACCGACACACTAGTGTCTTCACAAACATAACATAATGGACTGTACAGCAGATGTACTGTATACTGTCGCACTTTAGTGCAGTGGGCAAAGACAAATGTCAAGTTTTAAGAATGAGTATTTATATATAAAGTGAGTGTAACTATTCCCATGTTTACACAAGGATGTGTGTGTGTGTATGTATGTATGCGTGTGTGTGTAATAGTATAGAAGCTGAACTGTAAATGCGACTATCAAGTGTATGAGGTTTTGTTTTGTTGTGTGTGTGTCTGTGTGTACGTGTATAATATGTTGTTCATGTATAGACAGTCCAGTCATATCAAACATTTACAACGGGCAGTTGAGACGAGCATCAACCTCCGTCTTCAGCGTGGTTCACAGCATCAGGGAAATCCTCCCTTAACTCCTTCCATCTGGTCGCCTCGTCAAAGTCGGAAATCTGCAGGGACATTCAACCAAGGCCACTGTATTAATTACCTCAATCACTAAAGACTAAGTCTTCTGTATTTCCATAAATAAAAGCAGGTAGTTAACTAAAGACTGGGTCTTATATAATGGCAGAGTCAATACAAACAAATACAGACACGCTGACTTGAACACTGTTTCAACACCCTTCATCCTTCCTCATCAAATTATTATTCATCTATTTTAGTTATGATGGTGCACGTGTACAGTTAAATCCTGTGGTTGTGTTGCTGCATGTAGTACACATTCAAATGTTTCACAATAAAAGATACGGTTAATAAATAAAAGGTTTTAGTCCATTAAAACAGGCAGTTAATTTGAAACTCTTACAGGTCATCTCGAGTTTGTATAACGCTGTAATGCTGTTCCTTCAACAAAATGGATCACAATGAAGCTCCCTACTAAAATATGACACATTATTATTATTACACTAAACAAAGAACACAGAAACACAGGTTTGTCTCTAAGGGTGCTTTCACACCCATTAGTTACAATTCAGGAAGTAATTGATACAATATTGTTGCATTTAACTACGGTTTAGATCGTGTTGACAGAGCATTCGAAAGCTCTGACACGCCCTCAGCACTAGGTTCTTGCAAACAGTTTTGTGATTGGTCCTACTTTTGCAGGACAAAAATTAATTTCAGGAAATAATAACACTGAAAATGAAGCCTCAGCAGCGAATGTGGGTGGGCAGTGGCATTTATTGCTCTTCTGTGTCTTACGTAACAGTGTTGTATACATTAAACAAACACAGTTGAATAAACAGCTCTATCAGTTATATTAAAACAAATGCTGAACACTATAACCTTCATGCAGCGAAGATTTAGTGCAGGTATAGTAGAACGAATCTAATAATACTGTTAGATTAGAATGAATTTGATTTCAACCATGGACCCTGGTTATTTTAAAAGGTGATCTGTAAGACACATGCTGCTGTAGCGGTTTACTGATCAATGGTGGCTTGGATACATGACACAAGCGAATGACGTGCTCTTGTATTATAGGGCAGTGATTCCCAATCTGGGGTGCACGTACCCCCAGGGGTACGCAAAGTGACGTAGGGGGTACGCGAAAGAGTTGATTCTGAACTCAGCCTGATTACATTTTGAAACTGAAAAAAACGGATAACGGGTTGTTTTCTCATTTTCTGATTCTCCACCTAAATGAAAAATCAAAAGACTGCTTTTCATGTGAGTCAATTATGTTAATAGCTAGATTGTAGGACAACTGGCTTGGAGCTATGTATCAGTTTGCTGCTAATGTATCTAGCGCTAGGTCACCTAAACAAGAAAGACACTGATTCCCTGAAATGTCTGCGATTGGTGGGCAGGTGCAAATCTCCTGATGATATAGCTATATTTTCCTAGCCTGGGTGCCAGCCGAACTTAGTCCCGCCCACAACATTTGAGGTCTGGAAGTTTGGTCTGGCATTGCTCCGTTGAGGCGCAATTATGCTCGAACAGGAGCTGTTCGTATTATATATTCGTTTATACGATGATGGACAGATGATCAACAGTAACGTAATCAACCAGGTCACCAAAGAGCGCTTGGCTTGAATTTGTTTACAACAAAGATGGCTGCCGCTGGAGAACTGAGATGTGTAGATTCTGCCATCGAGTCTGTTCTAGAAGATATCGACAGCGCATTCATTTTAAAAGAGGAACAGATGCATGTTGCGTCCCAACCATGTTATTAAGGACTGACAGGACCGACAAATGTGACACGATTTGTTTGCTGTTTTGTGGAGATGTAATCCTAAACTGAGAACTTGTTCGTGTACGCATTCACCTTTAATATTTCTCTCAAAAATGATGGCCGTGTTGGTAAGTACTCCGTGTATCCTTAAATTCTTTTTACAACACCGGCAAAAATCGTTTACACTCATCTTCTTCTTCTACTTCTTCCAGCGTGCGTGCAGTTGAGTTCTGTTGACAACTATGCGTCGCTTAACATACGTCACACACTCCGTTGCTCTGATTGGTTATAGGTCTATCCAATTGAGTGCAGAGGCATTTTTTTTCCTGGTTCGGTTGAAACACGCCCCATAATCACAGCCCAATGGAGCGGTATCAGACTCACATTCTGACTAGAATTGAGAATGGCTACGTCAGGCTAATATTTTCCCCCCAGAACCAAGCAAATCTCATTCTTGATTGGGTCTTTAAATTATGTCGTCAACAATTCTGATAACTTTCTGTCATTTGAGCTGTCAATGTAGAAATGTTTGCCAGATTTCTTTTTTGAAAAGTGAACTGCTGTTGCTCACTGAAAATGCTGGTAAATAAATCTATTTTGTGAGAAATAATTCACTTTAAGAGATTTTATTTGTATGTTGTGCATGCTAAATGTGGGTGGTGGGGGTGGCGGCAGGCTCACAGACATTTCTTTTTCTAGCTGCTACAAGTGCATGAGTAGGGGGTACATGGCTGGAGGTCAAATGTCTGAAGGGGTACAGGCTGTGAAAAGTTTGGGAACCACTGTTATAGGGCTACCATTCAACAGACATCCATCATACAGTCTAACATGCCGCAAATGTATATTGTTCAGTGTACAACCTATTGCACACATTGTAAGATTATAATTACTTTTACTGTAGAGTCGTAGTGTAGCAGCCTCAAAATAGACATTTTTGTAGCAGCTTACCAGTATTATATCACTGGTTATCTGCTGTTGACTGCTGCTTTTTGTTGTCTCAGAAAGGTGTATAAAACAGAAGCAGCACACTTTAAACTATATAAGCTAAACTTGTCCTGTAATGTTAAATATTTATCAGTGCAGGAGTATATACCAATTAGAATGATTGCTCAATCAATAAAATCTAACAGGACTTTCCCGAACTCTTACTTACCTTTCTCACCAGTCGTAACGTGGGCGAGTTTGGGGTTGACGGTGTCTAGGTGATTCGAGCCGATGACCTGGTGGGGGTGTTGAGCTGGGAGGGGCAGTAAGAGCAAGCTGTTGGCCTCCTGCGCGTCGATCTCGGCCGTATTCCAGCGCACGGGCATTTGGGGCAGCGTATCTTCCTGCCTGAGTCCTCCACTCCTCGTCAAACGCTGCAGCATCGGCTTTGAAGGTACAAAGGCCAGATGTTAAGTGACACGTTCTTCACGTTTCTTACATTTCAAACAACTGCCTGTGCTTCGCTTTAACTAAGACGTTCATTCTCTTAAAATTTCACTGAAATTGGAGGTGGAGAGGACTCACTCTCATCAAGGTTAATGAAGTCTTGTCGTTCCTCGCGGTCTCCAGTGCGGCGATTTCGTGAACGCTCCATTATGTGTGCACGCTCTCCAATGTGGTGGCCGATGGCAAGACGCTCGAGGCCGCTCTCGCTGTCCCTCATTGACTGCCGGGTCTCACGGATCTGAAGTGAAAAGTCACCAGCAACACCATTTACTAAAACAAGCAGGACGCTGTGCACTCTCAGTGAACTCATACTGAAATGTTTGTGTGACAACTATGATATTTATACTGTACATGATCTATTTACTGTCACTACAGTTACTGGTGAGTCCATGTGAGGCCAGAAGGCCACAGTACAACCATTAAAACCCCACGTACACAGTAAACAGGTCTCCATACGTGACCCTAACCAACACTCCTAATCTGTTAACATTTTAACAACACCTACTCCTCCAGGGCCTCTTCTTGTTTCACTGGTCTGCTGATAAACTTTAGGAACCCCTATGTCTGAAGAGGAATAGGAGATGACTGTTGAAGAGGAAAAGGTCTGACAGTTTGGTGAACCGGACATTCTTTCCTAGAAGAAGAAAAACAACAAAAATTAGATGAAGCACAATTCAGAAACAGGTTTCATTCATACCTGTAATTACTTGATGTTTATTTGAAGATGGAACCGCTTACCATGTTTCCCATCATTTCTCCCATCATGCCAAACATATCCATGAACCCTCCTCCTCCTCCCTGCAAACATAAAGAAGGATCATTAAAAGGCTTATCTGATGAAACACTGAAGTCTGTGTGTCTTTTGGTTTGCAGGAGGAAGGTTGTTTTGGTTAAAAGGTAATGGACTCCATCAATGTGGGCTCGTCTAGTGTGAAAGGACCTGTTAGTGGAATTTGCCAGAGTTTTAAAGTGGCTGACTATAAAAAACTAAAAACCATGTAAAATTTTAAAAAAAAACCCTCTCTGAACAGGGGACGTGGACTCAGAAAAAACGTTTCACTACCATTCAGCGCTTGAGTCTGGTTTTGGGTCGTTAACAGACCCTTGTCATGTGAGTTCAGGTGGGAACCACCCACAGATGTTCCTAACAAAAACCTAAACTCACCACCAGTCAGTTAGAACTAAAGAAGACATGGTGGTAAAGTGTCTTCAAGAAAACTCAAACAAGTCCAAAAAAACTGCCTGCTGATTTAGTTAACCATTTAACCGCTAAGCCTTGACATGTCCACCTGGACTTTTTTGCTCATTCTGACTATAAAAAGTTCAGAAAATGTCCTGTGAGTAAGTGCTTGTGGCCATTTTTCCACAATACCTGAAACTTTCAATATCTGGCAGTTATTCACAATTTACAACATGTAATAATTGTGTAATAACCTTCTGGTTGATGTGCAAGTGAAATTACTGTAATGACACCATGTTGGCTTTAAAGCGCAACATCTCAAGTTTTCAAAAACTCCTCAGAGCCGTTTTATGGCTTTAACTGTAAACGGCTATTTACATCAACCCAAACAAAACAGCTGCAGCTGGTTTGACCACACAAAAGCAAATGAAAGCTAGCTTGTCCATGTGTCACGGCTCATTACACAGCAACGTACTTCCTTTCTTTATTTTTCTACACAGCACTGTCCTTCCAGCCTTTCTTACATTAGAAATTAATATCCGTTTTCCAAATCTAAAAAAATTTAAATAAACATTTTAACTATGAGAGCAATTGATTTGTAACTACATTTAAAATATCAATCAATTCACAGACCCAGAAGGTACTTCAAGAGAAAGAACAGACATCTCTAAAAGACCACTAATATCTTCCTTTGTGCTCTGTGGCCTTACTTTCAGGACTAGAAAGTGAGAAAAACCATAGTAATCATGTTCTTAAATAAATAAAAAAAAGTTGTGTTTTTGTCCAGTGATCACTGGAAATTCTGTCAATAAGATGAAAAGAGCTCAGATACAAGTCACTCAGTGGACTTTTAGATTATACATATACTTCTTGAAGGAAGACACTACTCACCATTCCCATCATCCCAAAGGGAGTCAGAGCGCCAGCCTAGAAAAACAATGTAAATCTTAAACTCAAAAACCCAAAAATGATATATACTATTAAAACTAAGAAGGATATAAACACAAATCTGTTAACACAGCAGATAGTTACCTGTCTGCGTGGGGCGCGGTGTGGCTGCATCTGGGGAGCAAGAGGAAAGGGGTCCATGCCAAATGGTCCAAACAGACTCCTCATCTGCTGCCTGTGAGCGGCAAATGGATCCCTAAAAGAAATCAGAAAAATGTAAGACTTTCTTTCTTTTTATTTTCTTTTAAATGTTGTTTTCATGTGAATTGACTTGGGTGTTGCTGGATGAACTATACTCACATAGGTGACGGTAAGCTGAAAATGATACAGTGAGGAAATCATGTCAAATTTATCAAACAGAAGATGGGACATCACTTTGACAAAGGATTTCTAAGCTGTATTACACATCTGAGCCTAGTTAAAAAGTCCTCAACTGTTTTCTTTAATGCTTTTTGATGTGTGTTGTTTTCTGAAGCATGGAGTGAGCTTAAAATATATAAAACGGCAACATAAGTCTACCCTTTTAAATATTTTTTTTTCTAAAAACTACAAAAGATAAAGATACAAAATTTGAACTCTGCAAAGGCATGAATTGCACACCAGCGTGAGCATCAGGGCAAAGGCATCAAAATCACATTGAAAAGTTAATGAAATTTAAGTACCTATAGGATATTATATTAAGCATTCGTTACAAAAACTAATAAATAATCAACAGAATTTAAAAAAACACATGAAACAATGCTAATTGATTTTGTGTTTTTTGATTTGCTCTTATAACCACTGACATTATAAACGGTGCTCTCCCCCTAAACTTTAAATTTAATTATCTAAAACTTAGAATAATGTTTGTGTGTGATAAATGAGCATTAGGATATAAAGCACATTTACTTCACCAATGTAAACCAGTTTCGTTGTAATAAAAATGCATGTTTGGTATTTATATATAAAAAAATCTACGCTATCTACGCTTACTTGCCAGTTCATTAGGTACACTAGTAAAACAGAATGCATTCTAATGTAGCAGTCCTGCATTAAATCTTAGCTTCATGGAGGTTACAGTGTTCAGCATTTGTTTCAAATAACTGACAGAGCTGTAGATTCAACTTTTCACTGTGGTTTGTAGTACTAATGAATTGTATTGTGTTGTACTGACACATGCTTCTATTCTTTTGACAACCCCGTTTTATTAAGTGGACTAGGCTAAATACCTTTCTTTTTAGGTATTTCAGCACAGTTTAACCTCATCACAAACTGCATCCTACAAAATGAATTACCACCTTTCTTACTCAGACTCAACATTAACTGAACACGAATAGAATAATTGTGGAGGATTTAGGGCAAGCCTGCCACATTAAACGCATTTGTTTTCACAAATGTACCAAATGTTTTTACTAATGAGTGTATCGCAATTCTCATTTCCATGCATGTTCGATGCTGGGGGAGAATACGCTGATGTAAACACAATACACAAGGAAATACTAGAAAACGGCCATCAATCAAATCTCAAAGGAGCTTTTCACGTTATTTGTGTAAAAAGTGGGAACTTGTATTAGTGATGCTCACGTTAAAGCTACTGACTGATGAACCAAACACCGCTGAACACAAGGCAGATATTTTATTATTGTCTATCCAATATGGTGGACCACTATAGGGCCCACAGCTGGCTAGAGTAACGGAAGGTACCTGCTTCCAAGACACTGTAAAAATTACACTTTAGCATGGCAAAATGTAGTCATCCACCACGTATAAACCACATAAATAAGTCAGTGTGTAAACAAAACGTAATAAATAGCAGCACTTACATCATGTAGGGGTCGTCATCAACGTCATTCAAGAACCGAAACATGCTAGGTGATTTAAGTCAGCTGGCTGATGCTAGCCAGCTAGCTAGGTAAACAGTCGTGTTTTTCAAAGATTAAACAGAATAAAGGACTCAGGGTATAAGCAGGTTGAAATGGGGGGTCTTTTACTAGCTCCCTCGCGAAAGCACTAAACCAGTACAGCTGTTTCACAAAGCGACAGATAGCTCAGAATCTCACTAGACAGTAAATTCCAGAAACCTGGACCAAACATGAAAACGGAAGTGAGTTCTCTGACAAAGGGAAGGAACGCTGCTGTCAAGGTAGCAACAATCGTAACATCCGGTCTCTTTATTTTTTCAAAATAAAGCATTTCCCGAGACTGTCTCTAGGGATAATAAAATTAAAAGAAATGTTATAATTACAGTTAAATGCGTACTATACACCATAACTCATTGTAGTGTCATATACATTTAGACACATGATAAATACGGTGTTCCATTAAAATGTTTTTGAGCTGTAAAGATTTGGCAAATAATAGATATAGGTCCACTGAAAGACTAATGGTGACATTATTTTCATAATTAATTAATTAATTATTTCAGTTTCTTATCGAAAGAAAAAGTGGGTTTAGCTTCTAAAATGTGAGAATTTACCTATTTAAGTTGACATTTGCAATTAATTATGATTTTCTACTTATGGGCAGACGCAGCTGAAGATGTTGAATTTGAATGGGCATTTTTGTACTTTTCGACATTTCCTACAAAATTATTAATGCAAAATAATTTGCATATTAACTACCAAAGAATATAACCATTAATTGCAACCCTGACTGTTACAGTTACATGCATCGTATTTCTCAGCTTGCCCCAGTTCATGACTTGTTGAAGTATAGGTGTGTCCGTTCTTCATGTAATGTAACTTTATTTTAGTCCATGCATGACATTATTTAGACCGTTGAAACAGCACTGAAAGAGCGTGTGCATTACTTCCTCTCTCGGTGTGTGGCCTAACTGTCTGGTGTACTGTTTCTGCAGACAATCTTGTGATGTTTCCTATTTTCTGTAGATGCAGACAATACAATGTGCAGTGGTATAAGACGCAGTTGGAAAAACCTGCTTCTCTTTAATTTTGTAATAGATAGATAGATAGATAGATAGATAGATAGATGTCATCTGCCCAGCAGGCGGCAGTGTTTCTTTTTTGCAGATTGGCCTGAGGTTCGTCTTATCTGCGCATGCGGACAAAGTAATTCGACCCTCAAACCCGGATGTAACCAACGCCTAATGCGCTTAACCTGTCGGAAGAAAAACGGTGAGTAGAGTTTTATAAACACTCTGAAACTACTATTTATGGTGTCCCATAAGGTTGTACTCTGTCGGACACATGTAGGAGAGTCAACTAGCAGTATTAAGTTTTTACAGGGACGAAACGTTTGTTTATTTTTATTAATTTTTTTTTATAAATCCGCTGGGTGTTAAAAGTTTCCTAATGATCAAACTTTATTTAGTGTTGACTAACATAAGTGTGATTAATGAAGTTAGCATGGTTGTCAGTTATCCCATCTGCTTGTGCTATTATGATTTTGTTTGTTGTTATAGGCTGAGTTACAGTTAGTTTAGTCTGAAAGCTAAACTAACTGTAATTTGACAGTTGACAAAAATCGTTTCTCACCTCAACAATCTGCTGTTAATTCACTTAAAAACTACACTCGGGCTCTACTCCAACTGCTTGTTTTTATTTTTTAATAATGATTAAATTTCAAGTGTTGATGCTTAAATTTTCAGCAGGTTTCAGATAACAGTTTATCTGTTTATTTAGCGGAAGTGTCTGGCGGCATCCGCTTCTGAATTGCATTGTGCTAATATCCTGTCTTTTCCTTTAACGTGTATGGTATGCAACCTATGCGGAAGTGATTCACTGTCATTAGTACTTCTGTTCGCACATGTAATAACAAGCCTGGTTCCACTGATTTTCTCATTTTTTCACAGTTCTCAGTGCAATCTTTACTTTGCCCCCCTTTACCCTTTAAATACCAGAAAATTAGGAATACTAAAATCATACTGAAGTTCTTCAAAACTGTAAATTGACTAATCCAATCCACTTGAGTTTTAATTTCACAAACAATAGCCAACAAAATAACTGTAAAATTGTTCCAACTAAAAGGCGAATATCATAACCTTCACAAAGGGAGGATTGATTTCTGTAATGCAGTATTAGACTGCTCCAGTTTTACCAAGGAGTACTTAATAAATAGGCAGCGGAGTGTAACTTCACTATGTGCTGTGTACTAAAACACTTATTTGTAAAATAAACTTCTGAATAAATGCAGTGGGCAATGTACATAGCAAAATGTAGATCTAAATTTAATTTTCATGTTGTTCCTATGTTGTGCAATGCCATAATGTAAAAGCACTCCATGTATAAGTTGCTCATATCAAAAGTATACTAGTGTAAGTGCATTGGTGTACAAGTGTGCACTATTATAGACAACAGAGCTCATTCTCTTAACTTTTAGTGAGGAGCAATACACGGCCATCCAGCTCCCGGTTTTCGAGCCATGTTGCCAGATCCCACTCTCTATGCCCCCCGCGAAAAGCTTCCTCTTCCGTGGACGTGAGCAATTCAAGCTGATAACAGTGAACTTGCGATAAATGGAAGTACAACACTTCCCAGGAACATTAACGGCACATAATAAATAAACCACATCAACCAACAGTTTACGTACGGCATATTCAAAGCAAATGAATTAACTTATTAAAATGAATTAAAATAATTCCTTTATATAATCATAGAGCAGTTTAATCTCTCCTGGCTAATCTCTCTGTTTATAAAGATAATTCAAAATGATCATAATTAAAGTCAAATAATCTTAGAATCAAAGTTAAATACAGTATATGAACACTATACTATACAATACACTTTTTGCACTGTAGTTCAAAATGGTTGTCATATAAATTTCATGCAATAATGTATACAGTGCTCCAGACAAATGTTTTTAGAGCTGCAGGGATTAATCAATTTATTGATAAGTCCATCAGAAGACTGATTATCAAACTATTTGTTTTGGTTACTTTCAAAATAAAAATGTCAAACATTCCCTGGCTTTAGCTTCTCAACTAATGGCTCTTTGTACTTCTGGTTAGATGCTAACTGTATTTAATTTGCTCTCTACTTGAAGCCACTGACAATAAAATGGGTTTATGGACAGACATCCCATGTACTACAAACATAACATAACTAATAATCACTAGTTACAGTTACATGCATCGTATTTCTCAGCTTGTCTCAGTCCATGATTTGTTTATGTATAGGTGTTTCCGTACTTCATGTTGTTTCTCTGGCTTTATATGGGGCCATGCATAACATTATTTAGTTTGTTCAGACAGTACTGAAAGAGCTTGTGTATTACTTCCTCTCTCTGTGTGTTGCCTAACTGTCTGGTGTACTGTTTCTAGAGCCACTCTTGTGATGTTTCCTATTTTCTGATTTTCTCTCTAGATGCAGACTATAAAATGTGTAGTGGTAGGAGACGGTGCAGTAGGAAAAACCTGCTTACTGATCTCCTACACAACCAATAAGTTCCCCTCTGAATATGTGCCTACGGTAAGAAGAGTCAAAACCACACTTTCCTTTTAATATGTTTTTATAGCTGATATGAAGTGCAGTCAGACCTTGATGTTTGGTTTTTCTGGTTCAATTGCCTTTTTTTATGTCCTTGAAGGTTTTTGACAACTATGCAGTGACAGTGATGATTGGAGGAGAGCCCTATACACTCGGCCTTTTCGACACAGCGGGTAACTGTCTTTGGTAGTCACTCCTTTTCGCACTAATTTCTGTCACTCTAAAACTAACAGAATAAGTTCCCTGTTCTGTTTCTCTTGTCATTGCCGCTCTCAGGTCAGGAGGATTATGACAGACTGCGTCCTCTCAGCTACCCGCAAACAGATGTGTTCCTCGTATGTTTCTCTGTTGTCTCCCCCTCATCGTTTGAAAATGTCAAAGAGAAGGTCAGTTTTCAAACAATGGTTTTCACTGGGGGACATTCTTTGACAGGCATAGACGTCCAACGAGGGCTTATTTTTAGGAATGTTGTGATCAAATTCTGAGTCCTTCAGTACTTTAGCCTTTAAGTACCTATGTGAAACAATGAAATAACAGATGGAGTTGCCTTCTAAATTAGCCACACCTTATTTTTCACAAGCTACTGGATTAAAATACTGAGGAACGTGGTTCAAAACAATTAAGCTGATGCGGTCCAGTTAGTCACTTGGATTGTGTCACTCTGTTGGGAGTCACTGGGACGACAGAAACACTCAGTGTCCTCGGTTATGTAGCCACATTACAGAGGGATTCTTCTTTTACCTCATAAACAATCTTTGACAGAGTATGGATCAGCATGCACGAATCGGACCTGATACCAATCCTTATGATCCACATGGACCTTCTGTACTTATTTTCCATGTTGATACATCTGCAGACGATGTCTTGATTCACTTGGTTAGGGCTGTAAAATGTCAACAAAAGGTGTTGCTGTGTTATTATTTGCTCCTTCCAGTGGTGTGTCTAAAAACCCAAATGATTCTGTGTACTGCTAATAGACATGGAAAAGTAAGTGCTTGATTTTAAAATTAGGATAAAGGATCCGCCTATTTATTTTCTATTGATTGACTGTTTGATAAAATGACTCATGAGTCATGATAAGGACTAAGGAAATGCAAATTTATTAAATAACGGAGCAGATATGATACCCAAGCGACGATACTGATACAAAGTTTTGAAATCGCAAAAACTGTATTTGCAGATACGACATTGGGGGGGAAAACTGTCTAAAACTATGTCAGGAAATATTTTATCAACGAATAAATGTCCTCTTTGTATCGTATTGCATTTGCAGTGGGTTCCTGAGATTTCTCACCACTGCCCGAGCACACCCTTCCTGTTGGTGGGCACACAGGTGGATCTGCGGGAAGACAGTAACACGGTGGAGAAGCTGGCAAAGAACAAGCAGCGCCCCCTGTTTCCTGAGAGTGGCGAGAAGCTGGCCCGGGAGCTCAGGGCTGTCAAATATGTGGAGTGCTCTGCACTCACACAGGTATGGGGCAAATTTTCAAAATGCTTTAAAACTGAAATGCCTGTTCATTGGGTGCATTAGTGCATCCCACTGCATTCTAAAAGGTCTTCACTGAAACTTATCTTCATGAAGGTTATGTTATTCAGCATTTGTTTAAAATAACTGATAGAGGTGTTGATTCAGCTGTTTTTTTTTCATTTTGCAGCCTGTGTTATAGTACTATTGAATTATATTATGATGTACTGACACATGTTTCCATTATTTTTGCAATCCCTTTTACTCTGTGGGCTAAATAACCACAAACTACATCGTTCAAAATAATATGAGAATACTTTCATTTTCACTAGTGTTACCTAATGAACTGGCAAGTGAGTGTATATGTTAAAATATGCAGCTAGATTTCCTTCTCTCACAGTTGCTTTCTCTCTTCTTCTGCAAACAGCGAGGACTTAAGAATGTGTTTGATGAGGCCATACTGGCAGCGCTGGAACCCCCTGAGACCAAAACCAAGAGGAAGTGCGTTCTGCTATAGAAGAATGGCGACAGTGAGAAAAATGGGTGGGGTGATTCAAAACATCTGAAAGATCAATGGCCATTTTTAAAAAAAAAAAAAAAAGGACAAACCAAAGGGGAATGGAGGTACAGTACAGTGCCACTGAGATGTGTTTTAATACATGTGTACACACGGATTGTGCCTTGGGAGAGGCTGAGGGAGAAAAACCTCCAGCTTCCAGTAAATGCAGCAGGTGCCACTCATCTCCTTTTCTGAAAGCTTTTAGAAACTGCAGTGTTCTCTCTGCCAATATTCAGGTGGGGCGGGCCCCCCCTGCCTGTCTCTGTTGCTCCATTTTTAACAGAAACATTCCTTCATACAGTTGCCTTTGGGTTACATTTAACATTAGCACATTTAAAGGGGCAACTTAATGTTAAGTGGTACTCTGTTTGCTTTTTTTAACTTCTGAATTGAATAATGGAAGAAATTGAATGTCACTCTGAACTAATGTATTTGTCTGTTATTGCTACTTTCTTTGCCACTCCCAGTGACGTTCAGGGAGGCCACGTGCATTCTCACCAATTTCACTTCTCCATGTGTCTTCATCAATTTCTATTTTATACTTTTTTTGTTTATATTGTATAAATTCTGTGATGCTGTTTTGGGAAAATTATAGCATTTTTGAATTCTTTTTTTTTTTTTTCATTTTGAAACTTGAGTTTTTATTTTATTTTATTTTTTATTGCTAGACTACCAACTCTGATTGATAATATAACAAATTAAGTTGTAATATTTTTATTAAGTCTTGATCGTGATAGAGATTGAGATGATGTTCTTTTCTAGTAAATTTCCGGGTGTTTGTAATTGGAGGATGTTTTTAATAAAATGGTTTAACTGAAATGAAAAGCAGCCTGTGTTTTGTTTTCGAGGGAGACCCAAGCACAGCAAAAAGTCATGCCACTTGATGCAGCCTGAGTTCAGTGTGTAGATTGCGAGGCTGTAAATGAAAAATAGAAATGGGGATGTGGAGTGATTTTACAGCTCTCTGTATCCTGCTCTCCATTTCAGCTCGAGGCTAGTAGCTTGAGGCTGTATTAGCTGCCAAAACCGCCAGGGGTCGACTAGCATTTTGGGTTTTGACAGTGAAGACACAAAAAGTTTTGCTTTGCATTTTTGATCATATTTTAATAATTAAACGGCTCGCATGGTTCAACACTTTCATAGGACTGCAAATACAAATATGTTTAGACTTGCTAGCAGCCACAGAGGACCTTTAACTCTGTCTCTCTCTGCAAATTAGTCAGGAAGTGCGAAAGTAACAAGAAACTCAAGAAATGGATTTGGTGGATAAACTATTGTATTTATTAGATTTCCTGAACGGACCTAAAATCACTGCTTGTGCAGAAACATACAGAAGAGTTTCAGTTGAGGGTCAAAACACAAGACAGACACTGATGTGAGTAGAAGTTATACTTGCTGCTAAAGGCTGAGGTGACGCAATGATATACAAATAAATAAACCAGAATTGAAAAAGAAGACATAAATACAGTCAATGTGTAAATCCAAAGATCATTACAGCTGTGTGCCGTAATGAGAAAAGGTTGCATAAAACAAAAATGAATGCTGCAGTGTTTCTGTGTTAGTTTTGGTTACGTTCAGCTTTAGAAGCTTTGTCAGTTCGATGTGTGATTAACTGTCGTGTGCCTGCATGTCTGTGCCTGTCCTCTTGTCTGCCTTAGTATATTGAAGTGAAGAGTTAAAAGGAGAGGAGATGATTTTAGTTTGTACTTCATTTGTTTTTACATTTGGTCTAATTTTGCAGCTGTTACAACAGAATAATCAAACCAGATTGTAGCTTCACTCGTGGAGAGAGAAAAACTGCAGATATGTTCTCTGTTCTCTACTTTTTTGGGAAAGGTGTGACTGAAAAACTGCTCTTGTCTGTGTTGTACTTCAGTAGTGTCTGTCTGGTGGATTGTTCGGGTGGTTCAGCTCATTCGGTCTGGTCTTGTTAAGGCCATCTCACACTCTGCAAGTATGAATGGTGACTGTGTTCTTGCACTGCTGGCAGCGGACTGAGCAGCACCAGGAAAACTTGCAGGAGCAGCGCTGCACCACCTCCGCCCGGCCCGCTCTGTACCCCGGCCCACAACACACCAGCTCACAGCCATCTGGTGCCAGCCGAGACGTTCCTGGAAATGTTTCAAAAGACAGTGTGAATCGTGAAACATTTTTATTGCCAATTATCAGCCAAATTGTTTTTTTCTGTGGCATAGTCTTGCTGATCTTACCATTACATCTCCTACCAGCAGTCCCAGGGATACCGTTGTCAGGGTCAAGATGGCAGAAATCTGGCGAGGGTGCAAGATACACAAGGTCTCTAGCAGCAGGGGGTTTGACCTGGGGGTCACGGGGGAGCAGGGCCGTCCGGGATCCTATACGAGTCAGGCGCACCTAGGAAGATTGAGGTTTCTGATCATGTTGTTGTGTTTATGGTAAACTACTGGCTTCCATTTATGCGACTTTCAAGTTGAAATAAACTGAAGGGGTTTTTTTTCCAGTACCTCTGTGGCTCCATCAAAGCGTTCCTTGAGCACAACGCCGACACGCCTAAAGGGAGGCATGACCTTCCAGCAGGTCCTTAACTCACAGGAGCCAGAGACGCCATGACACTTACACTCCACCTGCATGTTGTGAAGAATGGCCTGAGGATTGCAAAGGACAAAAGATGTCACATGAAAAAAGATTACAGAGCTGGAAATCAGAACAGAATGTGGCTGATGCTGCTAACCTTTCGACCAGCTTCATTGTTGTGGAGGTTCATGAGCGGACGCCCTGCTGACAGCCCCTTGGCTCGCTCTGGTTCGTCCACAAATGACTGGGAGAAAGCCACGCCATAGGACAGGTTGTCACTGCACCCTGACCACTGAAAACCTGTTATAGGATGCAGCACGTGTTTGTTTATCTGTGTATCACATGTTCAAAATATTTTCTTGTAAGAATGAGAAAGTATGGATGTCAAGTGGCAAATGCATTGAGGATCACATAAGGCCAATGCAGCTGATACGCTGTACACAACTGAGTCAGGTTTGATCCGTATTGATAGCTGATAGGAAAAATACCTGCTGACATTAGTGCAACAGAATTAAGAACCACAAAGGGCACAGCAGCAGCCACTTTACGCTCCGTGTGAGTGGATTTCACTCATTAGATTTTCATGGAGCAGAGTCCAAGCTCACCCTCGGGGCTGACCCCCCTGACCTTCCTGTCACAGCCACACCTCTCCAGCTCCCCGCGGGTGCAGGCTCGGGTCACTGCCACTGCCACGGCTGCTGAGGACAAAGCATGCACAAAGGCCGCCTCACGAGTGCCTGAAACCACAACAGAGACATGGGAGAAATTCACATTTAGGTGAATATGAACACTTCTCATCGTGTGGATTTTTCATCAGATGTTTCACATCATATCAGTACTGGGTTTACCTTGGTTCATCACTCTGCCAAATACATTGATCCCACGTGGGGTTGTGGAACAATTCCAACGGCGATTCCTGAACTGGTGCTGGCACTGAGTTGGACAGTTACATGCATAACAGAGAGAAAGATTCATCAGTTTGTAAAGTTCATTAGTTCTATTTTTATCATCTTGAACAAACACTGATACCGGGGATATAGTGTAAAATTTCTGTGGATTAATTATTTCTACAGGACATGACACTCAGACTTTATCTTTTCAGGACAAACCTCTTCTATGACCATCTCTGCTGCCTTGCGTACGGACTCCATGACCTCCCCCCGTGCCCTGCACACCCCCACCTGCCCTGGGGTCAGCCCCCTCAGCCGTGCACATGGGGCAGCACCAGACACAGGCCTGGAGCGAGGCAGCCTCGCCAGGGAGCTGGAACACAAAAATGATGGGTGGTATAGTGATTCACAGCAGGTTTGTGAGGCCAAAACAGAGGATGCATTATTAAGTAAAGGGTTGGGGTTAAAGAAGAGGAGAACAGAGGGTGAAAAAAAAAGGATTGAGAGGTAACGACTAGGCAGAGTTTTAGAGAAGACGGAAACAAGGAGACGACCAGGCAAAGAAGACAGAGAGGGCACCGTGAAGGCAAAGAGAAAGAAAAGAGAAAAGGTCACCAGGAGTGAGACAAAGAAAGAGAGGGGTACGCCTGAAAGAGATTTAGAGACGTGTCACCATGTTTTAAAAGTTATAGCATGACAAACAAACTCCCTCTTTCTCTTCCTCCCTTACACACTAGACTTACAGCCAGTTGGTTGCCATGGTGGGGTGGGTTGCCCATAGCAACAGGAGGAGGAGTGGTGCCGTGAGATTGACAGTGGAGACAGTTGGCATCAGACTGTCTGTCTGTCTGTCCGTCTCCGTGCGTCAGGCTGGGTCTTTGGACAGCACGCTGCCCGCCTCCACAGTTGAAGAGATCTCTCTGTCTGTCTGATTGTTGGAGTGTGGCCTTATATTTCTGGTCCAGAGTCTGGGGACGATCCCCACATATCTGTGGAAATCACAAGCTCACAGATTAATAATGAATGAACTGCTGGAGACAATGATCGTCTTCTTCTATGAGACACTTTGGATAATGTTCAAACAAACAGTGGTTTTCTCTTAATATTTCAATATCAAAGTTGATGTCAAAGATTCAGAAGTTCAGAAATATGAGACATTTACTAAGACCGTACAGTTTATCACTCAGATTCGGTAGTACACAAAACAAGACATACTCTCTAAAATATTCTCCTGAAAAGTTTCCTGAGTAATGTTGATTCTTACCAGTTCATACTTCAGTGGTAACCCAATTCAAATTTCAAAGGGAATCAAATCAACACGGTTGTCCATCAGTACTTCTAAGGTGCTGTCGAAAGAATTCTCACAGGGATGTTTTATACACTGCAAGCACAGCCCATCCTTCATAAGGAAAATATGTCCATATGTCCAGTTTAAGTCAGTCAAAAACAGAAATTCAAATCCAGAAAGAAACTAGTAAAAGTCACTTTTTATAATAATAATAAAAAAAGACAACAGTGGCATTGTATCGTCCCAGGAAAACAAAAGTGTCCATTCCAGGTTGAAACAGTGAGAATGAGTGAGAGCAGTGAGATGGGAGTGATGGGTTATAAAGGAAGTAGGATGAGGGTGGGAGAGAGAGGACAGGCGTGATCCAGGGTGTGGAGTGATGCCGATGGGGGGAGGAGGAGGAGGAGGAGGAGGAAACTTTAGAAAAGGATAATAGTTCTACTATCCAAGTATTAAGTCTATTGAGCTTGTTTGGTATCAGTCCTAAAATCAGACCCTGTATTGGAGGCAGATGAACTTTCCTAAATAATCGTCAGAAATGTGCTTGTCTGCATTTGAACTCCCACTTACTGCATGCTTATGTGCGTGTTTCTGCCACAGAGAAAGTCTAAATACCTCATGCAAAATGTTGTCTTTGTGTTTCTTTCATTAAACTTTTCAGCTGGAATACTGACGTATGGGATGGCCTGCAAAATCCCTTTATCAATAACACTGATACAGCATTTCTGTTTTCACATACATGCACATGCATGTGAAAAAGTGTCTTACCTAATGTTTAATTTTCCCAAACTTTGTTGCTCATTTTACGAGTTTCCCCCCTCCTCTTCCTCTATGTCCCCCACATTTGCCCTCTCGTTCTCCCTCTCTCCCACTCCCTATATTGTCTTAGAAGAAGGGGTGACATTTAGACAAGGCGAAGAAAACACACTGCCGACAAATATTGGAACTGAGGCAAATAAATCACAAGGTAGGAGGGACAGGAGGGCATAAGGAGAGAGTGGATGGGAGTTACATTGGGGGTTTGAAAAAGCAGTAAAAAATAACAAAGCAGGATTGTGACATGAATTTGAGAGGAAAATTGTATGGCCTTTTGTACTTGAATTTAAATTTGAAATGCTGCACTATTACAGATCAACACAGTATAAGAGGCATAAGAGGTTTTTTATAATGATTATGATTTTACTTTTTATTTACTGTGAATATTTGCTCTTCTGTGTTCAATTTAAGTGCTCAGTTTTTATCATTAGTTTTTATTTTTTTTTTTTAAATGATATTTCTGTTTGCACAGTCAGTCATAATAATAAAGTCATTTTTTTTTTTTTTTTTAAAAAAAAAAAAAGAAAACTAAGAATAGTCCAAATGCCCAAGGGTTGGTGTTTTGTTGTTTGCTGTACTTTTATGTAGCAAATACATATAATTTCAGCCATATGTATATGATACATGATATGAGTATAGTATGTAACATTAAATCCTCCAGTTTTGCTACACTGCTAAATTGGGCTTGTCAGCTTTAGCAATCAAGCTTATCCTGTTTTAAACTTTTTGTTTGTTTGTTATTTTTTGTTGGTATGGTTAGATTTTGCTTTATTATTTTCGAAGTAGAATAAACTCAGACAGAAAGACGCTGAAGCTTCGAAATTAAGGTAAGTAAAAGTAAGTAAATGTGAAGTAGCTTCAAAGTTTAATTAGCTAGCAGCATTAGCTTGTTCCACTCTGTTAACCAGGGCTGGTTAGCTTTTAGCAAGGTAGCCTGGTGTAGCCAAGGTAGCTTTTTCTTCTTCTTCTTCTTCTCCTTTATTTGTGAGGAATAATAAGCTCAGTCAGTGGGCTATACTGAAGAATTATAATTCATTTTTCAATTACATGAGAAAAGTGGGAAATATAAATTAGCTTTAGAGCTGTGGCTATGCTGCTAGCATGTATCCACTATAATTAACAGCAATTGCTGCAGTTTGGTTTTACAATGAAGTTTACATGTTTTACATTTCCATATCAAACCCCAATATTCTGGGCCTAATTCAATTATGGGTTTAATTTCTGAATAATAACGCTGAATAATAAATTGTTTGTTTAGGATGGGACACTTGAATATATATTTGAACTAGCAAACTAAAATATCAGATAAATCTAATTTAAACCATACTTGTATGATATACATAAGTTTAATATGTGACTGAAATGCAGCTACAGTGCACCTGTGCAACTATTCCACATTCAGAGGCTTAACTTAGTAGCAGTTTTGTAACTCTGTTAAACTCCCTTATTCCTAAACATTCTGGAAATAAACTTCAATCAAAATAATTTCTTTAATTAAGCGAGAAAAGTAGGAAATTAGCTTTACTTGCTGGTATGTCACTAGAAGCATAGTGGCAAGTTGATTAGCCTGCAGTTGCTGCAGTTAGCTTTTTTTTTTTTTTTACCAGAACTACTTTTAATTACTGTACTGTAGCACAGTATTTATCACATTTAGATTCTGGTCCTATTTTTGAGTGACTATTTTTATTAAGGGCAGGGCAATTACCTTTAAGTTTTATTGTTTTATCCCAAATGACAATAATGTAAAGTAGAGGGTGCAGTCTTGTGACACCTAGTCAAACTTATTTACTGCTCTGTGCGGGTGTGATGAAGTATAGCACAGAAACTTTCCGACTTCGTCACAGTCTCTGTCAGTGATTTGGTGGCCCATCTACCTGAAGTCCCTGACACCCAGTTCCTGAGCAAATGGTCACACCATCTCTCACACACACTTTCTGTATCTGAAAAGACAGGTTTCTTCCAACCTCCCCTCCCTTCTTTTTTAGTCATGTAGTATTCTGCCTTTGTGCCCCCTGTTTCTTCAAGTGACGTCTTCTGCTGTCTCCCACAGCAACGCCATGGTGATGAGCTGGTCACTGTTACGTCCGGCGCCTCTGTTATGCTCATCCCTTCACCCCTCTCTCGTAAATAACTTGCCCTCTTTTTTATCTTTATCTGTCCCCCATTTTGTGGACATTTTATCATGCTGAAATGGTCCACTACTGATTGACTGTAGCCAGGTTGCAGAGCCTAAAGAGATGCTTGTTAAAGCCTCAGCATGACATATACGTAGAGATGACTTGCATTCCCTCTGTTATATAGTGGGAGGCAGCAGCAGACTTTGAGAGACTCTGCTGTGAGGTGGGGCAACTCTAAACTGATCTTCTTTCGTCCACTGATGCTTAACATGGGACGGATGATTGACCTCATCCAGAGATGGGTGCTTCAGGGTGACTTCATGAATATATTCCCCCTCCAAGGTCATTACGAGACAGATATGTGACCCACCACCTTTTGCTCACTCCTTCATTTCCTTTATTACTTCTTTGCACTTGAGGTCTACCTGCCTCAGCTCCCAGATTTTGCAGATGTAATAATCCTATCAGGCAGAAACATGACTGCTGTGCATGAGCACGCTCACATTGCTCAGGCATCTCTGCCAACAAAGAGCTGAATCCACTGCTGTGTATGAATGTGTGCGGAGCGTGTGCATGAATATTATGGGATGGCGGGCGGTGGTGTTGTCAGGCAGGGAAGTGGGGGTGGCAGAGTGGGCGGTGAGCTGTGTGCACGTGGGGGTGGGGGGGAGGGGGCAGAGGCAATGGACGACCCATGAATGTTATGGAAATATGGTGGTGTTGGCGGGGTGTGGTGGGGGTGTGCAGCCTGTGTGAGGCGGAAAGATAGCTGTGCATATGGGATAGAGGGAGCAGGAAGAGGTGTTGGTGACTGTGTTGCACGTGAGCGCATGTGCACGCGCACACATGCATGTGCAAGGGGCATTCAAGCAATAGTAACAGACAACGGCCAGACATAGGCCTTTGTTGCTATGCAATCTGCATATACTGTACTGAGGGGAATACTGCAGTGTCCACTGGAGTACAGTGGAAGGCCTCGCGACTCACATCTTGACTAAACCTGTCATATTTGTGCAGATAATACGATCATCTGATACACCTCTCTTGCTAGGAACCACAAAGTCATCTTGTGAATGAAATATCCAAAAATACCTTTCTGTCCTTCAAGGAGCAAAACACATAAGTCAAAGGGCATTAGCTGCAGAGGAGGTTATTGATTATATACATATTTAGCAGTGGAAAAAAACTGTAGTTTTGTTGCGACTATAAAATCTTTATCTAAACTAACGGCATGGATAAAAGCTAAGAATCCCATTTCACAAGCAGAAAACCCAATTAAAATGCAACGCATAATTACACGGATTCATGGCTGTCAGTGTCTTATGCCATAACAAGCAGAGTCTACTAATGCACTAGTCAGTCATAACAAACTAATGATGTGCAGCCAAACTGTTCAGACTAGTAGGAATTTGTGCTGTCACGGGTCTCTAATATGCAGCACCTCAGCTTTTATTTACCTGACTCCTAACAGAACAAGAAGGCAGCAATATGAGTGACTTTATGAATCGATTTTAGCACTTACTCACTTTTGAACCCCAGACGCAGAAAAAGGAAGGATTCTTGTCTGCATATGCGCTTGTGCACCTGTGACTAATGTCGTCCAGATCACACATGTTAAACAGATGTGCTGTAGCTGAAATAACACCACTGTAACAGAAAGCCTCAGCCTACTTCAGGATGCAAGACAAGGTCATAGACATCATTTCATAGAGGATTCATAGATAGTTAAATGAGTGTAATTGGTAACAAGTCTGAATTCAGATTGATTAAACAGATTAAACATCAAGTGCGCTCACCTGGGACTTTTGCACTTTTCACATTAAAGTGCTTTTACTTTGAAAGGGTAGTGAGTACAAAATAAACCCTGCCATTTGTTTAAATTTTTATTTTTTTTTGGTGTGTTTTAGAAAACAGGTAGTGTAAAGTAATAATGTGCTGCAGCACCAAAGGCAGGTGGAAAAATGTGCAGCTGTTGTCGGTCTGTAAGGGATATTTTCATTTACTACAAACTGTAATCCAAGTCAAAATCCTAACTTTCACAGTCTTATTTGCAGACTTGACAGATTTGCAGTAGCTTGCATCTCCTTTACTGCAATATAAACTGAACCTGAAGGCAACATTTTGCACTCACTCTTGACCTGCCTCTCACAACATCAGCTAAGACCTTCCATCAATATTATGCTCTTTCACACCTGAGGACCCTAAATGGATCCCAAGCAGGGTCACAAGTTACAACCATTAAATAAAGGATTCACAGATGTAAAATTTCAGAAGTCCACAATGATTTAAACCCACATTTGACCTTCAAGAGCTCTTTCAGAGCTTTAATCCACACTTGTTGCACATTTAGTGCTTTTATTTTGAAAGGGTGCTGGCAACAAAGAAATACCCTGCTCAGACAAATTATTGTTTAGTTAGCACTTTTTATTTATTTATCTTAAAATATTTTAGAAAATAAGAAACCTAAAGCAGCAATGTGCAGCTGCACTGGTGTTGTCTGTTAAAGAATATCTGAATTTACACTCAATTGTGAATCCTAATGCATTCTAATATAAATGTTCTGCACAAAATCCCCTACATGACTGTTGTCATGTTTATAATGTACATGCTGGCATGTGTGTGGGATTACGGCACTTTACACTGTTAATAAAATGCATAAGTGGAGGAACTTCTGCATTCATTTGTTCATCCACAAAATAATTAAAAATCCATTAGCTATGTTTGATGCACATGTACAATCAATTGTCAAAACAACAAGTCAATAGTGAAAACATGTGTACACTGCGTTTTAACAGTCCTGCACTAAATCCCCCTTCATGGTTGTTATAATGTTCAGTTGATGTTAAAACAGCGTCAGAAAGGTAGTAATTCAACTGGATGATCATTGTGGATGATGTAGTTTGTGGTGCCGTGCTGGACTGAATTAAATGCTAAATTGTTTCTATTATTTAGCCCTTTGACTACAATGGTTGTCAAAATAACAGAAACGTGTTGTTGCAACATAATAAAATTCAATAGTACTACAAACCACAGCCTCCAAAATGAAAACAACTCTCTCAGTTAGACAGCATTCATTTTCACTAGTGTACCTAATGAAATGGCTGGTGAGTGTATTTATACAACCTGCCATTTGTTGTCCAACAAAAACCTTTTCTTTCTGTTTAAGGATTCTGATGTGTGCCAAATCTAATTTACCGCGTTACAAGCTGAACTTAAAGGCAACATTTAGTGTGCTTTTATGAATGAGTTTACTCACTCGTGACCTGCCCCTCACATCCAACCACCAAGACCTTCCATCACCGCTGTGCTCTGGCACACCTGTTGAAAGAGCTCATTACAGGCAATTTGATGAGTCTGGCTTGTCAGTGCTCCAGTTTGGGTGCAGTCTGTGGTGACAGGAGGCCTCAGCCTGCTTCAGGGACGCAGAGCAGCGTCCAAGTCTTTGACACACATCCAGTGCTGTTCCAGGGCTCAGCAGGCCTCTCTGACCTGCACACCACGCTGCTGGCTCGCTGTCTACCTGTGTGCTGATCACACAGAAACCAGAGTGGAGGCTCTTTGACTTCTTGGCGTGTTCGCAACCAGGTGGATGCTCGGTGGGTATTATGGGCTGTCACTAGTTGGCCTGAGCTCCCCTGGAGACCAGCAGGTATTTTTTCTTTCTTGTCTTTTTAGGAGTTGTATATTATGGGATGTATGCTGCCACTGCTGGAGTATTATGGTCTGTCATATGGACAGCAGGGAGGGGGTGTCACCATGACAACGGGGTTGCTAAGGGGGCTGGGACTACTAGTGGAAAGGGGAAGGAGTGTGCATGCAATGAGTCTGGTGCATGCATGTCTAGTAGTGGTAGTGTACGTGCGTGCGCGCGCGTGGTGGAGGGGGGTGGGGGCAGGCTGAGTATTATGGTCTGTCCGTTGCGAGGTAACTATGCAGAGTCCTGAGTGAGTGTGGGAGGGGGGATTATTATGGGATGTCTGCCCCCTTTGTGTGTTTGTGAGGATGTTAGCTAAGCGCTGTCTGTAAGGTTGGGGGAGAGAGAAGAGGGGGACGGAGCAACGTGTTTTGGGCCATTGCCGGCTCATTTTTTTTTTAAAAAAACAATCACAGGTTTATCTGGGCTTATTGAGTGAACACTAAATGACAACAGCTGACGCACAAACAGCCTGAATTGTAATATTTTTTTGAAACGAGAGAGAGAGAGAGGGGGGCAGAGCACACCTCGAACCGGGACTACACGCACACTACAGTAAGTTTCTAATGTGTGAACGTGAGGTTTGCAATGCTTAAACTTTTTTTTCTAATGTGTGGCGTTAACTCGACAGTGTGAATGTAATGTCTATGTTTGAAACAACGATTGATGTCACACTTAAATTCAGTCACTCCTGTGCGGAATCATACCTGCAAATCAACAACAGATAACACCAAAGCGTAGATAATCTAGTTATCCAACTTGTTTGAGCAGGCAGGTAGTTAATTAGATGCAGGGTAAATAATGACAGATGAACAAGGTTTAACCACCCAACCAGTGCCATTTATTATTAATTTATTTATTTATTTTTCCACAGCACCCACCACCCCCTCCCTTCCTGGACACCCCCGGTCCATTCTCCACCAGGTCCCACGTCATTTTCCCTCCTCCCTCGCCGACCGAGGAGCAGGGAAGGTTTTAGGAGGGATTAATACGACCGTCAAGAAATAAAATTAAAACGGGAAAATGTCGTGCAGCGAGGATGACAGGGAAGACTTTGTAGCCGCGGAAGAGCACTCACTTATCCACGGTAAGCTGGCCCCGTTTTCTCCTCCCGTGAAGAAGGTCCATCTCTCCGTAACTTGAGCTCGCCTTCAACGCGATGCTAACGTTAGCCTAAGCTAGCCCCGGAGTAGTCGGCTCGGGCCGTCCGTCACTCGCCATGATAGATTAGTTAGCTAACTTGGAGAGCAAGTGTTTCCCCTTCCTCCCCCCCCCTTTTTAACCCGTGCTATTCCGTGAACCTTTGGCGCTGCTGTCACGAGTGTGGGCGTGAGCTGTCAAAGTTTCAAAGACCGAAAAAAAACTGACAAGTTTCAACCGGTGCTGTTGTGGCATTTACGCCGTGCGTGTGCGTGTTTGTGTGCGCGCACGGACATTTTACAAGCCGTGCCAGTGCGCGGTCTCCTGTTTTCTCCCTCCGGCCTGCAGCGGTTGCTTTCCGTCCGCGTGTGTGCAGCTGTCGTTCCCTCTAATAATGAAAGCATGTCTCCGGTAGATGAGGACGAGCCGGAGGATGCTGTGTCTGACGTAGACGAGGTACCCAAGGCAAAGAAGAAGAAGAAAGCCAAGAAGAGCAGCCGAGAGAGTAGGAGCAGCAAGAGGCAGAGACCTATCCGGGAGGTGAGTTTGCTGTCCGGTGGAAGTTTTCACACCTCCGGATTAAACTGTCAAGGCTGTGACCTTTTTTGAGGTTTTTATCAAATCTGACTACTACTCACTAAGCATAAAACACAACAGATGGGCTAATCCAGCAGCTAGGGAAAAGAAATGCTGCAAATAATCGATCCACACTCACTTGTCACGAAAAAATGAATCCATTCTAATATAACAGTATATTAGGATATAATAGTCTATTCTAATATAACCTTCACTAACAACTTAATGAAGGTTATGATAAAATAATCAAGAGAGCTTTTGATTCAACTGTGTTTTCATGGAGGTCGCTGTGGTTTGTAGTGCTATTGAATTATATTTTATAATTGTATATTATTAATTTGACAACCCCGTTTTAGTCAGCCAGCTAGGCTAAACAACAGAAACTCTTTAGAGTGTAATTTAGTCCGGTTTAACAGCACCACAAACTACATCCTCCAAAATGATCATACAGTTGAATCACCACTTTTCTGATGCTATTCAACATAAACAGGACATTATTACAGTTGTAAAGCAGGATTTAGTGCAGAACTGTTATATTAGAATGCGTTCTCAAGTGTACCTAATGTTTTGACAAACATAAATCACCCTAAAGTGATGTATTTCTTTTTTGTTATGCTGACAAACAACTAATAATGCTGAAGTTCCTCCACTTACAGAATTTGATTTATTACCACATGTGCTCACACATACATGACATATTTCTAGGTGGTTGGTTCAATAAACATGCTGTAAGTCTGGGTAAGAAATTAGAACAATAAAGAAACAAAAAAGAATATGTAAAAAGTCTGGGTTTAAAATGGTACTGTGCATGTACATGGATTGTGCACTAACAACGCATGTTAATGTAACACATAGGCATAGGTTATTTGTGTGACTTACATTAATGTGCAGTGACGTTAATGTAATTCTTTATTTCTATAAAAAGGTAAAGTTCTCTCTTGAAAAATATCCAAGCCAATGCATTCAGAGTGCTTGTTTCATCAAACTACCAGTCCAAAACACAAAGATAATCAGTTTACAATGTTCTAAAACAGAAAAGCTGGTTCAGCTTCATCAGACATTAGTGATGAGTCATGCATTGACCAATGCAGCGCCATGGATGACAGTGCAGAGTGTACTTCTATCTGTTTCACAAGAAACAAAGTGCAAAAAGTCATTTTAATGTCTAATTTTGGTGATGCAATAAGAGCATGTAAGGAAGTGTTGTCATGTAATTGTGACAAAGTGATCTTTTATCTTGCAGGAGTTGCCAGTGAGCTCCCCAGAGCACCTGATTGGAGTGGAGGCAGGAGAGAGGGATGCAGATGAGGGAGTTCTGCGGTCAGAGAGTGAAGGAAGCGATTATGCCCCCGGGAGGAAAAAGAAGAAACGCTCCAGCTCTGCCAAAGACAAGAAGAAAGGAGGCGCAGCAGTGGAGAAAGGAAGCTCTTCCAGCTCGAAGAGCAAACGTAAAGATCCAGAACCAGAAGATGATGATGATGACGATGATGATTGCCAGGTAATGATTCACTGAGGCTCATTTACAGAGTGGAGAGCTAAAATGTGAAACTAAACCATCTGGTTGTTGTTTTCAACCGCAGCCTAAAAGCTCCACCCAGCTGCTGGAGGCCTGGGGCATGAAAGACATTGATCATGTCTTTACTCAGGAAGACTATAGTTCCCTCACCAACTACAAGGCCTTCAGCCAGTTTGTCAGGTGAAAAAACAAAAACATTCATGTGAGGTGGTAATTTTATTATCTGTCTCTTCCCTGTCACTAATGATTTAATTACACATAACACTACACAAAGTCACTGTAATCCTTTTCCAATGTGTCTTTAGGCCACTAATTGCAGCTAAGAACCCCAAAATTGCTGTGTCCAAGATGATGACCTTAATGATGGCTAAGTGGCGAGAATTCAGCACAAACAACCCCCTGAAGGTATCGCAAGTTTGATCATGGTAGCAAATCTGACTTAAAATGAACCTTAGTTATTGTTGTTGTTGATTTCCCTTTGTGTCCCTTCGAAGGGTTGTGCCACAGCTAATGCTGCCTTGGCAGCTGCCAACGTGGCTGCAGCTGTGGAGAACATGGTGGTTGCAGGGACAGATGGAGGGCCAGAGACTGGTCCTACTTCTTTGCCTGCACCTGCCGCAACTCCTGCTGCCGCGCCAACGCCTGCACCTCCAGCAGCCCCAGCACCTCCACTTCGCAAGGCCAAGACCAAAGAAGGAAAAGGTAAAGTAGGATAAAGGCGGACTATGATTATAAACTGTCAGAGTGCTGGTTTGTTACTCTGCACGAAAATGTCAGTGCTGATTGTTTTATGAACATATTTTGTTGATGTTTCAGATTTTTTTAAATATAGATTTATCTCTTAGGTCCCAATGCTCGTAAGAAGTCGAAATCATCGTCTAAGCCTCCTCCAAAACCGAAACCCAAGAAGGTGGCTCCACTCAAGATCAAATTAGGAGGTCTCAATAGCAAGAGGAAGCGCTCCTCAGTAAGATATTATGCTTCATCACTCAGTGCTCCAATTTTTTTATGTATCTAATTATCAGAATATTGATAATATACTATAATGTAACAACGTTTCTGTCTAATCCTTCTTTCTCACTGTTATTTGATTAGAGTGATGAAGATGAACCTGATGTTGACAGTGACTTTGATGACGGTAGTTTCTCAGTGTCAGATGGCTCCATCCGCAGCAGCCGTCCTAAGAAGAAGCCTAAGAGTGCAAAGAAAAAGAAGAAAGGTTTGTATGGACGTATTAGTACAATAAGAACTCTATTAATTGTATTTCCCTGTTAGAGGAAGGAGGTTTTACTTTGAGTAACAGGATCACATGCAAGGCTAAACTGAAGGCTGTTATTCCATGTACCTATTCTTCTTTCTTTAATTTTCCGTAAATGTCCATTCTCAGTGGAGACAGAAGATGGTGACGGCTATGAGACAGACCACCAGGACTACTGTGAGGTGTGCCAACAGGGAGGAGAGATCATTTTATGTGACACCTGTCCAAGAGCTTATCACATGGTCTGTCTGGACCCTGACATGGAGAAGGCACCCGAGGGCAAGTGGAGCTGTCCACACTGTGTGAGTACTGCAACCTCTTGGAGATGTGCACAGAAGACCATTATATCACATGGTTTTTGACATATAAACAGCGGGTTAAAAATTGCACCGCCCCTCTCAAATATTTTTCTGTGAAAGTGTATTCCTGGAAAGTTACGCTGACAGAATAGTTTTGGGAAATTAGTTTACTACCTGTGATTTTTCACCAATTTTTGTGTTCTCCATTTCTCTTTGTGCTCTGCTGCCCCCCCCCAACCATTCTGCTCATGTTCCTGTCTCTCCTCTCCTATTTCCCATCTCACCCTCTCCACTACCCCCCATCCTCCATTTCCTCTACTTGTCTCTCCCCTCCCACTCTCTCCCTCCCTCCTGCTCTACACACAAACATGCACACGCACGCAATGCACACCCCCCACCCCTGCCGCTCTTGAATCTCCCCCCGCACCCCTCCCATTTTTCCCTTCCCTCGGTTCCGCATACCTTCCCTGCCTGTCTGCCCCCCTTCCTCCTCCCCCGCTCACCCACCCCTCTTTCTGTCTGAAATTCTGCCACCAGGAGAAGGAGGGGATCCAGTGGGAGGCCAGAGATGATCTGTCCGAAGTCGAAGGGGAGGATGATGATGACAGGAGGGACGAAGGGATGGAGGAGGAGGACGACCACCACATTGAGTTTTGCCGTGTGTGTAAGGATGGAGGAGAGCTGCTTTGCTGTGACACCTGCCCCTCCTCCTACCACATCCACTGCCTCAACCCTCCTCTCCCTGAGATCCCCAACGGAGAGTGGATCTGCCCCCGCTGCAAGGTGAGCACTGTGCACTGGTGCATACGAGTCTCTGTGTGCTCACATGGGCATGCATAGGGATGGCAAATTCCATCTTGTGCAGCAGATAAAGAGCTTGGTGTGGACAACTTAGCCTACAGTATTTTAGATGTACCATATACTTGTGATGTTTTCTTTTGTTGTACAAATTTCATCACTTTTATAAACATGATAAGCCCTTTATGATGTCTCCTTTACATTCCCACTTTCCATCAGTGTCCACCGATGAAGGGTAAAGTGCAGAAGGTATTAACATGGCGCTGGGGGGAGCCGCCAGCTCCCACGCCTGTTCCTCGGCCTGTTGACCTGCCTGCTGATGCTCCTGATCCCCCACCAATGGCGGGCCGTAGAGAGAGGGAGTTCTTTGTCAAATGGTGCAATATGTCCTACTGGCACTGCTCCTGGGTGCTGGAGCTACAGGTACCGCACATGCTCTGAAACTGTGTATACACCTGTACTTTTTAGGTTTTTTCTAACACCCCACTGTTGCTGTCCCCCAGCTGGAGCTGAACTGCCAAGTGATGTTCCGCAACTACCAGAGGAAGACTGACATGGACGAGCCGCCACCCGTCGACTTTGGAGGTGAGGGTGATGAAGTCAAGAGCACCAAGAGGAAGAACAAGGATCCTCTCTTTGTCCACATGGAGGAGGAGTATTACCGCTACGGAGTTAAGATGGAGTGGCTGATGATCCACCGCATCCTTAACCACAGGTACTGATACAAATACAGTACATAGGGACTAAGTAGTTGCCATATGAAACGGGAACAATCAAACTGAATTAGTATTTTTATATTGCTGTTTTATGAGATGCAGATGATATGTATTCTATATAGTTGTCATACACATCATTGTAGTTACTTTTATATTTTACTCTAATTAATCGAAATAGTATATAAGAAAGTATCAAATCTATTCATGCATAATCTTTACTGTATGTTTTCTGTTATGTTAGTGTTGATAAAAAGAACAACGTACATTATCTGATCAAATGGAGAGATCTGCCATATGACCAGTCAACCTGGGAGAATGAAGACATGGACATTCCTGAGTTTGATACCTACAAACAAACATACTGGAATCACAGGTATGCAGTGGTTTGTAGTATTTTAGATAGGTCTTTGACAGTTCTTTCTTCACGTTATTGAAGGACAATTCAGATATGTTTTTATTTTGTTATTCCTTCTGTAAGAGAGCTGATGATGGGTGAAGAGGGCCGACCTGGCAAGAAGCTAAAGAAGGCAGTCAAAGTCAAGAAGGCAGAGCGACCACCTGCTAATCCAGTGGTAGATGTAAGTATTATTTAAATCAAATTGCAGTACACTAATTGATTATTGATGATTGTATGAAAGCTGGCTGACTGAATCAGATGTGCATGGACTTTTTCTTTCCTGGTTTCTTCCTTGCAGCCCACCATCAAGTTTGATCGGCAGCCTGACTACCTGGACAGTACAGGAGGAACCCTACATCCCTACCAGCTGGAAGGCTTGAACTGGCTGAGGTTTTCTTGGGCTCAGGCCACCGACACCATCCTGGCAGATGAGATGGGTTTGGGCAAGACTGTTCAGACAGCTGTCTTCCTCTACTCATTATACAAGGAGGTAAGGAGCTTTATGTACATGAAAATATGACACAGTGGTAGCTTGTATGTGATTACTGTGCCTTAAGCTCTATTTTGTTATATCTATAATAAGAATTTAGCTTTGTCCGGTCTGTCCTCCACTAATAATCAGTGTTAGTGTTGGGTTTCAGAAACGTGACACACAGTAACTCTGCCCATTAAAGGGGATGAGGTCTAAGTAAGGAACTCTATCCTAAAGGCAGGGCAAGACAAATACATTAATTTATTTACACGTTTGGATTCATCTCAAAGTTAATCTGTAACACCTTTACATGTTAATGTTGATTCCAACTTTGTGTTCAGGGTCACTCCAAAGGTCCCTTCCTGGTCAGCGCTCCTCTGTCAACCATCATTAACTGGGAGAGAGAGTTTGAAATGTGGGCCCCTGACATGTATGTGGTGACCTACGTAGGGGACAAAGACAGCAGGGCTGTTATCAGAGAAAACGAGTTCTCCTTTGAGGGAAATGCCATCAGAGGAGGAAAAAAGGCCTCCAAGATGAAGGTAAGACGTAGAAGCAAGAGGGATCAAAGTAATTGGGTTCTAATAAAGAGTCTTCATGGGAAACACTGATCAGGGTGTAGTCAGTTTTAATTACATGGTAGCGCTTCTTTTGTTTCCACTTCTTTGCCTGTTTGATTGCTTAACTAAAGTCTCTCTTTCTCGTCTCTTTACAGAAAGACTCCACGGTTAAGTTCCACGTTCTGCTGACATCCTATGAGTTGATCACCATTGACCAGGCTGTGCTGGGCTCCATTGAATGGGCCTGTCTGGTTGTTGACGAGGCACACAGACTCAAAAATAACCAGTCCAAGGTAATAACAAAGACTATTGAGTGAACTACTCTTTCTTGTGTTTTAAATGACTGCAGGAGCCAAAACATGTATTCATTATTGTTTATTATTAGTTTTAGAATGTACAATTTTCTTGTGGTTACTTTTATGGCGGGATTTACAAAAGAGAGTGAGAAAGGCTCAGATATTTTTTTTTGACCATCATGTCTGGCTTAAATTATTTCTGGAGAACAAAGCCATCTATTTTGTGCTGACCAAAATGTAATATATCTTATTGTGTCTTTCTCCAGTTCTTCCGAGTGTTAAACAACTACCCACTGCAACACAAGCTGCTGCTGACTGGCACCCCTCTTCAGAACAACCTGGAGGAGCTCTTCCACTTGCTGAACTTCTTGACCCCAGAGAGATTCAAGTCAGTAGCTCCACACTGTACATGGCCACAGCAGATGTGGCTTTATTGCAGCTATAAAGAAGACATCCACAGTGTCAGTATATTTATAAGTTTATTTTTAATCTGCAGCAACCTGGAAGGGTTTCTGGAGGAGTTTGCGGACATCGCCAAAGAGGACCAGATCAAGAAGCTCCATGACATGCTGGGACCACACATGCTCAGGCGGCTGAAAGCTGATGTATTTAAGCACATGCCTTCAAAGACTGAGCTCATTGTTCGAGTGGAGCTGAGCCCCATGCAGAAGTAAGTGATAAGAAAATTAAACCAACGTACAATGTGGATGGCTAGTTTTCATCATTATTTGTTGTTAAATTCTTACATGTTATGCTCCTCTGTAGTCCATTTTCTCATTATGTTTATTCTTTTGTAACCCAGGAAATACTACAAGTTTATTCTAACACGTAACTTTGAGGCCCTGAACACACGTGGCGGCGGTAACCAAGTCTCTCTGCTCAATGTTGTAATGGACCTCAAAAAGTGCTGCAATCACCCCTACCTCTTTCCAGCAGCTGCCACTGTAAGTTTTTAATAAATTCAGCTGTTAAGCTATACACCATCACACCATTATGCTTAGTACATACATATTCATTCTGATGTCTTTTCTAATTTTAGGAGGCACCAAAACTTCCAAATGGCATGTATGAAGGCATGTCCCTGACCAAGGCTTCAGGGAAGCTGACGCTGCTCCAGAAGATGATGAGAAAGCTGAAAGACGGAGGCCACAGGGTTCTGGTTTTCTCCCAGATGACCAAAATGCTCGATCTGCTGGAGGACTTCCTGGAGAACGAGGGATATAAATATGAGAGAATAGATGGAGGAGTTACTGGCAACTTGAGACAGGAGGCCATTGATCGCTTTAATGGTGAGACGTGTGTACACACTGTTATTTAGTGGGTCTGCCTTTGCTTCTCTGGGCAGCTGAGATGTTGTCTGTTCTCTAATTTGAATTCTGCTCTTCATCCAAACAGCTCCCGGTGCACAGCAGTTTGCTTTTCTGCTTTCTACCAGAGCTGGTGGTTTGGGCATTAATCTTGCCTCTGCTGATACTGTGATTATCTACGACTCAGACTGGAACCCCCACAATGACATCCAGGTTTGCAAACCTCAGGTTTATGCCCACATCTCTGTCAGTATGTATCTTCATTTGGGTGATTACTTTGTATGTTTTGTGTGCGATTTGTAGGCGTTCAGCAGAGCTCATCGCATTGGCCAGAACAGGAAAGTAATGATTTATCGCTTTGTTACCAAAGCTTCTGTGGAGGAAAGGATCACCCAGGTTTGTGAACAAGAACACTAATTATTAAATGTTTATTTACTTTGTCGGGATTATGTGATCACCTGCTTAGTGCTTGCTTGTCCTCCATTCATTTCTGTCCACTAGGTGGCAAAGAAGAAGATGATGCTCACCCACCTGGTTGTGCGACCCGGCCTCGGCTCTAAGACAGGGTCCATGTCCAAGCAGGAGCTTGATGACATCCTCAAGTTTGGAACTGAAGAACTGTTCAAGGATGAAATTGGAGAGGGTGAGTCAACTTTGATTTTCTGCATATTTTATTTTATTGTTTTTAATATCCAGAACCCTGTCTGTCATTGACCTTTTTTTTTTATCGAAGTTTTTAGACTGCATTAATGTCCTTGTGTTTGGGAGATAACACGGTTTGGATAAGGCATTGGATAAAGTCTGAAAATGAAGAGGGTAATTCTTTTGATGGACGTGGGATGCTGTGTTTGATATCTGATGACAGATGCTTCAGGGAGTAACTTTAAGGTTATCCTTCTTTCCTTCTTATTCTACTTATCCTGCTCTCAGGGGACAACAAGGAGGACGACAGCAGTGTGATCCACTACGATGACCATGCAATTGACCGTCTGCTAGACAGGAACCAGGATGCCACAGATGACACTGAGCTCCAGAACATGAACGAATACCTCAGCTCTTTCAAAGTGGCCCAGTATGTGGTCAAAGATGAAGACGATGAGGTACAGTGTATGTGTGTGTATATTAATGTTAATAACTTTTAATTGTGGCACTTAAGTAGGGTATTTCTTATTTAAATTTTATTACAAACATCCTTAAACTCTTACTACAGTACAAGAAAGTCAATATTTTTAGTTTTTTACTTTTCTGAAATAAACATTTTAAAAAATGTTTAAAAAGCTTAGGTCTCAGGGTTTATGCATATTATTCATGCATTTCAAATAAATGAAATTGCTTTGTTCGAGGAGGAGGAGGTGGAAAGGGAGGTGATCAAGCAGGAGGAAAGTGTTGATCCTGACTACTGGGAGAAGCTGCTTCGGCACCACTACGAGCAGCAGCAAGAGGACCTCGCACGCAATCTGGGCAAAGGCAAACGAACTAGAAAGCCGGTCAACTACAATGACGGCTCCCAGGAGGACCGAGGTATTAGACAGGGTACAGAACAATATATAATGCAACTTCTTCTTGTTTTGAGTGGAATGTGGTGCTGTTGTTGTGGTGTTGGTGTGACATGGTATAAGAGAAAATGAGTGCACTGCATGAAATTTTATTTTTGTTTTGTGTCTTGTGGTGTGGTGATGTGTGTAATGTAGATTTTCTCTTCTCAGACCAAGCATGTGTAAAAGCACTTTTTAGAATCCAGATCCCTGTTAGAAAGTTAAAAATTGTTACTTCTGCAGCAAGGAGCAGTAGCAGACTCTTTATTCTTTCACTTACTCAAGTATTTATTTTAATATAAAAAAATATATAATTAGTGTAGTAGTCTTTGCGCATTCAACAACAAAAGGTTTTATTGATAAAGTAAACAGTATTTGCTCTGTGCATCACTTTACCTTATCTTATTTGACATCGGACAACCGCAGTGGCAGAAATCTTTAATCACAAGACCATTGTAGACCTCGAAATTATGCAAAAATTGGCCATGCCTATTTTTTTTAGAGTCAATTTGAAAAATTATTGCTTTGGTTGAAACCTGGTTTTGACACAGCAGCGCCCCCTCCTGGTTGAAACCCCATTTGACAGCTAGGCCACAACTGCAAGGAATTTAGTCCCACTTTATCTCATCGTTTATGATTTAGTTTCAGTCTGGGTCGTGAAGTTTTATATTTATACTTTTTTATATTCTCCGTCCTCAGCTTTTGTCTGTGTTTTTTTTAGACTGGCAGGAGGATCAGTCGGACAACCAGTCCGATTACTCCGTGGCTTCAGAGGAGGGTGACGAGGACTTTGATGAACGGACTGAAGGTAAAGCTCCCTATTTTGATGTTGAGAGAGGGGTTGTGAGTGAGGGATATTTACATTGACACATTTGCTCTCTGAGTGGTTGGATTTGAGTTGAAAAACTGATCTCAACTACATAAAGGTGGACGTTCCTGGTTAGACTAATAACGGATAATAAGGAATCTCTCTATGCCCCAGTTGTGTCATTCACTAACAACCTTCCAACCGCCCCTGCAGATGTTTATTCAGATTCAGACGACAGCTACGATATCCATATTGACAACCTCAACAACTACTCACGAAACAGACCATGTCGCTGCATCATCTGCATTGAGCGTAGAGAGACAAGAAAAGACAGAAAGAAAAAGGAAGGAAAGAAAAGGCAAAAGAAACAGGGGAAGAAAATAAAAATCAACGGTTTCTCCTCCACCCTACTTGCATTTTAATGAGATTGTTTGAGTCTATGTTAGCTGTTAATTACGCTTGTTTTTTAAAATATTGTTTCTGAACAAACAGTTCACTTGTATAGATTCAGTTTCTGTCACTTTATACAGATGTTACATAGAATTGATTTGCCGTTTAAAATCGTGTAGTTACGATTTGTTTCTATACTGTTTGTATTTTTGTTTCATTTAATTATGGCTCTGTTACATCAGTCTTATTAAATGAACTGTACCACCACACTGCTTTCAGTAGTAAATATACAGAAAGCATCACGCTTCTCAAAGAAGCCTCTAATGTAGAAATGTGGAGAGAAGGAAGGTCAGCTTCAGCAGGATCAGAGAGACGCCATGAGCTGCAAGTGGAGCATCTTCAGACAAGTTTTGGATGATAAGAGCACACATGACCACACATCAAAATTCAGTTTAATTTTTAACTGTTCATGGCTTCACCAAACAGTGTGTTTCTTGGAATTAGTGCTGAATTATAAACTCACCATGTTTCTTTTATATCAGCTAATGCCCGCAGACCAAACCGAAAAGGGCTGAGGAACGACAGGGACAAACCTCTGCCTCCACTGTTGGCCAGGGTGGGCGGGAACATCGAGGTATGTGTGCTGTTTTCTTTACTGGAGATATGAGTGGAAACTAGAAGGTGACTTGAAGCATAATTAAAATTTCCTTTCTGTTAATGCAGCATTTAATTTGTTCATGTCTTCCCTCTTAAATCATCTGTCAGGTGTTGGGCTTCAATGCAAGACAGAGGAAGGCTTTCCTGAATGCAGTGATGCGTTATGGGATGCCTCCCCAGGATGCGTTTACCAACCAGTGGCTGGTTAGAGACCTACGAGGAAAGTCTGAGAAAGAATTCAAGTGAGTCTGTTCGACATTTTTCTGCTGGACAAAAACTTAACAGTTAAAAAATCATTCAGTGCGAGGCACAGATAAAATATTGCATGTACAAAATGTATTAAAGATGTCTCCTTTATCTTTTTGCAGGGCCTATGTGTCTTTGTTCATGCGTCATCTTTGTGAGCCGGGTGCAGATGGAGCTGAGACTTTTGCAGATGGTGTCCCCCGCGAGGGCCTATCGAGGCAGCACGTGCTTACTCGCATTGGTGTGATGTCGCTTATAAGGAAGAAGGTATGGTCTGACTGCTCTAATAGAATTAGTACACATGTCATCCTGTGTTAATATATTATTAACATGTTTGATCACTGATTGAGAAATGGACTTACATGACATATTAATCAACAGGTGCAGGAGTTTGAACATGTGAATGGTCAGTGGTCAATGCCTTGGATGGCAGAGCTGGAGGAGAACAAAAGGGCTGCAGCGTTGGCTGCAGGTGAAGACCCAAAGACTCCTTCATCAGGAACACCTGCAGACACACAACCCAACACTCCTGTTCCAGGTAAACACACACACACGCACACACACGCACACACACACACACACAGTTCCATATGATTATTTCATGTTCACCAGACACATACATTGTATGTTGAAATACTTCCTGCATTATCATTTCCTCTTAATTCTAGCCATAGTACTACATGCTGCACCTCAATTTTCACCCAGACTAATACATAATAGGACTTTTAACTTCAGACCTTAATCTAAGTTGCAATATTTTTTCCGTGCCTCGCACTGAATGTTTTTTTAACTGTTAAGTTTTTGTCCAGAACCAAATAGAGATTTACCCTGACTGGTGCCCTCTTGTGGCTTCAACCACAACAACTACAATAAATACATTTTACATATCTGCAGCTAGCATGTTTTTTTCCATTTCCACAGAGGATTTGTCTAAATCAGAGGACAAAGAAGACGTGAAGAAAGAGGGAGAGGATGGCAAAGCAGCTAAGAAGGTGGATGATCCAGAGGTAAATTTAGTTTTAAATCCATATCAAACGTTGTAATTATCAATACTGTGATTATGCTAGAATTTGCAGATTTTTACTTAAACAAAACTTACTGCCTTCCACCTAGATTATTGAAATCCCAGATGAGTCTGAAAAATCCCCTGCACTTGAAAAGGAAGAAGAAGTAGACCCTGCTGCAGACAAGGAGCAGAAAGAGAAGGAGACAAATGGAGACGAAAGGAGGGAGAAGGAGGCGGAAGACACGGGCAAAGAGAAAGACGAGAAGTCTTCAGCTGCATCACAGAAGGACACTGACTTTAAGGGTGAAAGTTCAGAAGGCAAGATGGAGACAGAGGAGTCTAAAGGTGAGATGAACGATTGTTATAGGGTCCTTTTAACCATGCAAGTGTTATGGCCACAGAGGCTGTAAAACTACAGCATTTACAGCACCTTAATACATCGTAATAGTAAATGTCTGAATAACAAAGTAATGTGCTGCAGATCAGTGACAGTAAGCTGGATATTAAAGGAAAATGTGTACATTAAATGCAGGATTGTCTGTGGATGCTAAGCAGAGTTGGGTGTTCATTGTGCAGATAACACAATATAATATAAATTTAACAGACGTGATGGCAATGTCATAATAACGGGCAGTTATGAAGGCCAGAACCAACAGCATACTGTAAGAGACAGCCATGTCCTGACAACGGTGGTGTTGCCAGAATTTCCTCATTTCTTTCTCAGTATTTCAATTTTTAACCGTGCCTCTCTTGTTTCAGCCGAGGAAGTCAAAGATGAGAAGATGGACACTAGTTCAGCTACAGAGGAGAAAAAAGGTACGTTGGAGAAATCTTATGTGCCGTTTCTGGCCTTTTAAAATCACTCTACATATTCAATTGTAAATATGTTAAACAAGACCTCCAACTGTGTCGGTTTTATTATAATAGAATGACGTGCTTGTCTTTGTGAGATTAATTTATTCATTTGAAATTCTGTTGGGACATAAAATTGTGATTGTGTGGCACTCGAATGTTTCAGTTTTTATTTTTTTGTTTTTTCAGAGCAAAAGGAGGAGAAGGACGGTGTGAAAACAGACGAGTCTGGTAAACTGCAGAATGGAGAGAACAACAAAGAAGGAGGAACAGCTGCGCCGGTGGTTAACGTCAGCGAGGAGAAGAAGAAAGCCACCAAGCAGAGGTTCATGTTCAACATTGCTGACGGAGGATTCACAGGTGGACACATATACGCGCACGTACACACTTTTTCCACTCATTTCTCTTCTCTATTTCCTGTCTCTTCTGACCTGTCTGCCCTCCTTTACAGAACTACACTCTCTGTGGCAGAATGAAGAGAGGGCGGCCACCGTCACCAAGAAGACCTTTGAGATTTGGCACCGTCGCCATGACTACTGGCTGTTGGCTGGCATCATACAGTATCCTTTCAAACATTGAACACATATTTTTCACTGGTAATTTCTGTCTTTCTGTCACATTAGAGTATATATACTGTATGAGAAGCTGATTCTTGAATATTCTATACTCTGATCTTTGCTCGTGAAAAAAGAGAGAAATAACTGATTTGATGAAAATAAAATTTTCTTTTAATTTACACTCATTAAGTGGTCATATCACAGAGCCTGGCTGTCATTAAGGAAAGCAACACTGCATCAGTAGCGGGCTGTCACGGACAACGCACAGTTTTACTTTAACTGATTTAATAATAACTGATGTTTATTCAAAGTGTAAGCCTATCCCTCACTAAATGATAATGGCCATCCAGACACATGAATGTTGTCACTCTTGACTTTGCTGCCTCTCAGACACGGCTACGCTCGATGGCAGGACGTGCAGAACGACGTGAGGTTTGCTATTCTCAATGAGCCCTTCAAAGGGGAGATGAGCAGAGGGAACTTCCTGGAGATCAAGAACAAGTTTCTGGCCCGCAGGTTCAAGGTGAAATGAGTTCTCAGTAAACGTGATTCCTCTGTATATGTGTCTGTCTGTGTGTTCTATGCTCACTTGACATTTCTGCTTGGCCTGTGTTTCCTGTACAGTTACTGGAGCAGGCACTGGTGATTGAGGAGCAGTTGCGCAGGGCAGCCTACCTGAACATGACAGAGGACCCGGCTCACCCTTCTATGGCACTCAACACTCGCTTCAGTGAAGTGGAGTGTCTCGCCGAGTCCCACCAGCACCTTAGCAAGGAGTCCATGTCTGGAAACAAGCCTGCCAATGCAGTGCTGCATAAAGGTAAAACATTTGGAAGATGGAAGGAACAAAGAGATGGTTGTCATTTAGTTCACATTGAAAATACTTTGGACTTAGAGAAAGAAAGGTCAACATAACAACAAAGTTCAAAGGGCACACAGAAAGCTCTTCTTGTTTTACATCTTTTTTTGACCTTTAAAATACAGAAATATTTTCACACTGACAGGATCATCTAGACTAAATGAACTGTAAACCAACTGACTAGGACGATTCAGCAGAACCCCGCTCTGAACGACACTTTGTGGCTCTTCCTAGCCTCCCTAGCCAGTGGTAGCCCTTTCAGTTCTCCCTTCTGAATGGTATATACAGGCTACTGTCACCTGCTGGTATGAAGAGCTGTTTCTTTTAATGCAGGCACAGATAGCTTTTTGGTCCGGACACAGTCGACATGATCATGAAGATGATGATCGTTGCCTTACTTTTTAATTAGAAGGATGAGACCGTTACATCAAATGTACAGTTTAACTGGCTCAACATTGTGTCCAGTGAAGGTCACCAGGACACTGCTGTGAAACACTGTCCTAATAAAGGGGCCACCTTTTCTGAATTTTGTTGCCTCAAAAGAAAAATAAATATTTAATAAGTAGTTACCATTTTCTTGAAACAGGCAACCAGGTTAGCCATGGTGTTAGCTGTGACTGCTGAGATATTACAGTGATTGCGATTGAAAATTGGTCATCCTTGGTTCAGATCCCAGCCCAATATTAAATTAATTATTCTGCACTCTTAACTCAATAAAAACCTTTGAGAATTATACGCCTTTGGGGTAGCTAAGCATGATTTCCTTTTCACACCTGTCCAGAAAAGAGTCGATCAGTCAGTCTGCTTTCTTGTCACACAGGTCTGCACTAAATGTTGAGATTTAGGAGGCGTGCACATCACTTCATCTGTGAGTGTCAGTGATTTACAGTGATCCATCACACACTTTTCTTTGTGGGTCTGCAGAGATGTTTGCATGTACCTTCGGTGTTCCAGCATTAGGCAGCAGTTTCCTTTACACTAATAAACTGTGAATGAGAAAAGCTACGGGGGTTTGCCATTCCTGTGATAGTATCTGTGGCATACAAATATATAAAATTTCCAGGCCACTAACGTCACCAACACCAAACATTAGACACAACAGTGGAGTTAAAAACTAGAGTTTTTTCTGTCTTTGAACAGGAATAGCTTTTCATTACTGCTTCAGGAAATAAGTGCGTCAGATACCCGGTTTTCTACCTGTGGGGATGTACAGCAAGGGTAACAGGTTGTACAACATTGGGTTGCTCTCAGGTTACAAGTGACTGTTTTCATATTAAAATAATGCTATTTGATCACTGAGAATTTAAAAGTCAGGGGAAAAATGACATTATCATATTACGACAGGTTTACAATGATATAACAACAAAAAAAATAAATAAATAGAAATCAGCAAATCCTCACATTTGAGATGCTAAAACCAGCATTTTTTAAATTTTTTTATTTTTTTACTTATTTGCTTGAAAATGTATTCATTTGATGCTTTGATAATCAAAATATGTAACTGGTGATGGATTTTCTGACAAGAGAGTAATTTTTTGAAGCTCCAACTTAGTTACAAATCGGTAACAGGGTGTGTCTTCGTTGTCACAATGACCCCTTGTGATGAAATGTGGGTAGAAACAACCAGCACTAACTTCTCCATTTTCTAACTGAAGAGATATGATCATGCTAAAATCGATAACAGATGTATAATCCTGGGGGAAAGTAATTCACGTTCATACAAAATGAAATACTGATTTTTTTAAATGTTAAAGAAATGGATGTAGTGTAACTTTATTGGGACAGACCGACCAGATTTTACTTCCTGTTCTTTTACATTGCTGTAGAACTTTCATCCAGTCTCAATTCATCTTACGTACTGTACACAGAGTTCAAACTCATTCAGGAAATGTCAATGATTTATGTTCTTGTTTTGTAACAGCAGGTGAAGTCGGTAAGCAATGAGACGTGCTGTTAATGTTTACAACCCAGTTACTGTACTTACTTACTTAATCCTCTCCCTCCCTGGTGGAACATAAGGCTGCGACTACCTGCTTCCATCTAGTCCTGTCCTGTGCAGCATGCTGCCACGACAACCCAGTCTACACTGTTAAATGTTCCTGCCTGCTGTTGCTTCACCAAGTACAGTTTTCTGAATGAAATCAGCAACTTTTACATATCGAGGTTATCTCTGCTCATTGCTGTGTCATATTCTCAGTCCTCAAACAGCTCGAGGAACTGCTGAGTGACATGAAGGCCGACGTCACTCGTCTCCCAGCAACCATCGCCAGGATACCCCCCGTGGCCGTGCGGCTGCAAATGTCCGAGAGAAACATCCTCAGCCGCCTGGCCAGCCGGGGCCCCGAGGTCGCCGCTCAGAACCAGTCACAGACCTCACAGCAGATGCAGGTGCCGCGCTGACCGCACACATTTCACGCTCACTGACCGAAGGCCAGACGCACTCATCTCACCGCCATGTAGCAGACGTTCACTCCCTTCAAACACCATGTACAGCCCAGTCAGGTTAGGCCTCCTCGCTCTGCACCCACAACCCATCCCCAGACTCAGAAGAGCTTCAGCTGTGCTGCCGGGTGTTTTTTTGAAATGACTGGAACTACAAATATAGGACGGGTTTGAGTGGAAGCATCACTTCTCTTTCTGTGGCAGACTAGACACAAGTCTCTCTCCTCTGTCCTGGGCACTGTACTGCGGGCAGCTCCTTTACGACTTGTCCTTACAGCAGGGTCAAACACGTGTGTGTGTGTGTGTGTGTAACTATATGTTCATGAAGCAGAAGAGAATAGACCGAAGGAAAGGCAGCATGTTTGGAGTTAACAGGTGCTTTGTAGTAACTTTTGAATTATTAAAGAATTCAAGGGACTTTATTGTGCTCATTTTAGGAAATTGTGAAATGTTTTTTTTTAGAAGTCATTCAACTTTAATGTCCTCGCCTGTATGTGTGTGTTGAGAGAAAGTGTTTGCGTGCGTGTTTCCAGTATATATGTGTTTAACAGGGCATATTAATGTGCGTCTCTACTGCAGAATACCCCGACACTGAGAGACTGTTACTGTCACTTTTGTCTCAGTCAGTCAGATCTGTTACCTCTTCTTCTTCTTCCTTAAACTCCCACCTGGTCAGACAGGTGACCTGATCCTGGATGGCACCTTAACATTCCCAACAGCTCCAGAGATTGGCTCCGTGGGAGGTCTCCTCAAATACAAACAAGCAGCAGCCCCACAGCTTTTAGGTACACAGAAAGGTTTTACGAATGATGGCAATCTTAAGTTAATTTAATTTCTTACTGATTTCTTACTCTCTACTGTTAAGATGTTTTACTTTATTGAATATTATTATTACAGTCGCCACCTTGTTTTTATTGTTGCTGTTTGTTTTTATGGATTACAATAAAAAGTCAACAGTTTTTAAAGCTTTTTGTCTGTTTTATTAAAAGTAATTATTAAAATGGGGCACAGTGTTAGTTCAGGCAGGTCAGGGGTCAAGGTCAGCTCCTGAGCCCGGTTACGTCGGTTGATAGTTAATCTAAATTCACCGACCACCCCATCTAGTCAGCCAGCAACTCAGTGCATTTAAGTATGTAGACATGTTGAACGTGATCACCTTAAGTTCAAACCGAGCATCAGAATGGGGAATTAAAATGATTTAAGTGACTTGTATGTGGTATGCTTGTTGATGCCACATTGGCTGATCTAAGTATTTCAGAAACTGCTGATCTACTGGGATTTTCATGCTCAACCATGTCTGGGTTTTACAGAGAATGGTCTGAAAAAGAGAAAATGTCCAGTGAGCAGAAGATCTTTGACAACAGAAGAACCTGGATGTGTTCTTGTTCCGCCCATTTTATCGAGGACTCGTGGGGAGGGAACTTGTTTGGACTTAGGACATCAAGTACACTGCTATATCTATAATGGAATGACCGTCCTCCTCCAGAGTCTGTACTTCACAACCAAGTCCACAAGTTCAACATTTGCATTCTCAGTTTTGAGAAACCATCCATTTCCAAATCTCACTCAGGGTGCTTTATTTAGCCTGACTATGTTTGCTGTTTCCTTTGCAACCCACCTCCACCCCATCCCCTCTTTTTATGCTATTCTATCTTTATTAATGTCATTTCTTTGTCATTGATGCTCTATTCTGTATGTGGGGGTGCCTTAAGACTTCCATGTAAGGAGGTGAAAGGGCAGGCATGCTCCTGAGATGTCTCAACTGAGCTAATGGATCGATCAGTGGATGGGTCTTGTTAATATGGTTTCTTTCCTCCAGCGTGCTATGTTGGCATTTTTGTTTTTAGCAAACCCTCTGAACAGTCACATTCACATCCCACTCAGGACAAATCATAGTTATTTTGATAGCTTCCTACTTTTCAACACCAAGTCAAAAGAAGTTCATGTGCCAACTATTTAGTTTTTTGTCCAGTAATCTGTAAAAGTAATAACATTCCTCAACATCAACTACAGCTGTACTGTTTTCGTGCTAATCAGCAATTGTCTGTATGCTAACGAGCTAAACTAAGATGACTAACACATGGAAACATTACATACACCAATCAGCCACAACATTATGACCAGGAGAACAGGAGAATTAAACAGATAGATAGATAGATAGATAGATAGATACTTTATTGATCCCGAGGGAAATTCAAGCATCCAGTAGCAGTAACATACATTGAACATACAATACAAAAACTATATAAAAAATAGAAAGTACCTAGAAATAAAACGTTTTATACGACTATAAACTATGTTAAAAATATAAAGTGACCTGTTAAAAATATAAAGTGACCAGTAGAGGTAGAAGGTTTTTTTTTTATATATAAATATGAGAACTACAAATGGGGAGGACTGTGTGCAATTAAATTAGGCTGTAAACAGATGAATGAAATGAATAAATGAATGAAAGTCACAGTCACCACATGTAGCAGAGGTGTCCAGTAAGTAGTGCAAAAAGATTTGTAAATAACATCCTGACCATCCTGTGACAATACTGTGCTGGGAAACTTTTGGTCCCGGCATTCATGTGGAAGTTACTTAGACATGTACCACCCACCTAGACCAGACCAGGCACCCCCACCCCATAGCAATGACACTCCTTGATGGCAGCAGCCATCCCCAACAGGATGCAGCCCGACACAGGCACACACAAAAAAACACTTTAGGAACAACTAAAAAAACATGAAGAACAGCACAAGGTGTTGACCTGGCCTCCAAATTCACTAGATCAGATTAAGTATCTGTGGGATGATCCACAGAGGCCCCTCCCCTCAACCCATAGGACCCAAAGGCCCCCACTAACAACATCCTGTTGCCAGACACCACAGGACACCCTCACAGGGCCCATGTCCATTCTCTGATGAGTCACAACTGTTTTGGAGGCACAAGGGAGACCTAGACAGTATTATAAAGTTGGTCATAATGTCATGCTATGTTATGATGTTATTGGCATCAGAAAGCATCACAGAGTAGCTAGCATGCCTGCAGTAAGAGTGTAAGTATGTACAAATAGATGACAAAAAATTTTTTGTCATCCTTTGCTTTGACTTTACAAGTCTGTGAAGCTCATGACTAGGGGGAAACACAGTCCTTCTAAAGATAGTCACTTGTTTGTTTATTGAGAACAGCATCTAACGCAATCATTTATAAATGTTGAACTCCACTGATATTAGTAACTGTGAAGGCCATAGTTTATGATTAGACTCTATTCATGAAACCATTCAGTGACACCTGCTTTAATTCATCACCCTTGCTTGTGCAAGAAATACTTTGCTGGGGTGCTGAAGGCTGCAGACTGCAACTGTTCACACAAAGCTGTGTTGTAAAGAGCACACACTGCTTTGCATGCAAGCCTCGAAAGATGAGGGGGAATTTACATGGAAACACATGCAGATTTGCCAGAGAGATGGGCAAGCAGGAGAGCTCAGTACATGGAAGAGGCTGTGAGAGCCAGAGTAAAGGAAGAAGGGGACAGGAACAGGCACATTTTCTCCCAAAGATAGAAGGCTAATTGAGAAAATTAGAGTAAATTACAGGGCGGCAGGATTGGCAAGGCTGGTAATGAAGTCTGATATCTTATCATGAAAGAGAGTTGGAGGCTGGGTATGAGGCAGGCTGACTGCAAGCTAACACAAAGAATAAGAGCAGCTACGCTGGATTCAGAAATGCAAGTTATTAATGTAACCGGACTGTGAAGTTTTATTAAGATTGGAAGTGGAGAAATCCTCTCATACAGCAACACACAGGAGTATTTAGCCATCCCATCACTTCCTGGTCCAGAGGAATCCAGACTGCCAGCTGATCCAGAGAGGAGAGAGGAGTCAACACCATGTCTTGTAGGTGAGTTTATTGCACTTCAGTGACATGTATTTCATTTTTACTTGTCTTCAGTCCTTTATCTTTGTTTGATGTGCTTTGGTGTTGCCTCTTTTCACTGTTACTGTGTATTTCCTCTCTTACTTTTTAGTGTGTCTCCTTTCTCTTTCTTTCTCCAGAGAGATTTTGTTAAGATGTGAGGCAGGAAGCCATGTCAACAACTTGTTAGAACATTTTAATAAAACTGTAGAAAGTGCATTATTAGTGCATTATTAAATATTCACTATTTTGTCATTAACTTATGAGCTAACTTGACTGAAGCTCTTGTATCCTTGCATGCAGTTGAATGGATCTCTATATGCAGTTTCAACATTTTTAAACATTTCCATCATTAAGCTTTAGACTATATATTATAAACGGTAATATAGATAAAGCATTAATATAGAAAAAGATTCATGAGTATTGTGACGTAAACAGTTTTCTGGCACTGGCATTCCTGTTTGTCAGAAATCCAGCTTCATTACATCGACATGCTCTGGCTAGTGTCCACTGTCCAGTTTTGTCTAACTTCATATTCCTTAACCTCCTCCATGCAACCTGGAGAAGGAGGTTCAGTTCCGCCAGAATGTAAAAATAATAATGAACTGCATTATTGCCATAAAAATCAAACCCGCTTAAACAAAGACATAAGCATTAAAGGGAAGGCTTCCAGGATGTGCGCAATATGGAAATATGTCAGATGGCAAATTCAAATTGTCTCACTGTGTATATGTCCTCACACTGGCAACTATGTAAATAAGCCAAACACAATCACCCAAAGCAACATTTGGGAGAAGTGCGGCCTCAGTATTTAAAATAGTAAAAATTTCCTGCATCCAAGGTTGATATGTTAGAAAAGCTGCTCAACAGGCCCCGTAGGCAAGGAAAGCAGAAATAATGGATTATTTTATCAAGACTGTGCACTTAAAGTCCAGCAACACACCGAGGCAGAAACGTGGCAGAAACGTGTTTACTCCAAAGACACAAAACGCCCAGGAAGCAACCCTTTTACAAACACATGGCTCCACACAGGACAACCATTTGTTCAGGTCAGGACTCAGTACGCCACCTACACCCGAACGACAAGAGACACTCTTTTAAGGACAACAAATGTACACATTTTAGCCAATGGTTTCAAAGTAAAGAAAGACATCTTTGACAGGAGACTGAGACCTAGAAGAGTCTTAACATCTGTCCACAACATGTTTCATCATTTGTTATCTGTTAAAGCTTATCCTCCAGACGGTCATGAGGGGGCTGGAGCCTATCCCCGGGGGTTCACACTTGACAGGTCGCCAGTCTATTACAGAAAGACAAAATACAGTCTCACGCGCACACGCCAATTCAGAATCACCATTTAACACAAAAACCATATCTTTGGACTGTGGGAGGAAGCGTCAGCGCTAACCGCTGTACTGACCATGAATGGATCGTTAGTGTGCCATTAACTGGGGGAAAAACAGGATCAAAGCATGTTCGTGCAATTGCAGTTGAGTATCTGGTCGCTGCAGACCGTAGTCATGAGAGTTTCAGGTGGGCACCACCCACAGATGTTCCTAATGCAGCCTTAACCCCCCACTGGTCTTTGGGAATTGGATGATGGTGAAATGGCTTCAAGAAAACTCAGTTTTTGCTTGATTTCTTTCCGTCCCATGACCTGGATGACTGCGAATGAATTGACTACTTTTTCAGCAATGAGAGGTAGAGAGGAGCAGATCTACAATAAATGTCCCTGAAGAGAAGCTATTTGTTGCATTGCAACACACCAATGCATTGCAACACTTTAGATGACTGACCAAATCTTGGAAACTATTTTGTTTCCACTGTGAGGCTGTGCGAGAAAAAAACAAAAAACAAACCCCAAACCGTACGTGTGAGATGTTCGCCGCGTTTCTGTCCTGCAGCCTAAGAAGCAAAGCTCCATGCTGTCAGAAGGAAGAGCAGCCAAACCAGCCTCCACTGTTGAACACATAGAATCTGTGCGGAGAATAACGAGAACTGCAAAAGCTGGCGTTAACCACGATAAACGACATCTGCAGGGGCTCTGTGTGTGTGTGTGTGTGTGTGTGTGTGTGTGTGCATTTGTAGGTTGTGGGGTGGGGCTACAGTGTACTCTGATATATTACAGTCTCTTCCACATTTTTTGATCCTTCCACCTAGAGCTCACTTTTAGAGATTTTACACTAAAACCATGACAGTTATAAGCTCGCAGCCTAATGAGGAAAATGTGCATGGCTTTGGAAAGACAACATGTTTTGCATACATTTAAATACACCCTTTCAAACCGCTTGTAATACGATTTGCAAGTTAAAAAAATTGCTGTCACGTTTTTGACATTTACAGGACATGCTCTGCATGTAGCGTAGCCCAGCTTTTGTTATGGTGCAAATATTTGCAGTAAAGCCACTGCCCCTTGTCTAATTATACAAGCTCACGGTTACAAGTGGTTAGTCGGCTGACAGCAGCTCACACACGCACACACACATATGCGCAGAAGGGGGGAAGGTCGAACTGCAAAAGAGGAAGTGCTCTGTGACTCCGACCTTTGTGTGGGGCATAAACACTCATACACACCTGGAAGTAAAGAACAACCAGACATCGGTAGGAGCAGACAGGTGGGCAGGCGGAGGCTTAAAGCTTTGCGAATACTTGCTGAGAGACAAAGTGTAGGTTTGTTCTCAAAGGCACAGGAAGCCCAAACTGTGCGTACACTGGCAATGGTTTACCCTGTTATCTAAGGTAGACTGTGATTCACCAGGGGATGGAACAGCTTGCCTTTTTTCGTTCTTTTTTCTTTTTTTAAGAGATCTGCACTGCAATTTATGGTATGGAGCACCTGACGGCAAAGAGTTTGAACTGACTGCTCAGCTCTGAAATAGGATGACTTTTTGTTGAGGGCATCACTAAAATAAAACAATTACAAAAGAAACAACAACAATAAGAAGAAGAAGAAGAAGAAGAAGAAGAAACAGCACCTATCTCTGGTGGAGGAATTCCGGCCTGTCAGCTATTTTTGTTCCTGTCTTGCTTTCACTGTTTTGTGAAAGGAGACGTAAAAAGGAAGGAAGGGGCAAGCGAGAGAGAGAACGAGGAGGGGAGACAGACGTATGCAGTCTCAACATCTCAGCGGGTTTCAGTTGTTTTCAGAGGCTGCTGAGAAGAGTAAGTGTGCACCTGCTTTCATACTGGGACCGGAGAGGGGTTGGATAGAAAGAGGACAGGGTGGAGGGAAGTCTGGTGGGAGTGTGGCTTGATGGTAGCTGTGTGAATGTGGCTTGAATCTGGGAGAGAAAAGGGTGGGTGGAATTGACATTTGACGGGAAGATGTCAGCGTCAGAGGTCGAGTGAGTGTGTGAAAGAGCCAACGCATGAGAATGAAAGTTACTTATGCTCAGTTTAAGCGAGTGTAAAGTAAGGAAGTAGTGAGGAAGTCTAATTTTTCACAGGAGTAGCGATACAAACAAAATACTTATGCTTGTGAGTGTGCACATGTGTAGGTACAAGTGACTCCTCACCGATCGCTCTTCTTCTCCTTGGTCCCAGAAGAAGTGAAGAGGCAACATGGTTCGGTGAGTCAAGCCCCAGCCAGACACCATAATGCTCCGTTAGGCAACTCTGGTCGTGTTCCTTCTGTTTTGTGCGAGGCGTGATGTCAACTTCTCTGTTTCCATTCCTCCTTCTCTGTCTTTCCCCAGCTGTGTTCCTCTAACATGAGTGTTGTGATGTCTTGTTTACTGCTCAGTGTCTGTTTGCACAAAGAAAATGTGTCATATATCATGCGTAAGGTCAGGGGTTGAGCAAACACCTGTTTATCTGTGCTCACTTCTTTCCAAGGCTGCACTCTCTCAGCACGTCTACCGTATTAAAGCTCACTTGTGGCATGCCACAGCTAAACGTACAAGCTCCGTTTGAACCCTAAAACAAATGCAACAGGGTTGTCTATGTTTCAAAGTTTATTAATTTCGTCTTACTTCACAGTGAAGCCTGTGATGTAGCTTTATCTGATTCAGCATTCAACATATCTTTATAGTGGACAATACATCAAAGATATTGTTGTAAACAATTTTAATTGGGGTGTTAAGGTTTGATAAATTACATTGCCTTGAGTAACCGAAGTCCACATTGTTTCCGAACAACCTTTCATCCAGATCATTCTGCGCTACAGTTGTGTAGATGTGCAGTGTTCTCTGAATTAAAATGAGACGTGGCATGCTCTACGTGCAAATCTGTGTCTGCTACTGAGCAAGAAGAACAAGTGACAGAGTCCGCAGTCTTATTGATGAATGATAGAGTGTATAAAAGTGAATGACATGATTTGTTCATGTATCAAGGATGATACCAATTAATTATTCACACATCATTATCGGTGTCCTTGGGTGTTTTGAAAGATGTTATTATTAATCGATAGTGACAAATACTCATCAGATAACCGGATGCCGCGGTGCAGTGTTAAAACCGTCATTAGAAGATTTTCAGTGACAACTAAAAACAGAAAAAACTAAGCTTTCACACTTACAACATGCAGCAAAAAACTGTCACCATTATTAAACATGTCTGGTGTGATCAGCCTCTGAAAGAACAAACTGCATTTAGATCTCTGTGTAATTTGTTTACCAATTCCCACGTTCCTTAGCAGTGTATTATTATTATTATTATTATTATTATTATTATTATTATGACATCTTCTATTTGTTAACTGCTGGTTGCAGCAATATAATGAGTGTATTATACTGCAGGTGGTTCCACAGAGACATCACAGGCCTGCAGGCCGAGGAAATGCTGAAGAGTCGGGGCATGCACGGCAGCTTTTTGGCTCGACCCAGCAAGAAAAACGTAGGAGATTTCTCCCTGTCCGTCAGGTAATAACGTCTTCAAAAGCACCCAGAACCTCTCTTTTACTTTGCAGCTGTCGTTTCTTTGCTGAAACTGGCATAGTTTCACACATGTGGAGAGTTCAGCTCAGTGAAACCCCTCTTGTTAAACAGTGCACATTTACAGTAAAGCTTCTAAATTTACTTCCTAAATTCCTCTGCAGAATTTAAATGTGAATTGCAAAAGCGTTTGAAAAAGTTGAGATGTGCTGCACATGTGAATGCTTCAGATAGACAGAAATAACATTTTCCACTGCATTTTGTGGGCAGGATAAAATCTAAGTTATCTCGACAGACAATAGCACAGAAAAACGTTGATGAATCCTTCTTTAGCTGCTTCACTTGCTAGTCACAATATACACACTGGAAATGAAACTGCTTTTTGCGGACTGATGAAATAATCCCTGTTAAATCAGCAGGTGCGACACCACTGAGAGAATTAAATGCAGATAAATGAAACCCATGCGACAAATGTGGCACTCAATTATGAGATCTCAGTTGGGTTGACAGACAGGAGTTTACATTTAAGCTTTAACGTTTGTGCTTTGAGTTTTAATTGATTTTAAGATCAACATGCACACTGGTTGAAGTTCTGCTGACTTGTTCTAACTGAAAATTGGTTGAAAATTTCCAAATGTGCGACATTTGCACTGATGCAGGAACGATTCATGATGTTGCTGACAGGCGTGGTTTATTTCTGCATTCGTGTATTAGAAGTCTTTTCCGAAGGCGCCTGTGTACGTAAAATATTAGTAATTTGCCGTTAATATCTGTAAGTATATGAGGTAAATATTATTCCCCTTCCCCTTCAGCCTCTTTTTTTAATTAAAAGGGGTTCCTTTTAGGCAGCTGTGGCTCAGGGGGTAAAGTGGGGCAGTCACTATTCGCAAGGTTGATGGTCCTATCTTTGCCTCCTTCTATTTGCATGTCAGACTGCCTCTGTGCATTAAATTAAATACACCAAAAACTCAACTAGTATGTTAATGCACAAATGTGCTACATGACTCGTCTAAGCTGAGAAATATTTTAAAGGTGTTACTTCTCAATTAAGATTTCGCCAGAGGTGCATATGAAACAAATGTGATTCATTATTCTCGCAGTCAGAGAACTATTAACTACACACTTTCATATCACAGATAAGACCAGCAGAGAAGCTGAATGTCCCCGCATCCGTGCCAAAAACAATTGTAGTATATAAACTATATGAACACTTATAGATCTGTGAAAATCAAATAAAGCTATGCGAATATGAAATTCTTGGTAGCACAGTTACAAAGATGTTTCAAGATATCCATTTCTTTTTTCTACTCAGTCGATAAATCCGCAGCTCTTTGAGTTCTGATATCTCAAAGATCTGCTTCAGGAAGGTTTATAACAAGATGAAACTCTGACGGTTGGTTGGTGCGGCCTGATTGTTTTTTCCACCCCAGGGTGGGTGAGCTGGTGACCCACATCCGCATCCAGAACACAGGGGACTACTACGACCTGTACGGCGGGGAGAAGTTTGCTACCCTGTCAGAGCTGGTGGACTACTACACAGCGGAGAACGGCATCCTTCAGGACAAGGACGGCACCGTCATCGAGCTCAAATACCCCCTCAACAGCTCTGACCCCACCACAGAGAGGTCCGTGCACTCTTACATCTCCATATATCAACCCCTCACAGGTTAACAGTTTCACACTCTCGGGCTTCTTTGTGCGGCCTCCATCTCCACTTTCAGGTTAAGTGTAATAGTGTTTGGTTAGGTGGTTAAGTCAAGTACACTCCTCTGTGACCAGCTACACTTCCTCTAACTGCCGTTGAAGCAGTTATTTAAGGATAACAAGCGTCATTGGTAGGTTTGTTAAATCACATAGCTTTAAGCTTTTCCTCTGGGGGAAATGCTTTTCGTTTGAAGCCTCCTCTAAATAATTAAGATGTAATAGCATCTTGGTTTGTCACAGTGTGAGTCAGTAAAAAATAAGCGCCCACTCTGCTGAGCTGTCAAGGCTTCATTCCTACACCTGCAGAGCGCACATTATAAGAAATGGGATGCACCGAAGCATGTACTCAAGTTTTCTGTGAGCGCAGCGGTATTTTATTCACATATTTCCATTCATGAAATAATCTCCTACACCTCAGATGGAAATTTTTTTTTCGTAAATATCGTCTCCTAGACAAAAAAAAGTAAAATTTTCTCGTTAGAATTTACTCCATCTTGCTTATTGAAAAATAGGAAATCTGAACAATTTACGTGATTGAAAGCTTAATTCTCACTGGATGCAAAAGATGATTCAGGTTTTTCCTCACACTTGTCTAAGTTGCACGTTGGACCTTGATAGACTCCAAACACCGTGCGGTATTAAACACAACTTTCCATTTTCCGCAGAAAAATCCAAAAACAGCCTTTTAGTGTCAAACTGTGCATGGAAATGATTCTTCACAGTGAGACCCAGGTGACGTGACATTAACCCTTTATAGGGCACTCTTTGAAATAGACTTTTTAACTTTTTTGGTATTTTTCTAAAAATATCTTACCAAATATGGTCCCTCGCCCTATAAAGGCCTAAGCAACATACTTTTTGGGGGGCTTTTTGATACACAAGTAGAGCAAGAAACTAGACCAACACATTTTTTTACAAAAAGGATAAAGAGAATAAAATGCTGCAGCTAAATCCTTCACAATAAGTAAGAAAATGTGCAAATATTTACCTTTTATAACTTGATATTAATAAAAAAAAAAAAAATCAAATGTTACAGAATTTTCTTCTGATGATTACTTGTCATTTCAGTCTCAAATGCAAAAGACTCACGCATTCAGCAGATTCAGGCTTTCTGTTTCTATTGATTCTTGACTTCCAATAAATCCCGCTAGTGCTAATTGTAGTTTGGGTGTACGCACACATTTGGCAGTACTTCACATTTCCATAATAACAAAGAGTTAAGTATCTGATTCGTTTTCAAGTTCTGAACAGCACATTAAATCATGGAGGGAAATATTGCAAATATTTCATGACATTTTAAAAAACTCTAGAAGAAAATATTAAATTGGAAAAAACTCTTGAATCTTTGAAATGTTAACTTGGAACAGCCTTTTAGATTTTCAGACTGAAACATGTTCTTTTTAATCCAACTGAGTATCTTCAGTTTGGGTGTCAACCTCAAACAGAAATAGTTTTGCACAATTAATACTTTTAATCAAGATTGGTTTTAAATGTTGAAGTTCTGCAAGCGACGGAGCAAAGTTCCTGTGTGGTTTCAAGCCCCTTTATTCTGTTACTTAATTCTTATAGATAACAGCTGCTTGCCTGTGTAACTGTTGACTAAATATAGTTTCTAGATAATGCTGATATTTTCCATCTCGGTATGCATATACCCCAAACCTGCAGCTGCAAATCAGATAAAATACAGGTTCAGATGCTTCAGTTGATATAATGGTTTAATACTATTCTGACCCACACTGCGCATCTGAATTGGGCGACATTGCCGTTGGAGGAGGTTGCTAAGTGGTTTTCCTCCCAACTGGAAACAACGTGCAACTGTAGGCTGCTTAAAGTAGGTTAATGTCCGACTCTTTTTATGAGTCAAGGAGGACACTTTATGCTGAGAGCGTGTGTGACAATGTTCTTCACCCAAGCTGGAAGCTCTACCCTAGGCCCCTCCTCGTCCTTCTGTCTCTGTCGGTTGTCTAACTTCCCTTTTGTTTCTGCGGTTGGAAACTTTAAGTTTTGACACTTTTGAAAGCAATGGCCAGACCCTACTTGTCTTCCTCTATTGCACACTCCTATCATGTTCTTGCTCACTTGCTATCTTCCTCATCTAAGCCGAACTCTCTCTCATGTCAGCAAAGCGTGACAACACACACCTCAGCGGGTCACCGTGTGTACTTGTCTTAGTGCCACTTCTCGTGTATGCGCTTGCCTTTTCCGAAAAATAGGTTTTTAGGACATGGACTTGTCGTAATGATCACCTTCTGATTCTGATAAAAAAAAAAAAAGTAAGCACAAAGTTTAAGCGCACATGCACAGTTAGAACAAATTGTACGAGCCGTTTTTTTTTAACTTCTGCAAAACTGCACAAACACCACTTTTCTGTAGATTTTTCTGCAAACTGCTTATATTTGTTTGAAATAAAAACTTTCCAATTTCAGTTTTTGTAAAAGCATGCACAGTGATTTGACAAGTAAATCAAAGACCTGAATCTTTAAAAGCATGCGAAAAAATTCAGAAAAGCAAGCAGACAGGGCATGGGGGGGGGGGGGGGGGGGGCAGGGGGGGTGGCATTAGTGGATGTAACACATCGGAGGGGGAGGGGTGTGGCAGAAGCTATAAATACATGGTCCTCTTCAGCCACGAAATCTGTCATCAGAAATTTTCCGACCGCAACGCAGGAAGTTTAGAAGTAGAAATCGAGAACTGTGCCTAAAATTAAGTCACAACCCAAGTGAGCGTGCGTTCAGACATAGACACTCAAACACACAGAGTACAGTGGTAGACATAAATAAGTATGACCTGCTTGTAGCAACAACAGCCGTATATGCTGTTTTGCTGTTTTTAACCCATAATCTTACACTTCGGTCGTGGCCTTCTATTTCTGTTCACTGTATGCACAACGATCCACTCAACCACATCAGTGTGTTTCTGACAGCCGCTCAGCTTTGAATAGACTGGAGGACGTCTTCCTCGCTGCAGTCATTACCTTAATGGTTATAGTAAATGGGATGCGATAAAGAAAATATGTTCTGTGTATTTCAGTTGCTGCGTGAGGAAAGTGATTCTTAAAAATGTTCTCTTCAGAAGGAGATAGAATATGCTATTTGTTATCTGAGTTCATGCAGGTCACAGACCTAAACCTTCACCACACTCAGACCCAGTTTATTTGAAGCCGTTGTATTTATAAATGCTGTATCAAACACATCATGACCCATCAGTGTGTGCTTGTGTCTTAGGTGGTACCATGGCCACCTGTCTGGGCCGAATGCAGAGAAGCTGCTCGTTACACGAGATGAACCGGGGACCTTCTTGGTTAGAGAGTCGCTGTCCAAACCTGGAGACTTTGTCCTCTCCGTTCTGACAGATGAGATGGGCAAAAATGGAGGAAAGAGGGTCTCCCACATCAAGATAATGTGCCAGGTGGGTGACTAACCTCATGTGTGTGGCATGCAAGTTCATGTGTGCATGAAACAAGGGGCTAGATATACAGAAGTAGAAGAACCTGAAACAAAATTCATATCACATAAAAATATCAGGGGTTATTCCCATAGTTGTGCAGTGCACTTTAAAATAGTTCTCATTTCCCTCTCTTGTGCAATAAAAGACTGTTGGTCACATTTCTACTTTCAGATGTTCACAAACAGATGCTCCTGAGCGCAAAGAACAGTTTTACTTCTCTCCAAAAAATAAAAATACCTTTTAACAGTCACTGTAAACCGCTGCTAACAATATGCACAGGTCACAGGTTCAGCTCATTTTCATAGACTGAGCCATTGTTAGTCACCACCAGGGACCTTTACATTTTATTTTCAGTTGTGGTTGACCTCATACAGAATGCCAGCCGGCTCTCATTTAAATTGTTGTTGTGCAATGCTGGGGTGCTAAAGATTAAAATGAGATTACTGGAAGGGTCACAAAGGCCTGTTTATAATCATGAGGGAGGGGTCAGGTGAGTTTCCCGCCCGCCCTCTTCTCTAATCTTCCGAGTATGTTACTGCCGAAGGCATCAGATGAGTATGAGGAAATCGGTATTATGACCAGTAAATTGCGTCATTTACTTGATTGAAAAACCAGCGGAACGTTTCCTGTAAATATGAATCTATAATGTGTATATTGGTGGAGAAAACCGTGTTTGGGTGCTGCTGTATTCTTCTGTTATTCTCTTTTTATGCAGGATTGTGTCACCTCATTCCAAATGTTATTTTTCTCTTGGAGTTTAATTTTAATTCAGACAGTGTTGACAGCGTCTCTTGGTGTATGCGTGTGTACAGAATGACAGGTACACAGTGGGAGGCTCAGAAATGTTCGACACGCTGACAGACCTGGTGGATTACTACAAACGCAAGGGCATCGAGGAGATTTCCGGAAACTGGGTTCATCTCAAACAGGTGAACTGGACTTTTTCTCACTCAGATAACGCAGATAAAGCTGAACGTGAATTACATTTGAACCTCATAATGAACAGAGTGACTCTTTGCGAAAAATTATGAATTATTTTAAAAGACAAGCAGTGCAGCCCACAGAGAGGAAATAGTACTCACGTTTGCCTGGGTCGACGTGATGATGTGATGCAATGTGCTCATTGACACTTTTGTTTTCATCTCTATTATAAAATGTTTCCTCCCTCTGTCTCTGTGTAGCCATATTACTCCACTAGAGTGAACGCAGCTGACATAGACAACAGAGTGAAACTGCTGGACCAGACCACAGGGAAGCAGCTGGAGAGTGAAGGAGAGAAGAGCAAGGCGGGCTTCTGGGAAGAATTTGATGTAAGATTTAACCCGGCCTTTGTTTTATCTTTAGTGTGGGAAACACAGCAAAGTCCTGCAGTGGCAATGGCAATTTTTACATCTCACTTCCTTACTATGAGGTTGCAGTAGAGGTGGTATGCTACCATCTTGTGGTGGATGAACCCACTAAACCCACACTTATTACACATATAATAGCGTTTGTTGTGTATATTGTAGATTACGTTTTAGACACTTTCTATGCATATTGAAATGTATCTGAATAAAACGAAATGGAAACTAATTTAATTGCAGGTGGTGTGAACAGACATTAAAATTTAAATACAAATCAAAAAATGACAGTTTAATAGAGCTCAATGCTACATCTTCAGTTTGTTCAGTCTTTCTAACTACTGTTGCAGTTATGATGTAAAAGATATAAGAAATGTAAATAATCCACAGGCTTTTAAATTACAATAGATTATTAAAATGGTTGACTAATTAATTAAATTACTAATTAATTAATAAATTGCTTAAGCTCTAGTGGTCACCTTCGTTCAAGTTTCTTTTTACTAGAATTATGAAGATTCAATGAATCTTTATGTTTAAAAACTATAAAATATATATATTTTGTTTGTTCCCGTCACCACAGTAGTATTGAACGCTCTCATCTCTCTCCCGTCAGGCTCTTCAAAAGTTGGAGGCAAAGGTGAAAAAGAGCAGAGAAGAAGGCCAGAGACTAGAAAATAAGAGCAAAAACAGATACAAGAACATCCTTCCTTGTGAGTTTTTTTTTTTTTTTTTTTTTTTAATCCGTTCTTGAGTATTATTTTTCTCTCCCCAAACTGCTCGTTTTGACCAACTGTTCTCCACTTGTTTTCTCAAACAAGTCAATGACACCAGGGTCACCCTGAAGGACACTGATCCAAATGTCGTGGGCTCCGATTACATCAACGCCAACTACGTGAAAGTAAGCCTCCAAAGTCTTCGCAGCAACACGTTATGGCAAAACCAAAGAATTGTGCGTTTTATATTGTGTTTGTTTTGTACTGATTCGCTGCTCTGCTCCGCGTTTGCAGAACACCCTGTGGGAAGCTGTAGATCAGAAAGTTTACATCGCCACTCAGGGGTGCCTAGCAACAACCGTCAATGATTTCTGGCAGATGGTATGGCAGGAGAAGACGAGTGTGATCGTCATGACAACGAGGGAGGTGGAGAAAGGGCGGGTCAGTATCAAAAACCAACAATGAAAATCTCCAAGTACAGAGAAAAACCTCAGATTATTAAACACTGATTTCATCTAAAGGTCAATCACTTCCTTCTTTGTGTCATTTGAAACTGCAAGACATATAAACATGTTAAGTCCTCTGACAGTGACCTCCTAGCGACTATATTCACCGCTCCTATGACGAAGTTAGAAATAAATTGCTGTTAACTTTAATCCTTTTAGGTGTTTTGTACAACCTAGCAGAATGCATCAAATATTTACAGCTGATTGAATCAGCTAAAGAATTCTTTCACTCAACTCTTGTATTCGTAACTTTGTGTAGTTAATTAAATTTTCATACGAACTGATTACATTCAACACGATAAGATTAGATGAGAACATTAGAACTATGAATTTGGAAAGTATGTAAGAAATGTGAGAATGGAACATGTCACAAAAGCAAGACAGGCTTTTCTTGTACATGAAGTTTGAAATTAGAATCACGTTTTTCTTTATGTTTGAATAAACAGAATAAATGTGTGCCATACTGGCCGGACCTTCACACCTCTAAGGAAGTGGGACCTTATGTGGTGACATGTGAGTCGGAGAGGGAAGCTGCTGATTATAAAGTGAGAGTTTTGGAGATTGCTCCTGTGGACAAGGTAACCACCAAACCCCAACGTATCTAAATATATCTCCACAGCTTTAGAGGAATATTCAGATATAGTGATTTTTTCTTTTCTCCTTCTCAGCCAAAACTCTCTCGTGCTGTTTGGCACTACCAGTACCTCAGCTGGCCTGACCACGGCGTCCCTCAGGAGCCTGGTGGCGTCCTCAGCTTCCTCACTCAAGTGAACGCTAAACAGGCTGAATTTCCCAAAGCCGGGCCCATGATCATCCACTGCAGGTACTCAACCGCTGGAGCCCAAACACCTCACAGTGCAGGGTCCAATGCTGCTGTCAGACTTTACTCAGACTTTAAACAAGTGATGTGTTGTATTTATTATGGCGAACATATTATATATTACAAAGCACATGTTCCACAATCCTAAAATGATCATCTTTGGCGGTTAAAGATTAAAATCAAGCGTATTTTCTGGATTAAGATTAGTAGTAACTAACCAAGAGGTTTTTTTTTTTTTCTTGTTTATCCTTCTGGAATTTTCCCTATGTGATATAAGGAATACTGAAGGCCCTTGTGCCTTTCTTTAGAAGTTGCTGGTGAGACGATTACATGATCCTTGTGTAAGCATTTTGGTATGTAAGCATGTTCACAAAGCCTCACAGCAGCAACAGGATTTCTCATATTTCACCAACACAATACTTCCCAGCTCGCTTGGACTGAGCTGAATCAGTTTTTTGTTCTGCATCCTTTTTATACGTTGCTGGCGATTATGTTACCTTCTCAAAGTTTTAGAAAAAAAAAAATAATAATTTGTTGTGCAGAAATATGTTTTTTCCCAAATTTTATGTGATTTAATTTATCCCGCGACCTCTTGGTAAGTCCCAGCCCTGAGCTTGGAACCACTTGTCCCACCAACTAATGTTAGGACATCAAGTCCCTCTCATATTGTTTAGTCTTTGCAAGGGAAAAAAAAGGACCAACCCTTACAATCAGAAAACAAAGACTGGCTTTCATTTTGATTTATCTGTGTTGGCTGCATGGCTCTATATACATACAGTATGTAGTCCAATCAGGCCTTGAATTTTCCTCTAGCAGTGTGTCACTAACGGTAATGTCTCAGTACCTATTTTATGGATCACCATTCATTTTTGGCTCTCATGTTCATGTCCTTTTCATTCTTTTAGCGCCACCATTTCAATCCTTTAGTTTATGACCAACCTTAACCAGTTAGTATGAAGATGTCAGCAGCCTCACAGAGCCCCTGGGCTGTACATCCATTTTCTTTTCACAGTTGATGATGGCTAATTGTTAGTTTCTTGTGTGATTCTGTGCAGTGCTGGAATTGGCCGTACAGGCACCATCGTGGTGATTGACATGATCATCGAGACCATCGACACTCTAGGTAAGAAAATTCTAAACTAAATCATTCAAAATACTCAGTTTAGTTGCTTTTTTGTCACATTTTCTTGTTTCTCGTTTGTCACTTTTTCTTTCCTGTAGGTCTGGACTGCGATATTGACATCCCTAAGTACATCCAGATGGTGCGAGAGCAGCGCTCTGGGATGGTGCAGACTGAGGCCCAGTATAAATTCATCTACCTGGCTGTGTCTGAGTACATTCAGACCACCAAGGCCAAAGACAGCGCCTCCATGGTGAGAAACAGGAAAACAGAAACTTCAGGACGGCGACTACGTAACAGGAGTCTATCATTTGCCCTTGTGGCTGATATAAATAGACAAAAACAGATACGTGTGTCGGCGGGCCTTTGCGATTTTTACTGCTGACTTGTACACCAGATCAAACTCAGAGTCGGCAGAATGTTATCAGAGTCTGGATTGTGAACTATGAACATTGACCCAGAGACAAAGAAAACGACCACTCAGACTAAACCATGTGATCTGTTTTTGTTTGACTAATTCTGTACCAGTCATCTGCTAAACGTCCGTGTTTCTCTCTTCCTCAGGAAGTGGACACCGAGTATGGAAATCTAAAACTCAAACACCAGACAACAAGCAGGAAGGTGTCAAAGTGAGTGTTGTGAATTAGACAACATGAATACATTCACATGGCTCTTCTACTTCTCTCACTGCCAACCACAACAGCAGTTAGTGGAAAAAGTTAGTAGGCTGCAGACAGTTTGCAGACTTGTGGAGCTGTGGGTAGAGGAGGGGCCCACTGTACTTTGACTTTTTTTACTGGGAACAATACAAAATATTATTTACCTCAAACACACCCTTGATTTTAGCTGTAATATTTATGAAAAAAAAAAGCATGGTTTAAAGTTGTATATTTAAAAAATTTGATGACTTTTTTTTTACCATAGATACATTGTTAATGTTGAAGATATCCATTGTACCGGTATTAAGAGTGAGGAGCTGATTGAAAACTTCTTTCTGACTATTCTCTGTTCAAGCGTCTAGAGAACCTACAGTAGCTGTAAAAATCATCCTACATTTCCCATAATTCAGCTTGATAACTTATAACAAAAGACACCTCCCTGCCTCCTAAACACGAAGAGATAGAGTGAACTGTTAACAGATGACTGGAGTAAACGAGACAATATTTTTGACATGTGCAAGTAAAATCAGAAAAAAACTTTTAGTGACAGTGAACCAGTCATGTTTAAAAGCATACAATGTTGTAATTAACCAATTAGAAAGATAAACAATCACAGGGACTCTGGCCAGTTCAGGCCTTAACACCGTAAACTCTGACCCAGTTGGAGCTCCGGGTAGTTGGCCGGCAGCTTTGAGTGATGGATTCATGGGTGACTGGTCTGTTTAATTTGTTCTCATGCAGCAGCTCCGTTCATTAACCTCTCCGGTCACTTCTTACAGATCTGTGTCTAATCAGCGTCGGCTGGTATGTACAAATTAAATCTCTAATCAGCTCTCTCTTTGTCTCTTTCCAGAAACGAGGATGTTTACCAGAATCTGTCAAAAGGAAAGAAAGACGCGAAAAAGTCAGACAAGAAAAGCGGCTCAGTGAGGAAAAGATAAAGGACGCTGGCAGTTATTATTTTTATTTTTTAATCAAAGTATGTCGTGTTATATTTATGCAGGCACTCTTTTCTTGAAGAAGTCTTTCAGTGCAGACTTTACATGAAGAAATTAAACGAAGGTTCAAAGACAAAGACAAGAAACATCTCATTTGCCAGGTGAATGCTTACTGATGTGTTAAAAATAAAGAAAATGTGTACACTTCCTGTGTCTGTTCTTCTGTGTGTCATTTGAATGAATGTTTATGGCAATCTGCACTGACAGAGCTGCTTCACTTGTAGACGTAACGATTTTATCTCTTCATGAAAGGTGATGCTCGTAGATGATTGTGTTTTAGATGCAGAATAATAAACCTCTCAGCAGAAGAAGACAAACATCAAGGGGGTTTATAATTTAGCATGTTAATAAAGATTAATAAAAATTGTTATCAGTCAAAGTCTATTCCAGGAAGTTTAGATAACAACATGAACAGATGTCAGACGCTCAGTAAACCTTTTACTACCTTAGAGTTATGAGGTTCACTAATATAGATATTGAGCTATGTTGTTCTATCGTATTCTTATTTTATATTATATTGTAGGAGCATAAAGATTTTACTCTCATTTAGTTTTAAAATGTAAAATTAGTGGTGTAACAGAGTGTCTGCATGCACAACTATGGGAAAATTAAATTGATTGTTTCAGACAAATGATCAAATTCACACATATAGGATGTTTTAAAGAACTGCAGCAAGGCCGTGCCTATTAATATACTCATATTTATGTCACAGTTTAAATGCACTGACCTGTTTTTTTTTTTAATACTGCAAATACTTCTTGCAAATGTACAGTATATGTGTACTATATGTACTGAGATATATACTTATTACACACATCTTCCTAAATCTTAAATGTCTGACTCACATCACCTGCCTATATTCTGCTTGTTGCTCTGTTTTATCTTTTCTTTCCATATCATACCCATGTCCTATTTAAGTACACAGAGACCAATGTGTAACCAGAGTCAGATTCCTTGTATGTGCATACAGTACATGGCCAACAAAAGCCGATCCTCATTCTGATCAGCATGGTTTTATGCTTCACATAGTTTAATAATTTATTGACAGAAATGACTACAACATTTTTTCTGACCATTTCCATTTGAAAAGCAATGCAACAACTCAGTTTTATCATCATCATTTCCCCATCTGCCTCTGATGATGCTTTCCCCCCCCCCGTTGCCCTGCCTTTTTTATCTGCTGTCCCTTTAGTGGTTCCTTTCTTCATCACAAATATAGAAGCAGATAAAAAATAGCATGGCATCATTTACTAGCTATAGCCTAGAATAATATCCACAGTCATTGATATTTCAATACTTGGGCTCACAGATTAGGACCTTACAGAAACCAAGTTAGATTGAGCAGATAGAGCATATTTTTTGTTTTAGAAAAATGAGCTTCCATTAATTTGTCAGACAGAGTTCCATTTTCCAGCGTGTTTGCACATTAAGTTATTTTCTATTTAGAAAGCCTCCTCCTTTCTTCACATCTTAAACACATACAGAGACACATCTGATTCTGATTCTGATTCTGATTCTGATTTGCAGACTGTAGGTTCAGGAGCATTTATGGCGTGAAACTTTAGGATATGGGTTCTTTATAAAAATCCAATTAAAGTGAAAGTTACTCAGACATAATCTCCTACACTCACACTCCTGTATGGACATTTCTCCCTTTATCTGCAGGTAGACTACCGGTCAAAAGTTTTGGAGCGCCCCAATTTTCCCAGTTTTGTATTGAAACTCAAGCAACTCAAGTCAAACGAATAGCGTGAAATGGTACAAAGGTAAGTGGTGGACTGCCAGAGATTAAAAAATAAGGTACGGTTACTTAAAACTGAAAATGAATGCACACTTCATTATACAGAAATGTCTTTTTAGGGAAACAGAAATGGGTTAACAAGTAAAAGCTGTTTTGCAGTTGAAAAAGCCTTAAAGGTTGGTGCTACCAGTTCCTACATCTGTCCCAACTTTTCTTGAATACTTTCAACCCCCTCTGTCTGCATAAAAGTAGTGTAGGAACATACTGAGGTACGATACCCTCATGAGCATTATTTGTAGTGTGTTGCTTTAAAAATGACGAGAAAAAGGTGATGGAATGGAAGACAGACAGGCCACCATAACACTTAAAAATGTAGGTCTTTCCTGCAGAGAAATTGCGAAGAAAGTTAAGGCGTCAGTGAGTACAGTTTCCTTCACCATCAAAAGGCCCTCAGAAACTGGGGGAAACTCTCGACAGGAAGAGGTCTGGTAGACCCAAAGCCACAACAAAATCAGAGGACAGATTTGATAGGCTGCTCACGGGTCAATAGCTTCAAACACAGCTTAATAGTGGTCATAGAAATCTCAGAAGTGTCAGTTTCAGCTGTGAAAAGAAGACTTTGAGTTTTAGGTTTGGCAGCTAGAAGGTCATTGCTAAGATGTCAGAATAAGAACAAGAGGCTTGCCTGGGCCATGAAACACTGCAAATGGACTACTGAAGACTGGAAGAAGGTGTTATGGACTGATGACTCAAAACTGGATATCTTCGGTTCATCGTGCGGACGTTTTGTACGGCGTTGAGCAGGTGATATGATGGTTCCTCAGTATGTGACATCAACTGTCAAACGTGGAGGAGGAAGTGTGATGGTCTGGGGCTCGGTACAGGCACTCTGAACTGAAACGGCTACTACAACATTGTGCAACACCACGCAGTACCCTCTGTTATGTGCCTAGTTGGTCAGGGCTTCATCCTACAGCAAGATAATAACCCATGACCTAAGTCCAAGCTATGCCAGAACTGCCGTAGGAAAAAAGAACAAGATGGCAAGCTTGAAAACATGGAGTGGCCAGCACAGTCTCCAGACTTAGGCTGGTTTGTGATAAACTGGACAAAAGAGAGAACGCAAAGCACGCTACAAGTGCCACACATTGATGGAAACTACTGCAACACAACTGAGAAGAACTGTCTATATACAAAATATTGGATTTCCATTTTAGAAAGAATGCCACAAGTGTGTTCACACAGGTGGCTACTATGATGAGTCAAAAGTTTAGAATATATTTTGGTTTATGAATGATTCCATGATTTGTTTTTAACTTCAGTTGTTTATTTGCAAAAATAGAGTAAAACGACATTAAACTGCATAAATTTCAATAAAAAAAATGACCATCTTATCTTTATGCTAACACCTAGGTTTGACTGCATCAGCTTCTTAAAAGTTTTCTGCATTTCACCAATTAACCAAAGCTACTAAATGCTACAAAGCTGCAACACATAATAGTTTGGGAGCGTGTTGCAGGAAGGGGTCATAGCAAGATTAGAGATTTTGCATATTTGGATGTATACAAAGGATGTAGAGTGTGTCTTCCGCCTACCTCTATCCTCTATCTCTAGCCTCGTTAAAACGCCCGAAGCTGGCCAACTCCCAGTATGTGAACTGAACACCAGCACGCTGAATCCTTTGTCACCCCACCCACTGCACCCGAAGCGCCGCCTCTCCCCTGAAACTGATCCATCTGGGGAAAAAAAGCATTAGGGAAGATGAATGAACCTCCCCCTGCATGTGGCCCTGCACATAATCTCGGAGTGACTCTCTGCTGCCTGAAAACCGTTGCATTAGTCGAGTGACCACCAGAGAGGAGTTGCACGTCTAAACTGTGAAGCGGACCTGTTGTGTAACCCGGCTTAAAACTCGGTGCAACAACAGCAAAAAAAGGGGAGTCAACTATCTCTTTTTACGCGCAGCCACGTCAAATCCAGGCATTACCCAAAGAAGTTGCGCAAGGGAAAGTGATACCAAACAAGGCGGCGACTGATCTCCGGAGTCTGACGGGTGAAAAAGCAAGAACAAAGTTTTAGCAGGATCAAAAGGAGAAAAAAAAATGTCTAAACCCAATTACTCTGGCACGTATCATATGGTGGACGCGGAGAATATGGACGGCTACCTCGCAGCTTTAGGTACGAGAGAATTTATTCATGCATCAAATACTAATCTCCTTTTCTTAGCATCTAAACCCTTCTCCGTTACATGCACGGTCATTGCGTTTCATTTGAATGAACATTGTTTCTGATCATTGCTTTGCTGCTGTACTCTTTAAAGGTTAATCTCAAATGACCGATTCACTGATGTGGACCATCTTCATTTGCAGCAGCACATTAGTGCAATGAAATCACCACCTTGTCCTTTACATGACCCCAGACCCACTCCCTTCCTCCTCACTGTGACTGTACTCTGTGTAACAAAGCTCTCCTGCAACAAAGTGTGCCTTATGGCTCTTGAAATTTCTCCCCGTCTCCTCTCAGATATCAATTTTGCTTTGAGGAAGATTGTGTGTCTGTTGAAGCCCACAAAAGAGATCACCCATGACCCGGCGACGGGAGCCATGAAAATCCGCACACTCACCACCTTCAAGAATTTCATCATGGATTTCACTATTGGAAAAGAGTTTACCGAAGACTTGGGGCCAGTGGATGGTCGTACCTGTCAGGTGTGTGTGTTCTTTTCTTTCTCTGAATATGCACATTGACTTGTTTGAACAAGTACAAAGGCTGGATGTTACACTGAAAATACTTCTTATCGCGCGAGTTTGCATTGTGTGTTTAGTTCACCTACTGCTGTGATGGTTTTGTGTTGTAACCACCGCCTGCTGCTTTAATCCCAGCTTGAACTGCAAGGGATGAATGTGAGAAAAAAAACCCAATTATTTCAGAAGTTACAATAAACACCATCTTCCTGTGTCCAGAAGCCGCGGCCAAATATAGAAAAAAGAAAGAAACTTGCGCTGCACGAAACCAATTGTGCCTCAGTGATTGATTGCTACTTTACATACCAATTGCACACACTAACATAGCATCTCTGTGCTCATGCAGACCACAGTGAGCTGGGAAGGAGACAAGCTGGTTTGTGTACAGCGGGGCGAGAAAGAGGGACGAGGCTGGACGCACTGGCTGGAGGGTGACAAGCTGCATTTGGTAAGGATGTATGGACAGAGAGAGAGAGAGAGAGAGAGAGAGAGAGAGAGAGAGAGAAAAGAGGGTCAAGAAGAGGCCAAAGCAGAGGAAGCAAGGGGAGGGGGAGACGGAACAAGGAAAATTAAAGGGAAAATGATTCAGAAATTGATATGCTAAATGAGGGAGAACATGCAAATAAGACACCGTGTGCAAGTTATTCATTCCCTCGTTCTGCTGCTGCCGTTGTGCAGGGCTTTTTGTTAAAAGTTTTGGTTGTGAGGTGAATTAGTTTAAGCGAAAAAAAAGAAGGAAAAAGAGGCAGAGGAGTGTCCTTTGTAAAGTGCAACAGAAAGTTCTTGTTCTAAAAGCGTAGAAGCTTATAGATTATCTGTCAGTGCTGATTAAGATTTCAAACAATGAGTGTTGTTCAGTTAAAGCGCTCGTGGCATTTTCTAATACCCGTTGCACAAAACAACGTCTTACTGATGCTAATTTCAGGAGAGAATTGGGAAAGAAATGCCAGCGAGGGTCAGGGCTTAAAAGGGTGGATTGTAGAGTTTACACAATGCAGGAGAAGGGGGCAGGCGAGGGACTAATCAAGGGTGAGTGAGGGGGAGCGGGGGAAGGAAGAAGGGAGGGGGGTCTAAAAGAGGCGAGATAAGTAAACGGTGAAAGAGACGGATTACAAGGTCAAAGGAAGAGGTGAGGGAGCAGCGTTTCGGATGCGAGGCCAGGTTTGTGTATCCCTCATTTAGCTCCTCTTTGATGTGTCTGATCGATTCGCACTAATCATTTTCAACCTTTCTTCTTTGCCATCTCCTCTCTGCAGGAGATGAGAGTTCAAGGCGTCATCGCCAAGCAAGTCTTCAAAAAGGCAGACTGAAGTCACACACTGACTCTCTCAGCGTGTGTGTGTCACTGTGGCTGTACTGTGTGCGAAAGACAAAGCTCTCCTTTAACAAAGTGTAGCCCTTGAAATTTCCCCCCGTCTTCTCTCGCATATTAACGTTGCCCCGAGGAAGATTGTGTGTCTGTAGAATCCCATTAAAGAAATCCCTCATGACCCGACAACGGGAGCCAATGAAGTATTTCAACATGGATTTCTCTATTGGGAAAGAGTTTACTGAAGACTTGTGTCAATAACCTTATAGAAAAGTAGCTGTTACAAGAATATGATCATGTCTGTAGCATTTTTATTATAATCAACATAATTTTGAAGGATCAGAATAAGACTCAATGTTTGTGAAAATGCTGTTGTACTGTTTACATGTCTGGCCTGGTCCTAATAACAGAGAGAAGAATACAGTAGAGCAAAATGACTTTGTAAACATTCCCAACTTACTTCCTCATATTGCACCATCTGTCTTCACAATGTTATAAACAGTTCACACATCTGACATGTTTCCCTCCGTCTGTGTCTTCAATATATCACAAGATAGGAAGTTTTTTAACCCGTGGGTATCTAAAAACACTTTCATAAATATTGAAAACCAATGATAAAAAAAATGTGCATTACAGTGTACTCTAAAAGTAGTAAAAAGTTGAGTTCTACATGTACATTTCTTAACCTAAATAACTGACTGAAGGTGGAACAATATAAGTTAAAGTAAACATAATTTAAAAGTAAAATTACAAAAAAAGACAACAACAGTTTACGTTAAGAGATAAGGCTGGCATCAAGAACAAGAAATTCAACACCGATTTATTTAGTCTCTTAAGTGCTTTCTGACTTCACTAGCTTGTCGCTGCTGAGATCAATTGTTTCTGCTTCAGTTGGGGTCTCAGTTGGGTCAGCCACAACATTAAAACCACTAAATGCCGAAGTGACTAACCTTGATGATCTCTCTCCTCTCTCCTATGTGGCTGTGTAACCACCACCTGGTATGTACCAACCATGACTATGGTTGGACCACTTTTCATACATACATACTGACCACCGCAGACCGGAAACACGCCACAGGGGCTACAGTTTTGCTCTGACCAGTTATCTAGTCATACCAGTCTTGTAAAAAGTCTCTCAAATGTTTCCCACTTCTAACACATCAACTTTGAGGACAAAATGTTCAGTTGCTGCCAAATAATTCCCACCCACTGATGGGCCTTCATAATGAGGTAAATGGTGTTATTCACTTCACCAGTGATCATAGCCAGGTGGTCTTTATGTTATGGCTGATTGATGCATGTTTTCTGCCAAAGATGTTTATGCATTCACAGTACATATACAGGAGATTGTGGGGTAGCGCGAAAGGGGTAGTAAAGGGACATGTAATCCAGTGCAACAATGTGGCTCACTGATGGGTTTTTAGTAGACCAACAGTGGACAGTGGTCTCTGCTGCAGAGGAATAAGACAATATATATTTTACTATTTACGAATTGCTGACAGTACGAAAATACAGACACCACTGAACTATAGCTACAGAGCACAGTGTGCCGTGTTCACTTGTGAAGCTCCTTCATTAAGACTGATTCACATCAAAAGTAATTACTCAAGTAAAGAGCTACGCCAGTGTTTTTTTTTTTTTTTGTTTTGGCTTAGTTGCCAACACAACACTGATTACTTGAGCTGCTGTTCCCATTAAAGTCCTGCAGGTGGCAGCAAACCATCACCCACCTTCAACTCACCTGAAAGTCTTTCTTTAAAAGAGGAATAAATAAGTCCAATTCAAGGGTCATAAAAATAGCTGCAGTGTCTCCCGTCAGGGAGGGACAAGCAACGTTTAATCAGTTGTCCCGCACCACTCGTCCTCCTGTGGCTCTGAGTAAGACCGGAGGAAGTTGCCAGTGCAGTATCCTGAGTTTCCATTGATGTGACTGGATTCAGCAAAGGAAACTGAAGGCTTCAGTTTGGAAAGGCTGCTGTCCAAGCTGTGGTGTATGTCGCAAATGACTGGACTATCATCTGAGAAGGAGAAACAAAAAATCAGTGTGAGCGACCTTCAGTGAAGACATGTTTTGGCACTATGTTAACCGTGAGACAGTCGTAATGAGCTGAGTGTTTCTGTCTCTGGAAGATTGTCAGACTTTTCATAGATGACATAGATGAAAGGAAAGACCAAGACAGACAACGTAAGACACATGTTAGATAGCTTCATTTGTGCTCAGCTTCTAGGATTGTCCTGACTGTAGACAAAGACAGAAACATTGCACTTTGTTCATTCAAGAAAATGACCCAATATTACATATCTGTGAGGTGCTAAAGTAAGTGCACCTCTACATCTATAAGTTAATTTCAAGGCCAAATTAGAGTCCATGTGTTCAAAGTGTTTTTGATCAATCTAAAGAGACTCGGTGTTGTTCAGTTCCCTGTTTAGGTTAAAACAATCAGGGATTTGTCTCAGTATGATCTTCAGAACACATGTTTGTGGCAGTGTATGATGACATGGACAAAGGAGCTTTCTGAGGAGCTAAGAAAAAACAAGTTGTTGTTGTTGCTCATCAGGCTGGAAAATGTTTCAACAAATCCACAGACGGGCAGATTGTGAACAAAGGGAGGAGATTCAACACAACTGAAAAGCAAGACTCATAATAGTCTGAGAGGTCACAAACGAACCCAGGGTTACTTCTAAACAACTAAAGGCCTCTCTCACATTGACTAATGTTAATGTTCATCACCATCAGGAGAACACTGAACAAACATGGTGTACATAGCACAGTGGCAGGGACAAAGTCACTGCTCTTAAAAAAGAACATTTCTGCCCATCTGCAGTTTTCTAAACATCATGTAGACAAGCCGGAAGACTACAGGGAAATTGTTTTGTGGACAGATGAAACCAAAGTAGAATTGCTTGGTTTAAATCAGAGACGTCATGTCTGGAGAAAACAACAACACTGCATTCCAGTATCAGAACCTCATCCCATCTAAGAAACGTGTGTGGGGTTGGGGTGGGGTTGGGTGATGCAGTAAGACAGTCCAAGTACATGGTGTTAAAGAAGAACAAAGTGAAGTCAAAGTCTTGACCTCAGTCCAATAGAAATGCTGTGGAAGGACCCGAGCGAGCAGACGACAGATCAGTAGTTACTGGAAACATTTAGTTGCTGTTATTGTTGCACACCAAACAAGGGTTTCATTTTAACAGATGATTCATTTTCTTGAATAAACAAATGCTAAAACATAACATTTCTGTTTCATTTCTTTGTTTGGGATCTCTTTGTCTACTGTCAGGACACACGGATGTTTCATCCCTGTTTTCAGCTGTGTGAAACTGCATGTAGTTTGAGCTTAATGCAAACTCCAGCTCACAATAACACACCTAGTATGCTGACTTAATATTAATACATGCATTTTCTTCCATTTTAGCATACTAACCCATGCTAACTAGCACTCAACAGTAAATGTAATGTTGAATTGTCGGTAGTTTTGCAGTTATTTGGACATAAATCAAAGCACTGAATAAACTAAATTTGAATTTCATGGCAATATATGATATTCAAGTCAGGACCAAACTGGCAGACAGACGGACTGACAGACTGGCATTGCCATCCCTAAAGAGCATTGCTAAAAAGTAATATTGTCTTTACATTATTGCATTTCTGTGTTCACATTTAATTTATACGTTAATCTTTTGTCGTGACTAATTTAGGAAAATTTTTGAAAAGTTGTAGAAAACTGAAAACCTGGAGTGTATGAAAGATTTTATCACCTGCGTCAAAGAGAGTTAATTTGCATTCATCAATGGTGCAGGTCTCTTGGCAGTGTGACAGCTCGGAGGGAGAGACGGGTGGTGCTGGAACCATCTCCACCAGCTTAACAGGAACACTGGATCTCACTGTCACACAGAGAAGACGCCACAGACACGGTTAAAGAAAAAGAATACAATTTAACCTCGCATGCACCCGATTCTGTGGAAAAACACACGCACAACTGGTCCGTAGGTGGCAGTAAAAATCTTTGAAAAACTAATACTCAGCACACTCCGTAGCACCATTAATAATTGTGCTTTGCATGTTTTATCTGCATTTTTCTGCATGTTTCTAACCTTTAATCTGTCTCCTTTTAGACCGTGTTCAGACATGCGTCATGCTTAAAGTGTAAATGTTACAACATGATCAGATTACTCTTGTGACCAAGGTGCTTATTCAGACAGGAGACAAACACAATACAACCCAGTCCTCAAGTAGTATCTACACTAATACTGAACAAACTCTATGGTAAATATTAACATTAACATAAAGTGCAGCAAAAATAGGGGGTCAAACCAAATGGGACAGACACACATGAAGTAAAGTAAATAAAAATCGAGTCACAGTCATCAGAAGAAGACTTTGTATCTTCTATGGTAATGCTCTTGATTGGAATATAACTTAATTGGATTGAGATTAAGCGACTTTCAGGATCTTCTGCTGAGTGAAGAAATGTGGCCTAATACATATTTGTGCATCAACAGAACCACCATGTTTGTCAGATGCGATTGCACTTTGGGTTCCTGTTTTTTCTTGACACTTCCCTCTTTCCCTCATTTTGACAGAGGCTGGTTTTTATCGACCTATAGACAAATCCTCTGAGGTTATATTCAAGTGCCCTCCTGATTATTGATTAAAACAAGCCTGTATCCTAGATATATTTCTTCACGTGAAGAGCAGTCTTGAAGGGACGATTTGATTTTGACAAACAACTGCCATCAGTATCGCTCTCTTGATAAATGATGCATATATGTACGAACTGTATGAGTTATAATTCCTTGGAAAGGTACATCTTTATTAATAAATTTGTAAAAATTGAGATTTTCCGCAGCTCATTGTGACTCAAAACTGAAGCAAAATTATCCATTCAGCATCAAACACTCGCCTCCTGTTTTACTGAAAGGTGGTTGTAAAAAGAGTCAAAGTGTTCCTTTTTCACCCAGTCATATGTGACTCACAGCTGTCAGGGTAGGTAACAATGTCAAGTATTTTGGGCCAAAAAGGTAACCATATAAGGTTGTCAAGCCATTGCTGCAGTAATATGCAAGTTCCATTCACAAGCATGGTTTACCAACCAAAGACCTCTATTTGTTTTGCGTCACATGGTTTGTGGTAATATGACTTACTGCCTGCATCACACGTGTTCTGAATCATTGTCTCTTTTTTTGTCTAGCTTCCTTTCAAAGTCACAAGAAATAAGAGATCCACATCAGATGTTTGGCCTGAATCCAATCCAGTGACACGTCCCCTCCAGATGCATTTTAAAATGATGGACTGAAGGTGTGATACGCTTATCAACACACAGATTAAATTCTTCCTCGCTGAAAGTCCAGACTCTACGAATTTTCATTTCCATAGATGTAAACATCTACTCAAATCTCATTATTCTCAAGTTTACACATAACGCGTAAGCAGGATATTGAGCCATGATTGGCTTCTAAATAGTCAGCAAAGCTTTCTCAGAGCATATCTCTGAGTGAAAGTGACCACCGCGAAACTTCCTCTCTTTAGCAGATCAATATGAAAACAGCTCTCTAGTGTCAAATTCTTCACGGATATGATTCTGTACAGTGACGTTCAAACGTCCGTGTGAAGCAGCAATAATCAGAATGAGTCTTTCAAACTGAAATGAAAAAGAAAAACCCAGCGGTGACCTATTTTTTTTTCTAGGAATACAAACATTACAGTGAGTGAGTTTCATGGAAGCAAATTCACTGGAGTAAATCCTAGAGTAACCCAAAACCTCAGTAGATACAACCGAAACTGTCAACATGGCAGAGCACTACTATGAGAAGGGAAATGTGCATTTTAGTAATTTCTGTTGAATTAAGCCGCTGAAGATATGCTGATATGTTTGAATACGAGGAAAATACTAACATACTGTAGTGACTAGAACAAAGAGTGTTTTCTCTGCCCCAATGAACCTTATCAGTTGTTGTGAACCCAAATGACTCAAAAACTCTGATAATGCCATGTGAGATTTGAAACACACATCAGATTGTGTTCTTGAAGACACATCTCTCACTTTTTGTACTTCATGTGCCGATTCCAGTATTAGCACATTACTTCTCTGGAAATACAGTAATTGTCTGTGAAATACACTGTCAGCCAAAACATGAACATTTTGTGACTGTGCTGCAGACGTAGGACCTGTTTCTCAGTATGAGTTAGCTGCCTGTGAAGTGTGCGTCACATTATACCAAAAAAGTGTGTCAAGCTGAAGCTGTACAGGATGTGGTTTCCCCATTCAGCCATCCTCCTTGAAGCTCATCTAGCATCACATTCAACAGCTGTGCATTTCACCAGGTTACAAGACTCTAAAAATATACTGCTTTTGTGCAAAAGACCAACAGAAATCACACTTCTTTGTGTCTACATTAATGAACTCCAAGCTGCACTGAATTCTAATTTACATAATGGTATCAGACATGCAAATATGTCTGATTTTCTGTTATTAATACACTGCAAGGAAACAGTGGGAGGGTTATGTTTGAGCGAGATAAGTGACCTTCAACTGTATGACTTCAAAGCAAATCAATCTCACAGTTGTGGCTAACGACATGAGTAGTTACTGCTGGTGAGTAGGCATGCTTGCACACGTCTTCGTCGTTTCATCAGGAAGATTCTTGTTTTACAAGAATCAGAAGAAAAATGTAAGAAAAACAAAGTTAAAACACGACACACGTGACACGTGGCACACACCTGTTTTGTATGATTTGCGTCTGACCCTCAGGAGGAGGAGGACAACAAACACGACAAGTAAGGTCAGCACGAGTCCTGACCACAGGCCTGCAGGTAACATCCAATGACAATCTGAGAGACAAAGAGAAAAAGAGGGCTTTTAGAGGAATTATTTTACACAAGAATTTCCATAAGAATATTGTTACTTCTTGGCGAGGAGGGATTACTGAATACTACTCTTGTTTCCCAGCATGGTAATGAGTACTGTAACTGCGACTAAAAAAATTACAATTTATTTATTTATTTATTTTTTAATATTTAAATATTTGGTAAATTATCATCACAGTAACTTGACCCAAATCAGACCCCTTCTGGTGACATATATAAGCAGCACAGGGTGCTAAATAAGTGGTTTACGTTTCACTATAATGTAGATGTAAGATTTTATTATACACATTTTAGGCATTTATTAATGTACTCATTTTGTGAACAACAGAGGCACATGAGCAAACAATAAACACTGTCTCTCACTTATTGTTATAACGTATAACTATGAGTGTTCATTTATTAAGGTATAGCTGCCTATATGTTTGATGAAGTAAACGCCATCGAAAACAAGGTGGGTGCCACTGTTGTCTCCGTTAAGAGTAGCTTTTTCCTTTTATGTTAAGACTTTTTTCCCCCATATAAGCGTGATAAATGGGTACATTTCCTGCACGTTTGATCTGTTTTAGTCTGAGGCATACCTGCATATTCTACTCACTTTGTGTTTTACTACTTATCTGACTGGACTGAGCTGAATAATCTGTCTCAGAGGCTGATATGACAGAAATGGAAACATTAAAAAACATGAGCGTAGAATGTGAAAACACACGAGATGGAAAAAAAATTCAGTCTTGTAAATGTAATGAAACCGCAACAACTACATTTACAACATAGTGAAAATGAACCTTCATCAGATCCCCCCTCAACAGTACCCAGGTTTTGTTTTTTTATATAGAAAAATAATCTATGGTGCCTGTGATTAAATGGATGTAGAGTGTATCAAATCTGACTCTCTTGTTTTGCGGCTTAAATCTCAATACGTAAGTACCTTTGTAGCCATCGGCAGTGGCTTTGGAGAGGCAGTTAATTGAAAAAAGCCTGGCAGACACATGTCCCAGCAATCAGTCCTTTTGGCCACGCTAGTTGCATAACATTAAGGACGAATGGTCAGTCGACCACTTTGGTCCAGACTAAACTGTTTGGATTGGAACTAAGTTGTTCTCAAAGGATGTAATAGCAATTCTCTAATTTCACTACAAAAATCCACCATGACTTCAAATTTGTGGTTTTGATGCCCTTCTCCACCTCAGGATGAATGACATGACAAATATAGATAAGTACATATTGTCCAGTGATATGGATTATGAGTAAATGCCCACAAATGGACACAGAGCTAATGTATTGTGGAGCAAATGAGCACATGATGACATTAACATCTAACTCAAAGCAGCACTGTACAGCTTAATAAAGCCTCTAATGTGGCTGTAGACTGCAGGCCACTCTTGACAACTGCAGCTCCATCCTCATCTGCACTGTGAAACAGTCCTCTGAACCTGTCGAGTTTCTCCAGGGAACTGCATCCTGCCTTAGCTGCAAAATTCCTCAAATCCTTCTACAGCCACAATTCAATGTTGAAGCCAACTCTCAGTTACACCAACTTGTTCATATTAAGTGTTATCTCCAATCACGCCAAGGTATTCAAAACCACCACACCATTAAATGCTGTAAGAGTGGTGAGCTCTGTAAGCTCAGTTTTATTGTTATTATAAAATTCATATAAAGGTAGCTTTAACCTTTATTCTCTAAAGGTGAGCATTGTGTCACAACACAATTGCCCCCATCTCCCATCAGAGACACACCAGCTGCTGCATTACGCTGTTTCCATGGAATAATTTCCCATCTGTACAACCTCTGCTTCCCTTCCTAATAACTACTCATGAGACAGAGACATGAGACATTAGGTCAGCAGGAACTCAGTGAGTCACCCACAGTAAGAACATACGCTGCATAAACTGCATAAGCTTGTTTTTTTAAAAGATAAAAAAAAAATACTGAGATTTGATTATAATGTCACGATACAAGTAAAAAATCAAACAGTAGACCTACTGGATTTGAAGTTCCCGCAGACGACATCAGTCTTAGAGGTCCCTGGAATTTTCACCTCTCTTCCATAATCCTCACAGCTAAAGAAACAACAGCATAAGGCAAAAATAAACAACTATTTTTTTGTGTGTGTGTCACTAAAATTTTGTAAAAAATAAAGAAAACTCAGACAAATCAAGAAACTGTTACCACACTATTCCTACAGTGTGGAAGAAATATAGTTACAGTATCGTAGGTGTGTTGTGGGATGTTGGATATTTCGAGTTTGTAGACTGAACCGAAACCAAGACAGTCATTTCTACTTTGTGCTGATGGCTGAATAATTCAGTCACGGTTTACCAATTTGCATAGAGTACGCAAGCCTTCACCTTTAATAATAACAATAATAATAACAGTAATAGTGGGCACATGGTCTTGCCTTGTATGTGCTTTGCAGGGTGAGTGGAAATCTGAGACGTTGCTGTAGGTTCCATTTTCACACGGAGCACAGACTACATCATTTGTGCGAGTGGCTGCAAGAAGGAACAGAATCAGTTGCCAGTTTGTACGGGACTCTGGCCAGATGTGAATTTCTGTTGGAGAACATGATCATTTACTTTTAAAATAACCCTTACCTTGAACTTTGACCCCAAAACCAACTTCACAGGTGGACAGTTTCTTGCAGTGGTCACAGCCATCATTAAAACAGAAGAAACCTGTCACACACTCACACACTGTGTTCTGTGCAGCTGTGCAGTTTATTTTAATCTGCTGTTTATCTGAAACAGTGAAAATGAGATTTTTTTAGTTTTTGGAGTATACTTCTTTTCCTTGCGAGTGCATGTGGGTGTGTGAGAGACTAAATGACGAGATAAGAGCTTCCACTTTCTATGTCTTCAATGTAATGTATTTAAATCGTCTTTAAATTGAAAATGTAAATTCCCCCACTGCCTTAGAAATGCGTGCTAACAATACTGTGTAAATGTAAAACTGAACTAAGCTCAGTGGACTTCACAGCAGTGAGTTAAAAATGGAAAAGGGGAAGATATTAAAGAAGTGGATTTGTTCACACAAAGAAACAACTGCAACACATATCTTATTACTTTACAAGAAGGCAGCAGAAGGAGAAGAGGAAGGAACTTTGCTTCTTGCTTTTTGAGGCAGACAGAATACATGCATGTGCACTTGACTGTACTGTATTTGACTGACTTACTGGAATTACAGTTCTTGCAGACATGACAACGCGCCAAGTGATTTTTCGTGTCTGTGTATTGCCCAGGCTCACATTTGGCACACTCTGTTTTCTTACTGCCGTCGCACTTAGTTTTTTGGTATGTTCCTGATGAGAACAGAGAAAACAAAGAAGTGTTTGATGTCATGTAACGCAGTATACTATATACAGTATGTGACCAACGCTGCGCTTTGCAGAGTCCTGTAAATAGGTTTGTTAACCTAAGAGAAAATAAATGTTAGTAGCTCAAAGTTTGTGATGTTGACTGACCTGCAGAACAGCGATCACAGCAAGTCCCATTTTCGAAGTACTTATCCTCACCGGTGCAATTCATGTTAGCCATTAGTAGCACATTCGATTACAGTGGTCCTCCTTTGTTTGAAATATCAGAGTTTAAGCCACCTCTGTATCTGACGTTCTTCTGACTCCACTCTCTTTCTGACGTCTGATCTGGCTGTGACTAAAGATTTGTTTCCCCTCCTCACTCTGAATTACCTACTGCTCATGTCTTTTCTGATCCTACACAGTGGAAAACCCCAGTGACCCTCATTTGCTGTTTTCCCCTTCGTCTCTCTATCTCTGTGTCTCTGTCTCTCCGCGTTTCCTTCCTGTCCTACCCCTCTCACTTCGAGGTAAGCTGCGCATGTGTTTCCGTAGCTACAGGACCAAAGGCTGATTCTGGCAACCCAACGACACAAAACTAAGCAGCACAATGAGACATTTCCTTTCTCTACTACACCCCTTCCTTTCGCTCCAGCTCCATTGTTGGCACATGTTTGTTCGGAGGAATGCTATTCAGCAAGAGAAATTATATAGTTGCATCTGCTCTGAGAAGTTTGTGGCTCACTTTGTCTTCCTGCCACCCCACTAACCCACAGTCAGTCCCTTGTTACTGCAAATGCACAGAAAAACAATCTGCAAATAGATTCATAACTGCTTACGGGTGCAAAAATATGACTGCGAAGCGAAGGGGGGCAACAGGAAGAGGGTGATCTGGAAAGTAAATTAATAAGAAAAAGGGGAAGAGGAGATGTTGAGGTAGTTTATTTGAGAAGAGATTTGATCGGATCACGATGCTGAGATTAAGGTGGGTCTGAAGTTTTGCATTTTTGTACAATAAATCAGATGATTCCTCCACGATGTTAGTGCATTTGCAAGAGATGTGTGTAAGATGTTAATCTGGTCATTGCATTGCAACTTTAGTATATTTGTCTCATCAGGCTTTCTTCCACAATTCAACCAGTGTTAGTTTTTTCATTCTGTTTCACCCTTTGATTTTCTTATTTTACTCACTTTCCCTTAGTCTTCTGCTTCTCCTGTTCTCCCACTCCACTTATTCAATGCTCCTGGGATGGGTGGAGTCTCCGGGGTATCCCAGTGGATACTTGCCTCATGCCAGTCTAAACTGGAGCAGGTGTGCCCCCAAAGGTCACACCCTCTCCATCAGGCTCATCCACCTGGACCTGGAGGACAGCCAAGACTGTGAAAATGATGCAGTGAAGGTGTCATGATGAATACTTTAAAAAGGCATTGTTACCGCATGATATCGGCACTCCAATTACACCCTGTGTCTTTTATCTCCAGGTCCTTTCAAACGGAAACCTGATTTCAGTTTTGTGCGGAAAAAGGGAATTTGAGGAGCTTCAGGCCACCGTAAATCCCTCGCTCCTCTCCGCTCCAGGTGGCTGCCTCACCCTTCTGTTCCACTCTGACTACTCAAACACCAAGAGGCACACTGGCTTTAGAGGCTTCTACACTGTCCAAGGTGAGAAGTAGTGAAGAAAAAGTATTTAAAACACTGACTTGTACTGTCCATTGTATTTATCCTTATATCTATATATAGAGGGGCTCAGTTTGTTGCGTGCATACACACACAATTCTCTAAGGAAAGTTATTTTTGGAAAAGAAATCCAAATGGGTGCAGTTTATAGTTGCTGAAGCTGATCCAGAAAAAAATTATTAATTTAATTTAATGTATTTGTATCAAAAATAAAAAAAAAGCTAATTATTAAATTAGAGATTTGCACTAAACAGTTAAATTTAATGTAATAATGAGCCAAATATATAACTAAAGCACATGCCTCTGTTGACTTTGAACCATCAAGGCTTTAGGTTTACTTCAACGGTACTCACAGTGCTACAATGACTAACAACTTCAAGCAGCGGAATCACGGGCCACTCCACTGAAAACTGTCCATCACATACAGTGTGTTAGGGAGGGACAGATGCTGGGGTTAATTCTTTTTTTCGCCAAATGCAACGTGGCAAAACACGCAAAAAAAGCAGCAAGGTTTTAAAATCTGATATTGACATGTTATAGAGTTAAATGAGTCTGACAATGAGCCACACCTGTTTTTACATCCAAACTTTTTAATTTCCTCCATTAGACTTTGACGAGTGTGAGGATGACCCAAACAACGAATGCACCCAGTTCTGTCACAACGTCATCGGAGGCTACCACTGCTCCTGTCGCCACGGTTACCACCTGGCCGAGGACAAACACACTTGCACTGGTAAAAATAATCTCAATGGCAGAAAGCGCTCAATGAGGAGTTAACAGGTTAAACGAAACAGAGCAAGACAAATCAAGGAAGAAGCCAGCAAAACTGAAACATGAAGTGAAAATGGGAAAATAGAGGAAGCAGAAGTGATCGAATGGGTGGAAAAAAAGAGGCAGAGAGGAGGCTGATTGTGTAATACTTATAATTATGTTGATTAAACTGATGATGGGGATGACAGTGAACTCTTATCTTCATCACAGTGAGTTGTACTGAGGACCTGTCAGGGCTGAACCAAGGTGACATATCCACTCCCTCCTGGTCTGGTTCGTATGCAGAGAACGCAAACTGTCAGTACACCCTGTCAGTGGAGGACCACCTCCAGCTAGAGCTGCAGTTCTCTGATGTTTTCGATGTGGAACAAAGCCCTGATGGTCAGTGTATAGATGCACTGAGGGTAAGTGTTGAGCCAGAATATGTATTATGTCATAAAAATCTTAACTTTACGTGTCAGGAAAGAAACAGGAACTATAGACAGAAATGTTGAAAGCAAGGACTTCACATCGAGTGAACATCCTATTTTGGACGTTTAAAGACTCCCAGTGTTACGCATTTGCGTGTTTTTTTTTTTCTTTGTATATAGTCCCTGTAAAAAGTACTGACTCTTCCCCTTAATCATTTTAGTTTCAGTGTCTTAAAGCATTAAACTCAAGTATATTTAATCAGTTTTAAGTAATATATATTAATGAACATTATTGCTCTAAGCCATTCCTCATTAGCTTTTTTGTGCTTGGGGCAAAACAAATCTTGTACCACCAAGTTATAGTAAGATTTGTGCAGAATGAATCTGGCTTTTCTCCAGGATTTCCCTGTGTTTTCTACATTTATTTTTTTCCTGAGAACTTCAAATCTTCTTGCCCTGTCACACTGTCTTCCTTTTTCTCACATAAATAGACCAGTGGCTGCTTGCACTGTATCTCCGGTCTCCGCCTAAAAAACTCCTACACATTTGTCATAAGACTCTTGGTGCCCTCCCACACTCGTCAGTTGTGGCTCTGTGCAGATTTACAGTCGTGTCACACGTCACTCTGCTTCTTGGCCAGAGAACCCACACAAAACCTGGAGGTGTGTTCTGGCTTGCGTCCTGTCCTGTTCAAAAACCAATGGTTCTCCCACTAAGCGAAAATCAGGATGTGGTGGTAGAACTGTTGGTTTAAGTGCCGCCTTGAATTCTGAATAAGCCAATAGTGCCAACAGCGTCACCAGCAAAGTGCAGGGGGAACGTCACACTTCCTCTTCCATGCTTTGTGGCGGGAACCGCACATACAGATGCCGTCACTTCACCCTGTCTGTGCCGTAGAAACTAAAAATCACTGGAATGTCCATTCCCTGTGTTTCTAGCTCAGAGTTTTCTTGTTTTTACTGGTCTCCCCCTGATTCACACAGTCTCCTCCCGTTATCTGGTGAATCCTGTGGCTTCTATTTCGCTCCCTCTCTGACTCATCTACTTCAGATCATTAACACGCCTTTCTTCAGTAGTTTTGACTTATGCTTAGTGCTTATTAAAAAAACAATCTTCAACCAAAACCACTTCTAATGTCATTTCCTTATGTTTCTTAGTTTAGCAATCAATGCTTTTCTCTCCCTCTCAGTGGTCTCCCCAGTAGTTGTTTGACCATGAAGGCCTGATTCACACAGTCTCTTCCCAACATTACTTGATGTGTGTCTGCTACTTGAATTCTGGGAAGCACAGATGGGGCCTTTCTTCTGAGATCATGTTAATTGTTGATTTCTGAAGCTGGTAATTTGAATTCATTTATCACCTGCAGCAGGGGTAACTCTTAGTCTTTTATGAGGCGATCCTCATGAGAACTACATTCATTGTTTGATAGCTTTTGTGAACAATGTGGTTCTTGAATAACTATCACCAAATAACTTTTGACAGCCACTCCTGGTGACTAACTTGTGGAGTTGATAATAACATTAGAGAACAAAGCTACTATCAAGGCAAATAGAGGCTAATTTTAGGAATTTAAATATGTGACATACTATAAAAACTTTTATAAATAAAGAAGAACCCATGAATGAGAACATGTGTCCAAGCTTCAGACCAGTAATGAGCCTCTGCATGTTTCACCAGATCACAGGAAATAATAATTTAGTGACATTACCTATTTACCTGTTGTTTTGTTTGCAGATTGAAACCCCGTCTGGCACCCTGGGACCTTTCTGTGGCAACACACCTCCCCCTTCTCCTCTCCTCACTCATTCACACAATATCAAAATCCGCTTCACATCTGATGGCTTCGGCTCAAACATAGGTTTCACTCTCCACTTCACGACCAGAGGTACAAAGGCCTCCTCATCTGACCCACAACAGGAAGAGTATTTGTTGAGAAGCTTGTAATAAATGATCATCACTGTTCTTCTTGTATGTTAATTGCAGACAAGGTCTGTACAGCAGTGGTGACCTCAAACTCTACAGTGACTCCTCAAAAACCAGAATATGATCGGGGTGAAATAGTGACAGTAACTTGTGACGTTGGCTATGTTTTGAATACTGTGAGTACACAGACAAGCATAAACATAACACTTGATGTAAAAGTTTAATCAGGTACGAAGTTAATCAATTTCTCCTTTTGCAAAGTAGCAAGGCATTCAGGACCTGTCAACACAGTATGAAGCTACATGCCAAAGCACCGGTAGATGGACTCCCAGTTACACCTGTGACAGTGAGTCTGACTGCAACCAATGTCTGTCGTTCCAGTTTGTGTTTCTTATTTTTGTGGACACTTTCATAATGTTTTTTTTCCTCCATGTATACAGTTGTGGATTGTGGTTTTCCTTACGTCCCTGATGATGGCATCCTACAGCGGGTGGGCTCAAACACTCAGTATATGGACAAAATTCAGTTTAACTGCAATTCAAAGTACTACGCTCTGGAAGGAGATGGTGATTATGGGACACTTGGACACATTTATTTTGGTTTTACAGATCTATTATTGTCTCACCAATGTGCTTTCTTCTTCACTCTTTCAGACACGTACACTTGCAGTGCTAGTGGAGAATGGGTATCAGCTGGCGGAAGCACTAAGATGCCTAAATGCGTTGCAGGTAGGACTATAAATGCCTTTCTTCTATTTTTTCATAGCAGTCACCAATCATTTATAGATCTGACCATATATTTCTTTATTTTTTTGTGTGTATTTCAGTTTGTGGAAAACCTGAAACATTCAGTGGAGGTATAGGCAGAATATGGGGAGGTGAGACTGCCAGACCTGGAGACATACCTTGGCAACTTTTTATTGCCAGTCCCAGAGGAGCAGCGTCCTTGATCAATGATCGCTGGGCTGTTACAGCAGCTCATGTTGTGGAAGGGCTTGAACAAACGTCTTTGCAGCTCTCAGGTGGACTGATAAATGTAAATACTGAGAGGCCAAATGCTGTTAACATAGAAAGTGAGAAGATCATAGTTCATCCAGGCTACACTAAGGGTCAGCAAAACAATTATGACAATGATATTGCTCTGATAAGATTTACTTCCAGAGTGAACTTTAGCCCAAATCTCCTTCCCATTTGCCTACCAGAGGTAAACAGAGGTGTGCTGGTAAATGAACAAGGCACAGTGTCAGGCTGGGGTTTCACAGAGGATAGGAGAGTGGCACAGTCTTTAAAATATGCTCATATTGCAGCCTACGCCCTTAGTGATTGTCAGAGAACGCCAGTGTTGCCAAAGAACAATGAAGCCATGACTTTTACTAATAACATGTTCTGTGCTGGAGCAGATGGGAAGGACAGTTGCAGAGGAGACAGTGGTGGTCCTTTTGTTTCACCTATGCTGTCTGGAAGCAGAGGGCCTTACTATCTGACAGGCATTGTGTCCTGGGGATCCCCCTGTCGGCAGCTGCGCAACAAGGGTTATTATACCAAGGTTGGGAATTACGTAGAGTGGATTAAGAAGACAATGGAGATCGAAGACAAATCTTAGAAAGAGAACGAATGACTAAGAAAACTATTAGCTATTAAATCCAATAATTAAATCTGATTGAGGCCTATACAATAATAATGCTTATGAAAATAAACAGCTTGTAATCAAATGCGCCAACATTAATAACTCAATGACAATAACAAGTTATGTCTACACAGTTCATCTTTGTATTAAAGGAAATGTTTGCAAATCACTCACAGATATTGTGTGTTTTATTGTTTAAGAGACACCTACATAAACTCCTGCATAGTCTTTAACTTGCCTCTTCTGTGCTACAGGTGATAAGAGACGACATTCAGGTCTATCACATTTTTAGTATTTTGACACCCACGCACTATTTATAGCGATGATTGCAATTAATATCACAACTGAAAGTGTTACCCCTATTCATATCTGTCACATTAAAATAAACTGACCATAATAAGTTACAATGCAGTGTACAGACAGACAAAGGTGTTTTCACATTAAAGACCTATGCATGAGTAATATGCATGTTTATAGACAACCATGGACGACCAGTAGCTCCCTGTAATAGTGGTCACTGAGATTTCTGAAATATAATGGTTAAGACTGTAACCTTGTATCCAATCTCTTTAATAAACGTGGTTCTGAAGTTATTTATTTTTCTCAGGTTGCAGCATTGGAGAACAAGTATTGTTCCACTACCACTTGGTGGTGTTAATTAATATTAAGAGCATAAAATCAGATTACGTTTGTTAATTGTGCCTTGTGTCTTTTTTTTTGTAATGATCTGTACTTTTTTACTTTCCTTTGTATAATTGTTGTAGTGCTGCATTCAGTAGCATGTGTCATGAAAGAGGTCTTATCGTTGCAACCTCTTCATATGGTATTTATAAGAGTCAGAAACACTGCTTGAAAATTTGAGATGAACTGCCTGGTGTTCATATAACTACGGGAATTTAGTTATTGTACTTTGACCCTCTAAACAACTTGAGTTACTACTGCTCAACACGTGAGACACAGCTCATGTAGGCCATTAAGGTATCCTTAATATCCTTAAAATCTTATAAATCAGGACACACACAAACGTAATACAAATAGTTTTGAAAAGGATGTAACTTAAGGTTTCCGGGGATACCATAAGCTGTTTCATGTGTCCATTAGCTATAAATGCATTTTTGACGAAATGACATGAAAAAGATGCTCCAAATTACAGCAGAAATGAATTGAGTTTCTTAACGTTTTTAAATTTTCTTCAGCATCGAAGCAATCCAGTGACAGTTATCTCCACATTTATAGATGCTGTGCCTACGAGAGGTGCTAATAACCAATTCGGCATACTTTTAATGCTAATAGTTTGCCACATTGCTAAATAAACACAAAAAAAATTTAGGTTAAGCTAAAAAGTTAGCTGTGAAGCAAAGAGCGAACTTGCTGCTACCATGGCAACATACTTCCAGTTTATTTCTCCGCAACACCTCAGAATTCTGGGAAAATATTAAAAAGCAAGCAAAGAAACGCTGATGGGACACAGCAGAAATATTCTCAGTTTAAGACTGCTTTGGGGGCATAATTAATTAATGCAGCAAGCATTAATCACTTTAATTTACACGCAGTGTTTTCACAGAACTAATTAATCAAGAGGTCAATCATTTGTTTCAACGTGTTGACAGCTGTTTTACCAGTGGCTGTCTCGCTTTAGGTGTTTGAGGACGTCATAAAAATGTAAATAACTCCCTCTAGTGGTAGAATAAAAATTGTGCCTGAATGACCCCGGAGTTGAAATAAGCAGTTTGAAAACAAAATCAAACAGGTTATTTCTATTCCTAAGTTATTTTCAAATGTTAATTGTCTATATTGAGATTGAAATTCTATGATTTATTTGACTTAAATTGTATACATCCACTTGAAGAGGAAAAATGTCCACAGGACTCTGATGAAAAAGAATAAATACACTGTTTTTATTCCACAGTTTTGTGTTATCTTCTTATAAGAGTGTTATTCTAATCAGTGAACTGTACTAAGGTAAGAAAATCGTGTGGCTTGGTTCACTATTTGAGCCTCAATTAAAACAAAAGCCTTGCTTCTTATGTAAGCACCTCCTTCATGTCTCAAGGGACAGTAACCTAGACAAACTATAGGCTGCACTTATTTCCAAACAAACATGTACGTATTTTACTCACATAATCTAAAAATAATGATGTGATGTGTTTACTCACCATTTGACGTGTGTAATTTACAAGATCATCCTATTTCTCTGCTTTAGAGGAATTATTTCAGAAATTATTTTCCTGTTTCGCTGCAATTCAAAGTCAAGTGTTGACTTGATTTTGCCAAGACAAACAAGGCATATTCCTGGCATTAACGTAGTGAGTTGCTGAACACTGGAAGTGACAGACTTTGTGACATTAATGTTTCACTTGAATGTGAGACATTTGCTCCGAAACAGCGGATCAGTTCACTCATGGATCTGTCTTATCCAAAAATGGGACTGACCTCTTGCGTCATCTGGTAGGTTAAGCGGACATTTTCAATTAGTTTTTTGCTCCTCTGAAATTGTTTTTAGCATACATTTCTACCTTGAATCGAAAATCCAAGCATATGGCTGCAATTACTGACGTTTCTTGTTATGTAGCTCCACTATATGTATGATCTGTACAATAGTCCAGATGAGCAGTATTGTATTTTTATTTTTGAATGAATAATGGCCTCTCTTAATATGCCACTTAGAAAGTCTATACAGTATTATATTGTTTCCACAGTTGTGTTGTGTCATTGTGTTTGTTCTTCTCTGTTTGCATCAACTTTGGACCAGCAGCTCAGACGAACACAGAATGATAAACAGATCGAACTCTTTTCATGCACCATTCCAGGTTTCTCTATGTATCGGTGTCTGAGAGCTGGCCGCTGCCCGACCCAGAGCCAGTAATGCATGGGGAGGTCCAGTCCCCACAGTATCCACAGCCTTATCCTCCAAAGCTGCAGGAGCAGTGGGACCTCAGTGTCCCCAAGCGCTACCAGATTCAGCTGACATTCACACACCTGGACATCGAAACTTCTGCAGGCTGCCATAACGACTCACTTACAGTCAGAGCCATATTTCAACCCAGTATTACTCTGAACAGCAGAACAGTATTGCTTGAATTTGAAAGTTAATCATGGCTCAAGAGACATTTTAACACTTTCACATTCAACCACATAGATATCGTTCCATGTTTCTGTAAAGGCTACATCATCATGTAGCAGTGTATGTCTACTAGAAGTAGACGAAAACTGGAGTCTTTCTGACCTACAGTAGAGGATTTTCTGGGTGGGTCGGGCTGCTGGTGTCAGTCAGCAGATTGTTAGGTTGCTCTTTAACCAAGATTCAGAATCACTGAACAGGGTCAGCTCAGTCTACCAAGACGAACCTGTGATGCAGCGCATATGGGAATAAAAAGATTCAAATGTTTATGTTTTCTTTTTAAACATACTGTATGATAGAAAGAGGCAGCTTTTTGAGTTAATGTAAAATTTGTGGTTTTCACTGCAATTTTTCTGCCAGGTTCTATACAATGATAGGTTTCACAATTTCGACGTCTTCGGTTTTATTCTATACTATAAAAAACTGTATAAATAAAGAAGAACCCATGAATGAGAACATGTGTCCAAGCTTCAGACCAGTAATGAGCCTCTGCATGTTTCACCAGATCACAGGAAATAATAATTTAGTGACATTACCTATTTACCTGTTGTTTTGCTTGCAGATTGAAACCCCGTCTGGGACCCTGGGACCTTTCTGTGGCAACACACCTCCCCCTTCTCCTCTTCTCACTAACTTAAACAACATCCAAATCCACTTCACATCTGATGGCTTCGGCTCAAACATAGGTTTCACTCTCCACTTCACGACCGGAGGTACAAAGGCCTCCTCATCCGACCCACAATAGGAAGAGTATTTCTTGAGAAGCTTGTAATAAATGATCATCACTGTTCTTCTTGTATGTTAATTGCAGACAAGGTCTGTACAGCAGTGGTGACATCAAACTCTACAGTGACTCCTCAAAAACCAGAATATGATCGGGGTGAAACAGTGACAGTAACTTGTGACGTTGGCTATGTTTTGAATACTGTGAGTACACAGACAAGCATAAACATAACACTTGATGTAAAAGTTTAATCAGCTACTAAGTTAATCAATTTCTCCTTTTGCAAAGTAGCAAGGCATTCAGGACCTGTCAACACAGTATGAAGCTACATGCCAAAGCACCGGTAGATGGACTCCCAGTTACACCTGTGACAGTGAGTCTGACTGCAACCAATTTCTGTTGTTCCAGTTTGTGTTTCTTATTTTTGTGGACACTTTCATAATGTTTTTTTTTTTTTCCTCCATGTATACAGTTGTGAACTGCAGTATTCCTGACATCCCTGATGATAGTATCCTACAGTGGGTGGGCTCAAACACTCAGTATATGGACAAAATTCAGTTTAACTGCAATTCAAAGTACTACGCTCTGGAAGGAGATGGTGATTATGGGACACTTGGACACATTTTTTTGGTTTTACAGATCTATTATTGTCTCACCAATGTGCTTTCTTCTTCACTCTTTCAGACACGTACACTTGCAGTGCTAGTGGAGAATGGGTATCATCTGGCGGAAGCACTAAGATGCCTAAATGCATTGCAGGTAGGACTATAAATGCTTTTCTTCTATTTTTTCATAGCAGTAACCAATCATTTATAGATCTGACGATTTATTTATTTATTTATTTATTTTTTGTGTGTGTATTTCAGTTTGTGGAAAACCTGAAACATTCAGTGGAGGTATAGGCAGAATTTGGGGAGGTGACACTGCCAGACCTGGAGACATACCTTGGCAACTTTTTATTGCCAGTCCCAGAGGAGGAGCATCCTTGATCAATGATCGCTGGGCTGTTACAGCAGCTCATGTTGTGGAAGGGCTTGAACAAACCTCTTTGCAGCTCTTAGGTGGACTGATAGATGTAAATACCGAGAGGCCAAATGCTGTTAACATAGAAAGTGAGAAGATCATAATTCATCCAGGCTACAGTAAGGTTCAGCAAAACAATTATGACAATGATATTGCTCTGATAAGATTTACTTCCAGAGTGAACTTTAGCCCAAATCTCCTTCCCATTTGCCTACCAGAGGTAAACAGAGGTGTGTTGGAAAATGAACTAGGCACAGTGTCAGGCTGGGGTTTCACAGAGGATAGGAGAGTGGCACAGTCTTTACAATATGCTCATATTGCAGCCTATGCCCTTAGTGAATGTCAGAGAACGCCAGTGTTGCCAAAGAACAATAGAGCCATGACTTTTACTAATAACATGTTCTGTGCTGGAGCAGATGGGAAGGACAGTTGCAGAGGAGACAATGGTGGTCCTTTTGTTTCACCTATGATGTCTGGAGGCAGAGGGCCTTACTATCTGACAGGCATTGTGTCCTGGGGATCCCCCTGTCGGCAACTGCGCAACAAGGGTTATTATACCAAGGTTGGGAATTACGTAGAGTGGATTAAGAAGACAATGGAGATCGAAGACAAATCTTAGAAAGATAATAGTAAACGATCTTGTTTTTTTGTATAGTTTTTCTACCAATTGATACCCAAAGCACTTCACAGTTACAGACACATCTACCCATTCACTCACACAAACATTCATACAGTACCATGCAATGGAAGCAACTGTGGTTTCAGTGTCTTACTCAAGGACATGTCTTTGTGTGGCATGTTCCAGGGATCGAACCACTCACCCACTGGTTTGTGGACAACCTGCTCCACCTACTGACTAGCTCCAGAAAGTTTGTCTAAGAAAACACTTTGCTATTATCACCTATAGTAACATCTGATTGAGGCATACGAAATTATATTTATGAAAATAAACAGCTTGTATTAAAGGAAATGTTTGCAAATCACTTGCAGATATTGTATGTTTTTATTGTTTAATCATCAGAGTTTAGAGAGACCTACATAAACTCCTGCATAGTCTTTAACTTGCCTCTTCTGTGCTACAGGTGATAAGACACTACATTCAGGTGTATCACATTTTTTGTGTTTTCACACCCACTCACTGTTTATAGCGATAGCTGCAATTAACATCACCACTGAAAGTGTTCCCCCATTCGTATCTGTCACATTAAAACAAATATGTTACAAAACCGCTAATGAAACTATCAAAATGAGTTACAATGCAGAGTACAGGCAGACAGAAGTGTTTTCACATTAAAGCAATAATTTTGGTAACTCTACTACTATCATAACTTGCTTACCAATGTTGTCTTTTTCAATTAATTCATGTGTACAGTTCATCAGGGTGGGAGTGATGAATTACTATAAAGTCTTGAATCCAATTTCTTTGGTTGTTTTTCTCATGTTTTAGCATTTGGAGAACAAGTATTGTTCCACTGCCACTTTGTGGTGTTACTTAAAGGGGAACTCCGGCGCAAAATGAACCTGGGGTTAATAACACATGTGTACCGAGTTCGACCGTTCTCTGGTATTTGTTTTCATGCATTTGTTTTGTTAGTCAAATGTGACCAGTTTTCTTGCAAACCGCTAATTAGCGTATGACGCTAGCCTTCGGGGCACACCGACACATAAAAAGAAATCGCTATTTCTATACCACTAACAAGGCTCACAATATCACCACACTTACACAGTAGCATAACTAGGGTCTCTACATGTAAACCGAAGCATTGAGAACTTTGCAAGTATACAGGCAGTTTATTAAAAAAGGAACACAGTACCGTTGGCGTCTGGCTCGCATATCCAGGCGGTCGCCATCTTGGGGAAACTGAACTCTCTTCGTTCAGTGCTCTCAGTGCTTTCTTCCGGCAACAGACAGTTCAGTTTCCCCAAGATGGCGCCCGCCTGGATATGCGAGCCAGACGCCAACGGTACTGTATTCCTTTTTTAATAAACTGCCTGTATACTTGCAAAGTTCTCAATGCTTCGGTTTACATGTAGAGACCCTAGTTATGCTACTGTGTAAGTGTGGTGATATTGTGAGCCTTTTTAGTGGTATAGAAATAGCGATTTCTTTTTATGTGTAGGTGTGCCCCGAACGCTAGCGTCATACGCTAATTAGCGGTTTGCAAGAAAACTGGTCACATTTGACTAACAAAACAAATGCATGAAAACAAATACCAGAGAACGGTCGAACTCGGTACACATGTGTTATTAACCCCAGGTTCATTTTGCGCCGGAGTTCCCCTTTAATAATAAGAGAATAAAATCAGATTACATTTGTTAATTGTGCCTTAATTGTGTTTTTTTCTGCAATGATCTGTACTTTCTTACTTTCCTTTGTACAATTATTGTAGTGCATTTAGTAGCATGTGTATTTTATCATGAAAGAGGCCTTATCGTTGCAACCTCTTCATATATGGGATTTATAAGAGTCAAAAATACTGCTTGAAAATTTGAGACGAACTGGCTGGTGTTAAAACTATTTAGTTACAATAATTATTTAGAATTTATTGTACTTTGACCCTCTGGAGTTGCTACTGCACAAGAAGTGAGACACAGCTCATGGAGGCCATTAAGGTATCCTTAAAATCTTATAAATAGGGTTAGTTTTGAATCGGATGTGACTTACGGTGCCCTGCGATGGACTGGCGACCTGTCCAGGGTGTACCCCCACCTCTCGCCCGATGACAGCTGGGATAGGCTCCAGCAGACCCCGCGACCCTTAACAGGAATAAGCGGTTACAGAAGTTGAATGAATGTATGGCTTATGGTTTCCGGGGATACCATAAGCTGTTTCATGTGTCCATTAGCTATAAATGCATTTTTTGACGAAATGACATGAAAAAGATGCTCCAAATTACAGCAGAAATGAATTGAGTTTCTTAACGTTTTTAAATTTTCTTCAGCATCGAAGCAATCCAGTGACAGTTATCTCCACATTTATAGATGCTGTGCCTACGAGAGGTGCTAATAACCAATTCGGCATACTTTCAATGCTAATAGTTTGCCACATTGCTAAATAAACACACAAACAGTTTAGGTTAAGCTAAAAAGCTAGCTGTGGAGCAAAGATTGAATTTGCTGGTACCATGGCAACATACTTCCAGTTTATTTCTCTACAACACCTCAGAATTCTGGGAAAATATTAAAAAGCAAGCAACAAAACGTTGATGGGACACAATATTCTCAGTTTGATGTTGCTTTGAAGGCAAAATTGATTAATTAATATAGCAAGCATAAATCACATTGTTTTCAGGTCTACTTAATCAGGAAGTCAGTCATTTGTTTTACCCTTTCACCACAGGGTAACACAGCTGTTTTACCAATGTGTCTGTCTGACCCCTGGCTTTAGGTGTTTGAACATGTCATAAAGATGTAAATGGTCTGCACAGTGGTATAGTGGTTAGCACTGATCCATCACTACAAAAATGTTCCTCGTGGGTTCTCTCTGGGTACTCCGGCTTCCTCCCACCATCCACAGACATGCTCCTTCGGTTAACTGGTAATTCTAAATTGGTCATACATTTAAACGGCTGTCTGTCTCTCTGTGTTAGCCCTGTGATAGACTGGTGACCTGTCCAGGGTAAGCGGTTAAGGAAAATTAATAAGAATGAATAAAAATGTCAATAACTCAACACAACTGTGGAAGCAATAACAGTAGTAGAATGGAAATTGTCAGTGAATGACCCTCAAACTGAAATCAGCAGTCTGAAAACAAAATTACACTGGTTATTTCTAAGTCCTTTTTAAAGATTAATTATATAAAAAATACTAATGTGACGTGCCACTTGCCATTTGATGTGTGTAATTCCCAAGATCATCCTATTTCTCTGCTTTAGAGGAATTATTTCAGAAATTATTTCCCTGTTTCGGTGCAATTCAAAGTCAAGTGTTGACTTGGTTTTGCCAAGACAAACAAGGCATATTCCTGGCATTAACGTAGCGAGTTGCTGAACATTGGAAGCGACAGACTTTGTGACATTAATGTTTCACTTGAACGTGAGACATTTGCTCTGAAACAGCGGATCAGTTCGCTCATGGATCTGTCTTATTCAAAGATGGGACTGACCTCTTGTATCATCTGGTAGGTTTAGCTGACATTTTCAATTAGTTTTTTGCTTCTCTGAAATTGATTTTAGCATACATTTCTACCTTGAATCAAAAATTCTAGCATATGGCTGCAATTACTGATGTTTCTTGTTATGTAGCTCCACTATATGTATGATCTGTACAATAGTCCAGATGGGCAGTATTGTATTTTTATTTTTGACTGAATGATGGCCTCTCTTAATATGCCACTTAGAAAGTCTCCACAGTATTATATTGCTTCCACAGTTGTGTTGTGTCATTGTGTTTGTTCTTCTCTGTGTGCATCAACTTTGGACCAGCAGCTCAGACGAACACCGAATGATAAACAGATCGAACTCTTGTCATGCACCTTTCCAGGTTTCTCTATGTATCGGTGTGTGAGAGCTGGTCGCTGCCCGACCCAGAGCCAGTAATGCATGGGGAGGTCCGGTCCCCACAGTATCCACAGCCTTATCCTCCAAACCTGCAGGAGCAGTGGGACCTCAGTGTTCCTGAGGGTTACCAGATTCGGCTGACGTTCACACACCTGGACATCGAAGCTTCTGCAGGCTGCCACTACGACTCACTTACAGTCAGAGCCATATTTCAACCCAGTATTACTCTGAACAGCAGAACAGTATTGCTTGAATTTGAAAGTGAATCATAGCTCAGAAACCACTTTTTGCCACCTGATTCAACCTTGAATATTGACTTATACTTATATATCTTTGCATCAGAACAGTTTCGTCATCAACCACATAGATATCTTGTCTTGTTTCTGTAAAGGTGAACATCATCATCTAGAAGTAGATGAAAGCTGGAGTCTTTCTGGCCTACAGTAGAGGATTTTGGGAGGTCTCTGCTAGTGTCAATCAGTCTAACCAACTAACCTGTAATATGGACACATATGGGAATTAAAAAGATTCAAATGTGTATGTTTTAAACATACTGTATGATAAAGATGCAGCTTGGTTAGTTTATTTAAAATATTTGTTGTAGTGCTTTAATAATGAGAGGGCCTGAGGACCCAGGTCAGACAGGATCTTGGTGATTCAGACCTGGAGACTTTGGATGTAATTTTGGTTTGAGTTTGTGATTCAGTTGCAATAGATTCCATGTGGGACATTAATGATTTTCTTTTTCACTGTTACTGTTAGGTTCTCTACAATGATAAGCTCCTGGGAAAGTTTTGTGGCGATGAGAACTCGGCTGATGGACATCACCCAGGAAACCAGCCCATCTTGTCTCCTGGAAACAAAGTCACCCTCATATTCCAATCCGATGAGAACAACCCAGAGCGCCACCAGAACGTGGGCTTCTCCGCTCAGTACCAGGCAATAGGTAGCTCATCCTCTTCCTCTGTCAGCTGTTCTTTCACTTACCTCTTCCACTGCTGCACAATCTCCCACTAATTTAATGACTTTCTCATCATTAGACACAGATGAATGTTCTGCACCAGAACCCGAAGATGGCTCAGGTCCACTCTGCTCTCAGATCTGCCTCAACACCCTTGGCTCATATCTCTGCTCCTGCCACCATGGCTACGAACTTCGCTCAGACCAGCGCTCCTGTGTTTGTGAGTCACGTGTCGTTCCATGCCTTCAATGAATGTGTGCTGGTGCTGAAACAAACAGCCCAACACTTTGATGCATGCTGATATTTAAAATGCTCTCCACTGCCCTGCCCAAGGAGGTTGAGGTTGTAGAGGTGAATCTTCATCAGAAGCTAAATCTTTTCTTTATTCTTTTTTTCCCCTTCTCACCATGCCCAGTATCCTGTGGCGGTGGTATATTTGATGAGCCAGAGGGACATCTGTTCAGTCCAGGTTACCCAAATGCCCCGCCTCATGCTGTGTCCTGTCAGTACATTATTTCTGTGGAATCTGGCTTGACTGTTTCTCTTAACTTCACTGACAACTTCCACATTGAGAGCGTAGACACTCGGGACGGTCCAAACTGTCTCTATCACTGGTTGCAGGTAATGACAAGCAGCTTCCATTTCACTTGTTTTTATTGAAAAGATGGGAAAATGAATGTATATATCACAAGATACTGTGATATCTGTGTTTATGTACTCCTTTATAAAAAGGTGACCATCCCTGATAGAGAGCCCATAAAGCTGTGTGGTGGAAAGAGCCCTGGACTCATAGCCACAAACTCAAACATCGTCAAGCTGGACTACCACCTTGATGATGAAGGACTGAGCAAGGGATGGAGCCTGGACTACAGCACACAGAGTAAGAGAATGAGGAGAGAAAAGAACTGAAGTAAACTGGTGCCACTGTCAAGACAGTTTTACACTCAGTGAAAAATATTTTTCAGCTGAAACACAAAGTTGGTCATAAAGTAGATGCACATTGGTCCACGTTTGTCTGTTTCCAGGAATGAAGTGTCCACTTCCTGGTGATGTGACTAAAGGCAGGGTCACTCCTAAATTGGAGGAATATTTGTACAGAGACTACATCTCCGTACGCTGTGACCAAGGATACAAGCTGATGATGGTTAGATTAAACTTTTCCCATTACAATGAGCAAGACGTAACATCAACAGAGGGCACTTCTTTATTGGTCATTGTGTGTAATGTAAAACTGGGTTAAAATGTTACTTATGCTCTTCTTTTTTGTGTGTGTCAGGAGGGTCAGGAGATTGAAAGTTTCTCTGCCATGTGCCAAAGCAATGGAAAGTGGCACCTCCCTCTGCCTGAATGCCACAGTATGTAACCTATGAGCTAAGACAAAACAACCACTGCAAACAAATTAAGTCTTTCTGATCCTTTTTGCTGTTTCTCTGAGAAATATTGATATGTCACTGTTTTGTTCTTCTGCAGTAATTGATTGTGGAGAACCTGAACCTTTGCTGAATGGAGGGGTGACCTTCCTGTCTGGATTTCAGAATCAGTATCGTTCTGTTGTTCAGTATCACTGTAATGAACCATTTTATTCTCTCCTTGGTGGCGCAAATGGTAAGACATATAGACACAGATATATGATCAGGTTCATGTCTGGACTCTAATACATTTTTTGTTGTTTCAAATGTTTATTAACACATACGAAAGCTAAAGTTATATACTATATGTGTGCACATTGAGGGTATTCACATCCAAACTGGAGGACAGGTGTAGGGAATCCACAGTTCCTTATTCTTTGGGGGTCAAAAACAATTGGATAAACTGAAGTAATTAAAAATAAAATCTTCATTTTATCACAGGCAGTGAACGACTGCAGACTTGAACCCATGGAATGGGTTTCCTCTTATGTGTTGCTTCCTGCAGTTTACTTCAGTTGTCAGTTTGTGGGGTTTTCTGCCTTCACTTTTGTCTTCAGCAAGTGAAAACCACACAAGAGTGGTCAGGTGACTGACTCAGCCTCTAGAAAATATTCCAATGCTTTACCTTCAAAGGCTCCTGAGTTGCTTTCACAGTATGTTTTGTGTCTTTCTCCATCTGTACTGTGAAGCACTATCCAATCAACTTTGTTGCATTCTCTAAATACACAGCATATCCTTATACACACTGTTTTATACACACAGTTTCAGTTTTTTTGGGGAAAATGGCCTTTCTATTCTTGAGGTTTATGAATGTCTGGACCTTGTGGCGAACCATCTGCCTACCTCCTGGAAAGTGTTCTTCACTTGGCTTGATCTTCTGAATATTTTTCCTTTGGACCTACCTCTATTGCCTACAGTGATTTCTGTTTTAGATTCTTTGAGGTTTATGTGAGTTGCATTTATTTTGGACAGTGTTGCATTATCATTACCAGACTGAAATACTACATAATATTGTTCCAACAGACAGTTGATAGTAGTTTGATTAGATACGTGCTCTCTGGTACTTGTAGTCAACCCAACTGTGTTGCCACTGTGGGTGTGATATACTATACATGAGCGAAAAGTTAAATCACCACAATGCGGCAAGCGCTCTCTTTTTATATTTTTCTGTTGTTGTTTCTTCAGTTAGCTTCGTCTGTGAAGCTGACAGAAATTGGAGATCCATCAATGATGTTATTGTCAGTCCAACATGCATACCAGGTATTACATTTCATCAAGCAAATCCTAACACAAATCTAAATCAGATATATATATTTTTTTTCATTCAACACTAAGTCTGTGCATGTGACAGTTGATATATCTTTATGTCATCCAGTTTGTGGGCGGCCAACAAAACACATCTCTGCCTATCAGAGGATCATTGGAGGCAATAACGCTCCAGAAGATACTATCCCATGGCAAGTTCTAGTGAATGCAGGTGGGAGAGGGGGAGGTATTGTAATTGCAGATCGCTGGATTATGACGGCAGCTCATGTGGTAAAACCAAAAGGAGAACTTCAACAAAACGAACATGTACAGGTAAGTAGTGAACTGTAGCTGTTTTCTGCATGCCTTCGCCTTGAGGTTTTTGCATTTATTCTCTCTTGTGTTGTTGGATTGCAGGTTCATGTGGGGCTTACCGATGTTACAAAGCTAAACTCTCCTTTGAGAGTTTCCTCAGTCCATGTTCATCCTGATTATAACAACCCCCATAGTGCAGACTACAACAACGACATTGCCTTGATCAAACTACAAGACCCGATCACATTCAACTCATCTGTGATGCCAGTGTGTTTGCCAGCGAAGGGGGCCACATATGTCACTGGCATGCTGGGGTAAAGAAAAATCTTCATCTTCTCCTTGTTTTTTTGTTTGTTTGTTACTGAGGAAACTTGTTAATCTTATCCATTAATCCACAGAGGAGACTTCCTGCACCTTTTAAAATAATAATAATAATAAGTCTTATGCATCTGTATCTGCAACTGTGTCTTTTTTAGGATGGTATCAGGGTACGGTGTCACAAGAGTCGGTAGCATATCCATGTTGACGAATAAGCTGCAGTACTTGCGCCTCCCAGTGGTTGACCAGGAGACATGCTTAAATTCAATCAATTTGGTGAAGAGAACAAGGGACGGATTGCCAGATCTGACAAGTAACATGTTCTGTGCTGGAATCCCTGATGGTGGAAAGGACTCTTGCCAGGGTGACAGTGGAGGCCCCTTCACCTTTAGTGAACATGGACGATTCTGGGTTGCTGGGATTGTCAGCTGGGGTGTTGAATGTGGGCTGAGTAAAACATATGGCGTCTATACCAAAGTCAGTAACTACCTGCACTGGATCGACAAGACCATGCAGGAGAACTAAAATTTACAGTAATTGTGTACATCTGAAGATGCTGATAAAACCCAAGTAAAATAAAATTCTGTAGCTAATACATAGCTAATTTTGCTTTAAGTAGTCTTGTCACTCATGCCCGATTTCTTAATGGATGTTGTGTCATAAAAAATAAACTTAATTTCAAAACTTTTAAGAATGATTAAATGAATATCAAATTGACAGAAAGTCATTGTATCCACTTTGCATGTCTGCAAAACCTTTTTTCTTGGTTGTTAAAATAAAGTGATTCAATGGTGATGTGTCTTTATGAGTCTCCCCTACACTACAAACTATTTGATTAACTTGCAGGTAGCATGTTTCGTGATGGTTTTCTTTTTCATTCATTTCTATTTTGATTCAATGTTCACAGAGTCTACTACAAATGGAGAGCTTCTTGTTACATTCCTACACTGCCCACCTTGACAAAGCAAATTATTTCTCTATACAGAATTACCATACAAAAAACAAAGCAATATTATACGGTGTCTTTCAGTGACTAAGTGCTCCCCATGAATTACAAACACTCAGTTTGTAATTCATGGGGAGGTCCAGTCCCCCCACTATCCTCGGCCTTACAATCCCAACCACTTCAGGCAATGGGACGTCTGGGACACCAAAGACTATCGAATCCAGCTGTCTCTAACACATCTAGACCAGTGTTTTTCAACCTTTTCTTGAGCCAAGGTACATTTTTTTCATTGAAAAAATCACAAGGATCACCACCAACTGAAAATGTTAAAAAAAATAAAACTCTGTAGCCTATATTAACAATATAAAGTCATTCTTGTCAAATTGTCTTGAATAGGAATCAAATAAACACAAAGAAAAAAGTCTTATATATATATATACACAGTCAGATATACACAGACACTTGACAATGGCATATTATTTGCAGGTAATAGTTAATTCGTTTTCAAAAAATGTTTTTTAGACCAATTAGGTGAAATTGGATACTTTCCTATGGCACACCAGACGATCTCTCACGGCACACCGTGGCACAGTGGTTGAAAAACACTGATCTAGACATTAAAATCTGTAGGCTACTGAGCTTACGGTCAGAGCTCTAAATCAAAATAAGATCTGCGTTTACTTAAGTCCTATACCAGAATTTAAGTTTAATATTTCTTTATCCATCTAATATAACTTTAATTTAGATGAAATGTAATCTTGAATTGTAACCAATGACAGTCCTTTTTTTGCCAGCAACAATTATGATACCATTGCAACCTTTGCAATGGACCAAAACATGATGTCCCAGAGGTGTTCTATTGGATCAGGTGAGCGTGAGGGCCAGTCATTGGTATGAATTTATGTATCGGTATCAATTAATTTATCCTCCACGAACTGCCTGCATACTCTTGTCACACAAGGCCGGGTATGATTGTGCACCAGGTGGAACCCAGGACCCACTGTACCAGGGTCTCATAATGGGTGCAAGGATTTCATCTCGATGCCTAATGGCAGTCAGGGTGCCGTTGTCTAGCCTGTAGAGGTCTGTGTGTCCCTACATGGATATGCCTCCCCCAGACCGTCACTGACCAACCACCAAACCGGTCATGATGTAACGATGTTACAGGCACCATAATGTTCTCCATGGCTTCTCCAGACACTTTCACATCTGTCACATGTCCTCAGGGTAAACCTGCTCCCATCTGTGAAAAAGCACAGGGTGCCAGTGGAGGACATGCCAATTCTGGTGTTCAATGGGAAATACCAATCGAGCTCCACAGTGCCAGATATTGAGCCAAGGGCCCAGAGGATGTGCGGTCCTCAGGCCACCCTCATGAAGTCTGTTTCTGATTTGGTCAGAGACATTCACACCTGTGGCCTGCTGGAATAACTGTCTGTCTCCTGGAATTGCCTCCATGCTTTTGAGACTGTGTTGGGGGACACAGCAAACCCTCTAGCAATGGCACGTATTGATGTGCCATCCTGGAGAAGTTGGACTGCCTGTGCAACCTCTGTATTGTCCAGGTATCCCCTCATGCTAGCAGTAGCGACAATGACCCTAGCCAAATGCAAAACAAGTGAAAAACAATCAGAAACCCCTGCACAACAAGGGTTATTGCAAGGTTGGGAATTATGTAGAGTGGATTAAGAAGACAATGGAGATCGAAGACAAATCTTAGAAAGAGAATGAATGACTAAGAAAACACTTTGCTATTAACTCCAATAATTAAATCTGATTGAGGCATATACAATAATAATGCTTATGAAAATAAACAGCTTGTAATCAAATATGCCAACATTAATAACTCAATCACAATAACAAGTTATTAAAGGAAATGTTTGCAAATCACTTGCAGATATTGTGTGTTTTTATTCTTTAACCATCAGAGTTTAGAGACACCTACATAAACTCCTGCATAGTCTTTAACTTGCCTCTTCTGTGCTACAGGTGATAAGAGACGACATTCAGGTCTATCACATTTTTAGTATTTTGACACCCACGCACTATTTATAGCAATGATTGCAATTAATATCACAACTGAAAGTGTTAACCCTATTCGTACCTGTCACATTAAAATAAACTGACCATATTAAGTTACAATGCAGTGTACAGACAGACAAAAGTGTTTTCACATTAAAGACCTATGCATGAGTAATATGCATGTTTATAGACAACCACGGACGACCAGTAGCTCCCTGTAATAGTGGTCACTGAGTTTCTGAGATGTAATGGTTAAGACTGTAACCTCATATCCAATGTCTTTAATAAACGTGGTTCTGAAGTTATTTATTTTTCTCAGGTTGCAGCATTTGGAGAACAAGTATTGTTCCACTACCACTTGGTGGTGTTAATTAATATTAAGAGCCTAAAATCAGATTACGTTTGTTAATTGTGCCTTGTGTCTTTTTTTTTTGTAATGTTCTGTACTTTCTTACTTTCCTTTGTATAATTGTTGTAGTGCTGCATTCAGTAGCATGTGTCATGAAAGAGGTTTTATCATTGCAACCTCTTCATATGGTATTTATAAGAGTCAAAAACACTGCTTGAAAATTTGAGATGAACTGCCTGGTGTTCATAAAACTATGGGAATCTATTGTACTTTGACCCTCTAAACAACAACAGCAACTTGAGTTACTACTGCTCAACACGTGAGACACAGCTCATGTAGGCCATTAAGGTATCCTTAATATCCTTAAAATCTTATAAATCAGGACACACACAAACGTAATACAAATAGTTATGAAAAGGATGTGACTTACAGTTTATGGGGATACCGTAAGCTGTTTCATGTGTCAATTGCTATAAATGCATTTTTGACGAAATGACATGAAAAAGATGCTCCAAATTACAGCAGAAATGAATTGAGTTTCTTAACGTTTTTAAATTTTCTTCAGCATCGAAGCAATCCAGTGACAGTTATCTCCACATTTATAGATGCTGTGCCTACGAGAGGTGCTAATAACCAATTCAGAATACTTTTAATGCTAAGTTTGCCACATTGCTAAATAAACACATACATTTTTTAGGTTAAGCTAAAAAGTTAGCTGTGGAGCAAAGAGCGAACTTGCTGCTACCATGGCAACATACTTCCAGTTTATTTCCCCGCAACACCTCAGAATTCTGGGAAAATATTAAAAAGCAAGCAAAGAAACGCTGATGGGACACAGCAGAAATATTCTCAGTTTAAGACTGCTTTGGGGGCATAATTAATTAATGCAGCAAGCATTAATCACTTTAATTTACACGCAGTGTTTTCACAGAACTAATTAATCAAGAGATTGTTTCAACGTGTTGACAGCTGTTTTACCAGTGGCTGTCTCGCTTTAGGTGTTTGAGGACGTCATAAAAATGTAAATAACTCCCTCTAGTGGTAGAATGAAAATTGTGCCTGAATGACCCCGGAGTTGAAATGGGAGTTTGAAAACAAAATCAAACAGGTTATTTCTATTCCTAAATTATTTTCAAATGTTAATTGTCTATATTGAGATTGAAATTCTATGATTTATTTGACTAAAATTGTATACATCCACTTGAAGAGGAAAAATGTCCACAGGACTCTGATGAAAAAGAATAAATAAACTACTTTTATTCCGTAGTTTTGTGTTATCTTCTTATAAGAGTGTTATTTTAATCAGTGAACTGTACTAAGGTAAGAAAATTGTGTGGCTTGGTTCACTATTTGAGCCTCAATTAAAACAAAAGCCGTGCTTATGTAAGCACCTCATGGAGCCTTCATGTCTCAAGGGACAGTAACCTAGACAAACTATAGGCTGCACTTATTTCCAAACAAACCACATATACTCATTTTACTCACATAATCTAAAAATAATAATGTGATGTGTTTACTCACCATTTGACGTGTGTAATTTACAAGATCATCCTATTTCTCTGCTTTAGTGGAATTATTTCAGAAATTATTTCCCTGTTTCGCTGCAATTCAAAGTCAAGTGTTGACTTGATTTTGCCAAGACAAACAAGGCATATTCTGGTCATTAACGTAGTGAGTTGCTGAACATTGGAAGCAACAGACTTTGTGACATTAATGTTTCACTTGAATGTGAGACATTTGCTCTGATACAGCGGATCAGTTCGCTCATGGATCTGTCTTATCCAAAAATGGGACTGACCTCTTGTATCATCTGGTAGGTTAAGCTGACATTTTCAGTTAAGTTTTCTGCTCCTCTGAAATTGTTTTTAGCATACATTTCTACCTTGAATCAAAAATTCTAGCATTTGGCTGCAATGACTGGTGTTTCTTGTTATGTAGCTCCACTATATGTATGATCTGTACAATAGTCCAGATGAGCAGTACTGTATTTTTATTTTTGACTGAATGATGGCCTCTCTTAATATGCCACTTAGAAAGTCTCTACAGTATTATATTGTTTCCACAGTTGTGTTGTGTCATTGTGTTTGTTCTTCTCTGTTTGCATCAACTTTGGACCAGCAGCTCAGACGAACACAGAATGATAAACAGATCGAACTCTTTTCATGCACCTTTCCAGGTTTCTCTATGTATCAGTGTCTGAGAGCTGGTCGCTGCCCAACCCAGAGCCAGTAATGCATGGGGAGGTCCGGTCCCCACAGTATCCACAGCCTTATCCTCCAAACCTGCAGGAGCAGTGGGACCTCAGTGTCCCTGAGGGTTACCAGATTCGGCTGACGTTCACACAACTGGACATCGAAACTTCTGCAGGCTGCCACTACGACTCACTTACAGTCAGAGCCATATTTCAACCCAGTATTACTCTGAACAGCAGAACAGTATTGTTTGAATTTGAAAGTTACTCATAGCTCAGAAGCCACTTTTTGCCACCTGATTCAACACTGAATATTGACTTATACTTATATATCTTTGCATCAGAACACTTTCGTCATCAACCACATAGATATCTTGTTTCTGTAAAGGTGAACATCATCATCTAGAAGTAGATGAAAGCTGGAGTCTTTCTGGCCTACAGTAGAAGATTTTCTGGGAGGTCTCAGCTAGTGTCAATTGTTAGGTTGATGTTACGACAGCCTCTTACTAACCAACTAACCTGTAATATGGACACATATGGGAATTAAAAAGATTCGAATGTGTATGTTTTAAACATACTGTATGACAGAAAGATGCAGCTTGGTTAGTTTATTTAAAATATTTGTTGTAGTGCTTTAATAATGAGAGGGCCCAAGGACCCAGATCAGACAGGATCTTGGTGATTCAGACCTGGAGACTTTGGATGTAATTTTGGTTTGAGTTTGTGATTCAGTTGCAATAGATTCCATGTGGGACATTAATGATTTTCTTTTTTTTCTTTTTTTTTATCACTTAAATTTTTATTGAATTTTCACATGTATACAGGCAAAAAAAACAACAACAACCATGCAGCAAACAAGGTACAAATTAAAGTAACAGTAAAAACACTAACATACTGTCTGGAGATACTACTGTTCAGTCCACTGTTCCATTTAGTGTTCGTTCAGTTGGTGTCACGTCTCATGTAAATGTTCCATTTTTCCCAGTTTCTTTCAAATACGTTCTCTTTGAGTCTCAACAGGTATGTCAATTTTTCCATAACAAAGATTTCCTGGACAATTTCCAACCACTGCTCCTGGTTTGGAATGTTCACATTGAGCCAGTTTCTTGTGACCGCTTTCTTGCTTGCCGCAAGTAATACTTTAGTCAAGTACATATCTTCTCTCATTACAACCTTCTTAATATTCCCAAGATACATCACTGGACTGGACTGGAAGTATTTGGGATTTCATATCCCAAAACATTTTTTTCAACAGAGTTAACATTTTGCCAGTATGTCCTCATTTTTATACAGTTCCAGAAGATGTGTGTATGGTCTGCTTCAATGCTTCCACATAATCTCCAGCAGTCTTGTTGTATAGCGAGCTGCCTGGATTTTGTCTTTGGTGTTATAAAGTAGCGAGTTAGGTTTTTCCAGCAGAACTCCCTCCATATTAATGAATTTGTTGATGTACATTGTGTCTCACACATGTAGTACCACTCCTCCTCTTGTATTTTGATTTTTAGTTCTGCTTCCCATTTTGCTTTTATGTAAAGCGTTGATTCCTTCCTGCTCTCACCCAGAGCTCGATAGAAGGCAGAGATGGGCCGAGACCCCTTCTGTTTGTATGAATCGATAATAACTCCAATCACTTTATTTATAGTTTCATTTGACCTTATCTCTTTTGTGAAATAATCTCTCAACTGCAAGTATCTATAAAAGTCTTTGTTTTCGAGGCTGTACTTTGTCTTTAAATCTTGGAAACTTAGGAATTGACCACCTTCTGATACTGTACATATTGCTGTCACACCTTTTTGTGTCCATTCTTTGAATGTTGGATCATACATCCCTGGCTTAAACTTTGAATCATAGGCAAACCACCCCAGATTGCATATATCTCTCTTAAGTTTGTATTTTCTTACAACAGTGCTCCATATTTCAAGTGTAAATGCTACTATTGGGTTCATAGCGTGTCTCAAAGCACCTATCAAATGTTTATCCCCCACCAATATCTGGGTTTGAAAGCCCTGTACTTCCCTTTCAATTTCTTTCCATTTAGACTCATAGTCAGGTCTACACCAACAGGCCAGATACCTACGTTGAGCTGCATAAAAATATTCTGTGAGGTTAGGTAAAGCCATCCCCCCCTTGCTTTTAGGTAGTTGAAGTGTCGTAAATTTTATTCTTGGTTTTTTACTATTCCAAATTAATCTAGAAATCATCTTGTCCCAGGCTATAAATTTGTTTTGGGGGATATTAATTGGAAGAGCTTGAAATAAATATAATAATTTAGGTAAAATATTCATTTTGACTGTTCGTATTCTAGCACTGAAGTCTAATGGGAGGGTAGACCACCTTTCGAAATCTTTTTGGATGATTTTTTCAGTTTCATTATTATTGTTTTCAAACATGTCGGGAAGTGTTTTACTCAGAGTTACACTGAGATAATACTTCATTGTTTTAGAATTCCATTTCAAATTATATGCATCTCTTATTTGTCGGGATGAGGAATAGTTTAACGAGAGAATTTGTGTTTTTGATATATTCAGTTTATACCCTGAATAGTATTCGTATACTTTTCCAAAAGAGACATTAAGTGTGAGAAACATATATCTGGTTGTTCAAGAAAAATAATGACATCATCTGCGAAAAGGCCAATGATATGTTCAATCCCCCCTACAGTGATCCCCTGCAGATCCCCACTCTGCCTTACTGCCTGTGCTAAAGGCTTGACATATAAAGCAAAAAGAGTGGGAGACAGACAACAACCTTGTCTTGTCCCCCTCTCCAACTGAATCGAATTGGACAGGCTTCCATTTACTCGGATTTTAGCTGTGGGCTCTTGATACATAGTTTTAATACATTGGATTACCTTTTCATTAAAGCCAAATCTCTTTAATACCTCATACAAGAATAACCAACTAACACTATCGAATGCTTTTTCAGCGTCTAAACTAACCAGAATTGTACTTGTACCACTTTTTTGGGCGTGGTCTAGAATATGGAGGGTTCTTCTAATATTATCGTGTGTTTGGCAACCTTTAATAAAACCGGTTTGGTCTTCATCAATCAAATCTGGAATGAAGGTCTCAAGTCTTTTACAAATAATTGATGTAAATAATTTGTAGTCTACATTTAAAAGTGAGATCGGCCTATAGTTTTTGCAGTCTTCTTTATCTTTGCCTTCTTTAGGTAAAACGGTAATAATCGCTTCCTTCCACGATGGGGGGCCCCCACCCTCGTTAAGGGTCCAGTTAAAACAGGACAGAAGCAAAGGTGTTAGCTCCTTCTGAAAGGCCTTATACCATTCCGAAGGGTACCCATCACTACCTGGTGATTTGCTAGTCTTTAACCTACTGATTGCAGCTTCTAGCTCCTTAACCGTGAATTGTGACTTAATAGTGTCATTCTGTGTCTCACCAATAGATGGCAGGTCAAGTGTGTCAAGAAATTGTTTTTTCATCAGCTGATAATGGTTTAGAGTAGAGCTTCTTGTAGTATTCTTCAAATATTCTTTCTATTTTTCCTGGTTTGTGTGATAGTTGGTTGGTTTGAGGGTTCCTTATTTTATGAATTGTGTTAATGGCCTGCTGTTTCCACAGTCGTCTAGCTAAGAGTCTTGTTGCTTTTGGGCCTGATTCATAGTACGTCTGCTTTACAAATCTCGCCCTCTTTTCTATATCTGTCCTGAGTATCTCATTTATCTCTTCCCTTGCCTTCTTTATTTGTTGTAATACAGACTGATTTTCTGAATTCTTATGTTTCTTTTCCAGTTCTTGCAGTTTTTCTACTTTGTGTTTATATATAGCTAGTCGAGCCTTTTTTTGTGATGTTGTCAAAGCGATTAATTTCCCCCGAATGACTGCCTTCATACCGTCCCACAAAATTGCAGGGTTTACTTCCCCGTTATCGTTCTCATCTATATACCTTTTTATTTCTCCCCTATCTGTTCCACATTTGCCTGATTGTTCAAGATGCCCACATTTAGCCTCATACAGTATTTATTTTCCTATTATTCAGGTGTATTGTCAAGCTGATCCCACTGTGATCTGATATATCTGCCACCCCGATTTTACATTCTGTGACCCTGTGAATTTCACTTGTATTAATTAAAAAGTAGTCAATTCTGGAGTAGACAGAATGGGGTACCGAATAGTGTGTATAGTCCCTTTCAAGTGGGTGGAGTTCTCTCCACACATCGATTAGTCCCATTTCCTTCACTGATGTATTAATAAACTTGGTAAGATGCTTCTTGCTTCTTTTTGGGCTTGTTGTATCCAGGTTATGGTTCATGACCACATTATAATCCCCTCCACATATCAAAATACCTTCAGTTTCTATAGCAATAGTGTCAAACAGAGTTTTGAAAAAACATTTAGTGCTTTCTGGGGGGGCGTATACATTGATCATTGTCACCTTTGTGTTTTCTAGCTTCCCTTTAATTAATACAAATCTCCCTTCATTGTCCCTGACTTCTTTAAGACATTCAAATTGAACTGCATTTGTGATAAGGATAGCCACTCCCCTCTTCTGGCTGGGTCTGTAGCTACTATAAAATGTATTCCTAAAGCCAAAGCGTTTCAACTTTTCATGCTCTTGTTGAGGCAGGTGAGTTTCCTGCAAAAATAATACTTGAGCCTTTTCTTTTTTCAATTTAGCCAGGACCTTACTCCTCTTGACTGGATTATTCATCCCATTTACATTAAGTGACACCGGTTTTATGGTATTATATGGCATTTAAATGACCCAATCCCATGTTACATTCTTTAGCCTCCAGACAGCTAAGAACTGCACAGACCTGAACATCTGGACAACGTGTGCTAACTGAAAAAAACAAAGAAAAAACATTTAACTCCCAAGTTGGGGTGATTCTTCGCCACCCTGAGTCCCAGTTGGTAGGCTGAGGGGAGATCCTCCTCCGGGAGGGCCCCTAATGATTTTCTTTTTCATTGTTACTGTTAGGTTCTCTACAATGATAAGCTCCTGGGAAAGTTTTGTGGTGATGAGGACTCAGCTGATGGACATCACCCAGGAAACCAACCCATCTTGTCTCCTGGCAACAAACTCACCCTCATATTCCAATCCGATGGGAACAACCCAGAGCGCCACCAGAACGTGGGCTTCTCCGCTCAGTACCAGGCAATAGGTAGCTCATCCTCTTCCTCTGTCAGCTGTTCTTTCACTTACCTCTTCCACTGCTGCACAATCTCCCACTAATTTAATGACTTTCTCATCATTAGACACAGATGAATGTTCTGCACCAGAACCCGAAGATGGCTCAGGTCCACTCTGCTCTCAGATCTGCCTCAACACCCTTGGCTCATATCTCTGCTCCTGCCACCATGGCTACGAACTTCGCTCAGACCAGCGCACCTGTGTTTGTGAGTCATGTGTCATTCCACTGCTCTGCACAAGGAGGTTGGGGTTGTAGATGTGAATCTTCATTAGAAGGTAAATCTTTTCTTTATTCTTTTTTTCCCCTTCTCACCATGCCCAGTATCCTGTGGAGGTAGTATATTTGATGAGCCAGAGGGACGTCTGTTCAGTCCAGGTTACCCAAATGCCCCACCTCATGCTGTGTCCTGTCAGTACATTATTTCTGTGGAATCTGGCTTGACTGTTTCTCTTAACTTCACTGACAACTTCCACATTGAGAGTGTAGACACTCAGGACGGTCCAAACTGTCTCTATCACTGGTTGCAGGTAATGACAAGCAGCTTCCATTTCACTTGTTTTTATTGAAAAGATGGGAAAATGAATGTATATATCACAAGATACACAAACTGTGTTTATGTACTCCTTTATAAAAAGGTGACCATCCCTGACAGAGAGCCCATAAAGCTGTGTGGTGGAAAGAGCCCTGGACTCATAGCCACAAACTCAAACATCGTCAAGCTGGACTACCACCTTGATGATGAAGGACTGAGCAAGGGATGGAGCCTGGACTACAGCACACAGAGTAAGAGAGGGAGGAGAGAAAAGAACTGAAGTAAACTGGTGCCACTGTCAAGACAGTTTGACACTCAGTGAAAAATATTTTTCAACTGAAACACAAAGTTGGTCACAAAGTAGATACATATTGGTCCACGTTTTTTTTGTTTCAAGGAATGAAGTGTCCACTTCCTGGTGATGTGACTAAAGGCAGGGTCACTCCTAAATTGGAGGAATATTTGTACAGAGACTACATCTCCATACGCTGTGACCAAGGATACAAGCTGATGATGGTTAGATTAAACTTTTTTATTTTTTTGAGCAAAACGTAACATCAACAGAGGGCACTTCTTTATTGGTCATTGTGTGTAATGTAAAACTGGGTTAAATGTTATTTATGCTCTTCTTTTTTGTGTGTGTTAGGAGGGTCAGGAGATTGAGAGTTTCTCTGCCATGTGCCAAAGCAATGGACAGTGGCACCTCCCTCTACCTGAATGCCACAGTATGTAACCTTTGAGCTAAGACAAAACAACCACTGCAAACAAATTAAGTCTTTCTGATCCTTTTTGCCGTTTCACTGAGAAATATTGATATGTCACTGTTTTGTTCTTCTGCAGTAATTGATTGTGGAGAACCTGAACCTTTGCTGAATGGAGGGGTGACCTTCCTGTCTGGATTTCAGAATCAGTATCGTTCTGTTGTTCAGTATCGCTGTAATGAACCATTTTATTCTCTCCTTGGTGGCGCAAATGGTAAGACATATAGACACAGATATATGATCAGGTTCATGTCTGGACTCTAATACATTTTTTGTTATTTAAACTGTTTATTAACACATACTAAAGCTAAAGTTATATACTATATGTGTGCACATTGATGGTATTCACATCCAAACTGGAGGACAGGTGTAGGGAATCCACAGTTCCTTATTCTTTGGGGGTCAAATACAATTGGATAAACTGAAGTAATTAAAAATATAATCTTCATTTTATCACAGGCAGTGAACGACTGTAGACTTGAACCCATGGAATGGGTTTCCTCTTATGTGTTGCTTCCTGCAGTTGACTTCAGTTGACAGTTTGTGGGGTTTTCTGCCTTCACTTTTGTCTTCAGCAAGTGAAAACCACACAAGAGTGGGCTAGGATCAGGTGACTGTCTCAGCCTCTAGAAAATATTCCAATGCTTTACCTTCAAAGGCTCCTGAGTTGCTTTCACAGTATGTTTTATGTGTTTCTCCATCTGTACTGTGAAGCACTATCTAATCAACTGTGCAACACACAGTTTTATACACACAGTCTTTCTTTTTTTTTTTTGAAAATGGCCTTTCTATTCTTGAGGTTTATGAATATCTGGACCTTGTCTTGAACCCTCTGCATTTGTTCTGGAAAGTGTTCTTCACTTGGCTTGATCTTGTGAATATTCTTCCTTTGGACCTACCTCTATTGCCTACAGTGATTTCTATTTTAGACTCTTTGAGGTTTATGTGAGTTGCATTTATTTTGGACAGTGTTGCATTATCATTACCAGACTGAAATACTACATAATATTGTTCCAACCGACAGTTGATAGTAGTTTGATTAGATACGTGCTCTCTGGTACTTGTAGTCAACCCAACTGTGTTGCCACTGTGGGTGTGATATACTATACATGAGCGAAATGTTAAATCACCACAATGTGGCAAGGGCTCTCTGTTAAACTAAATATATTTTTCTGTTGTATTTCTTCAGTTAGCTTCGTCTGTGAAGCTGACAGAAATTGGAGATCCATCAATGATGTTATTGTCAGTCCAACATGCATACCAGGTATTACATTTCATCAAGCAAATCCTACCCAAATCTAAATCAGATGTTTTTTTTGTTTTTTTTTCATTCAACACTAAGTCTGTGCATGTGACAGTTGATATATCTTTATGTCATCCAGTTTGTGGGCGGCCAACAAAACACATCTCTGCCTATCAGAGGATCATTGGAGGCAATGACGCTCCAGAAGATACTATCCCATGGCAAGTTCTAGTGAATGCAGGTGGGAGAGGGGGAGGTATTGTAATTGCAGATCGCTGGATTATGACGGCAGCTCATGTGGTAAAACCAAAAGGAGAACTTCAACAAAACGAACATGTACAGGTAAGTAGTGAACTGTAGCTGTTTTCTGCATGCCTTCGCCTTGAGGTTTTTGCATTTATTCTCTCTTGTGTTGTTGGATTGCAGGTTCATGTGGGGCTTACCGATGTTACAAAGCTAAACTCTCCTTTGAGAGTTTCCTCAGTCCATGTTCATCCTGATTATAACAACCCCCATAGTGCAGACTACAACAACGACATTGCCTTGATCAAACTACAAGACCCGATCACATTCAACTCATCTGTGATGCCAGTGTGTTTGCCAGCAAAGGGGGCCACATATATCACTGGCATGCAGGGGTAAAGAAAAATCTTGCTCTTCATCTTCTCTTTTTTCTTTTGTTTGTTACTGAGCCAACTTGTTAACCTTACCCATTAATCCACAGAGGAGACTGCTCCTTTAAAAAAAAATAAAACTAATAATAATAATCAAATTCACCATAACTGTGTCTTATGCATCTGTATCTGCAACTGTGTCTTTTTTAGGATGGTATCAGGGTACGGTGTCACAAAAAGCGGTAGCGCAACCATGTGGACGAATAAGCTGCAGTATTTGCACCTCCCGGTGGTTGACCAGGAGACATGCAGAGATTCAATCAATTTGGCGAGGGCAACAAGGGCCAGATTGCCAGATCTGACAAGTAACATGTTCTGTGCTGGAATCCCTGACGGTGGAAAGGACTCTTGCCAGGGTGACAGTGGGGGCCCCTTCACCTTTAATGAAAACGGACGATTCTGGGTTGCTGGGATTGTCAGCTGGGGTGTCGACTGTGGGCTGAGTAAAACATACGGCATCTATACCAAAGTCAGTAACTACCTGGACTGGATCGACAAGACCATGCAGGAGAACTAAAATTTACAGTAATTATGTACATGTGAAGATGCTGATAAAACCCAAGTAAAATAAAATTCTGTTGCTAATACATAGCTAATTTTGCTTTAAGTAGTCTTGTCACCCTTGCCCGATTTCTTAATGGATGTTGTGTCACAGAAAATAAACTTAATTTCAAAACTTTTAAGAATGATTAAATGAATATCAAATTGACAGAAAGTCATTGTATCCACTTTGCATCACCGCAAAACCTTTTTTCTTGGTTGTTAAAATAAAGTGATTCAATGGTGATGTGTCTTTATGAGTCTCCCATTACATTCCAACATTGCGCACCTTGACAAAGCAAATTATTTCTCTATACAGAATTACCATACAAAAAAAAAAAAAAAAAAGAAATATTATACGGTGTCTTTCAGTGACTAAGTGCTCCCCATGAATTACAAACACTCAGTTTGTAATTCATGGGGAGGTCCAGTCCCCCCACAATCCTCGGCCTTACAATCCCAACCACTTCAGGCAATGGGACGTCTAGGACACCAAAGACTACTGGATCCAGCTGTCTCTAACACATCTAGACATTAAAATCTGTAGGCTACTGAGCTTATGGTCAGAGCTCTAAATCAAAATAAGATCTGTGTTTACTTAAGTCCTAAACCAGAATTTAAGTTTAATATTTCTTTATCCATCTAATATAACTTTAATTTAGATGAAATGTAATCTTGAATTGTAACCAATGACAGTCCTTTTTTTTTGCCAGCAACAATTATGATACCATTGCAACCTCTGCAATGGATTGACACATGATGTCCCAGAGGTGTTCTATTGGATCAGGTGAGCGTGAGGGCCAGTCATTTGTATGAATGTATGTATCGGTATCAATTCATTTATCCTCCACGAACTGCCTGCATACTCTTGTCACATGATCCCAGGTATGATTGTGCACCAGGTGGAACCCAAGACCCCCTGCACCAGCGTAGAGTCTGACAGTGGATGTAAGGATTTCATCCCGATGCCTAATGGCAGTCAGGGTGCTGTTGTCTAGCCTGTAGAGGTCTGTGTGTCCCTACATGGATATGCCTCCCCAGACCATCATTGACTAAGCGCTAAACCGGTCATGATGTAACGATGTTACAGGCACCATAATGTTCTCCATGGCTCCTCCAGACACTTGTCCTCAGGGTAAACCTGCTCCCGTCTGTGAAAAAGCACAGGGTGCCAGTGGAGGACATGCCAATTCTGGTGTTCAATGGGAAATACCAATCGAGCTCCACAGTGCCAGATATTGAGCCAAGGGCCCAGAGGACGTGCGGCCCTCAGGCCACCCTCATGAAGTCTGTTTCTGATTTGGTCAGAGACATTCACACCTGTGGCCTGCTGGAATAACTGTCTGTCTCCTGGAATTTCCTCCATGCTTTTGAGACTGTGTTGGGGGACACAGCAAACCCTCTGGCAATGACACGTATTGATGTGCCGTCCTGGAGAAGTTGGACTGCCTGTGCAACCTCTGTATTGTCCAGGTATCCCCTCATGCTAGCAGTAGCGACAATGACCCTAGCCAAGTGCAAAACTAGTGAAAAACAATCAGAAAACATCAGGAGAAAAAACATGCCAGTGGCCTCCACCTGTAAAACCATTCCTGTTTTGGGGGTCATCACATTGTTGCCCCTCTAGTGTACCTGTTGTTAATATCATTAACACAGACGTAGCTGAAACTGATTATCAACCCATTCTGCTACTTAACTGACCAAATTAATATTCCATAAGTTTAACTGACTTGATGCTATACTCTGATTAAAAAGTGTTCCTTTAATTTTGAGCAGTGTATTTATTTAAATAGTGACCAGTGACCCGCTTCCTGCTCCTCTGCCATTGGACGATCCTGATCGTTCGCTTTCATTTTCGCTCCTCCGCTACTGCGCATGCTCCAGACTGAGAGACTACGACACAGATCCTGCACTTTAGGAGTTTAGTTTTAGAATATATTAGATTTAACGTCGTAAAACTGTAAAAGACTGAACGTAATCGATGGGGCGAGGAAAGGGTGTTAAATATATTCTAGACTTTAAACAAGACACCGACACAATGATGTGTTGGTAGCTGCTGAAATCAAAAGTGAAAGTGTCGTGGTGCTTTCTTAGCAGTTATTTCATATTAATTGCTGTCCTCTACGTATTAATTTAACTAAAAACTTCTGCTCCACTATGATTATTAAAGTAATTTTACTCGGATACTTCATGAAGTGCGTTTGCGGTAAGAACATTGATCAATACGCCAGTAAAAGTGATCCAGAGACTGGCATCTTCTCCTAAAGGTGTTCAGTTCAGAAAGATTATTGCACGTTGTTTAAGTTGGGACACATTATTTTACGGGTTCTGTGCATTACCTCAGCCTAATATATCCTGGAAGTAACCAGGCTATATAATCGATACTAACTACAGATAAAACAGAAATAAACAATATTCATTTTGTGCACTTTTATTGTAATAAATCATAATCTAGTTTAGTTTAGCCTAGAATAGTTCTGTCTACAAATCAATGAATATTCATACGGCATTACAGTAAATGGAGCAGACTAACAAAGGAGTTATATAAGTCTGCAATTTGTACACCTGACTAAACCACTGTATATCAACTTTCTCTCTATTCTCTGTAAATTAGTACCAAATTTCATTGCTACAACACTTAGAATGTATTACAAAGTAAGATCTCTCACTGGTGGCAGTTTGCACAAATGGCTATAAAACGTATAGTGTTAAGATTTTGTGGCCTTATAAGTTCACATTTATGTATTTAAGATGATAATAACGTTTTATTTTGTCTCTTGCTCCTCAGCTGATGGGTTTGCAGATGTCGTACTTTCCTGCTCTCTGGTGGAGGAAGGATCTGGTCTTGGTGGAATGGGAGGTGGTGCTCTCTTCACCCGCACTCCAGCCACTCTTGTCTTAAAAGATGTTGCAGTGGGCCCTGACGAATCGCTTGAAACACTCACTCCGTTTGTTCCGCCATCAGTCCCTGATCCAGACCTCATCCTGTTCGAGACCAAAGGTTTTCTTTCCCTGCTCCACTCATAATGTTACTGTGATGGAACCACAACATGCGCTAAACTCATCTCATTCCTCTGTTTCAGTGTCATCACCTGAGATTCCCAATGCAGACGTGTTGCTCCATGCAGACTGCAATGATCAGGAGGTTATGTGTGAAATAAGTCGGTACTCTCCTCGGGGATTCCAAGAAAGTTTAGATCCAGCCTATTTTATGGTGACCCTTGGTGTGGACGGAGTGGAGTTCAGCACTGCATTGATTCTGCAGACTTTGAAGGTGGAGAAGGACCATTCGACCCTCATCCAAAGCAAACTGGGTTTGCCTCTTAGCCAGTCAGGGACTCTACCTCTTGAAGGTGAAATCAAGATATCCAGTTTTACAGGAATAATTTATGGGTTTATTTTTTTATTTGTTGTTTTTTCAGTTTTTTACATAACATTCTTCTTTCTCTGTTGTCTTTTCTTTGTGTCTCAGTGATATTCCTGGTGTTTACACCCATAAAATCAGTATCTGCCCCTCTGAGAGGTGATGTTCTCCTCAATTGTGGCTTCAAGCAGCAGGATATACCATTAGCGCAAGAAATGGGCATTGAATGGCGACTGCAGCACAGGGGGAAAGGCCGGAAAGTGCTTGAAATGAAGACAAAGCTTGATGATACAGAGGAGAGAACAGTTGGTGAGTGCTATAGGTGGAGTGTAGTCATGGATTTAAAGGGGACCCAGACACTGAGGATCACTTCTAGTGGCTTTTGAGAGTGACAGATGTCGAGGATGGCTCATTAGTGCAAGTTCACTTCTATGGCATTGATCAAGAATCAGTAATGATCCACACAGGGCCCTCCCCTCAGCCCATAGGACCCAAAGGCCTCCACTAACAACATTCTGTAGACAGACACTACAGGACACCCTCAGAAGGCCCATGTTCATTCTCTGATGAGTCACAACTATTTTGGAGGCACAAGGGAGACCTACACAATATTAGGTCATAATGTTATGGCTGATCGGTGTAGCTCAGTGGCACAGTCAATTAAAACAGTCTGATCTCGCTGATTGGCTTTAATTTGAGAGATCTGCTGCTGAACCTGTAGCTTCAACATAAACATGAAAACAGACATTGAAGCTCTGTTCTTTACTGACTCTCTCACACACTCTCACACTGATGTTGATACTTTCATTCTTACTGTTGTAAAGCGCTGGGTGGAATATTTTGTCATTTTCAAAGAAATAAGAGCAGCAAAGCGGATCTATGTCTACATTTCGTTATTGCTAAGGCGTCCACCAGTGTGTGGAAATTGAACCCAAACAAAACATTATTAAACATTAGATTCCATTCACATTTAGCATAACAATTTGAAAGTAATTTTGCTTTCAGTCAAAAGAGGAGCCTTTTTAAGTGTTTATGGCCCCATTGCACTTGACATTATACGAACATAAACTTTTAACTCTACTTAACTTATCATGCAGCTATGATGATAAGTTAATGTATCCAGAGATTCAAATGTGTGTAGTTTAAGATGTTCGATGTTAGATATCGATCAAACTGCAAGTTACAAGCATATTATGAGAAATATTCTATGTATTACATATACCGACATGTATTCTCTTATTATCTTCCTTCAGTGCATGGTGACAGGATGGGCTCAAGCTTGGATGCTGCCCAGGCTGTTGGCGAGGGTAACGCCTCACTGGCACTGACTAAGCTGAAAGTTGTGGACGAGGGGACCTACATCTGTACAGTCAATATCGGTCCGTTCCACGCACAGCAGGTCGTTCAGCTCCGTATCATTCGTAAGTTTCACCCTGTTCTAATTCGTCAGTTCTTAAGCATGCCTTCCTCTATCCTGATGATTCTCCATATGTGTCTCTTGTTTCCAGAGCCACCGGATGTTTCACTGTCGCAGGAGAAGCTGGTTTCGAAGAAGTCACCCCAAACATTAAGCTGTCACTGCAGTAAATACTACCCTCTAGATGCTCAGGTAACCATCACTGTCTTCCATGTTATCTTTTTAATGATAGTCCTGATGTACTTGCACTTTAGCTTGTTAGAGAATCACACCAGTAGAGAAACGGAATACAGACAACAACAATAACCAGCAGATAGAGCTTAAGTAGCCGATGAGAGATTTATTTGGTTACATTTTGACTAAATTAGAATATGCATTTACTCTCCAGCCTTTCTTCTCTAGTCTTTTACATCTAGGAAAACCATTGATAACTGTCCAGGGTTTATGCTGAGCTGGTATGGGAACATTCTTCATATACACAGAAATAGCTACAGCAGTTTTTCTCTTCAAGAACAAATGCACACTTTTATTTCCTACTGGCTAGACGACTGTCCTACCTGGACTACCCAAAAAAGCCACAAATCAGATTAATAGCTCTGCTTCCCGAGTAGTGAATCAGTCCACAACACGTTACAGTTATTTTAAAGTAATACTAGTGTTTGTAAGTTTTAATTTTGATATTACTTGACTTTGAGGTGGCTATAGTCTGTATTTTTATAATAAAAACTGTATCACATTTCAGTGTTAAAACAATGTAACGTGGAACAGTTGAGTGCACAGCTCCCCTCAGCTTGACTGAGCTTTATGGTGAGTCTTAGCTCAGGTTTTACTGTTCAGTGAGCAGCTAGTGGACAAGGATTAGTATTCAAGCCAGATAGCTTCTTAACCCTTTATAGGGCACTCATTGAAATACTTGGAGATTTACTTTTGTGAAATTTTTCAAAATTTTTATTTTTCATGGAGAAAATCTAAATGAATGAACTTGCCATTTAGGGTCCATTGCCCTTAAGTGGTAAACAATGTATTTAGACCATTAGAACAGAAGTGCTGATTCAGGCACTTGTCAACATACACATTATCTCATTAAACACCACTAGGCCACTTCTTCATGGTACATAGTAAAGCAGTTATGCTCAGCGATCATGCAGAGGTGGACTTCCCAGACCAAATTTGACCCTGATTTGACCTTGATCTTTGCCCATTGGCTGGGGGAAACCACATGCTTCTAAACCTCACTGAGAGGCATGGGGACGCAATTTAAAATGTGTGCTGAAGTTATCATATATAGTTCCTTGCCCCATAAAGGGTTAAGGAGTTGGTAGAGAGCAAAAACTGAGCTAAAAGAGAGTGAATGTTGATTTAATATACAGAAAGTAGTGGTTGATGGATAATGTTTCTCTGTAACATATTCGTTTGTATGTGGAAAGGAACAGCTGTTCCCTAACAAGCTGACTGTATCAACTCAGAACAGTTTCTGCTGCTCATCAGTGGCCAAAAAGGCAGCTATTGGAAGTTAATGCATTCCATTGTCTTGCACCCACTTACTTGTCTTACATGCTAGCAAATGATGAGCCAGGCCCTCTGGCACAAGGCCTTTAGTTATTTATTTATTTATTTTTTCGGAGAGCAGGAGTAAAATTTTAGGTGAGACAGCTTTATGTTTTTTTGCTCTGAGATATTGAAATTGTCTTTCTGAAGATCACAAAACAAATTAAAAATATATTTGCTTATTTATTTTGTTGTAGATTTGTTTAAAATAATTTTATGTTTTATTCATCTTGGTTGTATTTTATTTTCCTCGCTTCTTTTTTCTCATATTGATTTGTCTCAAATCCAACAGTTTCTCATCTGTGAAGCACTTTGATTTTCTAAACTTGTATGAAAGGTGCTATGAAGGTGCTATGATTCACTGGCCGATTCACTGGCAGGATTTCATTCCCTGCTCTCTTCTGTCTTTCAGATGGAGTGGTTTTCCCTCTCTCCTACAGACACGGAGCCTAAACTCTTTGAAAATCAGGGCTCCCTATCCAGCCATCGACAGCACGGTGACGGGACGTTCACCCTGTCATCTCACCTCTCTGTGCCCCCCAATGTCTCCCCAGGAACCAAAATCATCTGCAGGGTGTCCCACCCAGCCCTGGACGGTCCTTTCCACATCAGTCTGGTGGTAGAAAATCCTGAAACAGGTATTTATGTTAGGCTGTTGTTTGTTGTTGATAGGAAAAGTAGGACCTTTTGGAAATGATTTGAATTCTTGCTGATAGTTAGAAAAGACTTCACTAAGACTAATAAGCTGTGTATCTTAGCTTAGCTCAAATATTTAAAACAGAGGACTCTATTCAAACTCAAAAAATCCATCACCTTGCACCTCAAACACATTTAGTTTAATAATACTCTGTGAAGTCTAACACGCAGGCCTGGGTGAAATCACAAATTTCCATTTGTGTCGCACCAGAGGTGTTTATTGTATAAAATTCCACCTTTTAAAAATGAAATGCTCATTTGCATCACGGGTTTTACCTGGGGAACTTTCTCGTAACACAGAGAAATCACATCATGTTTTATTTTTATATAAATAATAATATATTTTTTATTATCCACTAGAATTTGCAAAGTAACTAAAGCTGTCAAAAAGTGTAAAATGTCCTCTGTCCTCTTCACATGCACTGGAATGAAGCGGAAAGTAGAAGAGTCATAACTACGGATAGTAAATTTGAGTAAAACACAGAGTTTGCTTGTCTCGTGCGAATGCGCCACATGAAACACAGATGTAGGGGGATTGTTTCTGAATCACATGACGTCCCCAGGTAAAACTAGTCCCGTGATGCAAATGAGCATTTCATTTTTAAAAGGTGGAATTTTATACAATAAACACCTCTGGTGCGACACAAATGGAAATTTGTGATTTGACGAATAGGACTATACTGAGGATTGCATATTGTGTCTTGTGCGTGTTTGCATGCAGTCTCTACAAATGCAAATTAATTATTATTAACTGTCCTTGTCACTCCACAGAGTCCTACTGGTGGATCCTGGGTTTCCTGGTCATCACTGTACTTTTCTTCTACCAGGTCATGTAATAGTTTAGTCTTAGATCATCCTGACTTGAATCTGAGCCCAGAATGTTTCCTCTGTGTCATTTTAATTTTTTAAGTTATTTTTGATTACGTCACTGGTTATTTTAACTTTTCTCTTGCTTGGGAAATGCTCTGTAGATGTACTTTAGGATCTAGCTGTGTAATTTATGCGTCTGGTTTTGGTTATTTTTCTCGTTTATGTGTAATGTTGCACTATGCAAGTTTGGAGCTAAATTCTGGGTATAAAACTCATCTATTACAATCCAAACTGTAAATGTCAGCCAGAAGTTGTAGTTTCATTATTGGTACCTGACACTCACATATTAACTCCTATGAATAAGTCAGCATGGGAAACATACAGTCAGTTGCAATTTGAATAATATACACATGGCCTCTTTTATCTGACTTCACTCAAAAATCTTAAATTATTCAGTTTATGTGCGACTTAATCAACTGTTAACTCATCATTTAAGCCTCTAAAATATTAAAAATCCTACAAAAAACACAAAAAAGCACCTATATCAAATAGACCTAAAATGCATAGTCCTATATTAAAGAAATAACAATAGAAACTGGTATTTTTGTGTAAAGCAATTCTTGTGAAGTTCTGAAAGTTTCCAGAGGCATCAAATATGTCAGGCTCAATTTAGGGAGCATGTGTGTAATATTTTGTGTAGATGATGTGACTCAGTCTCTTTTACTTAATGAAACTGGAAACTAATGGAAAGTCAGGATGTTTAAAGGACGGTTCATCCAAAAATCAAATATTCATGCTTTCCTCTGACCTGTAAAGCTGTCAGTCCATCTAGTTTTCTCTCAAATATGTTGAAACTATTCAGCTCTCTGTCTGTCTCTTTCCTGAAACTTTGCGTCATTATATTTGATATAAAAGAGCGATGTCTTCAAAACTCAGAAGCCCACATCAAAACACGCTGGACAAACAGCACTCCAGGCCCAGAGGACAAACATCTAGGTTAGATTCTGGGATGAACGTTCCTTTTAAGTATGCATGGTTCCTTTTTGTTGTTTTGTTGTTGTTGTTCTGTTGTGATGTAACATGTTGTCCCACTATGTTTGTGTAATATTAATGCAGCTTCTCTTTTTTGGATTTTACCCTTTGCAATGAAGGATTTGTTACTCTGCAACGTTCTTTAAGGAATTTGGCATTATCAAAATTTTCTTGAAAAGTTGTCGGCACAAGATATCTGTGACAGTCACAATCTGTATAATGTTGTGAGCAGACTGGCATCACGTGGAGCAGATGGTGGAAAAACCCTTTCAAACATCTCAATAGGTCCAGTCTATTGAAAGAATGATAAGTCGGTATATACTTCACTTCATTATTTCTTTATTGGCATCAGCAAAAGTGGTAAACATGCATCTGTTTGCGCAAATCAATTTGCATCTTTTACTATTTCAGGTTGTAAATCACAAAACATCTTGTGTGGTAATTACCTAATAATATCGTTTTTACAATAGCATCAGATAATTTGGGCTAACCGCTACAATAATGCATAAAAGCACTTTGCACATAAGGTTGTTCATATTTTTAAATTTTTTTCCAACTCGCAAAATCAGTCCAGAGAAAGTAAAATGAACCCAAGGCAATTCCAACAGCCCCCAAAGACCTGAAAGAATTGTGTACTATGGTTCTAGTCATACAATATTACGTATGTTTTAACAGTTCACTATAGTAGCAGTTGTTTGCAGTCTCTGAATGTTATTTTTCTCTCAAAACGAGTGGTTTCAACAAATTTGGCAAACTCTTGAGCACTGTTGCATTGCATAAGCAGTTATTATCAGATCAGAAAGACATTATACACAGGTCCTTTAAACCACTAACAAAAGAAAATGTACAATCGGCAGTAAGATTCAGAAATGGCAGATACACAGATCACACAAATAGGCAAAACTATGAACACCGTTTGCCATGCAGGTTAGAAACAAACACCTCATACTGGCCGTTAACATACTGCAGGTGACACATGAGTCTGTTTTAAATGTGAGTCAGCGGGGAACGGGGCGGCCAGGTGGCTCAGGGTTTCCACATCCTGTCTTCTCTCATGTTTTTTTTTTTTTTTTTCTGTTCTCTGAAAATCTGGTAAACTCAAACAACAATTAAACACTTTGACAGCGCAACTCTCAAAACAAGTCTTTAAAATGTGATGCTACACATTCATCTGTCTATGGCTGTGACTCTGTCCAAATCAGAGCTAAGAGAATTTCCTCTGTGTCATAGGAGTCAGTTCATGTATACAGTAGATTGTCTGTTACTGGCTGCTTGTGTGTCTTTCCCGCTGGGCATATTTTAATGCCATTGCGCATAATATCACCACTGTGCCACCCCCCTGTGGTACAAAAACCCAAATGTATTGTATAGTAATAAGACGATTCATCAGTAGTTGCTTATCAGGTTCAGAATTAAATTTCACCTACTTATGCAGGAAAATATATGTTGAAATACTCCTACAATCTTTCCCTGAATCACTTCCTCCTTTCCTAAACTCTCACACAGTCTCTTTCCCTTTCTTGCATTTTTCTCTTCTCGTCATCACTGAGCGTAGCAGAAATAAGAGACTAAGTGAGAGAAAGTTGGACAGGAAAGGGAAAAAATACTAATAAAAGCCTATCAGGTAAACTTGGAAAAAGCTACTAGCTACAAGGCTTTGGATCACAATTACACACAACAAAAATGACCATACTCTTAATCTAACATGACCGTGTGTTAGTAAGTAGCAATGATGGAAGCAGTAGTGACAGAAGGAGTGTATTATGTAGGTATGTCAGTAACAATTTACAAATGTAGGACTCTCAGAAAAGGTAATATGAACGAGCTTTGGTGTATCTGGGGTAGAACGACTGCAACTCTTGTTTAATGTCCCTGCACACCTACATCATCTGTACATTTCCCCCTATATAGCTATGTTTGGTGGTTAACCCCCATGTGTTCACATGTCACAAGGATTTTCTCTCTCCCTCTTCCCCTCTCTTTCTTCATCTGCTGCATCCTTCAATAATACATGAGGTGCAGAGAAAGGAGAGAGTGTGGGAGACTTCACGAAAAAAATAAAAATATGTGGGGAGAAAGCATGAGGGAGGGAGGGAAAGGGGGGACAAAGAGAACAGAGACACCTATAAACACTACTGTCATGTATAAGTGCAGGATGGTTTGATGGAAGACTGTGAAGAGAGGGAGGAGAGGACTGATAAAAGAGGAGGAGTGGCGCTTGGGTTTCTTTTTTTCCCCCCTCCCCTCTGATATCATCCTCAAGTCCATATCCATCTGTATCGATGGGTTGAGCTCAGTAGAAGAAGTATACTGCAAAATAAAAGAATTAAAAATTAATATGCAGGTCTTATCTTATACCCGCCATCATGATTCAGCAAAATCACTCAGCGTCATCTGAATTAATACTGTAAATGCAAATTAGGAAGGAAGCCAAAACTGATATGAGTCACCACTTAAATAAATCAAGCTAAAAGTGTTTTCTACTTACAGAATATTATTCCAACCACAATGACTCCAATAATGCCCATCATGATCATCATCTGAAACAGAATACAAACGCATCAGTAATCCTGTGTTCAGTTCACTGCCTACAAACAAAAAATCTGGACATAAAAGCATTATGTCATGCGAGATTCACTGTCTTTGTTGAGGTTTGGTTGCACAATCTTGTTAGTATTTCTAAGTCTGTAGTGAAAACTCCACAGTAACAGATGTCTTTCTCCCATTTACCCCGAAGCATCACTGTAGTCCTCCACAGCAGCTCATTAACAGATGGCTATGTACTCTCGGTGCGCTACTTTCATGCTACATCTCTCGGATTGCATCGAGAGTTTCCTTCATTGTTAGCAGCCTGTGTAATGGACCCACACTAATGTGCCCACCTTGCAGTTCTTCCACCAGTACTTGTTTTTTAGCTTGGCTGCACAGCTTTCAAACTGGGAGGCTCCGGCCTGGAGAGCGTCTGCTCTGTCATCCAGCTCTGAAAGCTTCTGGTCCCTTTCCAAAACCTTGTCCACATTCACCCGCATGATGTCCACCACCTAGACCACAGTGGAGAGGATGAGAAAGCATTTGGCAGTGGTGGAGGTACGTGACACAGAGAATGATTAAAGGAGAACTTAAGTATATGAATAGTCTCAATTTATATGCACGTGAAAGGAACAAAAAACGCAATTTAATCTTTAGCTTGTTCCTGGTTCAGAAAAAACGCTGCACATAAAATATAGTCCAATTTTATTTTGGCTTTAAGAGTCTTGAGGCTGTAAAGGTAACATTAAACGCAGGCCCTGAATCTTATAGTCAGGCTTAGCTCAGCTCACCTCCTCGACTTGGGCCTGTGTCTGTTGTAGCCTACGGTTGCTGCTGGTATTGGGTGGGCCCGGGGGTGCGCCACCCGGTGCTCCATCTGCGCCAGGGGCACCTGGAGCACCGGGAGCTCCTGCTGGTGGGGCAGCATCTGGGGCAGACCTGGAGGAGCACAAAGAGGACAGCTGCGTTGGAGAGAGAACAGGAGAAAACTAAGATATCTGACAAGTAGCTTTATGTTGAGAAGGGAAAATGCTCCTCAGGTCACTAAGTAAATGTTAAGACAGTAAGCCGTAAATGCAGACTGGCACCCGCGCAGGGCAAGAAGAGGAAAAACTGCATAATGTGCATGAGGAAAGCAGAGAAGCAGGGTGAAGGACTGGCTGTACATGGAGAGCGAAAAGAGGAAACCAAGAAGAGGTGATGGCGAGAAATGGCTGCAATGACAGAAAGAAAATATAGGCCACAGATGGGGAGTAGTGGGATGTCCTGTCCAGGAAGACACTCGCTGATTAATGGGGGAGATTTTGATAAGAAAGAAAAAGGAGGAGGAGGTTCTGGGCATGGACACCAGAGTTTAGTGGGAGCAGAAAACAAGAAAGGGTTAATCCAGCAGGGGGAGAGAGGAAGGGGTTACACAGGAGGTTTAAAACTGAGCAAACAAGCTCTGCAGTGGAGCAGCAGTTGAGGCAGATGGAGGACAGTTTAATATTAATTACAGTCACTGATGGGGGACACAATTTAAAGCAATTTCTCAGCAGATTCTAGAGAAAATAAAATAACCCTAAATATAACTCTTAATCATCTACTTCGCGTAAAAGAATCTGAAACGAGGCATTTTTTACTCAGCCTAAGGCTTCAGAGTGACAACAGTCAACATCAATGCATAATTTAGTGAAGCTGTGTGCGGAAATTTCACTTGCGTCAGCAAAATCCATCAAGCCGAAAGAAATCAGCTCGTTTCCAGAGTCCCAAAGCAAAAAACACAAAGCCAGAAACAGGAAAAAATAGCTTATCTACACGTGTAGCTGCCCACTACTATTTCTCAGGCTCTTGTATCTTGTTATTGTGGGGAAAAGCGCAGTAAAAAAGCCGCATTCATACTCACATCTTCTATGCAGCTGTTTGAAGTGACTCACGGACAGCGGAGGAGGGGTGACCGGCTGAGGGGGAGGAGAGGGAGGGTCCTGAAGTACGCTACAACGCGAAAGAAAAAAAAATCACAGTAAAAAAAAAAGAGATGAAAAATTATAGAAACTTGTCCCAACGAGAATCCAAACGGTTTCAATGAACAAACAGATCTAAGTGCTGCGCTAACAGTAGTGAGAGGCGGCGGGTCTTGGCGCAGTGGCTCTTCTAGCGATGCATTTATACTATAGGTCGTCAGCAAAAGTACCGCAATACAGAGCCGCGTACACAGGTCGGGCGATAATTCACTGCGTGGCTGGAGTGGGGAGCAGGAGGGATGAGCAATGGACGCTCAAACTTCTCAGCGATAATCCGTTCAAGAGAAATCCACGGATGTTGAGATCCCCGCAGGACTCCAGCTCCTCTAAGTGATGCTGAGTCCTCAGAGCTGCTCCCGGATGACGAGCCGCAGCACTGATTGGCTGGCTGTTGAGATGCCTTCTTCTGAAAGCTACTGGCAAATGCGTGCAATTTCAAAATTAAGGGGAAAAAAGTGCAGTCGTGGGAAATCTGTTGTCTCGCTTTAATTTCTGTCACCCCCCACCTTTCTCTCTCTCTCTCCTCTCTCTCTCTCTCTCTGTGCGTCTTGTAGGGAGTGCGGTAGTAAAGTCTTCTGGCACTAACTGCAATAATGCGTCTCTTCTCCTGCTTTCTCCACTTGGACTCGTAACGACAGTGCGGCACCCCCTCCCCTCCCCCTCATCTCCTCTCCTCTCTCCCTCTCCCCTCCCTCTCTCTCCCATCACACTTTGCAGTACTGCAGCTCTGTGTCGGATGGGGCGGCGGGACGACACTGCGGTACAGTGAATATCTACAGTGTTGACTCGACTGTTTCCTTCATTCTCCCAGCTCCCTCCTCCTCCTCCTGCTGTTTCTGCATTGCATTTCTCTTCGACATAGTTTCAGTCTGATTCCTATGGAGTCCTACATTTCATATAACTGGTTGGTTTCCATTTTGGCTCAACTCTATGCAAGTCAGACATTTTTATGAAATCAACCACTGAAAATAGAAAAAAAAAAACTAAAGATATACATAGACACACTTAATGCATTTTTTTTCCTCTCTTGCAATCTTTTAAGTCGAGGTATTTTCTTCACCTGACCCCTTGTCCTGGGATGCATCCATTGTGGAGTATTGCCAATACACTGCAGTTTTGTCTGTATTTACCATTGAAAAAATATGATAAAATGTAGCCACCCGTATGGCCACTATCTCAACACCACTGTTTTTACAGGACCACAACCAACTGCTCGGTTTGCCTGCTGTTGACTGACGAGAAGTGGACGCCATGACAGCTCTCCAACACTGAAGCCAAAGCACGTGAAGCTCCCCCTGGTGGCTGGTTGTAGTATAGGTCATAAATAAGTCCCACCTCCTCCCTGGTAGTGGATGGGACTTGCGCCAAAGTAAAACACTGAAGTACACGTCAAATAATTGCTTTTTCCAAAGATGGTCTCTGTCAATTTAGATAGTTAATATAATGCTGGTGTATGTTCAAGTGTCCATTTTTATGATAAGCTTTGTTTTAGTCAGTTATTTGACGTTATGAAAACAGGATGTGACATCATGATAGACAGTTGCCATTGACAGCAATACCCTTTTTTAAGGATTTGTATTGAACCAACCTCAAGGATCTGGGAGATTTTTGCAGATGTTTTGGTATGTTAGACTTTTGTAAGTGAATAAATGTAATTAACTATACGTCCACTATACTGCACATGAGTTAACAACACTTCAACATAAGCCCAGTGGGTGAAAAAAAGTAGACAATCTGTAGTTTGCATTTACAAAGTCTGAATTGGTTCTTGCTTTAAAAGAAAAAAAATAAGTGCAGTAATGCAACATTTCTTTTAAACTGGTGCAGACAGAGCAGAATGCAGAATTAACCGAACGTGAGGGAGTCTAGTGGAAGTGTGGGTAGGTCATCAATAACACAGCTCCACACTTGGTGCACCCCTGGTTGCATCTGACTCTGCTGAATGTAGAGTGATGTTTACACGACTTTCCTCTTAATTTATATATTTATTATGTCATGCACCCAGAGATGTCATATGACCCATTGGAGGACACATAACAGTGTCTTCAGCAGCCTTTTCCTGTTTCAGCATATCAGTGCCCAAACACACAAAGCCAGGACTTAAGATATAAACTTGACTGGTTTTCCATGACCTCAACCACATCAAACACCTTCAGATTGAACTAAGAGACAAGGCTCATCACTGCACATCAGTGACGGAACTCCCCTATGAGTCAGAGCAAATCTCTGCAGCCAAAGGCCAACATTTAAAGTCTTTCCAAAAAGCTGGAGGTTGTTATAGCATCACACTAGTGTCCAAGTTTTTAGACCAAACTCAAGCATTAATGAATCAGAATTTATTCATTACTTTAATGGATGCTCTTACCCTCAGCTTCGTCAGTAACCTTTGAACACTCCTCCAGTCTAGACCGATTCTCTAGTCATAAATCCTCAAGCAAAACTGTGGCAGATTATTTCCCAGGGGCAGTAGAGCAAGACCGAAGGGCTCATTGCTATAATTAAGCTAAAGGACTTTATTTTGATTAGGAGAACACAAAATGCACATTTCCAGTCCATTTATGACATGTAGTTTATGTTTATCAGCAAAATCTGTTGTCAGTACATCCAGAAACAATTACTGAAACAAGTCTGAAACACACAAACCTTCTCTTGCCATGGATACGTTAACTTAAAAAATGGCAACATACAGCATAGTGACAGTATGAAATCACTGTTTGCTCAGTGTTAACGATGTTTGCCGGTACGGTTAAAACGTCTGTACAGGAAGCGGATCCTCTTCTCCAAGTTGTGTCTGTCCAGAGCCATCATTCTGTCTCCCACCATCTTCTTCTTTCTGATTAAACGCTCTAGCTCGTTACCTTTGAAAGCTTTCAGCCAGCAGGGGGCCACGATTAGGTCTTTGGGATGTGCTTTAAAGTCTCCTGCAGACACAGAAGTAAAGAGAGATCACAGTTTACAAATGAGAAAGAAAAAGAGAATTAGTGAAAGGCACAACTGGTGAGGAATTGAGATAAAGGTCAAAATTCATCAGAGCAAAACTGGAACCAGGATGTTAGATAGGTCTGTATTTGTTTCTAAGACTCATAAACACATTTCTCTAGACAAACTAATACCAGTAAGATAATGACAGTAAGATTTGATTATGACTTGGTTCTTCTTCTAGAATTAAAAAATATAAACTGATTGAACATGCAAAAACATGTTTGAATCCACAGTCACACTTTACCTGCTTACAGTTTTTTAAAAAAAAAGTAAACTTACCCAAGATGCCTATGTTATCATAAACTCCATATGTGCTCCTCTTCTCAGTCCACCTGTCCACCGTCTTAGGCTTAGGAATGGCATGCATCCTTATCTGACAGCACATGCCTGAAGACAACACATTACTTTAAGTCAGTACTGAATGTCTGAGTATATTTCTGTCTAATATTGCATTTAAGGCTGCTACAATGAGTACATAGATCTGTTGATTCAATTTAGATTCAATATTCTTTACTGTCATACACTCTGTAACAATGCAGCATCATTACCAGTACTGAAATACTTGGAGCATGGCGCCCACTCGACTTCACAGAAGCAAAATACAATAAATAGAGTAGAATAAAGTAGAATAAGTAAATACATTTTTTTAAAAAAAGAAAAAAGATAAAAAGGATATAAGATATAAGTGGCAAAATTAGATAAATATATAAAAACAGGATAAAGTGAGATTGTGCATGTGTGCATGGATGTGTGGTAGTTCGGCAGTTCAGTATCCTGATGGCTTGGGGGTAGAAACTGTCCCTGAACCTACTGGTGGCTCGTAAGCTTCTAAAATGTGAATGTCTGCAACTTATTTGGGATGTAGACCAACATCTAGATTAAACTAACAATTTGAAAACATTTCTATTAGTTTCAGAAAACTGTAATTTCAAGTTTTTAAGTTGTTATTTTAAGTAATTTGAAGAAAAAAAAAACCAGATTATTGGTGATCAAATAACTTTAAGTTGAAAATAATTTTTTTTTTTGTTGTTTTTGTTTTAGTTACACACAAATTCTTTTTAATGCCGCAATGTTTTTTGACAAGTGCTTAACACATACTTGATGTACAGGAACTCGGCCCATATTATAGTTTGGGAAATCAGGAAATAGAATGTGAAGTGCGGCCTTAATAAATTATTTAGCTTGCGGAGGGCAGTAATGCGCCCCGTCATGTCAAAAATCCCAAAAGAAGAAGACAGCAAGCAGGAACAAATCTTTGAACGATAAATTCAGCTTCAATAATTCTCAGCCAAGCAAACAGCAGAGAGCCCTCCTTCCCCTTGCCAAAGGAAGATCATACCAGACAGCCCCCAAGCTAGACTAGATTTTTGAACATGCAGTACTTTAGGAATCATTTAGGCAGTACTTGTCATTGTTTTGGACTGTTGCAATAATAATGACAAACATTTGCATAAAGCAAGCATATCTGTCCAACTCAATGTTTATTAAAACATGAAAAATATCCCTTTAACGTACATTTTAAAGTGACAAAAAAAGCTTCAGACTATTGCAGTTTCCTTTGACGTCGGAAATAACGGCTAAATGACACCAAATAAAGGAAGAGTGAAAAAATTGTTATTAACACCAAACTTAGCAGCGCAACTAACCTGCGGCAGCTCCTCACACAAAAGCATGCAGTGAATGGAAGTAATGTGTGTCTCTACAAGATTGTGACGCTAGCCCCAAAACAAGAAAGAAACTTTAACAGCAACCTAATTTTCCAGTGTCACCTTGTATGACAACAAAAAGAGCTATTCTTCTGCTTTATTGTAGTGTTTTGTTAGAAAATTTAATTTTTTTTTTAACAAATAAAACACATTAACCCTATTGTAAGTGTTGGCTTTTGTTTGTCTCTTTCTTGGTGATTCTGAATATTACATATTCCACATACAGCAGTTTTAATAAAGAAAATAATTGTTAAATCATGTTTAGTTTTGAGTTAAAAATTGTGAGGATATCGTGTCCATCAAAGTAAGTCAAACTGTTGCTGAAACCAGCAGCAGCACTCACCTGTAGAGATGGTCCTGGCTGTGTGCAGCAGAGTCCCAGCAGACTGACAGAGGGATGCTCCAGCCCTCAACAAACCTCCCACTACAGACATGTCTGTAGTTTTCTGCGACAGATAATTAACAAACTGCTCAAATAAGATGTAAACAATACACTCAGGAACACTGGTTATTTTCTGGTGAATCAGTTAACCTGAGCTTTGCTATGTTTGCTACTAGCAACACAACGCAAGCTTCAAAGATCTTTACGTTGACCCTTAGCTTTAGCTTTAGCTGCCGCATTATGTCAGAGTCATTATAATCACATTACCTTTTTACACGCGTGTTGACAGTCTTATTCCAGTCGGATATTTTCCTAGTATTGTAACAAAGCGTGGATTTCGAAAATGTAACACTGAAGTATGTCTGTTATTGACGCTTCAACACGCTCTTCGTGGCCGCATCCATCTTATTATGTGTCCCACAATGCAACGCGGCGCTGGTACCGTGTTCTTGGTAGAGCAGCGCAAAGGGAAAAAAAGTTTTTTACGGTTTTGACTACTCGTCACGACGATTTACATCCAATAGGTGGAGACAGAGGCGCCGCAGTCTATTTATACACCGATCAGCCACAACATTAAAACCACTGACAGCAGAAGTAAACAACATTGACCTTCTTGTGACAGTTCAATGTTCTGCTGGGAAACATTTAGATCTGACATTCATGTGAATGTTAACATGTACCATCCACCTAGACCACACCAGGCACCCCTACCCCATAGCAATGACACTCTTTGATGACAGCAGCCATCCCCAGCAGGATGCAGCCTGACACAGGCACACATAAAAACGCTTTAGGAACAACAACTCAAAAAAAACATGAAAAACAGCACAAGGTGTTGACCTGGCCTCCAAATTCACTAGATCCCAAAATGATCAAGTTATCTGTTGGATGATCCACAGAGGCCCCTCCCCTCAACCCATAGGACCCAAAGACCCCCACTGCAACATTCTGTAGACAGACACCACAGGACACCCTCAGAAGGACCATGTCCATTCTCTGATGAGTCACAACTGTTTTGAAGGCACAAGGGAGACCTACACAATATTAGGAAGGTGGTCATAATGTTATGGCTGATCGGTATAGCTCAGTGGCACAGTCACATTGAACAGTCTGATCTCGCTGATTGGCTTTAAGTTGAGAGAGCTGCTGCTGAACCTACACCTTCAATATAAACATACAGAGGCTGAAGCTCTGTTCTTTACTGGCTCTCTCACACGCACACACACTGATGTTGATACTTTCATTCTTACTGTTGTAAAGCGCTGGGTGGAATATTTCGTCATTTTCAAAGAAACAAATGCAGCAAAGCGGATCTATGTCTACATTTCATTATTGCTAAGGCGTCCACCAGTGTGTGGAAATTTAACCCAAACAAAACATTATTAAACATTAGATTCCATTCACATTTAGCATAACAACCCTGCATCAGCATGTGCAGAGAAAGCTCGCTATCTTATTGTAAGTGTGCATTGTGTGTTCACCTTTTATTCAGTGCTTGACTTTATTTTATATATGTGCAAAACCCTGCATGTTGGTAAGAGGAAAATAAACTAGTACAAGTTGGTAAAGTTTAAGAAAAAAAAGCACAAGCACTTTTTCAGTCAGAGTCAGTATTTCTCATCAGATAGCAAGTGCATAATGTGGAAAAAACTGTTTGCCTTGCTCGTAGTTTTTGACGCACAGATGCAGATCGTATTTTCACGTAGCTCTCAGCATCAGCGCTGACCAAAATGCTGACATAAGAGAATTTTAAAAATTTCTCAGCCGAGCAGCATTTTTTATCTGCGCTCTGCTTCCTTTGCCAGTAAAACTGAGCGGAACATTGCATATCATCACCTACAAGCATGTAGAGCACCATGACATAGTCCTACCAGATATTAAAACCAGTACCCACAGCGGTGTTTACAATAATTCAGAAAGAGTTCGTCCCTTATTGGGGGTTAACGTTGATGTCAATTCATAGTTTCTCAAGTGTTCTCTGAGAAAAGCAGAGAAAATACAGTGACAGCTTGACACAGGAACAAACTACTCATCTGTTCTTCAGAAGAAAAAAAAAAATCAGATTTGACTATTTTCCAAGCTCATCCTTATTAACATAATCATCTGCATCCTTTCAAGCTCAAAGCTCAGTTTTTTCCATGTGAGGGGCATTTTCCTCCACAGGGCTTTCACCTCATATTCAGATGCAGTGGCGGTGATTTAACATCAGCTGTAGGAAAGACCACCTCATAGTCAGTGACGCACGCATGCCCTCAACAAACAGGGGGCTTGCGCAACTTCTGCAACGTGTTTTGTACAGTGTTTTTATGTGCTGAAGCCACAAGTTCAGCAACACAGGTTTAAATTTGAAGGTTGAAAGCGTTTGATGTTAAGAGAAAGACCAGGGTGGATAAGCTGAAAAGGCTTTATCTCACAGAATCACTCACCCAGGAGTCACGTGGTGAGGAAAATGTCTCCACAAGACGAAGACAAACAGCTCTGAGGTTTCACCCACACATTCTCGGGTATATCTCTGTATGACTTCTAGTTATCTACAGTGTCTATTGTTCTATGGTATCAACAGATGGATAGATAGAGACAGACGGACAGACAGACAGACAGACAGATAGATAGATAGATAGATAGATAGATAGATAGATAGATAGATAGATAGATAGATAGATAGATAGATGGTTGGATAGATAGATAGATAGATAGATCGATAGATAGATAGATAGATAGATAGATAGATAGATGCTGGATGGATGGTTGGATGGATAGATAGATGAATAGATGGTAGATGGATGGTTGGATGGATAGATAGATAGATAGATAGATAGATAGATAGATAGATAAATAGATAGATAGATAGATAGATAGATAGATAGATAGATAGATAGATAGATAGATAGATAGATAGATAGATGTTGGATGGATGGATAGATAGATAGATAGATGGATAGATAGATAGCTATGAATAGCTGTTCACAATACTGTATGAAACAATCCTCAATCTATCTTATTATCTTATTATTTAGATATCAGAATTTTGAATATTAGGTACACATATATTATATACTGAGATGAGACACACACCTTTTTTAAAAGTAGTCATACGTATAGATATGTAGTTACACTGTTTGATTGTTGAAGGCCATCAGTGACATGATGTGACAAACACAGAGACAAAACAACACAATCATTCAAAGCCACGTGAAAGACGATGGACATCTCTATTTAACTGTGCCACCTCCTAAATAACTGAAGTGGCCAATAGTCAGCATACATCCTCGTTAATCAGGAGATTTTGCTTCCAATATCACATCCTCAGCAGCACAAGCTATAAAATCGATAATATAATTCTATTTAATGTAATACAAGTATATGTAGAAACAAAAAGCTTCTGACAAAAAAAAAATAAAAAAATCCATACATGGTAAAATATGATGTTGTAAACAAACACTTGCCTGGCAGTGTAGGCCTGTTTCTACTGTAATGACACTGGCGTAAGAACTGACGAAAAGGAAAGCAAAGAAACGAGAATGGAGGGGATGATTCACTTTCATGAATATCCATCAGTGTAAGAATCTCTGAATGTTCTCATTCACAAACTGGGGATGATGCTGTTTAGAGCGAGTTGCGTTAACCGGTGGTTATAAACACAACTGACTGGCAGTGACGGAGTCGTGACAGGATGATTTGGTGTTGCAGTTTTGCCATCTCGGTTTCACAGCGACAACTTGAACTTCCGTGAATTCTACTGAGGATATTTGTAAACAAGAAGCACTTAAAAATTGCAGTAATTTTGATGTACACTCTCACAGGTCATTTCATTCAGCACACTAGTGAAAACATTATAATATAACAGTCCTGCACTAACTCTAATCTTCTGGAAGGTTATGGTATGCAACATTCATTTAAAGAAGCAGAGAGAGCTATTGATTCAATTGTGTTTTCATTTTGGAGGCTGTGGTTTGCAGTACTCTTTAATTATACTGTGAGGTACTAACACATGTTTCTTTTATTTTGACAACCACATTTTAGTTAGAGGGCTAGGCTAAATAACAGAAACACTTTATTCAGTGCAGTTAAACACGCTACACACGCTACAAACTGCATCCTCCAAAATGATCATACAGTCGAATTACTACCTTTCTACCACAATTTCAGCAACAACTGAATATTATAACAGTCATCAGATTCAGTCAGATTTAGTGCAGGACTGTTACATTTTAATGCATTTGTTTTCACTGGTGCACCTAATTAACTAGCAGGTTTAGGAGTTTACTGTTATTCTAAAGCATGTCTAAATAGAGGGTGCATTTAGGGGTGCAAATACAGTAAAAAAAAAAAAAAAAAAAAGTGTATTTGACGTAGAAGAAGGAAACTGATTAGAGAGAATCCGTGGGAGGAAGTGGGACTCCCTGTTTACATCTCTGTCTTACAGTTTCCAGGCTGACAAAGACAGACCGCACCGAAAGTCCTATAGCTGAAGTCACATGATCAGAGGAGGAACTACCAAACCCTTCACCCCCGCCTCAGCACCCACGGGCTCATATATATAGGTGCCTCATCCACCACGCTCACGCGAACACAACACATTGATCAAAGAGAAACAGTCAGACATTTTAACAGCAGAGCAGAGAACAAACTCAAGATTTCATTTGAAACAAAGGCATCAAAATGCTGTTCCTCTTTGGAGTGATTACTCTTATTATGACAGGTAATGTTATAGCAGATTTGAATGCAATAACATGTACATTTTCTTTCTTTTTTTTTCCTGAAATTAATTTAAAGTTTTTCCTCTCTAGGGGCTCAGTGTGAGAAAATTGAGGTTCTTGCTGAAGTTGGCTCACAGGCTATACTACCCTGTAAAAGCAGTGATTTCTCCAGTGCTTCTTCTGCCATCGTCTGGACTAAAGTTGACACAGGGTAAGATGCAGCTTGTTTTACTTCTCTAGGTCACTTCCCATCTTTGCTTCAGATCTTCATAATAATCCTTCCTCAACTTCAAAATAAAGATTTATATCCACATGTTCATGACACTGGATGGTTGTGGCTCCCTCTGTCAACAGCACTGTCTGGAGGAAGCAGAGGAGCGGTCTGCAGTCCTGGGGGTCGAGATGGTCTCTAAAAGGGGACCTACGCGTGCGCTGCCCCCACTCCCAGTTTGAAAGAGGCGATTACAGCCTGGAAATCAACAAAGTGAGAGAGGAGGATGCAGGACTTTACTCTTGCAGGGTGGAACATGGAGGCCGAGTTGCTGAAATCGTTGTCATGCTCAGAATTATTAGAGGTAAAAAAAAAAAAGACACTTTGATGCTTTTTATTGTTACAGTAGCACTGCATGAATGTCTTATATCAGTGCAATTGATAGCACTGATTGAGGATGCCAGGAGTCAGTACTTCCACAAGAGCTTTTTATCTTACATTACTCATATAGAATTTTCTTACAAAGAATGAACACACTCATGAATTGACGGTCTGATTTAATTCCTAGCCTGTGGTGTACATCTGTATCAAAGCTGAGCTGTGATACTGTAAATCAGTGTCATTAACATCATCCTGGTCTGTCTCCTTCACAGTGTCTGCATCTCCACCGTTTGCCATATGGGGAAATTACATTTCAGTCACTTGTAGTTTGACACCTCGGCCTAAAGACACCTCTGTGCAGTGGATGTTGAACGACAGGCCATTTGCGCCTCGGCTTGCAATCGCCACAAACAACGCTGAAAGTGTTGTGAAAGAAAAGGCGACCATGAAACTGACGGGAAACTGGACCTGTGTCGTGGGCTATGAGGGCAAAGAAGGGCGAGCTTCTGCTACTCTGTCTGTGAAAGGTGAGAAACTGAGCGAGAAAATGGAATCGGAATAAGAAACTAAGCTGCCGGATAATATTTTTAATGGCCATAACATTTTTCTTTATGTCCATTTACAGGAATTATCCAACCATCCAAAGAAAATACCAAGCTGTATGCTGCTGTGGGGTCAGCTGTCACTCTCCCCTGCGTCTTCTCTCCTGGTTTATTCCCTTTGAGTCTGGTTTGGGAGAAACTGAAGGCTGGCTCTCTTGTAAAATCTGCTCTGGACCGCCTTCCTCCGTCTTTCTCTAAATCCTCGCCGTCCACTCAGCTCCCCTGGGATAAGTCTGCCAGGCTGAACGAGGTTGGGTATGAGGATGAGGGCGAGTACAGATGTGCAGGGACCGTGGACGGACGAAGACTGACTCAGAATATGCGGCTCATCGTTGCCAAAAGTAATTTAACAAAGTTTCAGCTTGAGCTTCTGAAATAAAAAACAATGCATCTTTACATTTTGCCATAAAATATTTCTTTCTTGTTTTTCTTTTTAGTCGTCCAGTCACAGAAAAAAGACTCTGTGTTGCTGACCTGCCAACTGAGTGACACCAGTGAGGTTACTGACTACGAGTGGGTTCATGTGACCTATGACCTCAACGGCACCAAGTCAGTTGGGCCTGTCCAGAAGGGGAATACTCTCAGCATCAAGGCGTCAGAAGAGAACTGGGGCGAGTGGGCATGTCGTTTCTACGGGAAAGAAGGCATTTTGGGGAATGCAACGTACCACGTCCAACTGATGAGTACGTTCTCTTGTTTGAGATTCATGTCCAGTGTGCAAATATCACATTGCGTGTTTTTCTGACAATATTTATGTTTTTTCTTACAGGTGGTTTGAGTGGAGAAAAGAAGTCAAGTGTCTCTGAAAATGCCGGCACCATCATCGCGCTCAGCTTTCTCCTCGTTATTCTGCTGCTGGTCCTGGCTCAGGTGTACAAAAACCACCAAAGGGTAAGAAGCTGCAGTTTATTCAGAAATTGTATTTTTTTTTAAGGCAAAATATAGAAATAAGTGAGATTATTTGTTTTTCTTTGTTTTGAGATAAGTTTTTTTTCATGAGTTTTTCTTTAACTGAAAGAAATAATACAAATTAAATCAAGTTTAAGTGATCTGAGGCACAGACATGCGCATAACATGGGAGTCTAATCATTTTATGTGTTGATTTTCCACAGAGGAAAAGGATCTTCCAGTACCCCGCGCTGGAGACCATTGTTCATACCATCTCCAATGAGCGGGAGGAGAGAGAAAGGAACCATGTGAAAAAGTAAAGACACATTAAAGCAGAGGCACTCCGGGAAAACTTTCACTGTGCTACACTGAAGTGAAATCTACACACCATATTGCCTGCAACGTATTGGGAGATTTAGTTTGCACAGGTCATGTAAATATTTTCAGAGCCAACATTGTAGCAGTTTCATTGTTTTAAGAAAATCTGATGAGATGCATAATATAATTATCAGATATTTCAGCTGTAAATATGTTTTAATTGTTGTATGTTAGTTCAAACTAAATGTTATACAAATAAAGTGCATTTAAAGGAAATTATTCTCATTTTATTTGTTGCAGTTTAAACAGTCTGAACCTCTCTGGTCAATGAGAGGGGAACATTATTACAATATATATATATATATATATATTATATATATAAATAAAATAAATTTTATAAAAAAAATGTCTGTGTATATATACAGAAAATAAATGTTTATGTATTATTCTAAAAAAATATGACATTAATTTACATTAACTACAGATAAATTACTGGTCAGAAATTTAGACTGAAGTTCTTCGGCTGCATCCTAAAATATTTGTGCTACAACAGTTTCCCCTTCCTTGTGCTTCAGCTTTTTATAAAAAGCCTACTGTGCTTGTCAGGTCGCCGCTCGGAAATTCATATTTATCGACCAAACTTTTGAGCCAAACATAACATGACTGATCTCAGATGGCTGACTGGTGAGTGTAACGTTGAATCAACTCCGTGACTACTCTTTTAATGCAGCTGCAGAGCTACACCTGACTACACTCCCCGTCTTCTTGCTCTGAAAGTTCGCTCAGACCCCACGAGGCCAAAGACTTGTTGATTCCCTCCAGAAGCCCTTCCCCAGCAGGATGTAAACGATGCATGACCTCAATATCATCGAAGACCCAGCCGTTCCAGTCCACGTTTTCTCCATCCGTAAAGACACCACTAAAAGAGGGAGAGAAACAATGGTCAAAAACCTTTTTTATATATATATATATATATATATTTGCTGTGCCACTGGTTAGTTACCCTTCTGACACCAGCATAAAGTAAATGCAGTATTACTGAATAGATCAGAATAGAATAGAATTTCTTTATTGTCACTGTACAAGTACAACGAAATTAAGGTGACCTAAGGTCCCCCTTAGGTGCTGTGGAAGTACCGGAATAAAAAAAAAAAAAAATTTAATTAAAAAAAAGCAAATGTAAAAAACTAGAATAAAAAATATGTACAAAATATAAAACATTAACATGACATAACAATCCCATTCACACAATAAAAAGAATTTAACTCTTATTGCACATCACATGAAATTATTGCATTTGTTTGTGTTGCACATTGTTGTGAGAAATTATTGCACATGTTTGCACATATTAAGTTATTGTGTTAAAAGGTTAAAAGGCCTGCACTGAATACCAGCAGTGAAAGAAGTACTCGAGATTGAGTAAAAGTAACGTATAAACGTTACGTATAAAAGTATAAACATGAAGATAAGCTTTCATGCCGAATGATCGTTTCTGCAATCATAATGACTGATGCGAATAACGTGCTCATCGCTTGACTTAGATCATTTGCCGGGCAGCTCGTGTATTACCATCAAGGATCACTAAAGTCTTAACCTGTAATAACACATAACTATATACTATATGATAATTATATTTAGTTTTAATAACCTGAGACTGCAAAGTAACTTCTAACTGTAATGATCAAACTGTGATAGTGGAGTAGAGGTACAAAGTAGTAGAAAAATTAATGTTAGTTCCAGTAATACTAATTTACAATTACGGTGGAAAATGTGTTTAGAGTGTTAATTAGGACTTAATGAGGCTGACAGAGTGATGTGGTTAGAAACAAGAGAAACATGGTAATTTTTATTTTCCATTGTGACAGAACAGTCTGTCCGTGACCAGCCTACTTCTCACTGCAAACTCATTTCAGTAGTAGAGAGATCAGAAATATATTTCCCAGTAAATCAAATAAATGTAGCCAGTGTAAAATACTAAGAAGACATAGATGAAGCCGGTCAAAAAAAAAAAAAAAATCTATCTGCTATCGTACGAACTGCAAACACCACATCCACATCCAAGTTTAAACAATACTAAAAAATATCTCTATAAAACTGAGGTCAGTGGACAATTAGATGTTGAAATTTACCTACAGTACATGCAAACTATGGCTTTATTCAGGCCTTTACTGCCCTCTGAAACATGCTGGTATTCTGACGAGTTAAACTCAGAATACCAAAGTCATATTCACGGTAGATTGGAAAGATAAAATAATGAAACAGTCCTATTTAATTATTGTTGCCGCCTATATGCCCCCTGTTTTTTTTGGTGTCTGTGAAGATTGTTATTCATCCAGCTCATGGTAGTTAGGCAGGTGGTTAGCTTTGTTTCTGGATATTTGTTTCTCTGATTTTACTCTGCACAAGCAACCACGTCCTTTTCTCCCTGAGGATTAATAAAGTTATTCCAGTACATTAACTAATACCAGTGACAGAGAGGTCGTCAGTCTATTACAGGGCTAACACTGAGAGACAAATACATTACGGTCAATTTAGAATCACCAGTTAACCCAACAAATGTGTCTTTGGTATGAGGTAGGGAGGCGGAGCACCCAAGGTGAAGGCCCCAGGCATCTGAGTTCAAACCCAGAAGCTTCTTGCTGTGAGGCAACAGCGCCACCTCAATGATAAACAGTAGCTGTTCATTAAATTCAAATCCATTGCCAAGAGAAAAAGTCAATCAGTCAAGAAATGAAAACCGTAAAACTTAGTCATACGAACCTGTTCCTCTTATCATCATCATCCCCGTCCACCAGCTGCTCCCTCCATCCTTCGCTCACCGTGAGGGCTCTGTGTCTCATTAGCTCCACATGCTTCAACTCTGTGTCTCTGTGTCCATCACTGGGTGATGGTGAAGGTGTGGTGGAAAACGAAGGAGAAGGGGAAGGATTCCTTGGCCATGGATTGTTCACTTTCACGTTTTTGTCTCTTTTTTTTCCACCTCTGTCTCTCTCTTTGGCTTTTTCTAAATAGCCCATCAGAGGTGAGGGCTGTCCGTTTGGATTGTGTCCTGTGATGTGAGGTATTTTGGGTGATGGGGGCGATGTGCACACACTACTCGAGTGCAGGGGAAGCTCATGGCCTCCTTCACTGACCACGTTGGGAATGGAGGAGCTCCTCTGGGTTCTCTGTTGGGGCTTTTTGTTTTGGAAGTTCAAATCTGGCAGCTCAGGTTCAGAAAAGGTCTGGTGATCTGGTGAGCCTCTGTCCTGCATATTCCAAAACATGCCTTGGTTTGGCTTTAGGGAGCCCAGTTTCAGTACCCGGTGTGAATCTGAGCTACTGCTAGAAGGAAGAGAGTTTCTCTTCATACTTGTGTTGCAGTCTGAGTCCGAGTTTGAGGAAGAGTAATTGTTTAAAGCAGTCCAAGACTGTCGGGAAGCCTGAAAGGACTGCTTAGACATCTGAGAAGAGGGTTCCTGATTTGTGTTGACTGGTCTTCTTTTCCGTAAACCGGGTGATTTCAAGTTCTTGGAGCAACTCCAAGCATCTGGAGATGTCTCCATGCCTTCGGACTGACTGCAGCTGGAATTTCTCCTGGAGTCCTGGTTAACAGACAGGGAATCTGAGCCTCTCCTTAATGTCCCTCGTTGTCCCTGTGGTTGTCCCTGTCGTCCTAAAAACTCTGAACCCTCATTGGATTTTGCTGGTTGATAGTGAGGATATAAAGTGCTGTCTTCATTTATTGGGTAATCAACATCTGGTAGTCCGTCCAGTAAAAAATTGCGTGATCCAGTTGTGTTGTATCTGAGCTGATCTGCAGCAGGTCTTTGAGTGAAGTTATCTAGATTAGGGACAGATGCCCTGTGGTGCCATGTCACACTTGGCTCATTTGTTATCTTAGATTCAGCAATTTTGTTTTCGTCCTCCGTGTGGTTTCCTCTTTGACGATTTCTCTCCGTCATTTCTATCCATTCAGATTCACTGTGTACTGGTTGCTGACCTGCAATGCTGTTGCGCCCAAGTGTGCGGTTGTAGTTGCCGGTTTTGGAGCGCCAGAGATCTAATCCCATGTTGTTAGTGGCCATCTCTTCTGCCGTTTGATACTGTCCTGCTTCTTTGGACCCGTTTATTGAGTGAGGGATGATATCTTCGTCAGTTAATTCATCCACAAAAGCCTCTCTTCCTGGTTGTAGTGTAAAAGGTACTTCTTCATTCTTGGCTTCAGTAACCGGTCTAGCCTCTGGTTTGTATGTTTTTAAGTTCTCCAATCTGTTGTTCTCCTTCTCTCTCAGGTCCAGCAGCAGTTCCTAACAATGTAACAAAGAGATAAAAAACAAAGTCTGTTATCTGAAATCTGAAAGTTTTAGTACATTTTGAAGTTACTGGATCATTTGATGTACTGAATATAAATTACTTGTCTGTAGATCCATTTGCTCTGATACAACAGAACTGAAACACTTGAAGCAGAAGTGAGTATAAACCCTTTCCAGATAAAGAAGTAATGCATCTAATAGCATTTGTAAAACATGACTTGCATGGCTTCCGCATGCAGACAGAAACAGAGCAGTGGTGTATGAGTAACTTCAGAGCAGGCTCCAGACATTGATTCATTTTATAGATAATAAGAAATAAGATAAATCTTTAAAACACCATCTACAGAATACAAGGAGTAAATGAAAACATGCTGATGTTGAGATAACTTGATGTTCACCCTGGGCACCGTCTTAGTTAAGTGGTTTGAGCCTGTACATCTGACAATGTTGTGAATGTTGCAGGCATTTGGTCACAAACCAAAGTATCAGATAAATTGGTCTGATGATTATGCAAAAAGAAACACAAGAGATGAAGTGGTTATGATTTAACCTCTGGAAACTTTTGTTGCACTCCTTGTGTTAAAAGTCCTTTCAAAGAAGAAGTGAAATCTTTGAACTGTTGGCGCCAGTGAGGAAAGGTTGTGGGATCACCATCGATGCTGACTACGAAGGTTTATACTAAATTTCTCTGCAAACTATCCATACAGTTGATATTTCAGTCTGGGCGATGGAGCATTTCCATTCCTAACACAACATGTTGTTGTGGCTAGAACCTATAATGTCAGTGTTTACTTTACCTTTGCCTGCTGGATGGTGGAGACCCATGTGGAGCAGCGTTCTGAGGTGCTGGCTACAAATATGAGGACATTCATAACACTCTGGAGCTCTCCCACTTCCACGAGAACAAAAGAATCTGGGAGAAGCAGACAAATGATGAATGGACCCATTATTATGTTCGACTGAATCCGGGTATCTTTCAGAAAGTGTTACTCACAGCCATCTTTCAGTGCTGAGCAATACGTTCTGTCGAGGGCCAGAGGAGCTCGAACCACCTTCAGTCGCTCTCCTTTCTTCTGGACTTTGGTCATCAGAAGCACGTCTGAGAAAAGTAGAGCCACCACCTCCAGCTGCATCATACCATGTTCAAGAAAACATAAGTTCAAATTATTTAAACGTATGTTCTAAATGCAGCAAAAAAAAAAAAAAAGTACAGTAGCAGAGTTTTCTCACTTTGCTGTCCTTTCTGCCCCGAACCTTCAAGTTCTCCTCCAGCAGCAGCTTCCGTACAACACCAGGACCAACTCCTCTGATCGGGCATGTCAAGTCAAACTCGCAGATCTCTCGGACGTGCTGTCAACAAAATCCACCGTGACGAATCATCGGTACCAACACTTGTTAGAGCTTATATTGTTTTTTTTTTTTTTTTTTAAGCAAACATTACTTTTCTAGTATGTTTACAACATCATCTGATGTCTACATAAACTCAATAAATATCAAGAAAAAGGCATTCAATACAACTGCAAAGACTAGGAAACTGTACAAAGATGCAAAACAGCAGTAAATGCAAACAAAACATGCTCAAAGACATATTAAATTTGCACAAAGAGAAGCAGATGACCACAGAGATGCATTTTACCTTGTCAATTTCTTCATTTATTCCCTCCACTTCATATCCCTCCACCCTCTGGGCAGAGATGGAGAGAGCAAGCTTCTCATCTTGTATCCGCAGGTACTCATTGATACTCTCCAGAAAACCGTTTAAACTGGATAACTGGACAAGAGCAAGGAGAAAGATGGAATCAGATGTTTAATCTGTATTAATCAGGTTTTGATCTAATGGCGTTAAGATGCTCACCATGCCTCTGAGAGTGTGCTGCACATGAGGGTCCTGCGTGTTTTGGAGCACAGCTTTGAGCAGTAGGGGATACTTTGTGATTCTCTGATGGGGTTTGGCCTGCATGTCTCCGAGTCGCATGCGCTCACATTGAGGATGAGTCTCCACCCACTGGACAGCAGAAAACAAAACATAACATAAAACTTATTTTTTTTTTTTTAACTCATAGTAACAAGTAGTCTTAATAGTCCGCTAGATGGGAAACGTAAATAACATTGACCATCTTGTGACAATACAATGTTCTGCGGGGAAACTTTCAGACGTGGATGTTACTTAGACATGTACTACCCACCTAGACCAGACCAGGCAACTCCAGCCCAATATGTGGGATGATCCACAGAGACCCCTCCCCTCAACCCATAGGACCCAAAGGTCCCCACTAACAACATTCTGTTGCCAGACACCACAGGACCCCCTCAGAAGATCCATGTCCATTCTCTGCCCAACAACTGCTTGAAGGCACAAGGAAGACCTATACAACGTTAGGTCATAATGTTATGCCTGAACAGTAGTTTTGGATAAGTTAGGAAACTCTGTGGCTGAAATTTAGATCCCTTGACATATGAAAACAACACCTGCAAAAACTAGAACCAAAACAGCCAAGTGAGCTGTGTTTATTTATGACACTTTGACAACCAGACCCTTAAACATCCAGCAAGAACCACTTCCTTTAACTGTTAAAACGCAACCGATGCTGAAGAGGGAGTATATGACATGAGTGAAAACAACAACAGGATACACACATATATGTTAGTGGTACCTGCTTCAATATAAGGTTAACAGGCTGCTGTGTTTATATCAAAAGGATTTCCTGCAGTAGAAATGCAGTATTTGCTCTACGATCATCCACAGCACACTTTTCTTGCAGTCACTTTTCCCATAAATGTCCTGCGCCTAGTTTTGTGAACTAGAAATCGGTCAAACCGCTGTTGAGTCTGAATCATTTGGAGAAGACGTTGGTGTAGCAAGTGGTTATGACAGGTCGCCCACAAGTTATGAAAACATCACAAACCACACAGTGCCACCATTAACAACAGTACTTAGTCAGTCATTAGCCTAAATTCCACTCAGGTACTTATTGAGTTTGTGTGAACTGTTGCATATGGATGTTGCTACTGTTTCACCACACCTGGATGTAAGTGTGGAAATGTGGGTTGCTCTCCATCTGCCTACGTGCAAACTCTAGATTGCTCTCCTCCTCCCAGCAGTAATCCAGGTAAGAAGAGAAGCGCTCATTGAACTGAAAAAAAAAATAAAAAATAGAAACAGATGATTAATGACAATGTGAGAAATGCTCCTTTATACGTTTTCATTTTACAAGATTCAGCTCAGTTGTCACAGCTGTTTTAGCAAAGTGAGTTCTCTTTATATTTCTCTTGTGTTTTTACTTATTTTGACACCACTTCACTGCAAAATGATGAACTCAGAGTTTGACACCAGAAGCTTGTTTTCATGTTCATCTGCTGGTGGGAGGAAGTTTGACCATTTTGGCCTTAAAACCTACAGAATGATTTTGAGACATTATAACTAATTTAATAAGGCAACGTTATGGAATACATGCATGTATGTACACATTTTGTATATTTTGTTGTGGGAGAAGATATAGATGCACATTCATTAAAGAATTACGGCCTTTAATCTGATTGCATGCTATTGCATAATTTATTTTTGCCAATAAATGCATCCTATTTTACTGTCAAATACATACAGTTTAGTGGAGTAGAGGTGTCATATGTTCCTCCTGAGATGCTGGAGAGGGAGAATAAAGCAGAAGAACGTGGGGAATATCCACATATCTCTGCACAGTGACGGATTGTGCTTGAGCAAATGCAATTGCATCTCATTCATTTGCATTCAAACTATACCGGAAACCAAAACAGTAAGTGCAACTTCTCAAATAAGCAGCTACAAGCATGTTTAGAAAGCTGAGTGCACGTGTTAAAGCATGAGGGTGTTTTTTTTCTATAAGCAAAGCCCCCCTGAATGTGTTTGTATTGTTTCGTGCAGACAGTGAGCTCCTACCTGCAGGCAGCCTGCCTCCAACCTCAAGGGGTCAAAGGGCATGCCCGTCCTTCTCACTTCCTGTAACATGGGATAAATGACCTCCTGCCAGAACAGCTGATGTGCACTGAGGATGGAGGGGAGGTTGGAGAAAAGCAGCTGTGGGGTCACCTGTTACAGGAGGAAGTCAAATGTAAAATAAAAATCATAGTGTTAAGGTTTAACTCCCCTGCTCTGTGATATTTTCCGTCTCCTCAGTGGAAATGTGTTGTTGTGCACAATGTTCCGCCTGCATATGTATTTTGTCTCCGCTTGAGCGGATGTTCAATGTATCAATGTATGTCAGAACAATGGAAAATAGGCCTGCAGGTTAAATGTGTTATACAGCAGGTTTGAGTGTTTCCAGTCTAGACGAGGCGTGCGCTGTAGACTGACCTCTAGGAGGAATCCATGCTGGTTCAGGTTGACAAGAGCTGCAACTACCAACTGTGAGGAGAAGACAAAGCTTTGTTAAACATCCTGTAAAAAAATAAAATAAAAGTCTTTGCAGCTCTGACATATACTGTTCTAAGAAGGATTTCACATTTTACTGAAAGCTTATGACAGGCGCTAGGGAGTGAATTCTTACATCTTTGATGATAATTAACTTGTTAATGTAGGAGAGCTCAGTATGGACAAACTCCCACAAGGCCTCCTGCTGGTGTCTCTGCATTTTAGACATTGTCTGCCCAGGACATCAAGGAAGGGAAAGGGAATGAAAAAAAGGAGATGGTTAATGTCAAATGTGCATACTGAGCTGGTATTTCAAAGTACGACACGAGTGTATTTGTTTTTCATCAACGAATCCCACAAAAAAAAAACAAAAAAAAACAAAGTAGGCTGGTTCTTCTTTTGGTTTTACTTTGCCACTTCCTCAACTCAAGTGGGGCACCAAGTCTAGCTGGTTTGTAACAGGCTACAACATTTCAAATACCTGTCACAGTCATAAACTTCCATTTCCTGCAAAAGGCTTAATAATCTTTTCACAAATACTCAAAGTGAATGCTGCATTTTTTGGGGGAACTATTTACAGCTACACTGGTGAGAATTTACAGCAGCAGGACAGCGTGTGTGTGTTAATGTCAAACAATAAACCACACTGTGTGTTTTCTGCTGCTAGAAGGAGCATGTATGCTGTTACGTTTTTGATGGCAACGGTAAACTACATTATATAAGGCTTTACAGACGTTTGTCAATTATTTATTTATTTTGGTCTTCTCATTGGGTTGGAGAAAACAGAATGCTGTTAAAACTGTTCTCGTAAGGCACATACTGAATGAGACTGCACTATATCTGTCCAGTTCTTCTCCAGCGTGGTTCCCTGACTTTCCTCCTTCCATCTCCACTTTAGACTGCCTTGCACTGTGTAAGCCTCCAGATTCTGCTTCAACAAATCCAGCTGACCTCGCTCCTGAAAGGTGGAAACAGAAAGAAGCAACAGCCAAACCATATTAGTCAAAGAGGGATTAGAGGCAAGCATGATTACATAATGAATCAGTATGTACTCATAGGTGAACTGTTGTGAATACTTGTGGTCACATGTAACGTCTAATTGTGTGCCGCTGGAGCAGAACAAGCGGTGGTGCAGATGACGTTGGGTGGGCGGATACGGTTAGAGTGTGTACATATCTGTTTCTTAAAAATGCCAGCAAGCAGTTTGATGAGCAAGAGACAACATAATACCTCAGATGTCTTGTCAGGCACACCCTGATTGAACAGGACCTGTCTCAGTGCCGCTCTGGGTTTGGCTCCTGCAGAAGTGCTTTTACCCACTGTTGCAAAGTTAGTCACGACCTTCTGCTTTGTCCGCCTCTGGAAATAAAAGATGCAGTTAGACATTTGCACGCAAGGCAGATAATTTACATATAATGTTAACAAACAGTGACAAAGAATTTGTTGCTATAAAAACTTAAAAATAGTTTTCAACAAGTTTTTGACAGGTGATGTGCAGGGGTGTTTAGATACTTTACGTCAGCGAAGTAGTGACTTACTTTATTAAAAATAAAAAGAGTAAGGGTTATCAGGAAAATGTAACTTAATTTTTTTTCATACATAGGTTATTTCATAGTATACATACACCGCTCAGGCATAACATTATGACCACCTTCCTAATATTATGTAGGTCTCCCTTGTGCCTGCAAAACAGTTGTCACTCATCAGAGAATGGACATGGGCCTTCTGAGGGTGTCCTGTGGTGTCTGGTAACAGAATGTTGTTAGTGGGGGTCTTTGGGTCCTATGGGTTGAGGGGAGGGGCCTCTGTGGATCATCCCACAGATACTTGATCAGTTTGGGATCTAGTGAATTTGGAGGCCAGGTCAACACCTTGTGCTGTTCTTAATGTTTTTTTTTTTTTTTTTTAGTTGTTCCTCAACCGTTTTTTCTGTGTGTGCCTGTGTCAGGCTGCATCCTGCTGGGGATGGCTGCTGCCATCAAGGAGTGTCATTGCTATGGGGTGGGGGTGTCTGGTCTGGTCTAGGTGGGTGGTACATGTCTAAGTAACATCCACATGAATGCCAGGTCCAAAAGGTTCCCAGCAGAACACTGAATTATCACAAGATGGTCAATGTTATCAACTTCTCCTGTCAGTGGTTTTAATGTTGTGGCTGATCGGTGTGTATTTCATAGTGTTGAGTTGTTTAATCTGCAAACATCTTGATTTTATAAATACATTTCTGAGCCAGCAAAAGTTATTTTTCAGTGCAAAAAGATTATTAGTGTAAACTTGTACACAAAGTTGTAAAATAAGAGAATCAAAATAAATTACTGCGCTAGAAACATGAAAAAGACTTCCTGAAACTTCCTGCGTAGAAAACACTGAATGATGCATCATATTTTAGACTCTTATCGTGTATTTTATGCAACAAAATAACGTGCAAAATAATAATAAATAAAGTTAAATATGCTCTTATATATGCTGAAGTGGAAATAAAATGTACTATAAAAGTACATATTTTGAACACTTGACTTATTGTACATTTGTTTTAGTCTGTAACACCAGTACTTTTATATTGTGTGTAATCTGACTTGCCTGAAAGCTACGCGTCCTGAATTTGTTTTTATCTGCTGCCACCTTGTGGAGATGTTGTAACTCTGCAGTTGCTGCCGTCCCGTCAACAACATCCGCATCTCTGGTTTCCATGTCCCTCTGCCACTCTCCGTCTGCGCTGCCTCGCCGGTGCACCATTTCTTCCTTCTGTGATTCAGTTCCTCCTTCGTTGTTGGTATGCCATGCGAGGCTGAGGATTTGCACACACAGAGTTACTCATTATCAAAATAAGGCGTGTGAAGGCAGTCTAGTAAAGAAAGGCCTTGCACGGGATAGATTAAGGAATAATGGACATTATTGTTTTGCTATTATTTGAAAGTTTACTTAGAGTTAAAGATTTGTAAATGAAAGGAAAACTAAAACAGGTGGTTTGTAAGACCGTTTCCAACGTTTTTATCCCTCAAAATAGAAAAACAATAAACAAAGCCGTACGTCAGTGTGACAGGTTGAGAACAGTTTTATGAGCAGTTAACTCTTTTTTTCATAGAGACGTGTGGCATGAACCAGAGCCACACACCATGATATTTATAGTCTAACGCGATTTTCAGTTCCCAAAACTGGATACACAAAACTCCACAAATGAAAGACAGTCGATCAAGCAAAACTCATAACTCACGTGATTGACGACAACGTGACTGATCCCTCTTTAACAAGCTTGCAACTTGAGTTTAAAGGATTCCACTAGTCAGTCAGTTCTACATATACCTGTTTAAAAAGCCAGATGATGATATACGGAGGGGGGGACTGAGCCGGGAACTCAGAGAGGAACTACATCAGTCACCTGAGCAGCCTGTTCACTTTAAATGGATGATCACAACAAGAGCAAAACTATGTAAGCTTAATAAGGAAATGATGACATTCTTCCTTTCTGTACGTGTTAATTGTGTGACTGTGGCCCGAAGAGCTGCAATCATCCAAGAAAATAGTAAGAAAGGTAGAAAAAAACACTATGACCACTGACAGGTGAAGTAAATAACATTGACCATCTTGTGACATTCAATGTTCTGTTGGGAAACTTTTGGCCTGGCGTTCATGTGGATGTTACTTAGACATGTACCACCCACCTAGACCAGACCAGGCACCCCCACCCCATAGTAATGACACTCCTTGATGGCAGCAGCCATCCCCAGCAGGATGAAAAACAGCACAAGGTGTTGACCGGGCCTCCAAATTCACTAGATCCTAAACTGGTCAAGTATCTGTGGGAGGTTCCACAGAGGCCCCTCAACTCAACAGTCATCCAGTAGAAAAGTAAAGTTTAAAAGAAAAAAATAAGTGATTCTGTGGAACAGAAACCTTATCTCAAGATAACATTTATTTACATAGCACAGATGTTTCTGATAAGATGAAGCAAGGAAGTGCACGTGAACCTGAAAAACATTTCATTTCAGTCAATTTGGAGGCGTACTAGCAAGAGGTAACAGTAAGAGTAACTGTCCCAGGGTCTTTGGGCCAAAAAACAAGATATTAAGGCCTTAATATTTGCTTCATTGATTCATTCTTTCCCCCACTAACAACATCCTGTTGCCAGACACCACAGGACACCCTCAGAGGGCCCATGTCCATTCTCTGATGAGTTACAAGTGCTTGGAAGACCTACACAATATTAGGAAGGTGGTCATAATATTATGCCGGAAAATTAAGTTAAGTTTTGCTGATAACTTACTGTTTATATTTTTAATGAAGTAAGGTTTTGAATGCGAGATAAAAATGTGTTTACATAGCACACCTATTCTTTCTGGGGAACTTCTACTCTTAGATATCACTACTTTAACCAAAGTATGAAGAACAACAGTCATCCAGTAAAAAAGTAAAGTTTAGAGGAAAAAAAAGATGATTCTGTGGAACACAAATTTTTATCTTAAGATAACATTTATTTCCATAGCACAGATGTTTCTGATAAGATGAAGCAAGGAAGTGCACGTGAACCTGAAAAATATCTAATTTCAGTCAATTTGGAGGCGTACTAGGAAGAGGTAATAGTAAGAGTAACGGTCCCAGAGTCTTTGGGCCAAAAAACAAGATATTTAGGCCTCAAGATTGGCTTCATTGATTCATTCTTTTCTCCATGCGATCACATTGACTCAGTAAACACCAGAAGCCAGCCAGGTAATCTGCACCATATGAACATCTACACTGATATAACAGGACACCAACTGTTTCACATGGCTTCGGCTCCAGTTAAGCAGCTGTGCAGTTCAGGCTTATTAGACATAATTTTCGATTTGCAGCATGCGTTGCTGTGGCTTTAAATTACAGAGAAGAATTCATCTTGATTCCCAGGAAGCAGCAGTATCTCAACGAACTATTTCATAATTTACTGCTGTGAAGAAGTACCATGTTTTTTAAGTAATGCCGCTGCTTAAAATGAGCTGGAATACTGCACGTTTTGGGAGATTACTAGCAAAGATAGCAAAGACGCTCACACAAGCCAACATAATGCAGAAAGGTACACTGCTCTAATCTGTCCGCGCCAGACATCAAAAGGACTGACGCAAGTGCTTTCATCACTGTCATACCTATTTACAATCACAGTGTCTATCCTACAGTAGCACACTAAACTGTCCGATACATACTTGCTGTCTGATACATTTGATTTAAACACATTCTCCTATTTTAAAAACCAGGCTAATAAAGACACGAGTACTTGGACTTTACCAGCTCCAGTAAAGCAGCAAATCAAAAGTCCTTGAAGCTACACATGAGCTCTACCATGAGGGTGACTTACTGCAATTACAGAACCAAACTAAATGTTTCCCCTTCAGCCCTGAACACCAGCATACCATCAAACACCCGCCTGTGCTTTAAAAACAAGATTAAAACAGAGTCTTTACCTGGGCTTGGCTGGATCCATTTTGTTTCACACAGTCATCTTTGGTTTCTGTTAGCTTTCTCCTCCTCTTTCTCTGTGCCTTAATCAGTCCCTCCTTCTCTTCCTTTCACCTGTACCTCTGCCCTCTACAACTGGCCAGACGGGAACAACTGGATTCTGCAGCAAGCAAATCACTGCACTGGGCTGGTTAATCTGTCGCAGTTTTTTTTCCTCCCATAGTGCTTAGTGGAGTATAGGTGATGACAGATTTCTTTGAAGACGGCCTTTTGTTGTTTCTTGTCAATCACGCTTATTGATCACCCTGAGTAAACACGCGGAAACCATTTTAAGAGGTGAACGTATGACGTTGCTTTTTGTCAGTACAGCACAGCACGGAAACAGCCACTGATACGTTATCATCAGTGAAAAATCTGGTGTTTGATAGAGAAAAATGGGAAACACAGTTGTGTACCCAAAGAAGAAGAGTTAAGGGCAAAGATCGCATTTCTAAAGAATGTAGCTACAAGAAGCAGAAAAAGATGAAAAGATCAGGTTCGCTCACAAAAAGACAACACTCCTCCATTTCAGTCATGAGAAGGACAGACACCAATACAAACATGATTAATGTTGAAGACTTCAAGCTGGAATGCAGACTGGCAGCCTGCTTGCAATTAAAAAGACAAACACATCGTAACACTTTTTCACACATTTAATCCGAACTCTTGGGACCAGTTTAGGAAACACAATGCATGACACATCTGAAATGTTCACTGCAGCTCATTCACTGCGCTTCTGGAATTCTTCAGTGTGTGTGAATGAACCTGATTGACATCTGAGTCTGTGGGCCGAGACTAGTATTATGAAAGCTGCTCGGCCGAGTCAGACTGAGATGAGGTGTGTCCTGTTTTCTCCAACAGTAATGAATAATGCTCGTGTGATAGGCTTGAAAAGAATGCTAAAGGGGCTGTGAACAACCTGTGGAAAGTGGAAGAGGGTGGGTCAACAGCAAGAAGGAACAACAAACTTCCCTAGCCATTATTGTTCCCTTACTTTTTCCATAAAGTGGTCGAGATAGTATAACTAGAACTATTAATACATTACTAGTTAACTCTGTGCTACTGATTAAATACTCAGTTTATTTATGCACTTTAGTCTGCTAAAACAATGGAAGTGAGTGTGAAAGTGTTTACATTTTCATGTATTATGGACAGTCCCTATTGGTTTCGGCAACAAGTGGGTTGTCTAAATACAAGTGATAAAGTTGGTAAAATGAATAATATTTGTAGATAAGATGTAAAAATACAAGAGAGTACAAAATATAACTTTACCCCTTTAAAACGGATACATCTGGTATAAAATGCACAAAGACAAACCGGCGTCAAAGAATTTGTTCAACATTTGGTAAATAGGCTTACCTGCAGTTGTCATGTTTGTACATAAAATATAAAGCTAAAGTCTAGAGACAGAATAGCTGAGCATAAAAACAACATATTTATTGAGAGGGTATCCGTTTTAAGAAGAGAAGAACCGTAAGCTTCACTCATACATTGCATTATTTGAGCTGCGGATGAGATGAATTCATCAGTTCAAAGTCCCTCTTCTTTATTATTTGATCGTCTGTGCATAGTTATTAGTGGGGTAGGGTCCTCAGTTACACTGGTATGATATGAAATGAATCTCTTGCTTTGGTTGTAGCACCGTGTCCATGCGTTCATTTTGGATCCATCCAAGAGGGAGTCTCTAAAGCGAACAATACTTGGTTTCATAAGCTTTGTTTTGGACTTGGCAGGCGTAACAGAATTACTGAACGCCATACTTTGCCTCGAGTTCATCAGCCGCCCGTCCCAGGTGCATTGTTCTCAGTTTGTCTAACAACTCTTCCAGCAGTGGCCGGTGCAGCATTCCACCTTGTCCCCCACCACCTGCACGCGCGCCTCTCTCGGCCCACACCCGCAACATCTGGTAGTGAGCTTCCCGGCAGGATCTGTGGTCCATCTCCGCTTGTTCGATTTCTGTATCCTTAACACCAAGTGAACGCACCAGCTGCTTCATCTGCATCACAGGAACCTGATCCAGCACACTGTAGATCAGGTCCGGGACTGCAGAGGGGAAAAACAAGAGGGTTGTTGAGAGAAAGAGATAAGAGTTAGCACAATGCTTGTCTGTATGTCGAAGCCAACAGAGCGCTGGTAAGGAGCGTGCACTGCTATACACTCACTCTTGATTTCCAGTGGGATGCAGTCAGGCAAATTGGACGGTTCCACCTCAACCACAGAACTCTGAGACACAGCCTCCACGCTGCTCTTCTCTGAAGGTTCCTCTACGCTTATCAGGTTTAGCTATGAAACAAGAGTTGATCAAATATTATTGACCACAGATGTACATCCAGCCAAGCAAAGTAACCGCAGACGGTTAGATCAAAGTACCTTGCATGAGTCCTGGGAAACATCAGATGTCTTGGAAGACAGCAGTTTCCTCTTGGTAGAGTGTTTTGTCAATTTGTAGGTGATGAGAATCACCAACACCAACAACACTAAAAGTGCAGCTAAAACTCCAGCAATGAGATTCATCAGAAATCCATGGTCATGGCTAGGACCTTCATGAAGAACCAAACAGGGAGATGGAGAGAAAAAAAGAAAAAAGCAGTATGTTACGTTCTGTTGTTAACAATGAAAGTCACATTTTAATTATGTACACTACACTGACTGATTATCTCAACCCTGATATGTTTTAATTACAAAAAGAATGCAATATAAGACATTTCATAAAAATAAATGATGATGATGATTATTATTATTATAACTTGTTTTCCGTAATTCCCAGCAAACACTCTACTAATGATAATTAATCAAATGAATGTACTTTGTGTAAGCAGCAAAGAATGATGATGGATGCATTGATCAATTAAACACGGGTAAATCATTTAAATTATGATAAGTTTTGGTTGAAATGATCACAGCTCCATTATGAAACAATGGGCTTCCGAGCTGGGTTAGCTAACACTAATAACAGTGCTTGCTACAGGTCTGATGCTGCCGACTGAAACCCCACAAAAAAAGACTGAACAAGTTCAGTCACTTCCCCTTTCAAGTTCATACACGTGTAATGTCTCCTGACAGAGGACAGCGGTATAACTAACATCACCGTCTATTGCAGGAAAAGGAAATATATTTTAGCAACTTTATGTATTTATTTATTTTTTATTAAAGAAACCTTTTAGCCTTTTCAAGACTTATAAATGCCCTGAGATAATTTGTATGTCTTCATGTCGGTCTGCTAGTTGGGAACTGTGTTTTAGAGTTTCTGAAGGCAAAAAGAGCAGAATTTATGGCTAGGTACCCTAGAGGTTGTCAGCAGTATTCATTAGAATATGAATATAAGCTTATAGGAAACCTGTTGTTATTCTGGAGAGAAATAAATCAATGCTTCTGTATGAAAGCTGGCCTGGATCATACTCACCTTTGGTACTCTCAGGAGGATTTTTTAAACACTGCCCCATGCAGTCTTTAGTACAACTGTGGAGAAAAGAGAGGACATTTTACGACACTGAGGAGGAAGCAGAATATCTTAACAGGAAGTGATTAACATAAAGGCTGAGGTGCCTTTTTAACACGAGCAGACGCGGTTCAAACATCCTCATATTAACACCTCACCTCAAAGTTAACAGTAGGCAGGAAATAAGAACTAAGTTGGGCTCACACTTTTTTTCATCTGTGACAAGTATCTGTGTACATGGCCACCTACCAAAGAATTAATACCTGACAAAAACACTGGATGCAAACACTGAAATAAGGGTTTTCAGACACAGTCCTGATGAGAGCTGATACGTTGCCAGGACCAATTTGTCTCAAGCAAACCAGTTAGACTTGAATGTTGAAAAGAAACTTATGAATATATAGAAATGTTTCAGTGAACTAGACAGACATTATGTTTAACAAATCCACTGTTTAGTAGCAGTAACACACTTTTAGTGTGTTGTAACTTCTCCATTTTGTTGCCTACAAATGGAACTTTTGAACAATAATGGAAGTGCGCCATAGGTTTCGACAACAAACCAACTTCCCCAAATACACTGCCTTGCCAAAAAAAAAAAAAAAGCCACCAAAAAAAACCCAAAAGGTCACACACCGCCTTTAGCTTTGATTACAGCACGTATTCGCTCTTGTATTCAAGATCTTATATAGATGATGGGAGAGTCTGGCCACTGAGCAAAGCCTTCTAAAGCACATCCCAAAGATTCTCAATGGGGTTAAGGTCTGGACTCTGTGGTGGCCAATCCATGTGTGAAAATGATGTCTCATGCTCCCTGAACCACTCTTTCACAGTTAGAACCCCATGAATCCTGGCATTGTCATCTTGGAATATGCCCGTGCCATCAGGGAAGACAAAATCCATTGATGGAATAACCTGGTCATTCAGTATATTCAGGTAGTCAGCTGACCTCATTCTTTGGACACATAATGTTGCTGAACCTAGACCTGAGCAACTGCAGCAACCCCAGATCATAGCACTGCCCCCACAGGCTTGAACAGTAGACACTAGGCATGATGGGTGCATCACTTCATCTGCCTCTCTTCTTACCCTGATGCCCCCATCACTCTGGAACAGGGTAAATCTGGACTCATCAGACCACATGACCTTCTTCCATTGCTCCAGAGTCCAATCTTTATGCTCCCTAGTTAACTGAAGCCTTTTTTCCAGGTAGTCTCACTGATTAGTGGTTTTCTTAAGGCTACACAGCTGTTCAGTCCCAAACCCTTGAGTTCCCTTCACATTGTACGTGTGGAAATGCTCTTACTTTCACTATTAAGCATAGCCCTGAGTTCTACTGTTGTTTTTCTTTGATTTGATTTCATCAAACGTTTAAGAGATCGCTGATCACGATGAATCAGGATTTTCGTTTTGGCCAGGCAGTGTAGAAAACAATAAAATAGGAATAACGGGTGCAACAAAAGCTCACATACAACAGCAGTATACTCACTTCTTGCAGGGTTCGCACTTGCCGTTGACTCTGTAGAAGTCCTCCCTGCATCCACACACAGTGTTGTTGTGACGTGTACCTGTACACAGCAAGATTGTTTCTTATTAGGCTGAACTGGAAACACATGACTTAGAATTGTTCTAATTAGTAGAATTTATTGCCAGATCATAAGACTTACAGATAGATGTTTCCTTTTCATCAGGACGACATGGTGTACATTTGAGACACTCAAACGATACAGAATCTATTTTGTATTTGTAATATCCAGGCTCACATTCGCAAATAGTGTTTCGGTCTGCTTTACATGGTGACGTCTCCACTTCATGCTTCGTATCTGCATAAAAGTTGAAAAAGGGAGAAATGGCAAACCATTACCTGATGCTACACTGGTGACTCCAGTGACATGAAATTCAGTCATAAAATGTAATGTTTCTCTACCTTTGCATTGTTTGCAGCGTCTGCAGTTTGGGAAGTAGTTCATCTGCTCCATGTATTGTCCATTAGGGCAGTGAGTGCAGTTACTTCTCTGACCTGCAGCATGGCACTTTTCTACAAGCTTAAAACCTGAAAACATGAACATGACATGTAAAATAGAGATAAGACTTTATGATTTACATTAGTCATCTTGTTACTGTGTGGCATGCACAGGTGGTGATATTACCTGGAAAGCATTTGTTGCAACATATTCCGTCTTCAGTAAGATAGTCCCCGAGGGGACACTTTTGGTCATCTACATCTTGTGCCGACACAACAGTGGGAATGAGCATGCACTGAAACAAAGAAGTTACAAAGGTTTTAGTTTTAATCCCAATAGATTTTTCTTGTCTTCATGCAGTGCACTTCAAAGCTTTCTCACCATGAGGAGCAGTAAGGTCCCAACGGGGGCCTTTTTGTTCCACCGTCGTCTGTGCCCAGCTCCCTCCATTTTCTTACAGAGTCAGCTCAATCCATCTGAGGCCACCTGGAAGATAAATAATCTGTAAATAGAACCCTAACAGCCAGTGTATATCATCGTTCAGCTAATGACTTGAAAGTTAATGCCTTAAATGACCTTAAATTCACAGTTATTTAACCTTCAAAAATGTCATATTATAAAGAGTAAGGGTTAGCATCATGCATTCAACAAGCGGCACAGCTCTGTTTGTTCTGTGGGGCATCGAACAATCCATGATGAACCTTATATAGTCACACTATCCTCACAATCCACAATCCTCCTCTGCATTTCTTAAGGAAATCTCCCATCAGGATAACGCTGTCCTTTGACATCACTGCTACACAACATGCTCACGTGGCTACATTAGCCTCCTAGCATGCTAAATGGTAGCATCTGACAGGTTAAAACTACATTCGGAACATTTTTCTTCAGTAATAATCATTAGGTCACTGCTGATTGTTTTATATTTATAGTCTTGTACTGTAGCACTCATTTGGTTTGTGCTGCAAAATGTTGGCAAAAGTCCACTGACTAATAGCAGCCCTGCTGCCCCCTCACTGACCACTCTGTTACAGAGTTGGATGTGCTGCCTATTAAGCATAAAGTAGTTTAGGAATATGCAACATATCAGCTCAATGGCAAAACTCTATTTTTCGCACCTCAGAGAAAAGAGATTGTGTCAAGTTTAGACAAAAGCAGAAAAGTGTCCCTGTCATGTCAGCTGACATTGAGTTTAGTCATACAGATTTTTATTTTTTTTTCAATAATCAAAGTATACACTGGGGCCTAGGGGCCAGAAGTCCAGTGTGCCTTTTGAGTAATAAAGCTATAAGGCTTGAGCTGACAAAGCATAGATCTGCGCTTCATAAATGTTGTTTCATGTTTGAGAATGTAGAGTTGAGTCTGGTTTGCTGTGAAGTTTCCAGGGTAAAGAAGACGGAACAGTTTCGGTCACAACACGGTCGTTTTTGCTCAGGTCACATTTTATATGTTTACACCACTACCGGTAAGGACAAGAAGAGGAACTGCAAAGTTTTTTTTTCTCAGTGATTTTCTTCATAATGCAGCATTTCTGTTGTTCAATAACTTTACAGAATCGCTTAAGTCACAGTCCCACCAGTTCTACTACAAGGAATTAATTCACTGCAGTGCTACACTAGTCAAGACTTGACTAGATTAGGTTAAAGGGTTGGTTCACACAAATTGTATTAGTATGTTTATCCACAAGCTAAACAAGTAGTTCGCTTAGAGTTAAACCTTGATATTTAGGAACATCCATCCATGAGATTTCTTCTGTCAGTCCAACAAAATAAGTTTAAGTTACTAATCAGAATAATCCTACACTTAGTTCTTTTTTTTAAAACAAGAATGACAAATGAAAACACAAACTTATACTGAGTAATCATGACATTTGAGAGAGGGCTGGAGTTTCAGTGGTGCTTATCTCAGCAGCTGAGTAGATGAAACGAAACTATCTGTAATATCCAGGAGAGGTATGCAGGAAATGTTAGAAATTAATACATCAATTAATGAATGGATTAATTAGCCATTTGTTTATAAGCCACCGAATTTAATATTTCACGTAATTTTCCTTAATATGCCATTAAGTTGATAGAAGGGGGAATTGCCGCATATAAAAGGAAAATGATGGAAACGTGAGGTCGTTTTAAGGAAAATAAGGTTGGTAGAGACATGACTAAACGAAACGTTTAATGTGGATTTCCAAAACGCGTCGCATTTTATTTCTGCGCCACTTGTTGGCCAGCGTCTCCCCTCCACTTCCCCATGTCACAAACAAACTAAGACTGCACTCAGACGTTGGCACAACTTTTTAAACAAGTCAAAACGTACGTGTTTACTAATAGACAACGTTGACGCATTTTAGTCCTAAATGTACACTCATGATTTTTCATTTTTTTTTGCGTCTCCCTGGTTTCGGTTTAACGCACACACCACAGTCCGTACGCCCACTCAGCCCCAAGGCTGATATGAATCTAGTCTTCCCACAGGCTGACATGCAAAGATATTTTACCATCACCTACCTGGACATCTGCGAGGGATATTTATTTACTCCAGCGCCGTGTATCGACATCAGGATTTCAGATAATGTAGCCTACATGTATTTTTTAATTGAGACAGAGCGGCACCAGCGTCGCTGCCCGTCTAGGCTGAGGACGAGGGGAAGAAGGAGGAGGGACCCAAACGGGAAACAGCTTCGTCACCAGCCCATTTCAAGGAATTGCGAGGCAGACGAGCAAGAAGGCACAAACACTAAGCCCGTCTGCTGATCGCCACACACGGACAGATGTGTGAGTCTGCAGGCGACTCGATGTCAGGTTAATAAAGATGAATGAAAAACAATCATTCAAGATTAATTAAGAATCCATGTATGTAAACAAGAAAATCCGATTAAAATCAGCATCAGCAAACAAGACAGGGCCACAAGAGGATCATAAATACGAATACAAACAAATACAAGTGCCATATACTCTGGTAAATACTCTGGTTTGCTCTCAGAGTACTTCAAACACTAATCGGCCACAACATTATGATCTAATACTGTCTAGGTCTCCCTTGTGTCTCCCAAACAGTTGTGACTCATCAGAGAATGGACTTGTGTCTTCTGAGGGTGTCCTGTGGTGTCTGGCAACAGAATGTTGTTAGTGGGGGCCTTATCAGTCCTATGAGTTGATAGGAGTGGCCTCTGAGGATCAGGTCATGCCTTTGAAATCATTAACTGCTGCAGATTTATTGTTGAAATTAAGAAAGATTATGGGATAAAAATGTTTTCTTTATAATGAAAATTCAGTTTGTGTTTAGATGGTGTTCCTGTATAGAGTAAGTGAAGACCATAGGATAGGTATAACTTAACTGACTGTAAATATGAACATTGTCATTATTCACGAGGCCAGCAGAGTGTAGCCTCACGCGACCTTGCGCACACTTTCACGAAAGAGCTCACTCAGCAGAGCAAGACAAGTGCTTCCTCAGAAAAACCACATCCTTCAGAGTGAGTTCCGTCAGTGAGAAAACAGAAAAATGTGTCCTCAACACTCTTCTCCTCCTCCTCCTCATTGTCCTCCTCCTCCTCCTCAACCTCCTGCCTCTCTTTTTCTCTGTGTCAAGCTCACACTATGTCCAGTTAGATAAACTGTGCATGCAGGCATTTCAAGTTTCCAAAAGGCACATGTGCAAATGTAAATACTCTGTTGCTGAGTTTCCCACACATACTTCCAGGCCAGCCGTGTGGACTTACGGGCCCACATCTGACTGCAGATTTTCACGTCAAGTAAAAAAGTAAGAAGCTTTTGTTTATCTGTTTACTTCATCTCAGTTATGTCAACATGTTCCTGGCAAAGGTTACTCTAAAGTTCTGCTCAAACATACCAATCCTTACGGTCAAGGATCACTAAAACTGAAACCTGTATACAGACATGACCAAGTTCAGTCAGTTCAGAGTGATTTTGATTCTCAGCCGCATCTTGTAGTCATTTCTGTTCCCAGTTTGACTGTTTCTACTCACTGAGAGCCACACTGGTCCACTGAGGCAGTCCCTTTAAGGCTCTGCTTCCTCAATCGTGGTAGCGCTGTTGAACGATGTAGGTCACGTGTTGTGGTCTGGTTATGAGAGCTGGAGCTCAGCAACACCTCGCTCAGCAGTCCTCTTATACGGCTTGACAGTGTTGCAGAAGTTGACACATTTAAATCTAACACAGCATGGCAGCGAATTGAAGAGTAGGCACAAGACTAAGTGTTTGGGAAAGATTCTCTCATAAATGCAAATTCTTTGGTTAGCACTAATTAACTTGTAAAATTCTCACACCTACACTGCAAATTGTGCCGTAATTGAAGAAATTTCCTTCTAGGTGACAATTCAAATTATTGTGTCTCCTAGCATGTTGCGTGTCACCACATGTGATGGCGGTTTTTCTTTTACAGCTCTTCATCTTGTTATTATTTCATGTGAAAAGATGACAAATGTCAAGCTTTAAGAAATTATTTGCATTTGGTAGAAACTGCTCATGAAGAGCTTCTCTTCTTGGAACAATGTTTATCTCAACAACTTTCTGGAACTCTTAACAAGAATGCTTGGAGTTAAATGAGTGGTATATGATATTTTAAACTAAGTGACCTCATCATTCAAGGAGAAGCAAAGAAGAAAAAACTAAAACAGAGAGCGGGAGAGAGAGAATGAGAGCGAGAGAAAGAGAGAGCATCTGCAGCCAAAAGTATAAATTTGCGAGTGAAACGAAAGAGTTAATGGAAAACAGTGGAGGCTGGTGGAGGGCATGTTTTTGTGCACAGAGCCGGGGGGTCGCAAAAAAAAGATAGACAGAGTAGGAAAGAGCGGAGCAAGATATTTCAGAGACATTTTGTTAGACTTTCATAATGACTCATCGCTGACGTTTTATGATTCCCCTGATAAACTTCTAGTCCCCTGCTCAGTCTCATTCTCCGAGGGTCCCAGGTTACATCTTGTCTTACCTGCTCTGCCACAGTAAGTAAAGCCTATAACAAAGTTTTTTGTCTGTGAGTCAAATATTTAAATGTTGAAAGTTAGCAGATGTATACATTAATATTACCGTAAGCTGCAGTTCACAGTTTAACGTGAAGCTAGTGGAGTGTTTTATTGGCTGATTTTCTTCATTAGTTTGCTTTATTCATATGTAAAATGTGTGTGTACATCATATTCTGTTATGACAGACACTTGCCATTAACACTGTAGACATTTGTTTTTACTAGATGTATGCTGTTTCATTCAGTGCCTGCTGGCATTCATACAAAAATTGATTGTTTTCCTCCTTCTCCCCCTCTCTGCTCATCCTCCCCCTCCTCATCCTCTTCCTAGATGCTGTCACTCTGTCGTTTAACTTTTACTTTACTGTTCAGTCTTCCCTTGCTCTCCTCTGTCCTTGCCATACAGTGCAATGAGAAACAATATCCCTGGCCACTAACGGAACCTAAACTCTGCTGTACCATGTGCTCTCCAGGTATGGTAACTTCCTTTTACCTCCATACATTCCATAGTGTTTATAGTGTTATAACTTACTGTGTGTGCTCTAGGTCAGTTTATGGCTCGGCGCTCAGAAACCTCTTGTGATATACAATGTGACCCGTGCATGGATGGCCAGTACACAGATACTTACAACACAGATATGACCTGCAAGTTTTGTAAGAAGTGCAACGGTGGTAAGTAACTTCACAGCTTTTTGCTTTGGGGTCGAAGTGCTAAGTTAGTGTGAGAACTAGACTAGGGTAGACAAGACTATTTGACTGTACCACTTAGCAGATATGCAAATAGAATAGTGGACTGGTTTTCAGTTTTAAGGCATGACAGCACTGTCAAATCTGTCATTTGACAGTGCTGTCCCCCCCACCATGGTGAAACTTTGTGGTTCCTTGTTCATTTTGTGTGTCACTCTGTCTTTTGACTGTGATATGTGAGTGAGTCATTGTCTCTCAGAGACCCCACCAATCAATTACAGCAGAATACTGTAAAGAACACATGCTGATAGTTGTTACTCACTACTTCAGAGAAGTGTTACATGTGTGAGGGGATTTCCCATTTCATGTATTATGGGGGGATACAGTCAGAAAGAGATGAAAGAGAGAAGGGGAGAAGAGCCTGAGAAGCCCCCCGTGAGCCAGCTCAAGGGCTCAATAGGTTGGGATTCTTCAGAAGAAATTCGTAAAAACTGCAGCATGTGTAGCACGTCCCACCAAGACAGGAGGCAGTTGAAAAAGTAGACCATCTTTATGTCAGTGGAAAAAAGAAAAACACAGAAAAGTGGTAAACATCGGAAAGAGCAGCAGACAGAAATGTCATATCCTATTGTATTACTCAGGTCTCTGTTCTGCTACAGGTGAGCAAAAACAGCCTGTTACGCTTATTTTTAAATGTCACTGTGGAAAACGTAAATGAGAGAAAACACTGAAAGTGTGTTATTCTCGGTCTGAACTTTGGGTGCATGAGCATCTTAGCAGACTCTGACTCTTACATGGACCAAGAAGCTTTCTTTACAGATAGTGACCAATGAGCTTGCATATTTCAATCTAATACTACAGCATGACTGTATACAAACATTTTAAAACTGAAAATAGAACTAAAGTTGGTTCTATAAAAACTCTTTAAAGCTCAAATAGTTTAAGTCTGGGTGGTAGGCGTTCAAAATGTCAAATTATACACTTGCAGGGGCTTTAGGCCAATTAACGGCTATGGAAACAAATTTAGCTGGAAAGGATTCAGCCCACACAAAAACTTCACACACTCTTTGAGTGCAGCAGTATAAAATGTGTTTCTGTCACACTTTAGTGTATTAACAGCATGCAAGATCGCTTCAAAGGATATCAGTTACATAATAATTTTTACTCTGAACCTTTTACGCGTGTTTCTTTCCTTAATTGCATACCACTGCAAAACTCTTAAAATAGAAGTAATGCACTGGACACTTTGAAAGTGATAATTTTGTCTGCCTTATGTTGTTGATTGCGGGACAGTAGACTGAAGTAGTGAGAGGAGTAACAAGCTGATCAAACCCACCCTCTCAGACTTGCTGATGAGCATGCAGGCGACCTCAAAAAGCTCCACATTCCCTGTTTTTGTATCCCTAGAGGAGCACAAGGATAAAAATAATTACACTATACATTGTAAAGTGTAATACTTAACCAACTCATCTTACAGATTCTTTGGTGATGTGTTTGGCCCAACAATGGTACATTTACGGTACATAGTTTTTAATGGTACATTTTTACGCTGTGGTCAAGTCAGCAGTGAAAATTTAAAATATCACAAATATGAGACTACATGTGTGGCTCGTTAGCTCAGATGGCAAAAAAGGATCACTGTTTCTGGTTTCCATTGTTGTAGTTTTATAAACACTGCTGTTTTGTGATGACTTGACTCTGTGAAAGTCATACTGGTAGTTTTCTGTGTGCGAGATTGTGACAGAAAATCTGCTGAAGCATTTAGTAAGAAAGAAATTGCTTCATCAAAGTGAAATACTGCTTTCACTGAGAAATAACAGCCGTGTGTGTCTCCAAAGAAGTGCCATCAAAAGTGATAATATAACCGTCTTATGACTTAAAACGAGAATCTTTACCTGCCGTGCCCAGTTTGTGAGTCAATTCACATTTACTGATTCATGACATGCCTTAAAGATAGGCTTTTGCCTACGTGTGTGTTCGTCACACACGCATACACATAACTCATACTCTTTCATTACTTTATCTTTTAATGGCAACTGGTTCTTCCCTCCCCAGACAATATGGAGCTTAAGTCAAACTGTAGCGCCTCACATAACACCATGTGCAAATGTGAAGCTGGCTACAGATGCAAAGATCGTGACTGCACACAGTGTGTCTCGATACCCACCACTACCAGACCCACCACCAGACCCACCCTTCGTCCATCCACTGGTAAGATTCACCCACTCTGCTCCTTCAGCCTTGTTTGACACAGCACTGCAAAAGATATTTGAGCATTACAGCGTCCCATTCCAATAATGCTAAATTAAACTTTACACATAACATTCTGGATTTGTTGCTACAGTGAATTATGTGATATGTGAAAATAACTTAACACCAGTGCTAGTGGTTAGCGTAGAAATAACCAGACGTAGTTTCACTAATGTTTCTGGTTCGGCATCTGTTGCACCGCAACCAGCACAGTGGATGGGTGTGGTCAGACGTGGTCCTTTTTATCACTCCACATTTACTCACATGGTGCCGAACTGGATGCGGGTTGATGCAGCAGTTTTTTTTCCCGCTAATTTCCTGTGTTAAGTTAACAGCATGATTTGTGTTGCTGCACATTAAATGAGTCAATGAGGGATTACCAGAATTTTTTTTAAATGTAAAACAGAGCTTGTCCTGCTAATTACCACGGCTAATGCTTGACAGTTACATATGCAGACTAGTTGGACCCATGTCACACTTTTATTTAAAAATGCAAAATGCTCAGAGATTCAGACGACAAGATGCTGATTGATATGAACTGGATATAAGATAAAATATGTCCGTACCTTGTAAAAATGACTCAGCCACATAGCGTGTAGCTTGTCTGATCTACTAAAGGTCATGAAAAGTGAGCATTATACTCTCAGCACTAAACTCTAACATACAATTTACAGATGTCCTCAGCTCTGTGCAACATTTAGGCATCTTTCAGCTAATTTTTTTTTTAGTTTCACAGTCTGCAAGTCACTCTCGCTGCTCTTGCCAAAAATCAGTTCCGCAGTTTTTTTTTAGAAAATAGCTGGGCGTTATCTGCCCAACACTAAACGTCTGCAGACACACTGTAGTTTAGTCACCTTCTGGTGAAGATAGAGAATCAAGAACACAAACTAGACATGTGGTGGAGAAAACAGAGATAAAAGAAGAATCCGGTTGCGGCGATAATATGTCAGTCAGTGTTTTGTGCAGAAAACCTACTTTATAGGACGGCTAATTCATCTGTCAGAGCCTCCTATAAATGATGTTTGCTGTACAAGTAATGGTTTTGTTTAGTCTCTGGCAGCACTTCATTAACTGTTAAGGAAACATTGTGGTCTAGTTTAATACTGTAGTGTGAACTCATTGTCTGACAGTATGTTTACATCTACCAGAAACCACAGTACTCACCTCAAACACATCTCCGGTGTAGCTCTTCACTGACTTATTGACTGATTCATTAATTCATTCATTCAAAATATGTTGAAAGTGTAATGCGTTTCCCCTGAACAAGTTTCTTTAATCTCTTCCCTCCAGCCCTTACTACACCCGAGTTCGACCCTCCACAGATGAAAGGTAAACTATTGATTATGTGTCAAAGAAATGACTGAACTTTCCACCAAGTGAGGGCTGATTAAATTCTCATATGTCTCTCTCCTTCACATTAATACAGATACGGTGTGGTTCCTGGTGATAATTGCCCTCCTGTGTGCAGGAATTGGACTGGTCATTGCAACAAAAATCAAACCATTTCTGCGCTGGATCAGGTCCAATCATGGTTAGTAGATTGTTACTCTATTATAAAAAAATCCTGCAGTATGTGTACAGTGTACAAACACAGGGAGAATGCTGAGGATGCTACTGTTATCGTTTCATAAATTGCAAGAAGCTTTGTTTTACTGATGTGTGGAGTGATAATCACCTTGTATATCTATGTAATTCCTCTGTGCAGGCTACTTTTTGCCTGAAAAAACAGCACCACAAGCAGAGGATGAGGATGTGTCTAAGCCTGTCCAGGAAGTGTGCGGGAAATGTGACCAGCTGATTGAATTGTGTATTAAAGACTAGAGACCAAATTCAGACGGGGAGAAACAACTTGACAGGACAGGAAGTGGCACACAACAGTTTCAAAGAATCACTCTGTGCTTTGGACATTTATGACAAGTGGAGCTAAGCACCACTCGGGTCTGTGCTGGCGAATGGAGCCAAAGAAGACAAATGAAAGACTCATGGTTCAAGACTAATGCTGTTTCCTTAGGTGATATAAGACTGTTTGACATCTGTGACGTTACGATGATAAAAGAGTACAAAACACTGTGAGTAAGAATATGGACGAAACCAAAAACACAGAGCTGGGCACTGTGACACGTGAGTTACAAAATGTTGCAGTATGTTGTAGAGAGTATGTACTATGGTACACGGAGTTAAAGATATTTCACATCTTTACATTTGGATCTATAAATATACATATGTGTATGTACGTCTGTGTGTAGATACTGTATAAAGGCTAAAATTATGATCATATGTTAATGTTGTGTAATAACTTACATACATTTCTTCTACTTAGCTTTCTTTATTCAAAATAAAATGTTATTTCACTTGAAGTGAGTAATACTTATGCAAGACATTAATACTAATAGCTGACAAAAAAAGAGTATTTACAAGATTTCTTAAATTATAACTTACAAAGAAGATCAACTTCCAACTGTTCTCCCATTGATTATTAAGTTTGTGATGTGCAGTGAGTTTTTTCCAGAACCTGCAGGAAATGATTCCACTGCAGCGAGCTGTGATCTCTTCACAGTACACCAGAGAAAGATTAGTTTGCTCCGTAGTCATCTGTAGTTTCGTAGTTTTATGATTCCTTCCTTCAAGAGAACATGTGTATGGTCAGTCTGGACGTCTGCACCCGGGACCGTGAAAACAAATCACTGGAATTTTGACCATGCATCATAGCACTTCCTCCTTCGACACGTGGCAGTCCTTCCCCTGCTCCTGGGACGGGAAGAAAATGCTGTCTATCTCTCCGCTCCTCTCCTCCTCAGAGAGATGAATGCTGTGAGGGGATGTAGGATGAAACACAGGACAGTCTCTCTCATCTTCTTCTTCGCTGCTGACTCTCTCGGTTGTCTTCCCACCTACAATTGTTGGGCCAACTTGGCCTGTAAAGTGATTGAGCAGGCTGAAGATGACCGTGCCTGGATTGTGGACGTGAACGGGACCTACAGGGGGAAAAAAAAAAATGCATATTTTAAGTAACCCGCAGATGTGTTCAACAACTAACTACAACCCAGACTCATAACAGTAACACAGCTGCATCTTTCACATTTTCTATTTTCTTTATGACCCCACAACGTGAGTCAAGTATTTCACATGTAAAGGCTTCATTTTACTCAGCAGTACCCAGATTAGATGCTGAAAGGGACGAAGACTGCTGCTTTGCACTGAATGAGTCTCTGGGGAACTGATGAGTTGACTCCTTCTTGTGAGAAGCATCTTGTCTTTCCTGAAGAAGAACATGACCACCAATTTAAAGCTGACAAAAGAAAAAAAATCTGCAATACGTGTAAACACACGAGAGTCCCTTAGATACATACCTCGTGACATAGCTTTGCAATAGCTGAAAAACAGTAGATTACGTAATGAGTAAGAGGGAATTACTTTTTTCACACACATATTGATCAGTGCATGATTTAGACAGCTAAAATAACGTACAACATATCTGCAGAGCTCCTGATACAAACTCTTATCACAGTCATTTCCACACCTCTTGAGTTAAATGTTTATTGTTTCTCGGAAGTGATTCAGTCACAGAGTTCAACAGAAACAGAAAATGAGCCTCTCCTGGATTTAAATGGCATCTTACTTTGCCTGAAACAAGTTCTATCCCTGGGGCCACGGACACAGAGCAGGATCACAAGGGACACACATGCCAAGACAACCATCGGACACAGAATCGCTGCCAGCTGCCCGCTATAATGATCTGTGAGAGAGAGAGAGGGAGAAAATAAATAAGTCCAAGTTGCATCTACTCCATGTTTACAGTATATTGTATTATAAAGAAGTGTTGGCACCCTTTCAACATAAAAAAAGGAAATTACATGGACAAGCATGTTGGTACCATTATATTTTGTGGACACCCCTTTGAGGAAATCACTGTAATCTAGTGCATTTTTAAGGTTTTAATGAGGCCTAACTGAACTAGTAGTTACTCTTCAAGATCAGTCCAGTTCTCTCAGGTCTGACGAGTGCCTTCTCTTCCATAGATGTTCAGCTGGATTAAGATCAGAACCCATAGGACTCAGTCGTTTAACACAGTTAAGCATGTTTGGCTCCACTTTGGACAATCTTGGCACTGTGTGCCAGTGCAGTCCAATAACTCAGCTGACCCTCATTTACAGTGTGTTTCAGAGCTCATACACCTAAGACACCTATCAATCTATTTTTTTCTTGTCCGTGATAAGAACTTTTCTCTCTGAATGGCACCTGGGCGGCACAGTGGTGTGGTGATTAGCACTGAGTAATGCACACACTGGGTTCGAATCCACTGGCCGGCTGGGGCCTTTCTGTGTGGCGTTTACATGTTCTCCCTGTGTCTGTGTGGTGATTCTGAATTGGCCGTAGTTGTGAATGGTTGTCTGTCTCTGTCTGTGTTAGCCCTGCAATAGACTGGAGACATGTCCAGGGTGTACCCCGTCTCTCACCCAATGCCAGCTGGGATAGGCTCCAGGCCCCCTGTGATGCTCTGGAGGACAAGCGGGTACAGACAATGAATAAATGAATGAATGAATGAATGAATGTCTGTGATATGACTTGTATCAATAATTAGGAGCCAATGTAGAAGATCTTTGTAGAATGGACATAGCTCTTGTCCTCTGGAGCCTATCCCAGCTGTCATTGGGTGAGAGGTGGGGTACTCCCTGGACAAGTCGCCAGCCTATCGCAGGGCTAACACAGAAAGACAGACAACTATTCACACTCACGTGCACACCTACGGCCAATCACCAATTAACCTTTGGACAGTCGGAGGAAGCCGGAGTACCTGGAGAGAACCCACTCAGACACAGGGAGAACACAGAAAAGCCCAGATGGCCCATGGATTTGAACCCATGGGCCATTTCTTCCTGTGAGGCCTCAGTGCTAACCACCACGCCACTGTGCCACCCCTGTTGTATATACAGTGTATATATATTTTTTGTATATTTGCGTGTGTATATATTTGCTATTTTATTTTATTTATGCTTACTGTGTGCAACAACACCAAGGCAAATTCCTTGTATGTATGAACATACTTGGCAATATTTTTTTGATTCTGATACCGTATTTGAGTCTCTGACTTATGAATTTATGCTCAACATTTCCACAATAAAACCTAGTGTCCCTTGAATGTTAACTACTTTTTCCTACCCCACAATGTAATGCGCCACATATGTGATTAGCTCTACAGCTGGCAGTGATGGTTCCGATGACTAAACAATCTCATTATACTAGTTTTAGTTACTCACTACCAGCAGTGTTTGCTTTACAGAGAGCTGTAATTAGTGGGGAAATATGGAATCGCAGTAGTCTATTGGCAGCAGCTAGTGTCTGTGTACTTACCTAGAGAAGTGATTCAGCTGTATCAAATTTATTTCCCATGTAAATATTTAAAAACATACACTATATTGCCAAAAGTATTCTCTCATCTGCCTTTACATAAATATGCTAAATACTTAAGTTTAATATGACGTCTGGCCACCCTTTGCAGCTAGAACAGCTTCGACTCTTCTGGGAAGGCTTTCCACAAGGTTTAGGAGTATGTTTATGGGAATTTCTGACCATTCTTCCAGAAGCGCATTTGTGAGGTCAGACACTGATGTTGGACGAGAAGGCCTGGCTCACAGTCTTCGCTCTAATTCCTCCCAAAGGTGTTCTATCGGTTGAGGTCAGGACTCTGCAGGCCACTCAAGTTCTTCCACACCAAACTCTCTCATCCATGTGTTTATGGACCTTGCTTTGTGCACTGGTGCACAGTCATGTTGGAACAGGAAGGGGCCATCCTTTAACTGTTCGCACAAAGTTTGGAGCATGGAATTGTCCAAAATCTCTTGGTATGCTGAAGCATTCAGATTTCCTTTCACTGGAACTAAGGGGCCAAGGCCAGCTCCTGAAAAACAACCCCACACCATAATAATAATCCCCCCTCCACCAAACTTCACACATGGCACAATGGAGTCAGACAAGTACCATTCTCCTGACAACCGCCACCAATTGCCAACGTGATTCATCACTCCAGAGGAGGGGTCTCCACTGCTCTAGAGTCCAGTGGCGGCGTGCTTTCCACCACTGCATCCGATGCTTTGCATTGCACTTGGTGATGTATGGATTGGATGCAGCTGCTCGGCCATGGAAACCCATTCCATGAAGCTCTCTGCACTGTTATTGAGCTAATCTGAAGGCTACGCGAAGTTTGGAGGTCTGTAGCGATTGACTCTGCAGAAAGTTGGCAACCTCCGTTTACTATGCGCCTCAGCATCCGCTGACACCGCTCTGTCATTTTACGTGGCCTGCCTTCGTGGCTGAGTTTCCTGTCGTTCCCAGTCGCTTCCACTTTGTCATAATACCACTGTCAGTTGACTGTGGAATATTTAGTAGGAGGAAATACCACGACTGGACTTGTTGCACAGGTGGCATTCTATCACAGTACCATGGTGGAATTCGCTGAGCTCCTGAGAGCGACCCATTCTTTCAGAAATGTTTGTTTGAAGCAGTCTGCATGTCTAGGTCCTTGATTTTATACACTTGTGGACATGGAAGTGATCGGAATACCTGAATTCAATTATTTGGATGGGTGAGTGAACACTTTTGGCAACATAGTGTACATAATGTGTAAATATCAGTACATTGGGGAGCAGACTGGGAGGTTAGGGGCTTGCTCAAAGCACCTCAGTCATATAGAGCTGATCAAACCAGTGACCTAATGGTGCCAAAGCTGCTTCTCTAACCATTCCTAGAATCCCATAAAGAAGGGCTTTTCCAGAATTTGAACCCTCCCGCACCCTCAGCGAGAATCATACCCCAAGACCAGCGAGTCAGATGTCAGAGGCGGGACAATGAACAAAAACACCCATGATAATAGCAAAATTATCATGTCATCAGTTTTGCAGATGTTGGTTCACACACCATAAAGGTTATCATTGTCTACAACCTTTATGCCTTGACCATCATCATTGTCACTTAGGATTTGATCAAATGGTTCTCTGGATATAAAAAAAAAAAAAAAGACAAAATATAATCTATATCTAGCTGTACAAAATTCCAAGATATTCACATTAACTATTGTCTAAAAAAAAAAGGCTAGAAGATCAAATGAACACCATAGCCTTTACTAGAGTGTTGTTGCTACTGTAGCAAGGCTAAACATGTTTCAGTGCTTTTACAATTACCAGACAACTGAAAATATTAACTGCACCACACACACTATTTTTGTAACACATACACTACATACTGACTTGGTTTGGGATGCGTGCCATTACCTGCCACTGGGACTGACTGAGGATCATATCTGTAAGAGATAAAGGCGACAAGTTGGAAATCTTAAATGCATGGCAGGGGCAGTCTGCAACGATTGTACTGAAATCTGAAATCATTTTAATGTAAATCACTGAAAGTTTAGAAGCATTTATTTTTTTTGTTTAAAGAAAACAGTTTTAAGTTCCACTCCGAGAGGTATTTAGGACTGTATCCAGAGAAGTCTATGACTCACTTGAGAGTAGTTCTGCCATGTTCTGGGGAAGCTGGGGAAGGAGTCTGTTTATCTTTAGTCGGAGTCACCATTGTTGTTGCTTCTAGAGAAGTGAAACATCAGAGGGTTACCTTTCAGATTTGCTGAAACAGATGTTTCTGTTATGTTGTCACCCTCGTTTTAGTCAGAGGGCTAGGCTAAATGACAGAAACACTTTAGGGTGTAATTCCTTACATTTAAACAGCATCACAAACTACATCTTTCAAAATGATGATACAGTTTAATTACCACCTTTCTGACGCTGTTTCAACATAAACTGAAGATTAAGTGCAGGACTGTTATATTGCAATTCATTTAGTAGAAGTAATAAACTGTAAAGTGAGCATATTTTGGCCACTCTAATGGCCCATGGGATAATACTCTGGCCATGAACTTTCTCCGGTTGACCTTCAGCCATGTCTCATGTCATTTCCATTTTACGACTCCCCAAATTTCCTGTTATTATGCTGCTGTTAGTTTACAAATGAATACGAGATTTTAAGCTGCATGCTGCTGAAATCAGTGTTATGGACGCAGTGAGAGTGAATCTAAACATGAGGGCTAAACAATGTGTTAAAGATCACTATAAATCCATGTACAACAGAACAAAGCGCTGCCGACTATCACATTGTCATACAGTAGATTGTTACTGTAAATGTATTATCATAGCAAAGTACCAGATTTGTTGTGGGAAACTCATTCCAGCTCGAAGTCAGAGCAGTTTGGAGGTTTTCTAATAAATTTTCCTCGAGGGGGTAAATATTTCAGAGCCGTGTGCAACCCCGTTACATTATTGCTATTATAGATTATTTGTGAAGATGATTGCAATTTATGAGTACATTTTACTGCTCATACCTGCGTAAGGACTTAATGTAAGACAGGTACCTGTAATGCATATAATGAACAACCTACTTTAAGTATTACTATTGGAAGCAACAGATATAATTATTTCCTACACTACTGTTCACCTCATAAAGAACCAGATTACAGATTGCAAACTTGATATATTTTTTTTTATTGATGAAACACCCGTTAATACCTTCCTTGTGGCTGACAGTCAGTACTTCAGAAGTACATTTTGTTGGTCATGAGGCCCCCTGCTGGTTTAAAACGGTCTAATCTGACAATGGCTGCTCCTGTCACTATTTACCGGTTGTGGTGGTGTCCTGGATCTTGACACATTCTCTGCAGTTGTTCGAGTATGGAGCCCAGTCAGTGCATTCGTAACCAGCCGCACATTTGCACTTCAAGTCGGACGTACTGGTGCAGTTCTGAACCACTATCAGATTATAGTCTGAGAAAAACAAAGACGATTTAAGGTAAAGGGTCATTACTGAGACGCAAAGACAACTAATAATAGATTTTCGGTTTCTTGTAGAAACTCAAAGATCACTAGTATCGCCACAGTTCTGACAGAGATGGATGAAACCGTTAAAGGCAGGAATGAGTCACAGTTTCTTTACCTGGTCTGCAGTCGCCAAAGCAGCGATGGCAGCTGTGTTCATTGTTCCTCTCATTTGTGTACTGATTTGGAGGACATGGTTCACACTCTGAGCTAGGCGTCCTGTACTCACCTGACAGAACAGAAAGAGGCAAATGAGAACAACCGGATGACAGCAAGAGCAGAGACAGACAGCAAGAGCAGAGACAGCAGGAAAGCATATTAATGAAGGATGTGGTCGTGCACCACGAACTCTGTGTGCAGTATGCGTCATTTTTCATCAGTACAGAGAAGAAAAAACAGTCGGTGAGAAAGACAAGACACTTGCCACCGTGCCTCTGTGCCTCATAGTGATTCCCAGCACTTTATCACTGCTGACTCATTCATTAACAGTGTTGGGCACGTTACTTTTAAAAAGTTATTAATTAGTTATTAGTTACTTCTCCCAAAAAGCAACTAAGTTAGTAACTGAATTACTCCAATAAAAGTAACTAGTTACCTGAGAAAGTAATTATTGCGTTACTTAAAAAAAAAAAAGTTTAAATATGTCTAAGAATTAGTTTTTTTTCTGACCTCAGTGAGGTTAAAGTAGTGCCTATACTTCCACCCTGAAAACGGCAGCTTTACCTCTGAATGCTCCAAACTCTCCATTGCTGCAGACTATCTCTGATCGCTTGTGTGATACTGCTACGCGGGCGTTTGTGTGTAAACAACACCCACCCACCTGAACACTGCCCTGCCGCTGATTGGCTTACCATGAAATCTTACCCTACCTTAGCCAATCATCATCACTTATGCGGCTAGCACCCCCCCCCCCCCCCCTCCCCCCACCCTCCCCCTCCCCCGCGCCCACCAGCCCACTCAGAGGGGGGAAAAAATAACACCTTCGCAGCTCTTGTGGCTGGCTGACAAGCGCAAGTAACGCACCACATTTCATTGTCGGTGAATATCGCCGTCTGTCTCTCACAGTTTATTTTAACGCCGTTATTCACTGTTCATTAATAATAATGAGTAAAAGTGAGGAAGAAACAGAAAAACTGTGAAATGAAGAAACTTGAAGATGAAGGTCATATTTCTCTTACCTGCAGGGCACCATTTACACTGTGAATCATCATCCATGCACATCCTTTGACTCTGTTAACATATTTGTACAAGTAGGTTTACACCACTTTATCATCACACAGGTTATTCTCATACATGTGACGCGTTTTTCACACTTGACACATTGATTTTCAGCGAATTATACAACAATAAATTTGAATAAACTGAGGAAGACTATGTACCACAGGAGAGGTGAACGCCTGCTGTGCAGACAGCATCAAGACAGCCACAAGGTATTGCACAAATCCCATTCTGTGGACAAACATTTAGAAAACAGTAATTGGCGCATCCGAAGTCATCGTCTAAAAATACCACTTTAAAAAGCAGGGCATGTTCTTTAAATCCTTAAATGTAGCTGCATCAATACATTTTTTATATCACAAATAGGGTTCATTAGAATAAGACCTCAAATGTAACAAAAGAATCCTTTTTACCTTCAGTATTGATGTGACTGACGTTCTGCTTCTTTTGTTTTGTTAACTTCCTCAAGGTGTGCCTCACTCTCTTTCTTTCTCTCCGTCTTCTCACTCACTCTACCCATCCTCTGTGTCACTATTTCCTTACCTGGTTATATCTTCCTGTCTTCCTGTCTTCACCGCCCACTGATCTTTTACCAGTCTGCTGCTGCCCTGTCTGTTTACACAGCTCTCACACACAGAGCAGCCTTGTGCATCAAAGCCTCATCATTTTCCGTGCACACTGCAAGATCTGATGGAGGGCGAAGAGAAAAAACGAGCTGTTCTCTGTACAGATAACGTGTGTCAACAACATGATAGAAGAGCTGATCTTTTTGATAGGCTGCCATTTCTGATTTACAACATATTCGATTTCTTTTGTTAAGATTAGTGTGAATCAAGCAGAAATACACTTTTACTTAAGTAAAGGTACTAATGCATTAAAACATTATATATAATGTATCACAAACTTATTAAAATATAATAGCTCCTACACTTCAGCCTTTCATTTAGATTATTTCCGTTGTTTTTAAACTTTGATTCTGGAAAGAGATGCTAATGTTGAATGTCTAAATTCACATTTTCCACCAAAGCTCCATTTATTCTTTGAATTTTCAGTCAACATACCCATTCATTTTAACCCTTTGTATTTAAATTTTATATCTTAAATTTCTCATTTTCATGTAGAAAATCAATGACAGTGGTCCCTTGCCCTTAAGTGTTAAACAAATGTAAACATGTATTTAGTCCATTACAACGTATGTGCTGGTTCAGGCACTTGTCAACATACACATTATCACATTAGACAACATTAGACCACTTCTTCATGGTACCTAGTAAAGCAGTTATGCTCAGCGTTCATGCAGAGGTGGACCTTGCGGACCACATTTGACCTGACAATGTTGCCTCGATCTTCTCGACCTCACTGAGAGGCACGGGGGCGCAATTTAAAATGACTTTTCTCTCAGCCTTAACCCTTTACTGGGGAAAAGTCTTAATGGAGACACGTGTTGCGTTTTCTAAATAAAGAAATCACACACGTTGTTGTTGCTCATTTGCATCTTTTATTCATTCGGTCTCTCTCGACACATTACATACTGAAGCTCTGCAGTGAAGCTTTTTAGCCAAAATTTACTTTATCTTGTTGTTTAAAGCTGCAAAGTCACACATTTGGACTTTCAGATCAATACTCTGATTATCAGCAAATTGTTGCGTGACACGGTTTTCAATTAAATATTTGGAAGTAAGGCTTTCTCTTGTGTAAAGACATAAAAGAAATGACAGTTGTTTCTTCTTAACTACCATAATTTTCTTTTAAAAGCTAAATAGATCTCATTTTGTCCTGACCCAAAAATTTTGAAAGTTTCTTTTCAGGCGTGTGACTGTGGAAAGATTTCTTTTGTAGTCTTTAAACACAAGTATATATTCAAAGCTATATTTCCTTTATACATGTCATGTCAAAGCCATCATACAGTCATTTTGCTAAAAGCATTTGCATTTCTGTTGTTCATTTTCCTGAAGTTGAGATATTTTTAAATTGACTTTACTTGGCAACCACATACACTCACAAAGAAAGAGTACCAATGGAAAAAAAACCTCCATTATCGTTTGATTTATCATTTTTGGGGTGATCACTTTGGAAAGACAGCTCAGTCTCAAATGTCATTGACTTCTAGAGATGGTATCAAATTGGACAGTTTTAGTCTTCTTAATGTCATGCAACTGCCTCAGCAAAAGTCTTTTTTAAAAACACTCACTTTACAGACGTAACACCCAAAAACAGACACACTGGCACATGCATACATAAAGACTCACTCAGTGCATAAGGGGAAAAACAACACAAAGGGAAATGGTGCTTTATGTCTCGCACAACACGTCTCTGACATCCTCCTCCTGTATTTAATCAGTAGTGAAACACTCGGATCAGCTGATTCCAGCTGTGACACATGCACAAGTTTAACTCCTGTCCTTATTACTGAAACAAGCAACTGAAGTCTGAGGTGCAGAACAAATCATTTTACCTGGTTGAACGACACAGAAGAAACTACAGCCAGTACCCTATTCAGAAAAAGTGTCTAATAATAGCGTAGTAATGTAGGGGGATGTTCCCGACAGTGGTGATACCCAGAAGTTTGACTTGTGGTTAAATGTACTCAGAAAAACATAAATAAGGTAAAAATGAGGTATGTGGTATATGTTCACCTGCAACGTGAGGAAATATGAGTAGAAGAAATATAGTGGTCTATTTCCAGTGTGTCAATATTTCCATTTCCAAGTAATAGAGCCGAATGTTTCATATGATAAGGCTTTGCTATTTCCTTCTATGTGCAAACGCTAAGAGGCTCAAAAATAGGTTTAGTTATATACATCAAGCACCTTGGTGAAATAGCTCCAGCAGCTAAATTTACTCTTTTTTTTTCAGCAATTTCCTGTTGATTCACCGACTGATCATGTTTTATTTTGGCACACGGAAGCTACCTTATGACCATTTATGACAATTTTTCTTCACCTGCTATCCTTAAAGTGATTCTGCTCAACCATGCAGCTCATACAACTACTCACGTCTATCTACAGTAAGCATTACAGCTGAAAATAGAACTTTATCAACAGCTCCAATGTGATACTTTTCTGACAGCTTTCAACGGCACCATAGAAACACGATGGCTAAATTTAAAACTGAAAACCAACATGCGTCCCGTTGATGAGAACAACTTCCTTTACTGCTGTCAACTATTCATCAGTTGTCCGCCAATACAAACCTCAAACCGTCTAAGCTGCAATCTTCCTTTTGTTCAAGATGTGTTTTTTTTTTTTTTCTATATGAAATGCTGTCAATGAAAAGTTATTTAAGTTATTGTGCAAACTTTCAAGTCTTCCCACAGAGAAATGGATATGGGTGTCTCTGGGCGATGGTGTGGTTTGCTCTTTCTAAGCCTGACATCAAAACAATTCTGATCATTTATTTTAACTGCACTTGAAATACGAGATGTTTTGGCCATAACTGCTTCACTGATGTCAATAATGGCTCATGAACAAGTGCATGGGAGCGACACCTTCTTTTCACCATTGTAAGTATCGCACCTAACAACAGGAGGCGTGTTAGTAGTCAAACACTCAACTCTGTTGCTCCAGTTCAAACGCAAAAGTAATGTTTTTTTTTCCTTATTTTTTCCACAGTAGGTTTTCTTAAACAAAACACATGTCATGATTCTTATATGATATCCACGGTTTAAGGGTTACTTTGCCTGTGATTATTTTGAGACACGAAGCAAACTGTGAATGCAGCTGCAAGGCAGTAAAATGCTGAACCATGACATCCAAGGATGCCAATTAAGCTCTTAAATAAATGACTATTTCCAACCAGTGTAACAACACATTAAGGCTCAAGCTACCCTGATCGCTGTTTGTTTGATTGATTGTTTTACTGGAAGACTGTGAAGAGTGGAGTTCAAAGTGAAGTTCTAGTGACCGTACAGCAGATTACAGATTAGATGCTTATTAATATGATTTTTTATTTATTTTTTTGTTGGTGTGTGTTGAGTGAAAAGTCATGCTATTCTTTCCTGTAGCCTTATTGCATCACTAGGACAACTCCTGTTTGCTTATAGTCAGTTAAAGATGTTCAACCTCTTGAATCTTCACAGCATAATCCATCACAGGATTCTTTTTGTCAGCTACTGCTGTCTGAAATGTAATGGCAGAACATCTCCACTCAGAGTCTCCTCAAACTGCTCTGCATGGACAACACAACAATAAACGATATGACCCAGTAAATAGATATGTTCATATGTAAACATGGTGTTGCCGTAGCTATAGGTGTGAATTGCGTTTGGTGTGGTAATGGAGCTGGATGCAGCGGAGGTTACGTGACCACGGCCTCTGTTAGTGATGCCGCAGTGAGGAGGTGTCAAGATCTCCCAGCACTCGAGGAGGAAGGCGGAGATGCCGAAGACCTGTCTTCTCTCTGGTCACTCTCCTCAGCGGGCGCAGGTGCTGCAGAGTTACTGTGAGAGACAGAAACAGAAAAGCGTGATGGAACATGTAACAAAATAAATAAAAAAATCATTTCTAATAAAAGCTGTCTGTAAAGATTCTCAGTCGTCCAGCTCACGTACTGAAAATCTAAAATAAACCTAAACAACACTTCTGGACTTGTTTGTTTTGAAGACATGTCAACTCTTATCCTCGCAGCTTTATGAGTTCTAACCGACCGGTGGGAAATTTAGGTTTTTATGTTAGAACATCTGCAGGTGCTGCCCACCTCGGATGAGTGTTGAAACATCTTTAAGAAACCTGAAGCAAGTCCAGAGGGACAGAAAAATAATCAGTGATAAATACCAACCAGTGTGTGTGCGCGTGTGCGTGTACCTGTCTCCTGTCTGTGTGATGAGCCTCCTGCAGGTTTCCATCTGAACATCCAGGCCTCTCTTCATTGAGCACATCTCCATGTACTCGTGCAGGTGTCGGTTCATATCGCTCTTGGCTGTGGCCAGTTCCAGCTGGAAAACACACGATAACGTTGGTCAAATTGATGAAATCAATATATATCTATAAGTCAATATCAATATATAAAACAGACGAAAGCTGTGATACTGGGTTAATTTCATGACTTGAGAATTAACAAATGACAGCAAATGATGCAGTAATATTAAACATATCTGAAATCTAAAAATGCAAAGTATTAAGGTAATTAAGAGTCTGACCTCAATCTGGTCAATAGTCTCTTGGTATTCCTTCTCTCGGGACTTGAAAAGACATTCTGTGTCGTTAATCACTTTTTCCAGACAGTCCTCCTGGTAGAAAGGAAAGAGACATTTTGAGTGCATGTATAGAAATATAATACATATATATATATACACACACACACACAATGGATTGTTGAAGCATTTATAAGTAACCATATCATGCACATGTGTGTTTATCATCGGACAATTGTACTCCACTGTGATTGTGCACACAGAGGGCTGCTGACACCATGAATTCACAGATGTTCAAACACACATCCATTAAAGCACAGCTGACATTATCCTTCCATCAGCTCAAATTCCACTGACTAATGCAGCGTCTCCCTACAAAGGGACAGCAGACTGTTCAAATACCACACTACCGGCGAATGGAAACAAATACTTACATGCATTTCTCGGAAACAAACAAAATGTACAACTACACAGCTTCTGTCTGTTTGTTTGCATGCGTGCTTGCTGTAACTCGTCCTCAAATGGCTTTCCACAGAAGAGCACTGAAGGTCAGACGACTTGGCCGAGACTCTATCGACCAAGATATCATCCCTGCATCAGCTCCCCCCATGACATCAGAACCTTAAAAGCTTCCTTGAAATCTGAACCAACAATATCAACACGTGTGCAGCTGCCGCGACTGAAAGCAACATGGAAAAACAAGTCTCCTACAAATTGTATTGGTATTAAAATGGAACAAAAAAGTAGACGGCAATAAAAATCTGCATCTATGGCTACAATTTTAGATCTGAGGCATTTTTTTCCTGTGCCAGAGAGTAAATAAATCTCATTGCTTACATATATAAATTAAGTCAAGTTCAAATTCATCCTTAAATACTGACTGAAATTATGCAGTCTTAATCAACTTACAAATATAATTTCATAAACTGGAGTAATAACTGTGGCCACATTCATCGCCCCCTCTTGACCGTCAATGGTGGACCATTAACAGATATGACTGTGTTACGTGTTATGATCATGTCGTATTTAACTGTGTAGGTTTCCTCTTAATCTTAAGTGACTCCTGTGACCGCAGCCTACCTCTCCTGGTGGGTGGGTGGGATCTGGAGGCAAAGTGCATCCTGGGAAATCCTCCCAAAGAAGCAGAGTCTCTTCAGTCTCCTCCCAGGCCAGACTGTCGCAGTCATCCTCAAACTCACATTCACGCCTGGAATAAGGATATAAATGCACACACACACACACACACACACACACACACACACACAGAAACAATTAGTGGAGGACTGAAGGACACTTTCGTTGCAGTCATCACATTTTGGAGTTCGACCACTCACAGTTGGTTCAGCATCCTCTGCATCTCCTCATTGATCTGATTGGCCGAAGAACCACAATGCTCCTCATCTTTAACCACGCCTCCGTCGCTTTCAGAGGTGCTGACAGGCTCATCGCACTCGCTCCCGTTAAAAGACAGAGGAGTTTGTTTACGGCGGCAGTTTAGGGATGATTGGTTGTTAGGGACCTGCAGCAACATTTTCAGGTTCGGGTTCAGGAAATCAGAGCACCACGATCAACACACAAGAAGACTGTGACAGCAACTGATTCGGTAAGATTGATGAACACATCTGTAGAAGCAGCGTACCTGATACATCTGGATCACATCTTCACAGTTCCTCTGCTGGGCCACGTCACACAGACGAGCGGTGATATCAATCCTACGGCAAATGTCCATGTCCACCTTCATGGCTTTCTCCTGGATTTTACTGTCCAACTCTGACAGATTCTACAGAGAGGACAAACACAAAAACAGAGAAATGTTGTTGGAAATAAAGTATTTTAAAAAATAATTACACCATCTGTTTCTGATACAGACAAATATAGAGACTAACTAGCTAATGCTAACCAAGCTAGCTAAGAAGAAAAGTATCAGGAGATCTTTTTACAATCTGGTAACCAGCCAAGTTAGTTTTTTTCTACTGCTTCTTGTGTACCCATTCGATAAATAAATCCACTGTACAATGTTTCCATGGTGAAGTGTATGCTACAAAGCATCCATTATAGTGAGTAGGGACTGCTGGTTACACCTAAACGTTTAAATGACTGTGCTCACATTGCTCATAAGGCCTTTGAAGAGAACCAGCTCTGCCTTCAGCTGCTGAACTCTGAGAGCCAGTTCGTCCTGACAGCCTTCACTCTCCTGCAGGTCCTGTACACACAGAAGAAGCCATAACGAAATAAACAGATGTGCACGTTAGTGAAACCACAACCACGTATGTGTCGTGCAACAGCTCCGTCGTTACAGGAAGCAGGTACAGTATGCAGGTGGAATCAAAATAAAAGCCTTCATCTGCAAAGTGCACAAAAACATTGTAAATTCTGAATGCACTGTCAACTCTTGGGAGCCATACATGTGTCTGAAGGCATTGTAATTCTCTCCCTGTTCACTTATTCATATGTGCTACAATATTGGTCAGGCTCTTTTGAGTCTCGAGTGATGTTTTACTGTTTGTGGTCTCCAGTAATGTGGCGCCTGCCCGCTAAACGGGGTCAGGTACAGATTCCTGGCAATGGTACATGTGCGCGCACACACACACATAAAGAGGATGCTCACATGCAGTACAGGAAACCCACAAAGGACTGAGTTTATAGAGACAAGTTTGAAGTTGTTGTTTTGTTTTTTTTTGAATGATGAAAAAAAAGAAAAATACTCCTCTTTGATCATTTTCAATCGCCCAAGTGAGAATGAGCCAAACGTTCCAATCAGTGGACGTCAGTAGTTAAGGAAGGAAAAGGAAAACCAATTACAAGAGAGTGCAGCAGCTTTGTGTGAGTCAGGACTAATGTGTTCATGCAGCAGAAAGTAAACTACCAGTGCCAGCAAAGAGTCAGAGCTCAGAGCTCACCACGTCATCAAACAGCTGGGGTATAATCTATATTAAACAACTCCTTTCTATCTTTAGAGGCCAGCTTTATGGTATTTTGACAGGCGGTTGTTGAGAAAGACGGGAACTGATGGATCGAGAGAGAGGGATGACACGCAGGGAAAGTGGTGAAGACTATGGCCTCACCCTAACTTTAAACCCAGACTTCATATAAGCCGCAACAGTTGACATGCTTTTTGTTCTCATAACGTGACCGTGGAAACGGATTTATGCCCTCAAAACATAAGCACTGCAAGCGCATCTCCTATAAGTATACACACACACAGTAGTTTACAGAATGTTACCTCTTGAAGGTCTGCAATCTTCTGCTGCAGATCCATCCTCATGGTGTATTCTTCTTCCCATCTAAAAGACACAGACAAGAGATGAGCAACCCTTTAATCAGTGTCTACATGGAGAAAGAGATCAAACTGACAAGGATCATACAGAATATTCAATATTACACTGATACAGGTATGTACTGTCGAGGACTTTTCCTTACTCCTATCCTTAAGTTGCACTTACATACATGCAATCACCTATTTATGATAAAGGTCACTAGTCATAGAGCAGTCAGTGCTGGTGCAAATCTAGAAAGAGTGCACTTAGACCAGGTCTGTGTCTCAACCCCGAGAACACATAGCATCAGTCTTAAGAAATAAATACTTATATTCACAAATATATTGGGTGACAAACTGTCTTTACTCCAAGGAAGGTTACAAACAAGGACATGCGTAGCACTAAATATGTGTGTATAATGTGTGTGTATAAAAGCGCCACGCTGGGAGAGACACTTTCAGAATTGGGGTGGCAATAACTCATGTCGTCTAACTTCTTCTCTAGCCAGCGGGTGAGAGTCCTCATGTGCATTCATCACTTAAGCATCCTCGGCACCAGGTTGGGAAAGCAGACTGAGAAGGTCCCATTCCTGAACATCTTCAGGAAGTTGAAAGGTTATTTGACTTTACAGATAGATGTTATACAATTTTAAATGCTTCTCTCTTTTGCCAATCTACTCACTCTTAATATGCTGACCTTGAGTCACCAAAAAGCAAACACGTGGCGTAACAGCGGCAGCAGCAGTATAGGCTACAATTTTCCACTGTGCACACAATATAACACAGTTGATTGTGACCAATATAAATACTGAATGAGACACATTTGGAAAATCTCTCAGTAGCCTGAATAACCACTGATACCCATACATCTGTAACACCCAAGTAAAGCTATATACGCTTGGCTGATTTAATGGTCTTCCTCTTTTGGTAACATACATAAATACATTTAACCATATCACTTAACTCTTAAACTCTTAACTAAAATCATCCTATAAAACTTGGATTTCTGAGTTTAAAAGTGGAGGAATGACACGAAAAGGCCGACTGTCATTTTGCCTAATTTGTATTACACATCCACAAGAAACTATATTTCAGTCTGACTGCATGTCTGTGAATGGGATCATAAAACATAAATTCCATGTAGTTTAATTAGATTCTGGGTTTGGCATGACTCAGCGAGGCATAAATGTCAGAAGTGTGCGCGTGTGTCAGACGAACAGCAGGTGACTGACACATATATCTGAACTTTAATACATTTAAAAGCCTGAGCGCAGATCCTGTGTGTAATCTCAGATTCTGTGACTTCACAACACACATGCCCAGGGGAAATCCACTCACTGCAGTCTGTAGCCTCTTACAGAAAAGCTGTTTGAAATGCAGAATTCTGCGGCACATCCAGACCTTCAGGGACTACTAAATCTGAAAGAATCTGAGTCATGAAACAGGGGTTGTTGTTGTCGTAGGGGATGCTTGTCTGATCAGTAAGGTGAGAGCACGCAGAAAGTCGAGAAGTGCCTCCTTCTGCAAGCCAAGCCCCCATCCAGCAGTTAGAGTTTGCAGTGCATGCTGCATTGCAGATACAGTGTTGAGAGCAGAGAGGAGGACGCTGCGCAGTGGGAGTGAGGGTGGGAGAGGGAGAGACTGAGTGGGGTTGTGTCAGGTTTATGTGAAAAAATAACCTGAGATAGAGTGAGGGGCAAGGACAGAGGGTCGGTAGAGAGGGAGTAGGGATTGGGGACAAAAGTTGCCCTTGAATAAAGGTACACAAGCGGAGTGGATAGATGAGCTAGAGGTCAAAAAGGGGTTTATAAACAATGCAGCATGCATGTTTTCTCACAGAGACAGGAACAAACATTACACTATTAAAATGTATTAATACTTGGCTGCACATTTAAAATGGCAATGAATCTGAAGGAGCAAGTTTCACTGGGAGAAACAGGTTTTAATGTCCTGATTGTCCTGTCCAGGTAAAGTGACACCGACAGTCAGATTAGAGAGGTGGAAGAACAGCCAAGACTCCTTTCAGCAGGAGAACATAAGCTGTTCAAACCCTGAATGGGACGCATTATGTCACACACACACACACACACACACACACCGTCGCTCACAGGTAAGGAAACAAAAATCACGTCTTTCTGGAGGACAGGAAATTAAACAGTACGTCTGATCTGTCTCGGATCGTTAGGGTCGTCCCGCTGCCTCGTCCACAAAGAGCCCACTATACTGCAGTCAGGGCCTCCTCTGTGAAAAATGCATGGCTGCTCATTTGGACATAATATGCGGGAATTCACTGCTGAATGCGCCGAGACATGGGGCCAAGTGGACCTCACTCAGGACAGATAGCACGCAACACATGCTTCAGATTCACAGTAGAATTTGTGATGGTATAATCCACGTGAAAAGAGAATTCAGACTGAGCCGTTTCAGCAATGAAGTCATTATCTGCACAGACATCTGTCCGTCCTCAACTGAAGCTACTAATTATTATTCTCGTTCATCAATTCACTTGTAATTTGTCAACTACCTAATTTGTAGTTAGGTTTAAAACATTCACCAGAATTTCCCAGAGCCTGAAGTGATGTCCTAAAGCTGTCTTTACTTTGTGGAAAGTTACAGACAAGGACATGCGTAGAGTTGGGGTTGCCATACCTGTCATGATGTCAATAATGAGTTTGCTATAGGGCTTGAAGTACTCTGATCATTGTGTAGTTTGGTGTTTTGGTCTGTGGCCTCTCTGGACAAACTTGTCTCTAGATGACATCATCATTACTGCCTGTCTTAAACCTGCGCTGTATTTCAGGTCTCTCCCTAATGTTCTTGTAAATGAAGTCACTGGTGGGTGAGTCAAACTCTGCAATGCTACTTGACAAAAACATTTTGACCTTTACGCATTTAGCGCTGACCTTTATTCTACTTTAAATTTAGCTCCTGAAGCGTTAACTTCTTCCGTTGTATTTGTAGCAGCAGCACCTGCCTCTGTGCTCAGACATGAAGTGAATGCAGGGCCAGGCTGGAGGTGATGGATGGAGAAGCTATGTGCTGACTCTGCTCCTGCTGGAGACAGCTGGCCTGCAGCTGATTTTACAGCCCTGCTAATTCCTCCAAAGTAGAGCATTACACACACACTCAATGAAGCTGCAGGGCTATCTCATGCTCCATAGAAGTGCCCCTGAAGGATTGTTAGAAGAGTAATAAAATGGTTTTATTGCATTTACCTGCGTTTGTACTCGTCCCTCTCCCTCTTCACTTTAGCCAGGACATTGTACAGGGCCCTTATCTCTGGGGTGATGGTGTCAATCTGGACCCCAACTCCGTCGGGGTGCACCCAGGATACTCCAGGACTGGTCAGACGCTCTGCACCGGGGCCAAACCTGCGGGTGTGGTTGTAGGACCAGATGGTGCCCGGGAGGAACCGTGGAGGAGGGTTGGTGGAGGTCCCAGAGCCTGTGCTGTTGTTGGGGGCCGTTTTAGAGCCAAATCCTGGGGAGTCCACACAGGGGGAGGCCTGGCTGATAGTGATGGCTGGGTTAGTGGGATTTGTTTGGGTTGAGCTTGAGTTTTCAGTGGCTGCAGTGAGTGATGGTGGGAACAGTGTTGTAGGCCTCCTGGCTGAGTTGTTGGTGTTGTGGAAGGGGAGGGATCCGGGCCTAATCGGTATGGTTCCCACAAATCCGGTCTGCACACCTGCCTCCTGGGTGTGCGCCCTGTTCTCACAGCATCCTTGGCAGCCCTTGTTGACATCCAGCGCCTGTTGCAACTGCTTCTCTAAAATCTTATTTCTGCGCTCTAATTCATGCACTTTAGCCAAAAAGCATCTGAACCTCAAGTTGAGAGTTTTGAGGACGCTGATGTTGGATCCCAGGTCGTTTCTGAGAGCCATTGCTGCAGGTGGATGCGGCACTGCGCGGTGCTGATAGTGGTTGTGATGGAGATAAGGTGAGGGCGCGGTGAAGTCAGGCCCCGGCTGATCAGGCCCCGAACCGGACTGCTCACCCAGCAGAAAGGACGCCGGGTCCGGCACACCGAAGACGGCGTCGGGAAGGAGGCCTGAGGGAGAATCCGGGTGTCCGGGCGCCTGGTTCTGCTGCGGATGCTGTTGGAGATGCGTGTTGGCCCCCAACAAAGGATTCATGCTATGGTGTAGAAAACTAAAGCGCTGCAGATCTGGCATGAACTCGGACGGGAATTGTCTTCCTACAGCAGAATAAAATGAATAAATAAAACGAAACAGCCGAACGTACAAAGCAGACGTGCGTGCAAAACGCCAGTATTTACCCGATTATATAAGCAACCCGTTTATAAATAAGAATCTTATCCTTAAAGCTCAGAGGTCTTAGCGTCGGCTGATGGATCGCTGCTCCCTGACAGTTCACAGAAAAACAACCTAACGCGAGCCGCGATTGACAGAGAGGAAGAATACGAAGCAATGGATCTGCGCCTTGGTGAGATGTTTCGCAAAATAAACGCAAATAAACGAAGAAAAAGACGCAGAGCGTGAATGAATAACAAAGAAATCCAGTGCCACCGCGTCACTGAAGTTCTGGCAACAAGATGTGACCGCAGACAGGAGCAAGAGCAGTGGGATTGGAAGAGCCTTGTACCGTAAACACTGGACTAGAGGAGCGCTATTAACTCTTTGCTTCCGGTGGATCATTATCTCGTTTTTGCACCAGGAATACTTCGAATTTGGAGACATTATGCGCTACAAATCTATGACAAACACATCCAGTTAATAAAAACTTGAAGTGCATGAAGCTTTTTTGGGATCACCGGGTCCATTTGTGGTAAATTGATCATTAACACCCGTTTTGTTTGTCGTTGTATTTTTAGTGGCATTGGTTATAATAAAAAACAAGACACCGAAGTTAATTTTTAACTTTTCTTTGCAGGTCCTTTTTACCAAAAAATAAAAAATAAAATAAAAATAAATGGCATAAAATTGCATGGTTTTTCTTCTAGCTCAGAGTGGAGGGACTGGTGGGCAAATGGGGCTTTCATCAGCATCAGCAAGTAGAAGGCATCACGAAATGAAAAACAGCAGTTTTCTTTCAGTAGAAGTCATAAATTATTTTATTGATGCTTCTCATAGCAGACATTTTATATGTTATAGTATCTATCTATCTATCTATCTATCTATCCATCTATCTGTCTGTCTGTCTGTCTGTCTGAGAGAGAGTGCTGGATAGATCCTTAAAGTCTCCTCTTGTCTTCTGTCCATCTATACTGCAGTGTCTCCCCATGTTGATCCGAGTGTCCAAGAAGACGAAGTCAATTGCATTAGTCCCTGCTGGTGCATCCCCATTCCAAGAGACATTACTTCCTCGACCACCACTCACTCTGCTCTTGTGTTTCTTCATATTTCAGTTTTTTCTTTCCACATGCAGGGGTATGGGGCTACTCCTTCTTCTCCAGCTCTGGGAGTAGGAAAGGCTGGTGCTCCCTTAAAGAGAAGATAAGAAAAGGGAGACTCAAATAATGAACCTGTAGTATTTCCCCTGTCAAAGACAAGAAACATCAGCAAATTGTTACTCTTTCTCCTTAATTTCAGATAAACCTTCCATTCTGCTCTGCGGTCGCCTCCTCTTTGCCTTCTCTCGGCCAAACACCATCAAATAAACTTCATCCCTGAACTCCCTGTTCATGATCTGGTAGATTATAGGGTTGAGCATGCAGTGTGACTTGGCAAATATCACAGGGATCAAGGTGACCAGAGGTGGTAGACTGGAGAATGTGTGAGGGCTGGTGGTGGGCCTGAACATGGTCTCACTTAAGCTAGGGTTAATGTCAACAGCACTGTCCACCTTCTCCTCAGGATTGTAGTAAAACTGTCTGCAATATTCTGAGGCGGTCCAGTTGAGCAACGATGGGGCGTCCAGAATCTTTAAAGCTGCCGGAGGGTAAGTGGCCATGCCAATGGACTCCTGCACCACAGTCTGCAGAGGGCTTTCTGCCCCTTGATCATCTTTGAGGAAGAGGGCGGAGATCAGAGACACAGTGGCGTAAGGCATCCAGGCCAGGAGGAAGGAGGCACACACAACTGCAGCCATCTAGAATAAACATATGGTCAATTTTATCTGTGTGTTGCGGATCAGGGAATTACAATTGTATTTTTATCAATATAGGTAGTACCTTTGCAAGCCTCAGGTCTTTGCTGGCATGGCTGACAAAGGATGATGATATAGATGCTAAAGTGCGATTAGATTTGTAGACCTGCAGAAAAAAACAATCATTAATGGTGCTATTTGCCTTTACTTTTGTCCTGATAGAAAAAATCACGATGTGAAGAAGTTATATTAAATAACAGTATTTTTAAAAATTATTTTCAAAGTCCCTGGCGTGTCAGGATAAACTTACTATGGAGCCAAGGGCAAAAAGGAGTTCTGTTTCACATTGATGGAACAAAAATCATAAGCTGTGTGTCTGAGGCCATACAAACACTTTGTATTCATGCCAGCTGCCTAATGGTAATTATTGTCTAGATACAGCAGGGTGAAGGGGTCTGCCCTTACTGTGTTTTGTTTGGATAGTATAGCAGAGGTCAGCTCAGGGTTTATTTTCATTTTATCTTTGTGTTAGACAGGTAGATAAGTCTTTTAATTCCCCTTTCTGTTATCTTTCTTATAGAGATTTGACGGCACGCACATTCCTTTGCAGTGTTGTACCATGTGCCAAAGATGAAGGCAAAATTTGGTTTCTTTGAAGTTAGGTGTTTCATCTACAGTTTGTGTAATGCCTGCTACTGTAGACGGTCAGCACACACCACCTTGGAGAAGCAGGCAGCACTACTGGCACAAAAGTCAAACAATGAAGTACTGTGGTTGGGCCATGTAAAACAAGGTCCACCAAAAAAAAAAAAAAAACTCTAACAGGTAAAGTGCATGCTACATGTAGAATATTGTCATGGCGTTACCTTGAGGCAATGCAACGACTTCAGTCTGCCACTGATAGTAAGGTAAAGCAGTCAAAATATTCTAAATAAAGCGTGCTTTTAAAATGACTTATTTATTTCAGATGGATGATGTTCAGGTGACCATGTTTAGCTGTTGGTCGCGTTCACGTCAGTTCATTTCTCTTCCTGCCTGCTTCTCCAGACCGGCTACAGCATCTGCTGTAGGTAATACTAATTGTTGTACCCCATGCAATTGCGCTTCAGAGAAACCAAGTTATCCTTTTAAGTTTGTTAAACAATGTGGTCCTGCAGAAAGTAACTCAATAATCCTTTCATTTTTTTAAACAGTACCTTTGGGGTGTCTATTCGCTAACCTTCCTCAAAGTAACAGTGAATCTAGAGTCATGCACGTGGGCCTTACACATATAGTTTCTTCACATTGTGGTAATAATTATACAGACACATCTGTAACAGTCTGATTTTGTAACATGAAGCAGCAGTTGTCCTCACCGTCATCAGGATGGCCACATATGAAGTGACGATGGTTAGTGTGGGAAATCCGAAGCACAAAGTCAGCATGAGGAAAATATAGATTCTGTCGTTTGCAGACGACCTAATTCTCCACCTTTAAACAGTGACATGGGCATACAAATCAGAGGACGACCAAGATGTCAGCTGACTTTTATACATGTTGACATAATGAGGGCATCAAACAGGACAGATAATTAGCTCCTAAATTACCAGTTGATGGTGCAGCTGGTCCCATAAGGTTCCGGTCCATAACTTCCGAAGCCAAAAACAGGTAAGAAGGACCAGAATAATGTGTAAAGCCACACTGCCGCAATGGCCAGGTACACATGGCGTTTCTCGATCCATTGAGCTGGAAGCAACTCGCATGCAAACCACTCATGAACTTTTGTGCGACTATTTAAACAGCATGGGCACGTAAAAGCAAAGTGAACTCTTGGGAAATCTTGACATTTCACACGTGTACTTGAATGACCTTTAAGTGTTGCTGACGTAAAGTGTCTAGAATCAACAATTCTTTAAATCAATATATTTGTACGAGTAAAGGAGGGACTTTATATGGAGTTGAATAAGGATGTAAAGCTTTGAGTAAAACCCGTGTAATCGTGGAGGCAAGATATGAAAGTTATTCAAGTTAGTGGGTCAGAGGGATTTATGGTGCACGTCTGGGCCGTACATTTTATGTTTGTGTTTGAGGAAACTCAAAGAATTACCATAGCAGCAGATCTTCAGGCAGCGGTCCAGGGAGATGAGACAGGTGGTGAGCAGAGAACCGATGCCAAACACAAAGCCCTGAATGCCGTACCAGAGGCACCCCGTTTCCCCAAACACCCAGGCATGACACAGGCTGAGTGAACAGATAGAGAGAGGGGCTTTAGTCCCATCGTTTAATGGATCATCACCTTCTGTCTCTGACAAATGTCTGTGGCGTGCTACTAGATGTTAGATGTCCATATTACACGCACAGAATCTTCAGAGTTTATGCCTGACTACTTGCCGGTAATAAATAAGTATGCTCTACCTGGAAATAATGAAAAATGGCGCTCCCAAGAGGCTGAAACCAAAATCGCAGACGGCCAGGTTGATGGTCAAAAGCTCTGGAGGTCTGAGCTTCTGTCTTTTTCTCCAGTAGACTAACAGCACTGTACCATTGCCCAACACCGAAGAGACACCTGGAGAAAGTTAGACAGAGAGAGAGAGATTGTTTACATTTCTTCACCTCACCATGGCAACTTTAGGCCTCGGAGTGGATCAGTGCTGTTATTCCCCTGTTTTCCACTTCATCAAATGCTAATTGGCCGTCCAATGCGAGCATACACATGCTGCTCTGCAGAAATCAACCCAGAGAGCGCTATACACACATCAACTCATTTAGGAGTGTGGAGCATCTGTTTGTCCTCATCGACTTATTGTGTAAAGCAGACGGTGGAGCTAATCAGAGTATTTTGTTGCTGATGCGGGCAGACCTGCAATGTATGACTGTTAATGAAGTATTTTCTGGTTTCATGCATTGTTTATTATGCAGTCCGTTATAGATCCTTTAGTTACTGCACTGTCATTTTTTTTTATCCATACAGCTTGGACATGTGTACATTTTATATTTTATTAAACTCCACACCCTGCCTGTGGCAATATACTGAGGTGATGACTGATTGAAAATGATAATAATAAATTCAAAAATTCAATTTGCAGGAGGCTTGTGAATCAATAAACATTTCCAGTGACATTATGACACAAGCCTCCTGTGAAAGCATTTGAAAGCACTGAATTGATCTTACCCGTGAAGATAAGGAAGACTGCGACGACCACGTCTACAGAGGTGGAGAGCTGGGAGACGAAACTCGGCTCGATGGATGAGGGGACAAACCAGGAGCTCCTGTACGAGCCATTCTCTCCCATCGATGTATCGATGACAACTCCGAAGGCCAATGTAGACACAAAAACAGAAATCAGTGAAAAACACTGCAACCCTGTGCCTTCAATGCAGAAGTAACATTTTTTCACAAGGAGTGAAAACATGAAACGACACCCATCATCAATTTCAGCCGAAGTTTCAGTTATAATTTATTTTCTGTGCTCATAAAAACAGACTCTCCTTTTAATTTTCCAGTTTAAGAGAACAAAGAGCATTGAAAACAGAACAGGGACTGAGATAAAGCAGTATTTTAATTAAGTCCAGAGCTTTAAGAGTCAGAAAATTTCTGTTGCAAACTATTTTTTTCCTGTTGCTGCTCTCTGTACATACAAACCTAGAAGCACATCATCATTTCTATTTCATGACTTTAAGTTCAGTATAGACAAGTACTGTATCTAAAATATAAATCAGACAACTGGCGATAAATTAATAAGCAAATGAAGAATAAATCAATGATCATTTACTTGTCTCACTGAAGAAAAATTGACTGGCATCTATGTTTAAAATGTTCTTAAAATTAAATATAGTATAATGCTCCTGCAGATCCAGGGTAAAAACAAAGACTTCAGGCCAAATGCTTGATGTCCCAGGTCCCAGCAGGGGTTCGGTCCCATGAGTGACACAGGGGTCAACAGGGAAATAAAGTCAAAGATGAAACGAAGAATGAAAACAGTCACATCAAGATCAGAGAGGAAAAACAATTCTTGGAATCTTCCCTAAAAATCCAATTTTAGACATTTCTTACATCATTCTCTCTTCCTCCGTGTTATATTACATTCCCACTAAACTAAGCATCTCTTCTCACCTCTCTCTTGATTGTCTGTGATTCCCTCCTGGCCGTCTCTAGTGGTTCGTCTTCACAGCAAAGATCTTTTCTTATATTACTAATCATTCGTTCCCCTGGAGAGAAAATGTGCTGCTGACAGTGTGGCTTAGAAATGATCAGTGGAGGCACGCAAAGGAAGAAAGAGAGAGAGAGAGAAAGAGAGATAAACAAATAATATGCATGTGTGTGTGTGTGTGTGTGAGAGAGAGGGGCGGGGGGGGGGAGGGAAGGAGGGAAAATGATTGGAGAGTCTTTTTAAGAGTCTTGAATGCACACGTCCATCAAGGTCTTGTTCTACAGCACTCATTATAGTCATTGTGAAAGTACACAAAGCAACAAGGACGCTCAACAAATACACCACCATCAACCTCCTGAAAGAAACCACATGCTGCGGGGGAGCAACAGGAGCCTATACATGCAGTATGTGTTATCACTCAATCATTTGATAGATAACAAAAGTAGCTTCTGATTCAAACGACAATACTTGGAACCGAGCCTTGGTATCTTATCAACCCTGTATCAATAAACATCCCAGATTAAGCTCAGGTTTTATCTAATTACTGTTTGGCCATTACTGCAAAGGCTGTTGTCAGTAACAGCATTCAGAGTCTAATGGAGAGGTTCTGAGGAATTGTGTGTGTGTGTGTGTACTTTATATAGCACCTTACATCCACCCACAGGTGAACCAAGGTGCTTTACAAAAGATTAATTAAACAACGTAAACTAATAACTGCGCTGATTAAATGTTTTGTATTTATCAGTATATTGAGGAACCATATCAATTCCGTCCCCTGTGAAGCCAATCAGTAGCGTTCATGTGTTTGCAGCTTGCATCCATCAGCACTAGTGTGTCAGACAAGTAATCAATACAGACGGATGGCAGATCAAGAGAGAACTTGTTACTCCTCATTACCCAGAGACAGAATATTTTCCAAGGTTGTATTGGCTGCAGGCCTCTAAACTAACCCGACGGAACAGATATTGAACAGCTTTTATTAGCAAATATAGATTTGAGGGGAAATTATCCCCCCAGTGCCACAGAATAAGGAGCGCGGGCAATTAAAATTTGCCAGAGTATTCCCAAGGAGGAAACCAAGTGTATAGATAGAGACCATTTAAAGTGTTTGAAGTCACATCTATAGTAGATTCTATCACTAGATATCAGCATCAATCCCACTGGAGCCGTTTTAATATGGAATCATTCTGTGTAGTGACAAAAGAGGACAAGTGGGGCGTGAATCTCACAAACCGAGGACTTTATTCCACCATCGACTGCAGTACGTCTGTACTACAGACAGGCAAATACTCTCACATCTTCACTCCATCTAACACAAGAACAGAACAGGGAATTTAACAAATAAAAAAAATAATTGGTCACCAATTTAAATCTTTCATTTGCTCTCTGTGGGACCTTTCCTCAGGCGTATAATGGGGGTCGACTATCTGATGGAATCAGGCAGAGTAATGGATAATACAACGTCTTCTTGTACGTTTAGAACTCTGGATTCAGATGAATGAGGGTAACGCGGCACAGTGCAGTGATCGACTGGTTGTTTTACTCCTTGGCAGACATGTGGGCCATCAGGTCGCAGACGCGGTTGCTGTAGCCGAACTCGTTGTCGTACCTGGCAAAGAGGAGAGAGAGTCAATATGCATCATTGGGAACACAGATGAGGATGTGAGAGCAACCTGTGCCGAGGGCGTACCATGAGACCAGCTTGACAAAGTGGTCGTTGAGGGCAATGCCAGCGCCAGCATCAAAGATGGAGGAGTGGGTGTCACTGTTGAAGTCTGTGGAGACGACCTGCAGGAGAGAAAAAGGGGCGCCCCATTAGCAAGCAAACCCATAAACAATGATGGGAGAATAACAAGCAATGAGAGCTGAGCACATACCTGATCCTCTGTGTATGCCAGAATGCCCTTCATGGGTCCTTCAGCTGCAGCCTTCACAACCTTCTTGATGTCGTCGTACTTGGCCTGGAAAGAAAAGGAACACTTTACATTACTAAATTAAAGGACAACTCCAGTTTTCTTTTAATTTATCATCTGCAAAACCCATATGTCTGAAGCCCACCGTTCCACAATGAAGAGCTCTTAACTATTATTTTTTTATTATGTTAAATTTTGTACATTCATTAATACTTTCAGACTCGAAATAAACTACATGACTTCATCCATATAATTACGAACACTGAAGCTCTTTGCTAGCTGTTTACACTTTCAATATACTGGAAATATTGGATAAACTAAATTTAAGGTTGGTTTTGGTCTTTTCATGGGATTTGCGTAGAATAAAAATATATGTCAACTAAAATTATTTTAGTTCATTAATTTGCGTCCGTCACTCACGGCTTTCTCCAGACGGACGGTCAGGTCAACCACTGACACGTTGGGGGTGGGGACACGGAAGGCCATGCCAGTCAGCTTGCTATAGAAAGACAACAAAATGAATGTGTTAACAAGAAAAAAGGTATACATTTTGACAATTTATAAAACAAATTCCGTTATTGCCAAGATGTGCTGCTACATTAAAGGACCATTTCTTGCACTAACCCGTTGAGCTCAGGGATGACCTTGCCAACAGCTTTGGCAGCACCAGTGGAAGCGGGGATGATGTTCTGGCTGGCACCACGTCCGTCCCTCCACAGCTTGCCAGAGGGCCCGTCCACGGTCTTCTGGGTGGCAGTGATGGCATGAACTGTGCTCTAATTGACAAAGATACAAAGACAGAGGAAGAGGATTAAATGAAGCTCGACGGTCGCCCAGCTGAACTGTTCTCATCTAGAGCGTGTCGACTCTCACCATCAGGCCCTCAACGATGCCGAAGTTATCGTGGATGACCTTGGCCATGGGTGCCAGGCAGTTAGTTGTGCAGGAAGCATTGCTAAAAAAAAATAAGAAAAAATAAGAAAAAAAAGGTGCCCGTCAACTTCAATAAAGGAATTTACACATCCCAGCAGAATGTAAGTTACTGAATGTCCTCAATATAATGTGACTAAAGAAAACTTCCATTTTTCCTCTAAATATACAAAAGTAAGTCTTTGAGACCGATTCTCACCTGACAACCTTGAGGGAGTTGTCGTACTTCTCGTGGTTGACACCCATGACGAACATGGGAGCATCAGCGCTGGGTGCGGAGATGATGACTCTCTTGGCACCACCCTTCAGATGAGCCTGCAATGTTGCGTTGAAATATTAAATCGATGTCCCTTTAATATGTACGTCATGTAAAAGTCATTGTCGGGGCAGGATTGAATACGTACAGAGGCTTTCTCGATGGTGGTGAACACACCAGTGGACTCCACCACATACTGGGCACCGGCATCGCCCCATTTGATGTTGGTGGGGTCCCTCCTGGGAAAAAAAAAAAAAAAGATTTCAAACAAGGGTTAGCGTATGTCTTTTAGTTAATATGTACGTGTGTACAATTAGAACTTAAATTATAAAAAAGGCAGCAGGTGAACTCACTCATGGAAAACAGAGATTTTGTGTCCATCGATGACCAGCTTGTCACCCTCAATCTTGACCTCGCCCTTGAAGCGGCCGTGGGTGGAGTCATACTTGAACATGTAGACCTAAAGAGGGGAAGGACAATTTTCAATAATATATTATTGAAAGTTGTTTTACATAGGATTTTATAGTCAGCATATCCCATCTGACTCATTTCTCATACACACACACACACACACACACACACACCCCCCAAGGCCCAAAAGGAAACTGAAAAAGCCGTACAGGTATCACCTGTCAGCAGCATGTGTCTGATGCTGCTTGACTTACCATGTACTCCAGGTCAATGAATGGGTCATTGATAGCGACAATGTCCACTTTCTTGGAGACGAAGGCAGCACGGGTCACCAGACGACCGATGCGGCCGAATCTGTGAAGTGAACAGAGCTAAGGCTTAGTTTGGCCTCTAGGTGGCAGCATGACACAATGGAAATCTGACCACTGTCACCCTCTCAAGAGTTCCAGTGAAATGAAGGTGTAGAATGTTATTAAACAGGAAAAAGGCTGAAAAATTGGGTGAAATTTTGACATTTAGTTGGACCTAAAAAGCCATATTCACTGTGAGCTTCTAGTATTTTCCTTTGTATGTTAAGACATGACTCCCGAGGACACCTGAAACCACAGTTGCAGAAAGACCAGGGTTCAGGAGGAGGGGCAGAGGGAGGCGTGTGCTGCTGCGCTTATGGCTGCAGAGCTCTCATTCTCCTCTCTGGGGACTAAAGTCGAAATGAACCTCACATGTGGTAATCCTGGTGACGGCAGAGCACTGTTTGATCAGTGGCCCAGTTACTTTTTAACCACAGGTCCAAAATCCTGGCACAGATAAACGCTGTCCTCAGACCCTGGACGTACAGGATGAGGGGCGTAGAGATAAAGAGTCACGGCGTAGCCTTTAACATCAGATTAAGTGTGCTCGGTAACTTTTCAGCTATGGCGGTGGCCTCCTGCTTGCTTCACACAGCAGAAAAACAATCTCCTGTCGAATGACCCCCACGCCAGAGGCACAGCCCACATTGTTATCGGCTGAAGACCAAAGTTCAAAAGATCACAAAAAAACATGCGCACAGCCGGGTCCTCGGGTTGGTGTACATGCATCTGTGCATGTCCTCCATTTCAGAGCATTGTTGGTGCTTCAGCTGTTGTTTGGCGTCACTGTTAATGAACAGTCTCTCTGCTCAGTGTTCACAAGAGATTTAACTTAAGACTTACAGTACGTCAGCTGGCATGTGGAATCCTTTACCATAGTATCAGAGAGGGTAACACTTCAAACACTTTAAATACATAGATGAGGGACACTCAGGTCTGCAGACACCAAGAAGAGACACTGAATGTCGATAGAAGTGTTTAGCTGCAAATATCTTATTCTGCTAAAGGTTGGTTTTAATGGCATTGGGACTACTGACTAGTTGGAAACTAGTATCATTTTCTTGTTTGTAGGAGAAATGGAAACTCAAAATGACCAACTTTGAGAAGCCACGAAGAAAGAACAATCCCAAAGCACAGTTTGAAAGTCCCTTGGTTCTGTTTCAGGCATTCAGTGCACAGTTTTATCTACCATTAACTTTACCTTGAGCTTCTATGAGTGGTTTCTTTAATCTTTCAGCTCAGCTTCCAGCACAACATTCTGTTAGAGTTCATCCGTGTGCAAGCATTTTTGTAAACTTAACCACAAAGGATAGAGATGAACATGCACAGGTGTGGTGTGTGGCATTGTGAGCTAAGAGTGCACAGCAACTGATTGAATTTAAGTGTCCATATACATTTTTTAAAAGTAAAAGGGTGAATAAGTTCTCTTACCCATTGATACCAACTTTAACCATTTTGCCTGAGTTGGTCTAGTCCTCTAGAGGAAGAAACAAAAAGAAGAGCAAATAATCCCTGTTAAACACTGTGAATCAGCATTTAGGATAGATTAGCATTAACTTGATGCTTGGATCACAAACGCAGCATGGAAAAGTTATACAATGAGAAGTAATCTGTGATCACAGTCGGAAAAATGAATTACATGTGTAGTTTTAGAAAACTTTCAGAAATGAGAAAACAATTAGTTTTACATCGTTATATGCAGACAAGTATTATTTTTTTCAACTTTTTGACACCATGCTTTAAAATGAGCGTTAATCAAGTGCGTCCAAGTTGTCTCCAGGTGGTCTAAATCAAGGTGTTCACTTATGTAGCCTGAAGCTTGTGCAGCTTCCTGACTGTCTCTGGTCGAAATCAATGAGTAATTTAAGGTATTTACCGTTTGTGAGATGCCTCAGTCTGTCTTGACTCCGGTGTGAGTGGGGAAGAGTCAAGTTGAGCCCTGTGTTTTTATGATTGACCGCCGGTTTGAAGCCACGCCCCCTTCGTGGTCGCCGCTCCTCGCCCCGCCCCCTTCTGAATGTCAAGGTCGTCAGCTGCAGAGAGAGACGTGCAGACTGTAACTTCACTATATTAGTCAAGGCTTCCGTCTTTTCATCCCATTTCTGGCTCTAAATATCGACCTAAAGCTTGGAAACATTTTGTATATTTATTTTTTTTCAATTACCGGAGCCACCAAGCCTCTTTTGACTTTGCACCAAGTCTATATCTAGACTTCTGAAAGTCTAGATATAGACAGCCGGGTATAAAAACCCACAGATAGTGGTTTGAAAAAAGAGAGGGGGTCCCTTTGCTGACCTTCTCAGTAAATACAGTCACACACACAGAGGGAGAGGGGATCAAATCTCTGTCTTCTTGACTGTGACATTTAATGTCTAAAGACCATGACCCTTCACTTGACTGACTCTGTTGCTACTCTTATTTTTCCTGCTGCTCCATCTCTCCAGCAGAGGTTGAGGCTTGGTTACTCAACATGACCACATGATCACTGCACATGTGCAGACGAGCACGTTTGAGTCCCTTAACTCAGCTGAGCTATCGCTTTGGCGAGTTATTAGGAAACTAAAACAATGTATTGAATGAATTCAAGCGCCGCTTTCATTGTCTCTTCAGTGTGTCACGCTGCTGCGAGATTAACTCTCATTGCGTTTCTTCTCTGCACTCAAAATTTGACAAGGCCTTTTTTTTAACTCCTTTTTCTGGCAACAGGGTTGACATTAGAAAGAAAAACACCTCCTACCATACTATAACATGTTATATCTGAATAATAAGGATGTCAGTTTAAAATAATTAAGACCAGTCTTGTTGAATCCTTTTGGAAATAACCCCCCGGCTGCAGCCTGAGCAGCACACTAAGCCTCACCTGATAGCTGTCCTGAATTGAAACCTTACCCATGGCATGGTATTTTGTCGCCACAATAGAGCTTGAACTTGCATCACGTTATAGTGGATGAATAATAATATATACCAACTTTTATTTTTCTGCATCAGAAGCTCATATGCTCAAATGTTATGCAGCAGGCTGCAGACGTGTTGCTTGGTACCAGGAGTGGTGGTGCTTTTCATGGCTGCTGTCCAATGGCTTCACGCATAGCTGAACTACCACAACCCTGAGTGCATGCATGCCAGTCTCGGCCTCTGCTTTGCAGCTTAAGGTCAAAGAGGGGAAGTAAAGGTCAGACTATGTTTAGACACTGGCTGGCTAGTTAACACTTAGACCATGTTGTACTCTCAGTACTGTAAATGCTGCCTCATAAGATCACATGCTTTTTCTCTATTACAGTGATTGAAGTCCGGTGCAGACAGGAAAGCCACCAGCCGTGAAATAAAACATCTGGGGAAATGATCATGTTAGTTCATTTAAAAGGTCACTGTAAGATTCTGGCTGAGAAATGCTTTAGAAACAACAATAATTATTTAACATTAAACTCGTGTATCTGCTGTAGGTGTACCGAATATCTTAATAAGTTGAGCTTCTCAGAAATTGCAAAACCAGTAACGATACAGCCTACACAGATTTGACACTACTTCTGCTTGTAAAAGGGGCCTCCAGCTACATTTATACAACTGGCATCCTGTTTTAAAGTGCGGTGCAAAGTCCAGAGGGCAGTTGTGTGGCGAGAAACTGATAATGAAATAGACTCATACTGCCATCTTGTGCGGTGCTTCAAAACAGCATTGAATATATTTATATAATTTTATAAATTCAACCCAAATAACCAAAATCTATCATAATTAATAGAATACTTTGACAGGATATGTATAATATTAGTCAGTTTATTTAACCTTGCTGAGTATTACAAATCTCTGCTGAGTTTACAGACATTTTCTGGAGGTCTTGAGTGGCAGAAATTGGCAATGAAAATCACGTCATCACGTATCATGTATCTTTGCAAATAGCAGGGTTTTTTTGTGATACATTCATAATCACTCAGTATCGCTCCAAAATGTAATGGACATCTTTTGGAACGAAGCAATTTCTTTTTTCAACTTGAAATAAATCTGACCTCTGCAGGTGTTCTGTGGAATATAAGACACTGTGAAGTAGCTGTCTGCAAAGAGAAAAAAATACTTTATTTAACAATAAAATCATTTAACTTAGAGATAAACATTTAAGATTAGCAAGACACTAGTTCACAAGTTCTAAGACATGGTCGGCATAATCATGAAAGTTTTAAAAGGCTGGGGCCTCCTTACACACTGCCTGGCCAAAATAAAGTCGCCACCTGGATTTAACTAAGCAAATAGGTACGAGCCTCCTATTGGATAATTACTGCATGGGCGATTATCTTTCAGCTGGCAACAAGTTATTTAACCCCAACTGATGCAATGAGTAACTTCTTATTTCTTAAACAATTATGTCAAAAGACGCATCATGTGGTCGTGGAAAAGATGTTAGTCTGTTTGAGAAGGGTCAAATCATTGGCATGCATCAAGCAGAGAAAACATCTAAGGAGATTGTAGAAACTACTAAAATTGGGTTAAGAACTGTTCAACGCATTATTAAAAACTGAAAGGATAGTGGGGAACCATCGCATCATGGTAAGAAGAGAGGCAGATGAAGTGATGCACCCATCATGCCAAGTGCCTACTGTACAAGCCTGTGGCGGCAGTGCAGCTGACTACCTGAATAAACTGAATGACCAGGTTATTCCATCAATGGATGTTTTCTTCCCTGATGGCACGGGCATATTCCAAGATGACAATGACAAGATTCATTGGGCTCAAATTGTGAAAGAGTGGTTCAGGGAGCATGAGACATCATTTTAACACATGGATTGGCCACCACAGAGTCCAGACCTTAACCCTCGTGCTACCCTTGGGGTCTCTGGGACCCCAAGCGAATGGACAGACAGAGAGAGATTATGCAAGAGGGTAGCACGAGGGTTAACCCCATTGAGAATCTTTGGGATGTGCTGGAGAAGGCTTTGTGCAGTGGTCAGACTCTCTCATCATCAACACAAGATCTTGGTGAAAAATGAATGCAACACTGGATGGAAATAAATCTTGTGACATTGCAGAAGTTATCGAAACAATTTCACAGCGAAAAGTGTGCTGTAATCAAAGCTAAAGGCAGTCCAACGAAATGTTAGAGTGTGTGACCTTTTTTTATACCGGGCAGTGTAGATGATGAGGACAAGAGTGAAAGTGTCAGTCAGATTCATGTGTCGTGTATTCATTCCATATGTCTGGTGTAATATGAGCATGGTCTATGAAGCCAGAAAAACACCATGTAGCAGTTGAGCGCAGGGGTGGCTCCCTGCTCAGACTCATGTTGAGGCGGTGGCTGCTTCAGGAAGTGACAAACATCACTGTGAGAGTCTCTGAAATCCATTTTAAAGGAATCAGTGCCTTGGGTACATAAACTGAAGTATTCATTGGACTCTCCAGCAAGACAATGATCCCAACCATATGTGCAAGTCAAAATTTACCTTCTCTTGAGTGACCGTCCGAGTCCCCAAATTCGAGATGAAAGAAAAGGTGGTAACTTAAAAACCCAGAAATATTTGAGAGACCAGGTGTGTTCAAATTACTTGTTATGTTTGACCCATAATACAAATAAGAAGACCTTCAAGTTGCAGTGATGGAAAAAGCAGAAAATCTTTCCATTCAACAGGGTGGAACGAGAGAAAGTCAATTTTTTTTATTTATTATTGTTGAGGTTTGTTTTCCCTTTGCTCCCTGTGAATTGAGTTTATCTCAATTGAAATTAAATTTGATCTCTTAGTGGCTTTCAGTGTCTTCTGGATTGATCTCATGCTTACAAATAGTCACATCTCAAATCAATTTAGTATTCAGAGATGTAAACCTAACCTTGCCGTATAACTGTATGTCTCACATGCTTCTCACGCAGTTATAAATATTTAAGGTAACCCTGAAGTTTCTTAGTTCATTCACTTGCTAAAATACGTATGTTAGGTTTTTGTTTGGAGCATTTCCTCTCTGTTCCTTTTTGCTGAAAGTTCAGGAAAACATGACGCTAAATGGGCTATAAAGCGATACATAAAGCTATATTGTTTGCCCACGGAATTTTGCTTTAATGTCAGAGTAAAAATAGTTTAGATCTTTCATTCATTGGCCTGTCATGCTGAACAACGATCAGGGAAGAAATTTATTTCCTCCAGCAGCCACAGGATGATTTAATAAATCATCAAGAGTTAAAAAAAAAAAGAAACCTGTCATCAGAATTTGAAGCTCCAATTTGAAGGACAAATTGAGTTGACGCATGTCAACAGAGAATAAACCATGTGTGAAGGAAGTGAGCAAAAGGCAAGCCACCACAAATGTCAAATCCATTTATTCATGCAAATCATTAAGTAAACATAAAAATAAACTGCAAGAATTATAGGTACCATCATTTTTGGATTTCCATTTTAGAAACAATCCCCTGGCTATGAAATGTCTTCACATCTAAACGTGTACTGCACACAGACAAAGCTAGAAATACAGAAAGAGACAGGTTACTTGAAAAACAAGCCCAAAGGTGAAGGATGATCACTTGATGTAAACACAGCTCACATTTTCTAATACTCAGTTTAATACTCACACATGGAATAAACTGTGAAGCATCTGCTGGATGAAACCACATTAGTGACACTGCAAGTTTACACCACACTATATGTAGTCTACACGCATATAAACATCCTTCTCTGTAGGGGAATGCCTTTTCATATGTGTTGGTTTTTTTTTTTTTTGTTATAACCTATGTAGGATGTTACCAGTCTTAAATTTTCTCCTCTCTTTCCACTAACAGCCCAGTCCGCTCATGGATCCGATCCGATCCAGTTTCAGGCCAAAGCATCCTCGGTTCCATCCCCTGCGTGACCGGTCTGGCTCTGCTCTCTTCTGGTTGGCCAGGGCCCCCTTCAGCAGACGGAGCCAGGGGGTCTCGGGCTGCGTTTGTACGTCAGCCCATTTGGGGTACTCGGCCGCTTTGACCCCAGAGGAGAAGGTGGACTGCTCCTCCGGCTGGCTGTTCAACAGGTTCTCCAAGTCATCCAGAGTCAGAAGGTCATTATAGCGTTCCAGAAACTGCTCCATAAACTACACAATGGAAAAAAAGATGAAATTTAATTGTCAGGGAGTGTACAAGGCAGAATAATTGAATCAGCGATACATTTCATTACTCTCTCCTCTTATTCTTTCCTGCTCTGCTTGCCCTCCTTCTGGACTATTCCTTTTGATCCACTGTTCATGCGCTCGGAATTCTCCTCGATTCACTTTTTATTCCCCCTCTCCCTACCTCCCCCTCACCTGCACAGCATCGGGAGAAGGATGCAGAGCGCGAGCCTCTGTGATCTCCAAGGGAGTCAGGAGGAGCAGAGTGGCACAAAGCAGCACAGGACACAGCATGGCAGCACGAGGAGACGAGGAGTCCGAATAACTGGAGAAAGAAAACTGGAAACACACTGCCTGCAAAAATTAAAATACTGATGAAATTATAAAAATACATTTAAATTGAAAATATAAATAACAAATCGTATTAATCGGAATAGTACTCCACAGACACGGTCAAAACAATCCTCTATCAATCTCTTCAGGATTGGAATTGTAATCATATATTTTATTTTTATATTACAGGCAATGCAGCAGATGCAGTGTGTATATAGGGCATCTAGCTGGAGCTATTTGGGAGCCCCCGGTCCCGGTTAAGCTTCTAAATCTAGGTTAACAGACAAATAAATATATTTAAATGTACAAAAATTATTTTTTTTCTTCAAGTGCAAAACTTTAGGTTGCACCGAATCATTCTCAATTTTAAGGTAATGTTTAAAAAAGTACTAATTTGGTGGCACTCCCTGTAAATTTAAAACAATTTAAAAAATTTTACAACTCAGGAAATTATCAGTAAATAACATAAGATTGTTCAAAATTTTGATTTTCTTCCTTTAGATTCATTAAAACTCCATATGAAATCTTGTAATTCTGACCAAGATGTATTATTTCCTTTGGGAAATAATCATTGTGACGATTAATAACTAACATAATAAGGAGTTGAGGCTGAATACATGCATACATTTAAAAGAAGAGTGCTCACCTGTTTGTTTTCTCTCAAATCTCTGGGTATCTTCTGCGCTCACAGACTCTTCTCCATCTCCCTCGGTCTCGGTCTGCTACCTCACTTGTTGGCACCTGCTGGGAGCATCACTATCTCACTCAGCTGGCTCCTCCTCTTCCTCACTCTGTGATGGAATTGGAAGGACGGTCTTCTTCCTTGTGTGCGTCCACTTGGCAGAGGCTGAATGCTGGGGCATCAGCTGGGATGCTGCAGAGGTTTTGTAGAGCCAGAGACGCCCCCCCTCCCCACCCTCCTACCACATCATCTTCCTCCTCTGCCTCCTCATCATCATCTCCTTTTCTTTGGGGTGATGTCATAGCCTTGGGAAGACTGATTGTCATTGCCAAGGTGACTGTGTGTGTGGTGTGTGCACTCTGTGAGCCAACATGAAGCCAGTGTACTGCACAAGCCAAGGTCAGAGGGCAGTGGTCAGTCAGAGTGACCAGTAACCAACTGGAAAAAAAGTCACGTGTTTCGGTCACGACTTAATCTGAATTATATGTTTCCCATGTGGAAACAACGCTCTTCGTGCGCGTTAGCTCCCTCTCTCCCCTTTGTCTCCGTGGTCTTTCCCAGCATGCACTGACCTCCCCTCTCTGTCGGGTAAGTTACAGTCTGTCAGTGCCATCTGCTCCTTGTACCCCCTGCCGCCAAATTACAACACTAGCAAGAGCTGCACGATCCAACACACTGACCTTAAAGTTCAGCAGCCTTTGATTATTTCAAGTAAATAGACCCCTGCAATTACACAAGTTCGTCAGATACTGGGCATGCAATCAATGATTATTTCCTCTCGGTCAGAGTTTTCATATCCAGCACGAACAAGCTGGATTCATCTTTGCACAGCACTGACTAAAGTTTTCAAATTTACTTCCATTTTCACTTAGCACCCACTGAATATATTTTAACTCAAACGAGTCCTCAGATAAAACCTAACCGCTGGTGCAATCATATTGTCAGCCTGTTCTTGGCAAGTGTCTTTACATAACATATCAATCACACATACAGAATGTACGCACCCCTCTCATCTTTTCGGAGAGGACAACGTGTGGGAGAGGGAGTGGGCGAAAAGGAGAGAGATTAGTGATGAGGGGAGGTGGGGGGGGGGGGTTAAACTGGTGTGCATGTGAAATCAGCGGAGAGAGGAGTGCTGGAGGAAAAGTAGGCAGCAGAGAGTAGGAGGAGGAGGAGGAGGAGGAGAAGAATAGGAGGGAGAAAAGCGCCAGGCAAGGAGAGAGCAGAGGGAGACCTACAAAAGAGATTGATTACAGGAGAACAGAGGCGGCCAAGTAGGCAACAGCAAACATGTCAGACAGAAGAAGAGAGGGAAAAAAAATATGTAAATAAACAACCTGCAGGCACACTCACAGGTGAGGGATATAGTGAAAGTAGTTCTGACAAACTGGAATCTGATTAGACACGAGAAAGGAAAAGAGGGGAAAACTGAAATGACGCACAAAAGCCTGTGGGATAGTAATACTGTCCGGACAAGCTGTGGCAACTCATTAAACACCGCTGTCCAAACACATAATACAAGCAGACACTGTAAGCTGTTTGTAATGGGGGCATAAATTCACTTGACATAACCGAGCAGACATGCAACTGTTCACGCATTTGTTCGTGTCGTGTTGAGTCTTCTGTAGTGTGCAGAGGCCAGTGAGTGACGCACCTCAAACTGAGACAGACAGCCAGAAAGGTTTATTAAAACAAGTCTTGATTTCCTATCATTAGATAAGGCAGACCTCTTAAGATTGGTGCTAAGAGCCAGTATTGAAAAATACAATATACAAAACTATAAAAAAGGTTAAAATGCAAGATTAAAATTAGAGAAAGATTAAAAAAGGAAAAAATGAAATCAGTTTCTCAGGCGAGTTCGTCTGGACTTGCGTGCGATGGGTGTTGTCACTTTAGGCGTCTCACTCTCTGCCATTACAGCATCTGATGGGAAAAAAAAATATATATATAATGATTAAGTTTGAAGTTCTGGCCATGTAAGGGAACCGAAAAAGCCACAGAGTCGCCACACACACAAAAAAGGTCCCGGAAAGGATTCAAATCTAATCATTTTAAAATATTGAACTATTTGAGTGAATCACGATCCAATTATATCCTCTATAAACATTACTGAAAAAGCCACATACTCATCACCTCATATAATTTTATTTTGACATTATGCTTGGTTATCCGTTTTTTTTCTGTCAGGATGTTTTCTATCAAATCCATTAGAGACATCCACAGATCTCGGATTAGTGCTGCTGCAATGCACCACTGACTTTTTAGAGGAACTACAGCAGTATTAAATCTTCTTAGATGGCTGCCCAGTCCAGTAGACTAAATAAAACTTTTTTCTATTGTTCCAAAGTGTATTATTGATTTGTAACAAAGTAATCAAATTAATTCTGTACACAGCACTCTAAAACAAAAACACTAAATGCAGTACTCAAACTTTGGTAATTGGTTGACAAAATAAATCAGAATAATTGTTTTTAAGCAAATAAAATACATCCTCTCATTCTAATGTCTCTTGATTTAGATAATATCCTTTAATACCATGATATTTTACAAAGTAATTAACTAATAATAAAGATATTTATAGTCCAAATATAGCTCTATCATGTCATACTAAATAAGTTTGAAGAGATTAAAGCTGGAAAGCGACCTATAGCGGGCACCAAAACAGATAACCATTGGTCTGGCTTTTCCTCATTGTGGAGCCGATGTCACCTTACACCTCTTGGACAAACTTGTATTTATGAAATATCTGGAGTAGGCTATGTACATAAGCATCATTATTTTGTTGGCACAGTGGAAAATGTGCTGTATTTTGGTAACAATGTCTGAACCTTGGACTTTCTCCATTATGTTCGAGTGTTTAATTATTCTCACTGCCTGAAGGAGGAGATAGAAGTTCCACAATATTTTCCAGGCTTATTGCCTTGTAAAACAGGAGAATGCAGTATTAAGGAGATTCCTCATTGTACACTGATCAGGCTTAACATTATGACCACCTTCCATATATCGTGTAGGTCTCGCTTGTGCCTCCAAAACAGTTGTGGCTCATCAGAGAATGAACATGGGCCTTCTGAGGGTGTCCCATGGTGTCTGGCAACAAAATGTTGTTAGTGGGGGCCTTTGGGTCCTATAGGTTGAGGGAAGGGGCCTCTGTGGATCATCCCACTGATACTTGATCAGTTTGGGATCTAGTGAATTTAGAGGCCAGGCCAACACCTTGTGCTGTTGTTTTGAGTTGTTCCTAAACCGGTACCTGGTCTGGTCTAGGTGGGTGGTACATGTCTAAGTAACATGTCTAAGGAATTTCCTAGCAGAACATTGACCATCTTGTGACAATTCAATGTTATTCACTTCTCCTGTCAGTGGTCATAATGTTGTGGCTGATTGGTGTATGTATTACAGAATGAATGAGATGGTTGCACTCACCCTCTTCATCCTCTTCTTCGTCACTGCTGAAGGTGATGACAGATTTCTTGGACTTGCGAGATTTCTGAGGTGTCACAAAACTGTCATCACCACGGCTGGAAACCGAGGGCTTTGCTTGACCTGTAGGAAAAAACAGAAAAATATTTGTCACTTAATAAAGTAACATGTTTCTGCATGTTATTTTTTAACGCACATGGTTCAAAGTTAAAATGATGGTTACTGACCTCTCTTTGCTTTTGAACGGCCTCTGGTGGGAAGAGGTGTACGCATGACTGTCTTCTCCGTGGATCCTCCTTCTTTTTGGTTCTCCTCATCCATTTCAGGACTTTCCACGTTCTCCAGGCCCCGTGTGTGAACCGCGGTTAGCCGCTTTTCGAATTCATCTACCTGAGCCTGGAAAACAGTTAGCACACCGCACCATTAGCTATACTGGCTTATCATTAGGAGGATTGTAGAGAATAAACACCACATCTACCTTAATCTGCGGTTTGGCCCCACGGCGGAGCTTGGCAGTGATGGAGAGCAGAGGCTGGTAGACTCCAGGTTCTGTCAGCTTGTCACTGTAACACTCCCAGCATTCCTGCAGCCTCTTAAAACCACGCTCACACATGGACAGCAGAGACAGGGACATGGCCAAGTCACACCACTGACGCTCCGTCCTGAGGAAAAGCAAAATGAGAGTCTGAGGGATTAGAGGCTAAACTTGATTAGCGACAACAAAATGCTCAGAAACTCTAGACCCTGAACAAAAAAGCTCATTACTCATGAACATGGCATTGCCCTGACATTTGGACGAAATCTCATTTTCCAGGAACCTTCTTATATATAAATTCATTTTGCTATTGTGTAATATAAAATGCCCTTCCTTTGAGCTCAGAGTATGGATGGAGTATGAGTCAGAGGCTGAAGCTTGGTCGGGCCAGTTGTTCCTTGTGCATTCCCTAACTATACAGAAAGACTGTTTCCATGACAAAATGAGTGAATAAGAGGATGTCAGTGTAGGTGATAGGTGAACTCAACCATGAACTCGCTTTAATTGTCGGACTCTATTCTCGCAGTAAAAAACCCCCACTAATTACCCACGCATCCATCCCTCGCACAATAAAACAAGACAGACTCAGAAATTAGCAAGGGTGCTGTAAAAGGAACAAAAAGATGCAGGTTAGAGGTGGGAGGATGAGAAAAATAAGGTAGAGATGTACTCACTTGGCAGTCCTAAAGCGCTGACACAGTTTTTCTACCAGAGACTCTGTCTGTCTTTCTTTAGTGATGTAGGAGAACAGTTGTCTGAAGAGACACACACACACACACACAGACACATATTTTACAGCATCTGAACAAACCTTTCAAATAGCAAAACTTTGTCACGACTTGGACATAACCTCTATAGACAAATCCAATACGTGGAAGAAGACATGTCCAACTTACTTCATAATAGTATTGAAGTCCTCTGAGCTCATGCCTCTCTCTGGATCAGACAGACGGCTGATGATGTCGGGGAGAAGGTTGTAGATTGCATTGTCCTGATGGGTAACACAAATGAGAGTCAAAAGTCTTTCCAATTAATCAGGCTCCATGAAGACTTCTGGCCGTGTGTGTGTGTGTGAGGATGTACCTTGGAGGCCAGCTCATTGAAGAAGTTCAGCGCCAGGCTGGTAATGTGTGGCTCGGGGTCAATTAACAGCACAGCCACCTCGCTGACTTGACCTTTGACCTTGAGGACATCCTTAAGCACCAACTGAGTAAGAACGGTCACAGCTGTCTGCCTCACTGAGGGAACCTCATCACTCAGCCTAGAAGAGGAAAACAAACATTAAAATGAATGGCTGGCTAAGTCTCTTCGACATAGGCCATTACATATGATGTAGATCTGACACAGAAGTATAAGTACGGCATGTTAGTAGATTCACATTTACTTGCTGGCACACTGTAGAGCTGAGGCTAAACCGTTAGGATACAGTATCTGGTGACCATGATGTTGGAGGCAAAACACAGAACAACACAGCACAACACTGTTCATTATTTGAAATGTGTAAAGCTTCTTTTGGTTTGTTATGAGACTATGGAGGGGCGCCATAATCCATGCAGTTAATGAGAAAAAATAGTAAAATCATCCAGTAGTTTTTGATGAATTCAGTAATTCAGTCTGGACAGACTGACAGAACGAACAAGGTTGCCAGTCACAGAGCCACATTGGTAGCTTTACTAGAAATGTAATTGGAGGTGAAAATGACTGGACACCGAAGCATTTGTTATTCCACTGTCGTAGTCAGTTAAGCTCCCAGTAAAGACTTGGAATTAGCCAGAACGTTAGTGAAACTAAACTGCTGTCACAGCCTTGGTTGAATTCAACGGGAGTGGGCAGGCTGCAGCAGGGCAAACTGACACCAATTTAGATTTACTCTCGCCCAAACCACATAACAAAAGAAACTCATTAACCATTTCTCATTTATGCCAGAGAGCAGGACTCCTGGCAGAGGAACAGACACTTGCACATGGCACTTCCAGGTGCCAATGCAGGAGCTTACAACAGCAATGAACAGGGTAATTAATTCTTAATGCGCTTATCAGGAGGTGCCAGGGCAGCAGCCTTGAGAACAGTGGATGTGTTGGTGTGTGGGAGACAATTGAGGAATACTATAAAATGCTTATCAGGTAGCTACACTATGAAGGCAATGACGAATTATGAAAAGAACAATGTTTAACATGTCCAAAACACCTCAATGTGAACATTATCAGCCATTATAATTAAAACTGCACTTCAAACAGAGAACTTCAGCTTCTAGGTTGACTACAGAAACCATTGTAACTTTGTGCACAGAGAGGCTGTTAAGTGTTTTCAAAATGAAACCGCACATACAAGCGTGAACTTTGTCCAAAATTATTCCCTTCTGCTCACTCAACCGCTCTGTATAATTACAACATACTAGTCATTGGTTCTAGTCACAATCTCACACACACTAGTAATTAAGCTGTTCATTGTGTAAAAGTGCCCTCATCTGAGGTGGTCTGAGGCTCCACCCCAGTTCATGAGGAGGACTGGGTTTTCTAAAAGCCATGAAGCGATTGCTGGTTCCCGTGGCAACCGAGGAGGTCAGAATACACAGCACATATCAGAGTCTGCCGACATAGATCATCTTAAAGTTTGTCCTCCCCCATTAAAAAGTTGTGATGGAAAGAGTAAACTTTTCCCATCATGTGGCTCAGTGGAGCATTGTGACTGCGGCAACACTTGACTGGCTGAGAGGAACAACACACTGAGACGTTGTGGTGGTGGGATCCGGATGAAGACGACTCGAGTTTACAAGGATGGGGAGAATGTTTGCTGTGATGAAACATCACTTAAAGTACACCCACTCGGAGGAGCCATCAAGCGGAGGTTGTCTCTCTTGGGTGGGAATTAAAAAAAACAAAACAACAACAACAAACAATCTACGGATATTATGATAATGTACATCTAACTGGAAGAGAGTCAATTAGTGTTGGGGAGGAGGGGGTGATGAAAATGAGCTGCTACTGTGACAAATTAGTTTCACATTACTGCGCCTATCAAACTAGATGTGTCATTACATTACCTGGCATAGAGATTCTGCGTCCAGGGCTCCAAAATGTTTGGGAAACGGACCGTGAGGTCCCCAAGTGCTATTATGGCATTAGCCCTGACCACAGGGAGAGTAGAGCGCTCCAGGACTGTAAACATCAGTCGGATGTTTTCTTCACACACCGATGGGCTAATAGAAAAGATAAAGAAATGAGAGCATTAAAAGAGTCTCAAGAATGAGCCATCATAATTTTCTAAAAGCAAAACTGAAACCAGTGTTAATGTTTATGGCAACCAACTAATCGTAAAAACAAAATAATAAATCTAACTAATGAATCAACAAATAGCATCAGCTCTACATACATGTCTAGTGAAAGGACAGTGAATAGATCATGTTTACCTTATCATCATGTACTGAGAGAGCGCCAGACAGGCAGCTGTGGTGAGCTGAGGGTGGGAATAGCGTCCTGGGGAGCTGCAGACTCTCACCAGCAGGGGAAGGAATGCACTCAGCAGGTTCTCCTCTAAAGGTAGAGAGGGGGCATTTATGTATTATGTAAAAACCATGTATTATGAAGAGTAGGTTTTAATATGGTTTAATGGGGTGTAGAAAAACAGGAGGTTTTCTTTACCAGCCAGTAGTTCTGTCTCACAGATTTTTCTGATGAGTTCTGCCTCTGTATCTTCAGCAGAGGCGCCGATCAACCCAAGCTCCTCCTCCATAGCACTCTCGTTGGCCGCTTGCTGTGGGAAACCAACGCTTATTAAACTAGCCTTAGAATAACAGCAACTTCTTGGTTATCCTCTGAAAGCTTATCTAGTGAAAACCCACAGACTAGATTTTCCTTCCCGGTATGAGAGACATTTGTTTCTGGGTACAAATTTATCCCGACCTTGAATCTCCAGGATCATCAGCAGAGCCACGGTGATATACACTGCCTGGCCAAAAAAAAAAAGTTGACACTTGGATTTAACTAAGCAAATAGGTACGAACCTTAAGTGATCGGCGATCACTTAAACGTTTGGTGAAATCAAATTTCTTTTGGCCAGACAGCGTATAATTAGTTTACTGCAGATCTGCATTGGTTGAGATGTCAACTGACAAGTCGCACCAAACAGCAGTGCAAAAATTCATAAGAAGGTTTGAGGCAATTTTTGACTAATGAAAGCTATATCAGAGAACAGTGACAATTTTACATACTTGGAAAAAGAAAAGATTAATAAAAAAGTGAAAGTTCTGATGGTAATTAAGGATACATTTATCTTCATGTTCCCTGATGGGTTGAACAATTATGAGACATCACTCTTCCAACTGTGTCACTAAAATAAATCTCATCAAGCCGTCCTGCTGAGACCCTGTCTGATTATCAAATCGCTCTTTACCACATAGGGGGTTGTGCTGGCTTCATTTCAAACTATTAAAGTAGATTTTTACCAAATCCACAAAAGCACTTAAAACAAAAAACAGAAGCTGACATTTACGCATGCCAGCTTTTGTCAGAATAGCCTTTTTTTGCATTTGTCCAACATTGTCCAGTAAATGCCGATATATTTTAACCAAGTCTTTTATCTTATCTTTTCAGTGTTTTATACTTGTAATTTTTTAATGCTTTTGATGTCTGTCATGTATTTTAAACCCTGTCTTACTTTGTATGATGCCCTTGGGTGTTTTGAATAGAAATAAAATGAACTAATATTATAATAAAATGTCATAAAATAAAGAAAATGTCAAAATGACGTATCTAAATTGTTTTTGTATTACTATCACACGGTTACTAGAGATAAGCATTGGGAGAGCTGGAACCATCAGATGTGGCTATTTATTCTTGAGACAAGCAATAATCGGTCACAAATGGATGGATGACACAAACACATTTACATTGGAAACCCCCTATCTGAACAGAGGAAGTGGATTGAGACAAGTCTTAACATCTATCCCCAAAAAAGTTTCCCTGTCGTTCACACCTTGAGTCTGGAATTTCTGGCCATTAATGAACCAATCCATGGAAGAAAAATAACCTAATTATAGGTGAGTATCTGTCGCTGACAGATCAGACACTCACCTGTAGTACTCATGCAAGTTACACCACCCACAGTGTTCCTAATAAAAACCTAAACTCTCCACCAGTCCTTTATAACTCAAGAAACTTCTCCAAGCAGTGGTGAAACGTCTTGATGAAAACATCCACAAAACAAGCTGAAGCCAGGGCAACTAGTTTCCACCACTCATCACAGTAGCTTCTTCATTTCTAAAGGACTTGTGGAGGAGTTGGGTTTGAATAGAAACATCTGTATTGCCCTGTTTAGTTATTCCAATGAATGGTACTCTAAAGACCCATTATTGGCCAGAGGTTCCAGTCTCAAGGTGTGAATGGAGGCGAAACTTCTTGTAGACAATTGACTGTGTTGTAAATTGATGGCAGATTATATCTGTACACTTCCCGTGTTCAGAAAAGGGGTTTCCAATTTGACATATTAGCTTTAGCCAATTTTCTACCTCTATGGTGCATATTCTATGACACATACCTTAGCTTTGCTGGCTGGGCCCTTTTCCTTCTCCTCCCTCTCCTCCGTCTCTCCTCTCCTCCTCCGCAGTTCAGCACTCACACTCCGCTCAAGGTGAGACACCTGCCAGAAAGCCACACAGCCACACAGAGCCAACAGCTGGGCCAGACACACACAGTTCACTGCAGGAGAGAGACACGTGAACAGGCGTGATTAAGAGTATGTTGACCAAGCACTGGGACAAGTCATGCAGTGATGTAGACTTCAAAATATGCCAATGCTCAGTCATGCAGGAAGTAAGAACAGAAACGCCTGCTTAGTGAGGAGACCCAACGTGACTCACCTTGTTCGCCTTGCTCGTTGGACTCTTGAGATCCATCTTGGATTTGCCCAACATCCTTGTTGACTTCGCCACCTTCTGTAATCTGATCAAGTAAGAGGCGAGCGCTTCGCTGGAGCAGCCGGGAGCACAGCTGATCAGGGGATTCAGCCAGGAAGTAAATGAGACGGACGGCCTGTTCCATGAAGCTCTGCCAATAAGGGTCCTCCATCACCGCACCTGGAGAAAATACCCAGAGCAGCAGTCAGAGGCAGAAACCCCATGTGGTGAACGCTAATGGACTCCAAGCACATCGGTCTGCGTTTACCTTCAGCGATAGCCTGTGTAAGGCAGGTGAAGAGCTGATGGTCCTGAGGCAGTCGGAACGGAGCGCCTTTTGATTGCTGGTGGAAACAGTGCAGTGCATGATGTTAACACTGGGCAGAACAACACTGGTCACAGTCTGCCACAAACATGCTCTTGCATATTCTGCAGCTACCAAAATCCTTATTACTATCAGGAAATATTTGATGCTGTATGTGATCAGGTAGTCAAGTTTTATCTCTTATGATTAAATAAGAGATAAAATAGATTTGAGTTCTCATGGTACTATCAACACAGTGTTTCCCCTACCATTATATTAGGGGGACCCCAAATAGACTACTAAAGTTAAACCAGCACTTGTATGTGAAAGGATTTTGGACAATTGAATAGGACAGCAGGACAGACTCAAATGAAGGCATCACTCCTGGTTTGCATCTTCTTACCCTGACATGATCAGTGATGCTGCAGATGGTTATAACTGCGTCTCTGGCCAGAAGGAAGTCCTCAGTCACCTTTTCTCCCAGAGCCACAGAACACAGAGTGTCCAGATTACTGAGCACCACCTCCCTCTCTGACCTGTTACATTCACAAAGATACAAAAAATAAAAAATAAAAATACACTTTTACAAAGAGACCTAAGGCACATAGTTTATAATCCCAAATTGCACTTCATCACCCCAACCGCCCTGTGCTGGCCTTCCCAATGCTGGGCTGCTGCCCAGATAATGCATGTAGGAGGATAGGTTAGGAGAAGCACATAAGGTTTAATAGGTTATGAATGCTGCCGACGCTGGATGAAGAGAAGCAGCAGTGTGGGTGGACTGCAGATAGTCTCTTTACTCTCTCACTTGCTCGCTCACTCACTCACCCCTACAGCAGTGGCAGTCTTTGAGGTAGATTGAGAGCGAACACTAAATATATATATATATATATATATATATATATATATATATATATATATATATATATATAAATAAAATGCACTGGCAAGAAGCCTAGTTATATGGTCGTGACTTCGATTACAATGAAGAGGAGCCGAGGCTGGGCTTGTATTCTGACTAATGAGAGGATTTGCTGAATGTCAAGTAGCAGAGGCAGGACCAGAATGTAAATGGAAGTACTATAATTCAGAGGAAAAGCAATAAGAATTTTACATTTCTTTTTCTTTTTCTTTTTTTTTTTATTTGTGTGTAAAAACTCAACTCTAACTGAAGCAAAGTTGTTTCTTTCTGGCAACAGATGAAGCCATCTGTGTTAAACTTACATCTGGATCTAAAATAACATGAGAAACTGATCAGGGATATAAACCATATCTTTTTTTTTTACTTCTCTCATTTGTATGTGATATGATAAAAAATTATTTATTTGATTTCATAATGAAAATAAACTGAAATTAAGTTTATAATCATTATGCATTCCAAGCCACTGCACTGATACTACTGGATATTCTACCATCTCTTACATGACTGAACATGTAAGCAAGTGCCAACTAGTTCATTCACACACAGTTCTGCTGTGTTCCACGATGCAGTCCATGACGTACACAGTTTCACACAGTAATCCTGTTGCCTTAAGAAGCGTTCTTTTACAGTTTTCAGATTCAGTACATATTAAAATAGTAGTATATCTACTTTTAGCCACAATCAGCAACATGTAAATGTCTTTACAAAAATGTTGATGAGCAGGGGCTGCTCCGTGCTCCAGGAACATCATGACTCTGTATAAAATTTGCCATATGCCTCCGCAGAGTTCCAGGTAAATCTGTTCCTTCCAGTCAAAATGCCTTCAACACTAAATAAGTCATAAGTAGGCACGGCACCTGAAACCTTTGCAAACACAGAGTTTTGTATTTTGCCTTTCACAAAATTGGAAAATAAATCCAGTTTTTGGATCATTGTGTCTAATTGTGCTACAATTTGGGATTTGTTTTGATAGATATTACCACCTGCTCTACTGCATAGTGAAGTTTGTGTAAATTGAAATAAGATCACAGCACGAACATAATGAGAATCTGAGCAAACGCTGAGTTGTGATAGAACATGTAATTGCCCTGCAGATACAAATGAAAAATACCAGGAGTAAAGGAGAATATTTACCACAAAAATGACTTCTACATCGTCTTCATTTAAACACAAACAAAAATGAATAACTTCAGTATATGTAACGGTCAGATAATGGTCACTTTAGGCTGCACCTTTACAGTCAATTCTTCCAAAATCATTATAAGAAGTTTGTTTCATTCAGTAATGCGTTTCTTACCGTGTCGCCATGCCCAGCAGTAACACTGCTGCTCGCTTGTATAAGACAGAGGTTTCTCGTTTGCCGGTAAATCTCTCCCACAAGACCTGAACTACAGTGGACTGGAGAAGGCTGTCAATGCCAAAGAACTCCTGCACCTGCAGAGACATGTTTGCATGGTTACGACTCCTGCCATGCTTTGATTCATTGTATTATCACCATTAACACTTGAATACACATTTCATTATTAGTGCAAGAACATCTTTCAGTATTATGCAAATCTGTGTTTCTATAATTGACCAGCACAAACTGAAATAATCCACATCAGACTCATCAACAGTCACTCACAATTTCCTCAAGACACTGGATTGTTCCCAGAGATGCATCTACCATCAGCTCAGAGAGATTGTCGACGAGAGTCTGGGCTTTCATCCTAATAAAAGGATTAGACAGAAGTTTTTGAGGTGTTGCTGGAATCACTTTACATGCCAACTGAGTAATTTAGACATATGAGCTATGGTTGATTTGTACCCAGAAAGCCTAATGTTACTGCTGTCATCGCTGAAAAAAATCAATGGCAATATACCAATGACATGAACAAGACAGGTATTTGTGAAGGTGTTTTACGGACCTGACTGTGTCCCCTTGAGGGTTCAGATACAGACGCCTGTAGGCCTGAACGACAGCATCTTTAATGGCAGCGTCGGTGGACCAGACCAGAGGCAACATCTTCCTCACGCCGCTCACAGAGTTAGCAACACTGAACTCGCACACAGTTACACAAAACTGCACAGCCTCCTGGACCACTAAAAGCACACAAGTACAATGTACAAGCTTCTATCTCATTCTCGAGTTACTTTGTTGAGATTGATTGCACTTTGGTGGATATAGACGTCTACCTGAAGTGGTTTTCCAGTAGAGCATGGTGTTGATGACAGAGATTGCTCTTTCCACTTGTAAGGCGAAGGTTTCTGTGTCTTTCAGGTACTGCACCAACATCTCCTGCTTCTTCAACTCACCATCTTCCCCTTCTTTATCTCCCTCTTTCTGTGGGGTTGGTGGCAAGTTCTGGCTGAGCTCAGAAGTGTCCTCATCAGAGCCTAAGGAAAATATCAGAGATGATATACTGAAACTAAATAAATCAGACAGGAATTCAACTAATAAACCATTTCCCATTGCTGCTTACCCAACAGTTCCTACAGCCGCTGCACAGTAATCACATCACATTAAATCTGTTCTATTTCAGGCTTTCTATTGCATATGTGTTGACATCAAAAATAAGCTATACAATTATATATTCCCTTTGGGGCAGAGCTCAAATGTCAGTCTCACAGGGCTACTCTCAGCCGGAGTTGCTTAAATGACATAAAAATCATTTTAAATTCAATCTAAAGCCTCTATCAGTAGTATTCACACGAGCGATGACAGGGAAATAGGCTGCAGGACATTTCCAATGGAAGCTACAAACTGACGGCAGACATTTGTCACTACAAATCAAAACTGACTTGGCTTCAATTTTTTTTCCCGGCGTTCCAATGATGCGTGGTGCATCAACCAATCATGTATTTGTTTCACCAGTTCAGTTTTAAACATCTGACGACACAACCCCAATAAGGGCTTATGCAACTATTGAAAACTTTTCTTACTGGCGATGTAGCTGGTCACGCTTTGCTGTTGTGAAATGTTGCTGCTTGTCATGCGAACAAAGGATAAGAATCTATATTTAAAGTATAGTGAGTGTTTGCAACTCAATTACAGTGTTACGCAACACGCAGACTGGCAGAGAAACCTCTGCAGGGGAAAAAAGTTTGTCAGACTTCAATCAAAACTCAACTCAATAACTGAATTATTACTCTATTGACATATAAGCAGACATCCGTCATGCTGTACTGTACTTAACTTATTAGTATGTATGTTATCTAAATGTTTAGAAATCCACTGGGAACAAGCTAATTATTACTTTCATGATGTGGCAGTCACTAGACACTGAATGAGGGGAAATGCAGCATAAAGTAGGTAGAGGTTATGCTTTATATTTCCCACATCTAGAATCAATTTCTACAAATCAAAAGGAAGCAGAATCTCAAATGTGTCCAATCTGTCTTCCATTAAGAGTCACAGCAGAGAGCATATTGATGGCCATCTTGTTAATGGGAGTGTGTAAAGTGAAGTGAGGGAAAATGAAGCCTTTACCTTTAAAAATCAGAGCCAGTGTGTCCATTAGAGTTTCAGGGGTGACAGTGGCCAGAGAAGCAAACATCGTTGAATCAGGGAAGCAGCTATGAGCTTTTACACAAAGCTTCACAGCATTCCTGTAGAGTGGAATAAGAAAAGACACTTCACATATCATCCTATTGGCAGCGTGGGAGAAAAAAAAAAATTCTTCAGGTAGTGACACAACCAGTCAGCTTTTACCCAGGCCTCCACTTATGATTAGCATCACCTGTATTTGTTGACGCGGAGGTACTGAGCTATCCTCACTGCGGTTGCTCTGTCGCCTTCCGTCTCCTTTACTTCTTCCACATCCCTGTCCTCCTCGTCCTCCTGCTGCTCATTCTCTGAGTTACTCGTGGGCTCCAGCTCTGTCCTGACAGTGACGAGGAGCTCGGGCTCCATTGCGGCCCACAACTCAGACGCTTTAATCACCGCCACTGTTGGAAGGGAAGGGAAAAATATAAAAACTCAATGACAATGACTCAGGTTGGAGCCACAGAGAAAAAGAACAATGTACAGAAAGATTAAGAGCTGAACACTGCAACATTATTGCAGACCTTACACTGTGATGCACTGCACCCTTCTACTAGTGAGCCATGGCTGTCCATATTAGTCACTTTTCCATCCATAGACCACTTTTGATAGGTACTGACCACTGCAGGCCAGTAATAATTCACAAGCTGCAGTTTCGGAGCTTATTCTAGTTGTTCGGACACCAGAATTTGGCCCTTGTCAAAGTCGCTCAAATGTTTTCACTTGCTCATTTTTCTTTCTGCATCCAATACATAAACTTTGAGATGCTCACTTGCTGCATACATATCCCAGCCACTGACAGTGTTATTCACAAACTGATTATGACCACTGATCCTGTGGGGATTGCAGGACTGGTTTCATTTAACAGTTCTTAATCTTTCCATCCACCTTGAAAAGTTAATACTGGAATAATATAATTAATAAATGCTGTATTTACATACATATTAATTAGCACAGCTTTTTCTAGTGACAGGTCCGACCTGAGTTTCTGAACATGGCCCTCAGATTACCAAAGAAACAGCTCATGGCTGACTGAACAATAATGAGAGCTGGGTTAACGCCTTGCCTCTTACACACACGCTCACAAACACTGTCGGCTTCATTCCCGTTATTACTCCACTGTAACTTTCCAGGGATAATTTGAGCAGAGCCAAGTCACTGTAGGCAGGCCCTTACAGCAGAACAGGAATCCTCCCCTGCACTGCCAAGATTACCTGCCAGTCAAGGCAAGGAGAAGAACCCAACTCTCATTCAGTAAGCTCACATTCGCCTTGGTCTCATCACTGGGCAAATTGTGAATTGGTCATGAAGCAAAATGAAACGATAGCAGAGGAGGAAATGCTTAATCAGAGTCGTTGCATTTACCAGGCGCTTTCCCCTCCAGTTTCTCTTTCATTTCTCTGAGCTTGGCCGTCTCTTTCTCCAATGGTTTCTTCAGATCGGCACTGCTCAGCTGAAACACACAAGATCAAATTCCACTATCATTATTAAACATGCCAGTTTTCTGGCTCTCATAGTCGAAACCATGTTTGTTTGAGTTACCTTGCAGCTATAGGGATTGTGTGCTATGAAGGCTGCTAACAGCTGGATGGCACTCTTCACCACATTAATGGATTTGTCCATCAGTCGCCCCACAGCCAGCTCCATGACCTCACTGTACCTACACAGGGGCAGCGCCTACACACACGGACGTTTTTATTAACAGGAAGGACTTTAAAGTGGTGATTTTACAGATAGGTTGAAGAAAACGTACTTTGCTGTTGACGATTCGTGTGTAGACCTGCAGCACACGACCTCTGACGTAGGAGTGTGTATCATGCAGGTGTTCCTGCAGTGTGTCAAAGAAGCGGTTGCGGTCAGCTTTACCAGACTCATCCAGCCCATCACCACAGAGGACCCGCACGAGGATCTCTCCAAGCACCTCACAAACAGCAACTCGCATTGTGTGACTCTGGAAATATTGGACATAGAGTATTATTCTACATGTAAGCACAAAGCAGTCAGTGAATGATTTTGATTTCTATGACTGCATCAGGAAATAAAAGAGAAAAATAACTCTGCCCTCAGATTACCAAAGAAATAACTCATTGCTCACTGAAGAGCAAGGAGAGCTGGGTGAACTTCTTGCCCTTCACACACACACAACACTCACACACTGTCAGCGTCATCCCCACAAATTACTCCACTGTGCCTGTAGAGGAATAGTTTGGGTTGAGCCAAGTCACTGTAGGCAGGCCCTTACAGCAGAGCAGGAATCCTCCCCTGCACTGCCAAGATTACCTGCCAGTCAAGGCAAGAAGAATAACCCAACTCTCATCCAGTGAGCTCGTATTCGCCTTGGTCTCATCACTGGGCAAAATGAATGAAGAAAGACAAAAGAGGTTTGTCTTCCAGTGTCCTATATTGTAAGGTTCTTTGTTTGGGACAATAGGAATTTTGTGTCGTGCCATTGTCATAACAAAACATGCAGGAATGTGACTCTCAGAGCAATGCAAGCACCAAACTGTAACCAGATGCTGTAAAACCCTTGCCCAGTTTAATTTGAGTTCTTGTATCCACAGAATACAATGGAGCCTGCTCTTTCTGCATACAACCCCATTTATAGTGGTCAGTGCAGAGTCCAACTTAGAACAGCAAAACTACATGAAGCTTACCATAGCAGTCTTTAAAAAGGGACAGGGGGTTTGCTTCAAGCAGCATGTGTGTTTGCACAAGGAAAATACTTTTCATGAGCAGCACCTGTTGCTCACGCACAATGGCTGCTGTAGTTATGAGTCATTAGTATTCATCATTAGTGCTTGACATTAGCACATAGTTATAATGTTTATACCCAAGCAATATGGCAGAAACCTTCTACTGTACAAAACAATAGATTTTTATTCAGTAGCTGTAATACAGTGCTCTGTATGCATACCTCTCCTTCCAGGTGTGTGATGAGGACACTGATGTTGGGAATCATTAATTCAGGCACCAGAGTGCCAAGTTCTGAGAGGAAGGTAGCAAAGGCTTTGACCCCTGAACCCTCTCTGGCAAGCTCCTCACTTGACTTCCGACCAATCTCCCTAAAAGCAGGGGAAAAGCAACAAGTATTTAAACACCTCCGCAGTCAATTGATGCTATCCACAGATTAGATTTCCACAAATGGATTTAGAAAGCATGTTAGACCTTATGACTTCTCCTATGATAGCTCTGACGCCATACTCCATGCTCCACACAGACACAGCCTGGGCAAAGACGGATGACAACTGCTCAAAGTGTTGCAACAACTGGATCACTTTTACACTGGCACCTGCAAGACATCAGAGAATACACTAAGACTAAAATAACTTTTAATGTTTGCTAATTTGGTTATTTATAAAGACAGTTTATACTGAAACTGACGGACCTGTTTCATAATGGTAAAAAATGATTAAGACACAAACCGAGGAGGTGGTTGTACTTCTTGATCAGCAATCCAAGTAGGTGGATTATGCCATCTCTGGTGGGTTTGCTCTTGACATGGCTAATGGTCGGGTTCTCAAGTAGCTTGTAGCAGCAGCAGGTCACACAGCTAAGAGATGAAAGACACATACAATTAAAAGTTTGTTAATTCGTGGGGTGTATTCATCTGAAAGAATTATGAGAAATATAAGGACACTGTGAAAAATGTGCTTCTAGGACTGACACAATGACAAACTATTACGCAAAAGAGAGAACAACCACCTATTTCACAATGATTATTTCTGCTGTTGTTAAAATGTGTTGACTGGGCAGAAATTTAATGAAGCAATTTAACACACTTCAAAGATCATCCAACCTCATTAGGTCTGGTATGAAATTTCTCAGTTTGGGATTAACAAAGTATCCGTCTTTCTAGTATCTATCAACAAAGGGGAATAGATTATTCTCATATAAACGCCAAGCTATATAAAGCTATAAAGCTAATGTTATCAGTACATCAAAGCTAAAGAGGTGGGAACAAGAAGTGGGAAATTACACCAACTAACTGAATTTAGACAGCTGACCATCATATTGTTGAGTACCTGATGAACTCTTCCTCTACCAGGGAGAGGCTCCAGAGGGAACGGATATCCAGCTGGAGGAGCTGGACGAGGGCCTGCAACACCTTCTCTCTTTCTGAGTCCCATTGCAACAGTCCTTCTCCACCAGCTTTGCCCTTTTTACCACCCTGAACAACACAAGCAAAGTCTGATCAGTAAAATCAATATGGCTTCATAGATAATTTTGTGAAAATCCAAAATATAGGAAGGAAGGAAAAGCTACATCTTTAATTTAAAAAACTATAAATGCCCTCAGGTTACCAAAGACAGTAATTCATGCTGCCAAGCTACACAGACTGTTGACTCTTGCCAGCTGCTACATGGACATTCATACAACACACACACACGAAAATGAACAAACATCCACACATTGTTTGACATCTCCTACCTATCCCATCCCATTTCTCTTGGGTAAGACAGAGGCTGTAGAAGGTGACAGTTTAACTATGCGTGAGCCCTTACAGTAGTGGAGTAAAACTCTACCACACTACCAAGATTACCCACCTAACAGCTGGCAAGATCACAATCTCATAGCCTGACCGGATCATAAAACTTGCCACGGTCTCATCAGCGGACATTTTCAGCGACTAATTCGGTGTAATGGCTTTTAGTAGTACACAACTTGGAGGGGTCACTAATGACCTTACCTTCCCAGGTGCTGTGACAATACTCTGTCTACACGAGTCACTCTCAAGGTTCTCTGCGAGTTTGCAGAGGAGGAAGACGCTCATTTTAACTGCATTAAGCTTTTCTTTCCGCTCTGCAGCTGAGAGGGAGGTGGAGACGAGGAGAGTCGGCAGGGAAACAGCCAGGCCACTAACCACTGAAAGGAAAAGAATGAGGGTATAGTAAATTATTTTTCAAGCAAATCATGGCTTTCAATGTCATATAAATATAATGGACTAACCTTGTATTAACAGCTCCAGCATATCCTCTTTCACCCCCAGCTCCACAGAGTTGCAGTGCCTTAAAAAGTAAGACACGTACAAGTTGTGTACAACACCAACACCAGTTGAAGTATTACATGATCATCACTTACTGTAATACGCTGTAGCCTGTGTCAAAGTGCTCCAGTATACACATTGGCCCCTGACTTCTTAATGCGGCCTTAAATCCTGTGTGACATAGATCATCCTGTCACAAACACTGTCATATAAAAACAAATAAAGCCCTTATGATTTATAGTTCACCACTTACTACTGAGATAGGGTGGCAAGTGTTTTGGGGAGACGACCTCCTGGACGACATACTGGTTGATGCCCCCTGTCTTTACCAGGTCCCCAACGCACACAGGCACAAAAAAGTCCCACGACATCCCTGCGTTAAGAAAAACAAAAGTGCAACGTTAGCCAAGGTAGACGATTTTCTTTACTTGAGAAGCATGGTGCTGTGATGTAAACGGAAATTATTTAAAACTCATTATAGACCGTATGACTGACTTTTAAAACTAAAGCAGTCGTCCTGTTAGCCAAACAGCAAAACATTGTTGTTGTGGATTAAGCTAGCGAGTCAAACAGCGATCAAAGTTAGCAGGCTAATTAGCAGGACTAGCTACACTGTTTACACAAACTTCTACGTTGTAGTTTAACGAAATGGTTGTAGCAAACCAAAGACGCAAGGCCAAAAACAGTTTGATAAACTTAAATCTCACCTGAAATTGCTGTTGCTGCAGCCCCTTTAGCCACGATTTGGCCTTCTGAAGACTAAAGTATGACCTGCTTTATAAGCACCGTCTACAAACGGTCTGACGACGCCACAGGTTTTCAAATTTGTTTGGATATCGCGCCAAAGCATAGAAACTCTGACGTCATAACTATGCGCCTTTGTTGTCAGATATATTGCCCAATACCACCACCCTATGGACAACTATGAGTACTACACCTGCGCCATTGAAAAATATTCTTTCTACGGCACAACACAAATTATGCTCAAAATAACTTTGTGTAATTAAACCCACAGACACAAAATACCACACAGTTGTTGTTTTTTGAGGTAGTAGCTGTATTCAAATGATTGACAACACAATCACCCCCTCTAGCCGGTACCAATGTTTCAGCTACAGAAATGACACTTCAAGAAATCTTTTACTTTCTATACAGCACTCAATCAAACGTTAAAATGAAATGGTTCAGTTCACTACCACAGATTACCAATACTGTCAGGATGCAGCATTTGTCTTCATAATCATTTTTGCCCTCTTGTTATACTTGAGAAATAAACCTAGTGTTCAGTGGCTACACACAAGAAACTAACCGCACAACAAGGCATAAAAATCATCCAATGGCCTGTTTTCAGACAAAATACTTTGAATTTTGCAGTTGTACATGTGAATATAGTATGGAGTATCAATTGTTAATCCATTAGGGGCAACTGTAGTGTTTATTGTTCACTAGGAAAACAAAATATAAAAAAAATAAGTCACAATAAGAGCACCAAAGGCAACTTAAAAAAAATCTAAATTAATGTTAACCGTTTAAAAATTAAATACGTTTGTGTCCTCTTGGCTCCTTCACACACATTGTAGCAGACCAAGGAAAATACGTAAACAAAGAAAAAAGCACCAAATGTTAAGGAAGATGAGAAACAAAACGTTCTAGTAACTAATGAAGAAATGTTCTCCTCATTATCCATCCATTGATCAGCATCCATGTATTTTTGTTCCAGGACAACCAGGTGTTTTTATTTCCTCTTTCTGTCCTGAGAGCACCGAGGACAGTACCTGCATAGCATGGGTAGAAAATGAGTGGTTAGGGTGGGTACTGGGTAACAATTCATACTTTTATTGTACACACTCATGATAGTACAATTTCAGTTTCAGTTCAGATTTTCTTACCATTTGCCTCTTGGTTTGGTTGTCAGGCCCACACATGCAAAATGGAACCACTCAATGGAGCACTGGAGGAAACAAAAACAGATCAAATACTGCTAAGCATTGTGCAAATGAAGCACTTAGCCCACACAAAGGTACAGTTGTTCAAAGACAGCCATCACATATAAAATGGATAGTGTGTCGTTTGCTAATAAATCACCCACTCTACAGTCTCTAACCTTTTCCACAATGGGAGAGGCACAAGACTAAATGACTCTTAATTGACTTAATTTGAGGTCAGTATCTAGATACAAAACAACAAGGGAGATGGTTCACATGTATCGTCTATAATATAACTCATTATTTCAGTTTCCATGATTTTTAAATGTTATTCTTACTTAAACTTCTCATTGTCAGGCCTGGATCTTAAAATTATACAGTCATGACCTTTGTGAAATGTGGATGGTATTTATTGTTTAAATAAATAAAATCATATGTTGTTTAAGAGTAATGCATTTTTCCTTTAATATGAAATGTCACAAATGGGCATTATTTTACTTTTTGTAAGGTCAGTATTTTGCTGATGGATTTCACACTGAAGAATATTTACAACTCCATCCAGTAAAATTCCATCGTAATTTCACGCACAGGCAACGCAACTCATTTGCAAAAGGGAAAACAGATCCACAAAGCTCAAAACTATACAACAACAAATTTTTTTCCTTTAGTCTGCATTTTGTAATTTCTATATAAATGCTACGTGTATCTGTAATAATAACCACAACAAGCTCCTGTCACTTTTATTTTATTTTCTACAACGTTTATCTCCCTTTATCCAGTTAACAACAGTTGCCTCCTCTATAACAAGGTCATATATATATATATATATATATATATATATAAGGGCAATTATCCTCATCTCAGTAAGTGAACATTCATATAAGCCATAATGGATCCTCAACATTAAAGTGAAGGCTAATGTCCAGCCCATTTAATGTGACCTTTGTCTGAGATTGAGGGTGCACTCATACCAAGTACCTCATCTGTACCATGTCTGAGCATGTTTGACCCATAAAGTCGAGTTTGTTTGACTGAAGCATTTCTTCTGTTGAAGAGGCCCACTTTGGCGGGACAGGACGCAGTATAAATCTGGTGTGCCCCTAACCATACCCACATCCAAAACACTAATACACAACACGGTAAATAGAATTATAAACTCAAGTGGGCTATGCAAGCACGATTGTCTTCAACATAAATGCACTGAATCCTGATAACACAAACATACAGGCAAACAGAACAGTGCCAGCAAAGGAAGGGGGTATTCACAATACAAGGTCACCAGGCCTGATGTGGGTATGACCTGTAAGGGGAGCCATACGATAAAACTCACATCAGTGTTGTCACAACCGATCATCTCGCCATAAGAAACCTGATGGCACAGACAGTATGTTGGTTCGTTGGGGTCCACTGGCATGTCCAGTACATCGGATGGGTGCACATTCCCAAAGTTGGTTGAAGGGCTGTTGAATTCTCCTCTGATAATATTAAAAAAAAAAAATATATAGAAGTGAGAGTATGATTATAACACTGAGTGACAGGGCCACCACAAGCTGGAAAGTAAATAAATAACTTACGGTTGAAGGAGTTTGACTTTTTTCTGTGCACTCTTAGGACTGCCATCTTCATCCGAACTCTTCACTTTAGACCTCGTTTTAGCCGTCTTCTTTTCCTTTTGTCTGGTGTCTACTATATTACAAAAACATGGAAGTATTGCGCAAAGTAATTACTACACTGACATCATTGCAAAAAATCAAAAGATACAGAGCAAATATAGCGTACACACACCTTTCTTCCCCTTGCTAGAAGTGGAATCATAGTCTGTGCTCTCAATCTGCTTTTCCTTCAGGTCAGCCTCAAACCGAGCCAGGTCTGTGTCAAGACGTCTGATGTGTTTGTCGACCTGCATGAAACAGAATTAAGTGGACAGATTTTGGTTCATGTTCACGCAACACAGTCAAGGCAATGAAATGTTCAAACATTTCCCCTGATACCTGTCTGGAAAACATCATACTTATTAGATTAAGATACCAACCATTTCATAGGTCTGCATAGCCAGCTGCACCTTATCATCTCCAAACTCCTTGCATTTACTGTACGACTGCTGAATCTGCCTCAGAATGGACAGCTTTTGCTCAGAGGAAAGAGTCCGGGCGTTGGTCGTGTATTCTTTAGCCAGAGAGTCTATCTGTCCTTTTAGATCTAAAAAAAAAAGAGAGAGAAACAATTCGAAGATCTAAAAAAATAAAAAAAAGTTTCAAAACAAATATGCAAATGTACAAAGGTGACTTTTATAGACCGACAAAAATCAAGGCTATTACAAATGTCTACAATTTACGAGAGTATGATGTTCGCTCACTTTATCTGTTTTTGTATCGCCTAATTCATCATCTGCCCATCTCCTCTATTGTAAATGATGTTATGCTATAGTTCCTGTTTATAGTCTACTCACATTTAACGAACAAATCCATCCGTATAATATGCTCATAGTACCTCACTCAATCATTATGTATATCCTGCTCATTCACCTGTATATATGGTCTCACCTGTACATAGGCTTTGATCTGTAAATATTGTCCATATGCTGTAAAAACAACCTGTACTATACTTATATACCATAATATGTATGCCATGTGCACTTACTGCCTATTGCACTTCTGGTTAGATGCTAAACTGCATTTCGTTGCTCTGTACCTGTACATGTGTAATGACAATAAAGTTGAATCTAATCTAATCTAAATTATTTTCCTGCAGATCAGTGGTTGGCAGATAATCTCCTAAATTAAATAAACTAGGAGTTCGTTGATAAAAATTCCTTGGGATTAGGATTGTGAAATCCTGCACGGACCACACTGTTCAAAGTTTCAGCATTTTAAGGGTTTAATAAGACAGAAAGAAAAGTTTTTGATCGAAATTCACACACATCTCATACAGAGTTCATGGACCTCACCTTCTGTGCGTTGATCTAGATCTCTCATCAAATTGAAGTTCCTCTGCAGCTCGAATGGCAGGTTTTCTATGCCTGTTGTGATGAAGGATAGGAAAACACAGATTTTAACATTACTATCATCAGAGAGATGAACATGAACTAATACAATACTGCAAGCACGCCGGTGGCTAGCTTAAACGTTAGCCTTTCAATTAGCATCCACGTTGATCACATAAAACAAAGGCCACAAAAACATGTGCCCTTTTAGCGAACGTAAAGCATGTAAGCATGCACAACAACGGTGTCTGTGCTTTGCGATCTGAAACATTTTTTTTTTTTTTCCCCACGTCGGTGCGAGGCGTTAGTCCAGTAAATAGACTGGTCCTAAAACCGTGGATCGCTAGGAAACGGTTGGAGCACTCAGATCCACAAAAGGGACACCCAGGATCTATATAACAGAACTAACAAGAAAGTATAAACTGGCTAAACAGGGTGAACCATTTTCCTACACGTTAATAGCTCAATATTACTTACTGTCCAAATAATGCTCCAAATACATCCCCGCCGCCATCTTGGAAAATGTAAACAACACAGCTTCCGGTCCGAAAAGGGCTCATCTGATTGGTTATTTACTCAACAGTGAAAGAAGACCCTCCAGCACTAACTCTCATCCACTATTAGAAACCAACACTTCAAAATTTATCTGTAGAGGTAAAACTGTAAATTAAAATGTCTAATGGAAATTATTCAATGCTAAAAGTTCTCAGTCGTGTTTACTTAACTGTGCCAATTATTCTAAGATTTAGGTGAACATACAAGACCAGGAAAACTTACATCTAGACATGAATGAGGAACCAAACAAGTGATGAGAAAAATTAAAATTTATTATTTTTCACAGATTTAAGGACGCGGTCTCAACCTGCAACTAATCAACAAACACAATTAATATTCTGTGATACAAATAATAATAAAAAAAAGACTCGGGTCAAGCAAGAGTGTCGTTGACAAGTTCAATCCATCTGCACAATCACCATGACACATACTGCTCTGAGAAGACGACAGAGCACAACGACCTGAAAATTCATTGGATAGAGATGCGGGTGAAGGTAAAACATTGTTTTAACACACTGTCCACTAGGTCACTCTTTTTCTAGTTTCTGCAACATCAGCTTCAGCTTCTTGAATTTATTCTTCCCTATTCTGTTGGCCTTCATGGGTGTTTTTGTTTTCTGGACCTTCTTTTTCTCAAACCGGCTACCTTCCTTTTTGTCAGCTTTTGTCTCATCAGTTGTCTCCACTGAAGGCTTCTTGGCCTCTGCCTTTTTCACAGTCTTTCCATCCAACTTGGCGACCTTTGCCTTCTTTGGTCCAGTCGGTAAGTCAGTTTTGCCTTTTGACTTGATGTTTGCCGTTTTCTTGCCTGCTGTTCCATTGGCTTCCGTTTTTTGCTTTAAGCCGCCTGCCTTGCCGGGAGCCGTCTTCTTTGTCTTGTCGCCTTTGGGCTGTTTCCCTTCAGGAGAGTCGGTAGCTACTGTCGCTTCGGGAGCCTCTGCATTCTCTTCTTCTACAGTCGTAACATATTTATTGGGTTAGCTCATGATAAACGGGGTCAACATCATAATCAAAGTCGTCATGTATTGATAAGAAAAAGAGCTACCTTTGCCAGCTGGTGCAGTCGGAACTACATTTGAGAACTTCTTCAGCTTGGCCACAAAAAACCCGTCCATGTTGTGTGAATGAGGGTAAAATCGCCGTGTGAGTCGCAGGGAAGGATGGAATTTACGTTCTTTGAACCTAAAAGGATAGAAAATCAATGTATGTTTGACTATCACAATATCTGCCTTTCAATAACCCAAATATATATCAAATATCTTCCTTACCTGGTGAAGCCTTCCTTGCCAAAGTCAAGTCCAGTAGGAACTAATTTCACGTTTCTTTTCTTCAAAGCGTAGTCCACCACCCATTCGTTCTCTTCCACCTAATAGAATATGAACTGATCACTAACCAAAACGTAACTGAACTCAACCTACTGAAAAATGAATGTTGCACACGGGGCACAAAACCAGTTCTGAACCTAAATATATACATTATACAAACCGTTATTGAACACGTGCAGTAGACCAGATATCCTCCTGAAGAGGACATAGCATTGACAGAGTCGATGGCAGCCAGAATCAGTTCTTTCTGCAAGTGAGCAGAGCGTTGGATATCCGTCTCATCCTATCAGGAAATAGAACAATTGAGGATAAAGGTATTAACACGCTATTAAAACCAAACACAAGTATCTGTACGAGTGCACACAAATACAGTGAATGTTGTTTTACCTTGCTGGTCTTCACAGCTGGGTCTTTGGCAATGACTCCTGTGCCTGAGCACGGGGCATCAAGCAGCACTCTATCAAACCCACCCATTACCTTGATGCAAAATTTCAGTAAGTCAGTATATTATCCACAATTCTGTAATAATTAGACACATATATGGCTGATGAACATGTGTGTGTACCTTTGGAAACTGCCTGCCATCGTAGTTGCTGACCACAGTGTTGGTGACCCCCAGACGATGGATGTTTCCCACCACACTCTTCAATCTGTCAGCGTTGGCGTCATTAGCCACTATGACTCCTGTGTTTCTCATCAGCTGAGCTATGGGTAGGAACATTAACATGAGGACATCAATATTAAAAAAAAAAAAAAAAAAAATGTTGTGTGTATTTGCCACAAAGATTTTAGTTGTTTACAGCTCAATTATACAAAGTGTAAAAGCAGCATCTTACCCATATAGGTGGTCTTGCCTCCTGGAGCAGAGCTCATGTCCAACACTAACTCTCCCTCCTGTGGAGAGAGTGCCATCACTGGCAGGAAGCTGGAGGCTCCTTGTAACATGTACTGACCAGACAGATACTCTGGGGTTGCACCTGTTATAAAGGACATGGAGAATTAGTTAGATTTCTTGAGGGTGCAGTCGGTCGCAAATATACTCCAGTAAGGATTCTCTGTTCCTAAAGTAAGAGCACTGACATAAATGTACTGAAACATACCTATAGGCACTGATGAGTCAAAGATAACCAAACCCACTTTAGACCATTTCCCCAATGGATCAAGATTCACTCCTCTGTTGATCAACGCCTAAACAAGGAAAATCACACAGACAGACAAATTTAACATGTGAATTCTTGAAACTGCTCCATCATTCCATAAGAAGTTTCTCTTTGTGGTTACCAGTTGTTTCTGTATTAATGTCAATCTATAAACATATATCTTCAATTCTATTCTTTTCACGTACATTCCTACCCAGCTACACTGGAACCATTTCTAAAAATGCTTATATGACTTGACTGGGTTCTGTTAAATTCTGTTAACAATACCTGTACAACTACTTTTAATGAGTTAAACAACTAATATGTGTGATATGTAAACATGGACTTATTGTTGACTGAATCCATATCTAGAGCCTGAGCCGTTACCTGTGCCAGGTCCCGCCTCCTTGTTTTCAGTGTGTTGGTCCGAATAGTGACAGGTCTCTGAATTTCGTTTGCCTCAAGGAAATCAATCAGCTGTAAACAAGAAAGAAAGAAAGAAAGAAAATGGATTTTCGGCAGCACTCAACACAGCTAGTTCTTGACAAGTTGCCTTTGCCATGTTGCCTTTTGAATACAGAAGAAAACACACCTCTGAAAGAGGGAAGAGGTCCATTAATTTCTCGATGAGAAAGTTGTTGTAACTGTAATAGGTACAGAGATCTTTCTTCAGAAGAGAGAGGTACTCTATTCTATCTCTCCCAGGTTCCCTTTTCGCAGAGAAATTACAAAGGACATCAACGTTGTCCTTTATTCTTTGATAGACTGTCTTCAGGTCTAGAGGCACGATGCCTAAAAATACAGATGAGAAAAGAGATGATTGTTTACGGAACAATAACTGTATATTTGCTGGTGAATTTACTGCTTTAGAAGAGAGGAATCTACTAAGAAATGGAGTCACTTACCCTCCTCCGCCCCGGGGAGTGTGAATTTGTCCATGTCATCTATATTGCTTTGTACTGTGTCTTCCTCCTCCATGTCATCATCGGATTTCTGTTCGTCCTTATCGTCATCATCGTCGTCGTCCTCCTCTTCCTGATCATCGTCGTCATCTTCATCACTCTCAAGACCCATGGATTCTTTCAGCTTTTTATCTTTCTTGGCAGCTTTTTCAATGGGAAGAAGCTAAATGTGGAACAAACAGATGGAAGGAGTCACTAAGTTATACTTTCTATATACTTTCCCACATCACCTAACCCTCTGCTGGAGTTTAACATACAATCTACACACAAAGTCAAGGATTGCTTCTAAAAATTTGCAGTGTGGGCAACAATTGTATTTCAACTTAAGAATGATAACTTCAGTGACACGTCAACACGATAGTCGGCAAAAAGTTATAGTCAAACCATTTTTAACTTACATCCTCCCCTTCACTGTCTTCTTCTGCTTCATCTCCACTGCCATCATCAAGTGTACCGTAGTCATCAACCATTTCTTCGTCGTCGTCGTCATCCTCGTCATCATCATCATCTTCAATGTCCTCCTCCACCTTCTTCTCTTCCTCCTTTTTTTTCACTAACTTCACACCCTTCTTTGCTTGGTCTTTTCCTCCCTTCTTTTGCTGCGGTTCCTCGTCTTCATCATCAAAATCTTCTTCGTCCTCCCAGTGTTCATCACTGTCATCCTCACTTTCTTGTTCATTAATCTTCCGCTTCCTCGTTGCTGGTTTCAACCATTTACTGTTCTCATCAGTGAATCCTTTACAGATAAAGACACAAACACGTGTGAATCTCTTGTGTGTAAAAAGGGAATTTTCACAACAGCACAGGTGTCAATCAGTAATCATCTGCATTTGTGTTTATGTTAAGAAAATTAATTGGTCACAGTGACTGATATAGTTACCTTTCTTGGGCTGTTTCTCGGCAACTTCTTTAGGCTTTTTCGAATTCTGGACTCTCTTTGCAGCTCTAAAACATTACAACACAAATGAGTAACTAAACATAGTAATGCTATTTTGTGTAATATAATAACTGCTGATCATTTACCTTTTCCTGGATCTACTAGACAGACGTTTTGGTCCAGAATCCTCTGCAAAGGGAAAAACACACACTGTGATAACCAGGCCATAATAATGCAGCCAGCATCATTTAATGAAGTTGATCAGTTTCACGTCCCTTAATTTGACAGTGTTTAGATGCGTTTTAGAAAAACAGACAAAAATAAACTTTATAATTACCATCAGTTATAAACTTGGCCAACTCTGCCTCTGCTCCCTGCTGTTTCCTGGCTTTTTTTCCAGGCCCTCTCTTCACCTTGTTGGTGGGATCCAACTTCCGACCCATGACTCCAAGCTACACCGACAGCCTGAAAAACAGGACAATGTATTCAGTGCCAGTTTATCACAGCCGAGGCTATTACCGGTCCTGTCATTAGACATTTTAAGCACCTGCTTCAGTCACAGATGTGGTAACATTGTATATGTCTAATAACTGATGGCAGCCAGACTAGTATTGAATATAAGGCTGCAAACTACTCAGCACACAGTGTGGAAAGTTAACTTATGACAGGTAAATTACATGTATCTGAGGAATCAAAACATATCAGTCAGAGAAACTGGAGGGACCTTTGCTATAATAAAAATGTGGAGAACAACTCTGTGTTATAATTTCAACCATTAGACATATGCAGTGTGTTGCCTTCAGCAGTTGTCTAAATTATGCAGATTATACGGATAGTAGGATTCTTCTGTCCATCACAGCTAATTATTCATATTCTTTACCCGCACGTTTGCGGCTACTTATTGCTGGAGCTATAGATGCTCAAAAGCACAAGACAGTTGCAATCAAAGTTTCGCAATGAAACAGTACCGTCGTGGCAAAATAATGGTCACTGACATAATCGACCGACGCCGTTTTAACAACTTAAGGCTAAGACTTGTGTTATTATAACTAGGCGAGTATTTAGCGGCAGAATTAAGGTCGGAAATAATTCTTCAAATACTCACCGATAAACCTAATATTTCTGGATCAAACTTCTTATGGCAAGGTGCTGTAAGATGAAAATGTCCACACGTGAATTTTCCTTCAACACGTTGTGGCAGAACATCCGGCGCACAGAAATGACGCACTGGTGGCGGCGGTCACGTTATAGTTTTAGGTTTTCCATAAATATAAACGTAACAAACTGTCAGAATTGATCATATATTACTGTTGTTAGAGATAGGAAGCTGCCTTAAAACGACAGTATTTATCTGCACTATTTAGCAGGCCTCCACTTGAACGCATACGTTTGCTGTGACGTATACATTCTGCGACTATCCAGGAGAAGGCAACATGGCTGCCCCTAATGAAAAGAAGCGTGGTCTTGAACATTTGGACGAATATGAACCAAAACCTGCCAAACACCTCCGTAGCCTGCATGACCGTATGGCAGAGAGGAGGCTGGTTGTTGTTCTGGAGGGAGCTTCGTTAGAAACAGTGAAGGTAAAGCTCTAGAGTTGTGTTTTTGTGTCGCTGTGATTCAGACCCAACCAGCTCCAGTTGGAAGTCACATCAGTTATCGCACATTTGTATTGGAGTAACCAACAAGTACAGTAAGTGTGCTTAGAACCAATCGGTATATGTTGATGGACTGTCCGTGTCTTACAGGTCGGGAAAACGTTTGAGCTGTTAAACTGCGACCAGCACAAAAATATGATTGTCAAAAGTGGAAGAGATCCGGGACACATAAGACCAGACATCACACATCAGGTAAACACTAATGTCACAGCAGTGTTTTTACAGCTGTATTCTTCGTGTTTGTTTGCTATGGCCTATTTATAACCACAGAGGACGTGCTGTTTCATTTAAGTTAATTATTTTATAGAAATAAGTATTAGGTATCTATGAAAACATCTCTAATCTGAGCACAGAGTCAGAGGTCTTGTAGTCGGCATCCTCTTTAAAGATTTCATTTACAGTGTGGAGACCGGATGATATATTTCCATTGTGAACAAATTCTTGTTATTAACACCATCAAAGTAAAATTTCATTGCTGCTGTTAAATAACAGCTCTTTGCAACCTTGCTGAATAAATTTTCAAGTGGGTTTGTTATTATTTGGTCTTTGTTGATACTTTTCACTCAGTAATGCCGTTGGGAAAATAATATTAATAGTCGTCTTAAAATGTAAGGTTGTTCACGACATACCCGTGATCAAATGCCATTTAAATCATTTGTACGCTGACTTCCTTGTTTGTTGCTTATTTGCAGTGTTTACTCATGCTGATGGACAGTCCACTGAACAGGGCTGGCCTCCTGCAGGTTTACATCCACACAGAGAAAAATGCATTAATAGAGATCAACCCTCAGACCCGCATCCCAAGAACCTTCACTCGCTTCTGTGGCCTCATGGGTAAACTATCTTTTTTGCTGTTTTCCCTTTGTCTACATGCTAGACATATATGTGGTATTGACCTCTGTATAAGCAAAGTATAAAACCTTTAGGATCCTCCTTACCTCCTCAGCTGTTCTAATCTTTCTTCTCTTCTTTTATCTTAGTTCAGCTGCTGCACAAGCTGAGTGTCAGGGCGGCTGACGGTCCCCAGAAGCTTCTGAGGATGATTAAAAATCCAGTGTCTGACCACCTGCCTCCTGGCTGCCCTCGTATTTCCACCTCCTTCTCTTCAGGAGAAGCCGTCTGTCCCCGGTCGTTGGTGCCAGATGGACCAGCTGCAGTTGTCATTGGAGCATTTGCACATGGAGCGGTAAGAAAGGACTCCAGGTAGTGGCTCTCTTACAGTTGTGTGAAATACTGTCTGTGTTACTGATGTCTCCCGTCTTCAACAGGTGAATGTAGACTACACAGAGAAGACTGTGTCCATCAGTAACTACCCCCTCTCTGCAGCACTGACCTGTGCAAAGATGTGCTCTGCCTTTGAGGAGGTGTGGGGTGTCCTGTGAAAGAAGAATTCATGGACCTTATATCAATGGACTAGAAACACTGGACCAAATGTCCAGTAATGCCACATGGACTAGACATGTAATATGATACACACTACCTGTGTATACTTACTGTATATAATGGTGTTTGGGCACCATGTGGAATATTCATTGGTTTTTGTACCCAGTGCCTCATTGTCATGTACAAACAAGGCTGTTTTTATACATGCTGCGCAAAGTCCTGAGTTTTGGAACAATGATTTATTAGAGTTACATTAAAATGTATGACTAAATAACGACTGTTTTTTGGTATCTACATATTGAGAACACTCTGCAGAAGGACATGTTTTACTGCACAGAGGAGGGAAAGACTTATGGAAAGGTGAAGAAAAAAATTTACCATTTCATGTTGCTGCAAAGGTTTATTAAAACTCAGAATAAACTCATTCTAGTAGTAGAAGTAAGTTAATCTCCTGGTTTGCCGATGTTTGAGTGATCTTGTTATAGGGAGCCTCCGTTTTGGTCGCTGTCTTCTCCAGTGAGATTTATGCGTCGGACGGCGTCGGACTTGCTGTGTTCGTTGTGTTCGTTGTGTTCGAGTCCTCTGAGTCCTCAGAGTCTTCCTTGGTGCTTTTCTAACTCTTGTGGCTCGGTTGGTTGCAGATCTGCGTTTCTCCCCAGCTGGCTTTAGTGTATTTTTTCTTTTTCTGGGTGCTGTCTTTCTTTCTTTGTGTGATTTGGATGCTGGTTTGCGAGCCTTGCCTATAGGTTTGTGCAATCTGGCAACTACTTTGCGAGTCTTGCCCTTTGACTTGTGTGATTTGCTTTTTGGTTTGCGAGTTTTTGTGACTGGTCTCTGAGACTTTACTACTCTGGGGGATTTTCGGGCTCCCGTGCTCTGCTTCAGCTCTCCTTCTCGTTTTGGAGGTTTCTCAAGGATCTTCCTTACTTGTGTTCTATCTGGCAGTTCCTGATATTTGTAGAATTGAAAAGGTTCACAATTACAGTTAATGTTGGATTACTTTTGACAGCATAAATATGTAATCAGTTTGCATTCAAATTTACAAGTCAGCCCTGCAAGAAAACACTTTCAATGTCCGAGTTTGGCCACATCAGCCACAAGTTCCAAGTAAATGTGTTACATTTGCATATTACAAAATTAAACGAGCAAATGTCTTTTACCTTGTTTTTGAGTTTGTAAGTTGTACGTCTTGTAGTTCGTACAAGTGACTCGTTGTTAACCAGCCTATTGGTCTCCACGTTCACCCGCCTGTTGTTCTTGGTGACATCGTAGCCTCCAGCAGCCAGTGTCTGCTTGAGCTCTGCCATGCTGATCCCACCACTGTGCTTGCATTGGGAAACCACACTGAGGATGAGCTGGGAGATGTGAGCAGCGGCCGGCTTTGCCGAGTTTGTCTTGGGTGCATCACCAGCCTTAGTTTGAATTTTTTGCTTGAAAAGACGAACAGGAGTCTCTGAAAGACCAATAAGGACAAGAGGTATAAGAAGATATAAGAATGAGTCTCATCTCCCCAGGACCCAATTCAAAACATTATTTTTGTAACAGGATCTTCTAACACAAATGCCGTTGTCTGTGATGGCTACCACAGAATACCAAAATTCTGTCCCCTATACTATATATGTTTTTTACTTATTTGTAAGTACAGAGCGTTTTGAAACAACAGCAGTGTAAGGAAAAAACATATTAAAGCTTTTAAAAACTTACTTATAAGTAGTTGTTTTTACTTAAAAATGGAACAAAACAAATATTGAGAATTCCTTTGTTTTTATTTTAATTTCCCTTTTAAATATGGTTTAAAAGATAAAATAAAATAAAAAAACTGATTAAAAGGAGCAAGATAACAATGATTTTGAAGTCTTTAGTTTAGGCTGAACGTTTAGACTGAATTAGCTAGTTACAGTTAGCACTTAGCTAAAGTAAGCTAACTTTAGCTGCCGTAGCTTAGCTAGCCGTTAGCTGGACCCCTAACTCACTTTGCAAAATAACTTCACCCTTTCTCGTCGGCTCCTCCTGATCCTGGATGGCCCTTTTCAGCAGCCGGCCCAAACGTTTGGCTCCAGCTTTTCCAAGACCTTTTCCAGTCGGAGTTTTAGCTATCTTTCCTGTTTGTTTTATCAGCTTAAAACGTGAGTTTTCTCCTCCAAAAGTAAGGCTGTTTGTAGCATTTCCCTGAACAACCCTCGTTGAGGCTTTAGGAGTAGCTTTACTACGCATTTCTGCAGAAAAATGGAAACTCCTTGATCGATTTTTACAGACCCGTATGGCCAGATTTTCAAATCTTATTGATGCAACATTTTGAAAAATAATAGTTCTGTAGTTGCTGAGTAAATGTTGGCTCTGAACCTAAGAGACTGTTATATATATTTTACTATTAATATTTTTATGTTCATAGACATTTCAGAGGAAAATAATTCTACTCCACATTTGATGTAGTTATTTTACAGGGTTTGAATAAAATATAAGTTTATAGATTACAATACATTGTCAAGATAAAACTATTTTTTTCCCCTCTCCAGCCATTCAACATGTGACTGGGGCCCCCACCAAAGAGACATTTCCTTCAACAAAGTTTTCAAATGATTTTATTTCGATAAAAGTTTGAGGCCCAAAGTGGTGTTGGTTCACACACAAAAATCACAGGCGATAACAAATCCTATAGAGAAATGAAAATATATTTTTGTAGCAGAACTTTGTATTTCTTCTGTCAGTCCTACGATACAAGATGTTTTGTTGTGGTTTTATGATGTTCATTAAGAAGGTTGATTATGTTTATTTTTTTATAATATATTAGTCACAAAGGACATTTAACATTTACGCAAGGGAGGTAGATTATGTTAATATTGCTGCTTTCATCCACCACCTCTGAAAAGAGACATGAAAATAGTTATAAAAGTTTTTATTTAGATAAACACTAAACAGCTTGTGCAATTACTGCAACATTCAGATACATATTAACAACAACAACAACTAAGGCTAATACAAAAAGGGTATTACATACTGTAAGTAGTCTTATGTTAACAACATAAACAACAGTTGACTAACATCCCCATCCACAGAATAGTCATAATAAATAAAGTCCTGCTTGTTGTTAGAGGAGACTGCTCAGCATATTTGTGATGGATTGTGCTGAGTTTTAATGGAGCACCGTAGGCTTGTAGGACACTGGTTGGATTTGGCACAAAAGACCGCAATCAAGAAGGAGGGCTCCAAGGGCATGAGTTCACGGTATGGGTCAGAGTCGCAGTTAACCTGGAAAAAAAATTATATTAAAACACGTGGGATAGTTTAACAGAGAAAAAAAAAAAAGATGAATCAAAATACAATGATTTATTACCTGAGAAAAAGATGTGAGAAACAGATGAGTGTGTGACATCCCTGATAGGGAAGTGTCACCAGGGCGCTGCTTTAGACTCTGGTGATAAGCCTGAGGAAGAAGAAGAGGTGAATAACGTGCAGACGTGCATGTGGCGACACTTAAGCCTGAAGATGTCTCCTCACCTGCAGCGCCACCTGCAGTGCAGAATACTGCACCCACACCTCCTGCTGCTGCGCTGCCGAGAGCGAAAACGCTCCACCTCTGCCTGCTTTTTCATTCACAGTGAGGTAGTGAGTCCACACACATTCCCCCACAGCCCGCACCGCCTCACTGTGAGAGTAAACTGCGACACAATAGAGACATTGATATGATAATACAGAAAAATTTGTGTGGTTAAATGTGAACGTCTCTTACTCTCAGGCACAAGTAGATGGAGGATATCTTTGGCGATAAGGAAACCCGCTGCACCAAAATTCATGGCTCTGTTTTGAAAAATGTGTGTACTATGATTATTGTTATTTAAACAATAGGACAAACGACACTGCTTTAGCTGCTTTAACACTTTACCTGGGGTAGGTAGGATGGAAAAGAGCAGGGACAAACATTCCCATGGGAAAGAGGAGCTCATTACCAAGAAGAACTGGTGTGACAGACAGACTAAAGAGGGAGTGAAGAGATTAATGCATGCTTATTATCCAGTGTCTGTCGGCGTGAAGTTCTGAATCTGACACTTACATATCAGGAGCCTCAGTCTGCTCAGTCAGGAGTTTATTGCGTCTTTTTCGCCACAGAGACAGGAGTTGGACATAGTTGGAGAAGAAGCTGTGTTCGCTGACTGTCACCTGGAATCATGCAAGTTGCACAGTCAGTGGTGGTTCCCTGTTTCTGACTGCACTTATAATTAACTGGAAACCTAAAATATATGATCATTGTTTTCATATATATTTTCATATTTATTCCTCCATTTAATGCATAATAAATTGACGTACTGTGGTGCTCAAATCCACCGACTGTCAAAAGTCTACTGTAGTTTACAAAAAGTTGTGTTAAGAGAGTTCAGGTGGGTTGAAATTTGATCTACCTGGAAAAAAAGGTTTAATTCCGTGAGACAAACCAGGACTCTATGGAGTCTGTCATGTACCTTGGAAAAAAGCAGGTCACGGTCAGCTTCACTGGAGATCTTGTTTCTCGTCCACAGTCTTGGGATTAAAGACTCAACCTGAACAAAGGCCGATCACAGGGCTGGTGTCAAGCTTCTGACAAAATGTAGTTTTATCCAAAGTAGTTTCGCATGTTACCTTTTCCATGACTTTCTGAAAAGACTCTGGATCTGTCCACTTGAGTTCATGTAACATGTACTTGAAGGAGGAAAAGACATTTTGAATCATCTTCTCTGCCTGTTGAACAAGAAATACATTTATTACACTCAATATCACCCGGCACTCCAATGTCATTAATTTATTATGTCTCACAGTGTCTCTCCACCTCTGTGTGTGCTGTTCTCTCTCTCAGAAGGTGTGTGAGCACTGAGTCAAATCCTCTCTCGGTCTCCAGCATGCACTTTTCCCAACGGGGAGCTTCCTGGTGAAATGCCACACAATGGAGATGTGACTCAAACAAATCGATTTTACATGTTTTCGTTTTGTAGAAAATTTAATAGTGAATTATACTGACTAACCCCTTCAGTGTTACCCAAAGCCGCAGAGAAATTCCTTGCTGTTTCAGAAAATCTGGAGTCCATGGCAGGCATCAGGGTGTGCAGCAGATTGAATATCATGTAAGTATGAAGGGGTCCGCTGGTGGGAATCAAATGACAAAGACATGGGTTACAATACAAAAAGAAAAAGTGATGTTTGATGTCAATCTATTGCATTTCCTTACCTGGTGCCCAGATCTTGTCTGTTCAGCCATTTGTTAACAATTCGGGACATTTGCACAATGTAGGGTAGGTTATGCAGAAGGACGTGATCGTCTTCGGTGAGGGACAGTGGATGGAAAGTGGCCTGCAGACAACCTAGCCAATCAATGGCAGGGGCTTGTTGCTGTGTTTTATACAAACAAAAAACAAAACATCACATTCAGAAATGGTCTGTGTAGATAAAAATACATGCCACTTATTTTAAAAAAATGTTTAACAAAAATTAAGTAAGGGGAAACCTCATTAAGAACTGATAAGGGATCCCTCTTGCAGGACGGACAGACATGCAATAGATTTTGCAATTACAGGAGAGCACACTCCCTATACCTGTAGTTCTTTGATGGTCATGCGCTGATGGAGCTGTCCTTTCAACAGACGGTGCTGCAGAGGTGAAGCTGCCACAGCAAGCTCAGAGGACAGAGAGATGAACAGGCCCACGTGGATCATGCTGCTGCTGCTCGGCTGGGCTCCCAGCAGAGCCAGGTACCTCTGACACGATGCCAGGAAGGGACGTAGAGTCTGCATGAAAAGACACTAAAAAGGTTAGTGGGATGTTTGAATAGCGCTGTATTCATTAAAATATATTTCTTGAACCAACAGGGGTGGTCCACCTCAGTTTTAGCTTCAGACTTCTGTGTTTTGCTGTTCCATTGAATTGGGATCAAAAGATCTGGCTGATCGATCTGTTGACAAAGACGATGCTCAAGTTAAAGTAGTAGCACAAGCCTACTTTGTTATTTCAGTGCTGCCACCAGCAACAGGCATGTTGCAAGTTTTTGTAGTGGATACCAGCCTGTATGTATCTTTTGTTCGTCCCGTGGGCAGTTTCATTTGGGTCTTTGCCCACGTAGAGACTGAAGAATGGAAAGGTGGCGTAGTCTCTCATCAGTAAGCTCAGGGTGGAGTTGAAATCAGTTTGATTCCAGTGGCCTGATACTGCCCAACCTCCCAGCTGCATACAAAGAGGGGAAAGGAAATTATTAACAGCAGGTGCAGATAAACAAAAGAAGGGGGCATGGTTATTAAAACTGACTAAATAGCAAAAAATCACTATCAAAATTTCCCAAACCACACAACTTTAAAGTGACTGTTTTGTCTTGGCCGTAATTCAGTGCACAACTATCATGTAAAACAAGAAAAAATAACATGTTTTCACATTTAAGAAGCTAAAGCCATCAAATATTTTGGCTATATATGAAGGAGAAACTATGAAGTGACTATAAGCTCTATCTGATTTTGACCAAGTAGTTATAACTAATATATATGATTACAGCACCCCCTTTTGGCCACAAATTGTCACTTTTAAAATAATGTTTGCAGTCAGAGCCATGTTTTCTACATGTTCTGCAAAATGGCGATGTGGTTGAGAGACCAGCCATTAGAGAACATTTGGAAGACATTCATAAAAGTTTTACGATTATCATACTTTCTGGACGAGTGCGAGGAAGGGCTCGACTCCAGCTGTTTCTATAGATCTGGTGTCCAAACAGGATTGGTAGAATCCTTTCATATTCTGCACTGCTGAACTATTCTGCTTGTCACTTGTTTCTGACGGGACAAAATAAAGAATAAAAGCACATTTTTACATCACACAGTCATTTTTTTTTCTTTTAACAAAAGGCTGCATACACACCAACCTAAAATCTCGCGGAGATACTGCAGCAGCACGCTTTTCCTGTTCAGTGTTTTATCCTCTCTCATGTCTTCTTTCTTTTCATTGCGTCCGCTTCTCTGTTGTGACCATGCAGACTTTTCCATGCGGTGTTGTGGATGTCCAGGGATACCCTTTCCTCTGTGTCTCCCACCGCTGTCCAGTGAAAGCCTGTCTGATCCACATTTGAGCAAAAAGTAATCGCAGGGCTGTGTGAAGGGATCGGTGGACGCGGAGAGACGGGCAGAAGCCCACTGACAAGCTGGGGAAAGACATGGAGTTGCTACAGGAAGGAGAGAGAGTTAGAGTTAGAGAATGGATATATACAGTATATATGAGAATTAACTTTCTCATGTGTCATTGTATTTTCCAAAGGCCTACCAGGGCCTGCGTGGTTGTTACTCTCACTGTGGAGATTGTGATGCACATAGTAAATTAGTCCCAGCATGGCAGCACATAAGGAGAAGCCCAAAAGGACGAGAAGTCGCCTTTGATGTTTTATCCAGACTGGCTTTGCTCGGTGCTGGTGCTCGAGGTTGGACTCTGACAGTTGCCGTTGTTGTTGCCCAGGCTGTTGCTGGCTTTGTTGCTGGACCTGCTGGGGATCTTGGGTGGGGAGTGGCAGCTGAAGCGGAGGTGGAGGCTGAAGGCCCTTCTCAGGTTCTGGCTGTGACAATGGCTGGACTGATAGCGGAGGCTGGAAGTGAGAGAAACAAGTGTACTGTAAGTAGCCCAACAAAACACAGAAAATATGTATTCTCATTTGTTATTGTATCCCCATTAGCTTCCATTAAGCGGTGGCTAGTCTTTTAAGGGTTCACACGTCCCCAGTAATGTAGGTATATAGAAATACACACAATTTAATGCCAGCGATGCAATATGAGCCTTCTTAGAAGCAGATGTTAGAAAGGTCAATCCACTGATACCAAATTTGATTGCAACATTTTAAAGCCATTCGATTCACTCATTAAAATTGTGTCATAACTTTGCATGTCTTTAATTGCAGAGCAGTTTAACCAAAGGGTGATGAATCTCCAGTAAGTTACAGGGGGGAAAAAAATTGAGACAGAAAATTAGTTTGTGTAACAGTGCATAAAATCACAGTTTCCCCGAGCAGCCATTTCTCCAGTGTTGACTGATAATAAACGTGAAAAGCAGAAAATCCTCACATTGGAGCAAATGGAACCAGAAAGCTTGACTGAAAAAAGGTCGAAACCATCAATCATGTTCTAGCCGTCTGCTAACTGATTAATCAGCTAATGGTTTCAAGCCGAAGCAGCATTGATACAGTAATGTCATAAATCTAGAAACACACCAGCGTCACCATTCTCCATCTATATAGAAGAGTGTCGAAACACCTCAGGAAGGCTCAACAGTGACCTCCCATACTCACGTCTTTCAACACATTTCTAAACATTAATCGAGCACACTTGAAGTCATTTCCACTCCACTAAAGACGGACCATATGTTTCTTTACATCTGCAACCACACAACTCATTATGTTGACCACTTGACTCTGTTCCAAGAACAAGGCAGAAGCACAGGGGAGATTGTGCTTTTGCAGCTGCAGCCCCCAAACTCTGAAACAGCTTTCCTCTGGACATTAGGCTGACGCCGACACTGCCTTCTTTTAAACTCCGTCCTAAAACTCATTTTTATGTATTCAGGCTTTTAACTCAGTTTGAGAGCTGCCTTTTTATTGTGTGTTTTAAATTTGCATTCTTCCTTTTATTTGTCTTTGTTTTCACTATGTGCTTATGTCTGTATTCTCTTTTCATATGCTTTTGCAACTCTGTAAGGATAACACTTTGGTCAACTTTTGTTAAATAAAACTGACGGCGACATCTACATGAACAGCCATTTCTTTCCTCGCGACTTTAGTTCAAGCAACAATAGACCACTTTGAAGGACGGTACGACTGGTTTAGAAGAGCCTGTTCAACTGTCAAACATGAGTCATTAATAGGTGGACAGTATTCATGATGTAACTATGTATGTGAAATGGAGTAATTAAATATGACGTGTTATTATCAGTAAGGCTTTTCAGCAGCTTGACTCTGCACAGTAAACTTTCCGTCTGTATGAAGTATAAAATACTGATTAAAAAGCACTTTTCTTTGTGGCATTTTAAGCAGCATAATTTGCACAGAATGCAGACCTCATCCAATCATTTCAAAACCACATAACTTGAAAAATATGTTGTCCCAGGAACTCCAGTAAACCAGTTTCCAGTAAACACAGTTTCAAAACAACACGGCAGCCTTTTTGTTTTTGAGATCTTACCTCAAGCTCTATTGGAGTTTCACTCATTCTTGATCTGTGTTTTCCCAGCGTGTTGCATCCTCTTTTACGTTTCACATGTGTACATTCTCCTGCTCTGTCAAACAGCTGTCATCTCGGCTCTCTATCTCTTTTCATCACTCACTTCTCTCCTCATCTGACGCTGATAAAAAACAACTCTGCAGGCTACGTCTTACTGTCCCCACCAGAATCCAGATCATTGAGCAAATACTCTAGGTCAGCTTTGGAACTTGCATGGGGATGATCTGGGTTTTGTGAAACTTAATATACGCACCATAAAGTCTACGACATGTACTGTCAGTATCCGTCCTGTCTACAGCACTGAAAGCGCCAGAACAGACAGCTGGGACTGGTAAGTTAAGCCCAACACACTGCTTTTGAATTGCATTAAATGAGGGCAAGAGCTTCTTCCTGGAAAGTAAGCGCAGCGAGACGCACACGTGCACACATCTGCTGTCGTCATTATCAGCGCAACACATGGCTGTGAACGACTGATAGAGCAGTATGGCGTCTTGGAGGTCACAGTTTAACAGTGAAGCACATCACTGAGAGTCTGGGAGAAAACACGTTTCATGGATGTCACATGGAGGCCGGCCAGAGCCGAGACACCAGAGACTATGGTGGCAACAACAATTATGACTAAACAAATTTTGGTGCAACATACACTAGTGTGTATATATGTATATACGTATATTTATTGCATTAGTAAAATTGTAACACTTAAGAGGCAAAAACACAAAAAAAAACATTTGGTATTTAGCAGTTTTTCTTTATTTGTTTGTTTTTTGATACAGCCAAAAAAAGGAAGGGAATGGGCTAAATGATTTTTTTACACATTCACACATATCTAACGTATAAAAAAAGACAAGGCATCCACATGTAACAGAATAAACACAATGTAATGTCAGATAAATGCAACCATGAAGGCATCATCTCACATATAATATCACATGGTGATGACAAAGGCAGGACCACAACGGTGGAGTTGTTGGTGGAAGCGAAAGACATAATAATACTCGAGGAAATGCCACCACTGTTTACACATTTAGCATGCAATGCTGAATCACTATTGCCATGTTTCGTTAATCATTCTGGTGTTATACTGCACCACGTTTAACGCAAGCGCAAGGAACAGTTTTTATATTGAAGAATTCATTTCTGTGGCTGCAAACTGGGCTCAATTCACAAGTAGCAATAGAATACGATAATGGAGAAGGCACGTCGCCAGGTTAAAAATAAAACCAAATTATGGAAGCATTTATCAGTGAAATACAGTACAGATAAGAATAAAATAGTATATAACCGATACGGACTTAAGTACAAAAGCGGAGTAACAGAAGGAATAGTGGTATTTGCTGAAAAAAATAAAGACCAAACAAAAATGGGCTCTAACAACTAACATACACGACTGTAGAATCATTAAATCTTATGTAACTGTTTTGCTAACCTTGCTAACGGCTTTAAAATATTTGGTCACTGTGTTTTATCATCTGCTAACTACAGCTCAAATGCCTCTACAGTCCTATTGTCCTGCTGTTATTTTAGTGTGGCCTTAATACTTAATAGAAAATAGGTCCATAAATTATATTCTTTAGAGCAAGAGACTCTAACAAATACCTATCAAAAACTAGTTGGTGTTTACTTAAACAAAACGCATCATGTGCAGGGACTTTAGAGTCAAAGTGACACTAAAAAGATGTTTCACTTCACTATGGAACTGTGCAACGGTTACATAACAATAGGTCCTGTTTTCAGCCATGCAGCTGACATTTACAAAAAGACTTTTATGAAATTATGGGATCCCCGGGCAGGAATCTGTGCTTGGCAGATGTGTTTGTTCATCGTTTTTGCATCCAAGAAGCATGCATCTAAAAATACTTGATTAAATCAGCTCTCAACTATGTTTTTTTTTTTTTTTTTTTTTTTTGTTTTGTATAAGCAAACAGCTGATTCTTGTTCTACTCTTGCCCTTATACAGTATGATCAAGTAGAGAGAGGAACATGACATAATTCAACGCATGCCTGTAAACCAACAAATTCACATCACAAAAACTAAGAGCCACATTCATGGTTTTTATATTTTTGCAGCTGCGTTGTAGCCCTAGATGATTGGCTGATATAAAGCACTTTCTAAGCAGGAAAGCATCATTAACCATGCCTGCTGACGTAACACTTGTTTAAGACATACCCTACAAACAGCCAATCAGAGTGGTAAAATGGGTTCCTGGTGTCCCTCACCCTATGGTACCCATGCAAGTTTCAATGCTCACAGGGAAATAGACCAGCCAGTAAAATTCTTGAAATGAATGTCTATCATTTCATGTTGCTACTAATATTTAAGTGAGAAACTGAGAAAGGCAACTTTCTATTCATCAGACTGCTCTTTTGACCAAACTGTTCTTGTGCAAGATATGCTGGAGATTTTAGCGTAAACACAGAATTGGCACAAAAAATACGTTTGAGTACACAAAGGAGGCTAAATGGGAGATTGGAAAGTTAGAGATCTGGGATAATAGAAGAGGGGAATTTATTTCAGTGCAGTACATTACCTCTGCACCAAGTAAAGTTAACAAAGAGAAAGGAAATACTACACTGAATCTGCATGCAAACATACCTTTTCTTTTCACACTGCACATTCTCTCTCACACACGCACCCACATATGCGCACATATACTGAATAAAGCCCTGTTTGCAAAGGCAAATCGGCAGCTGAATGAATCCTGTGCTTTTGGATTTGGTTCATAGTTAAACTCCGCTGCAGCAGCCGATCACTGCGCAGCCTGCTTGGCTCGCTGGGTGTGGCACTTCATACACAGGATGCGACCATTAAGTGGATAACAGCCATTTTCATCAGCTTCTATGGACAGAGGGCGCGCACAGTCCTGCAGAGTAAAGGAACGCATGCATTTAAAATCTTGCTCTCTGGAATGTGTAGAAACGTTGTGTCATGTATATTTATGCGCGCGTCTTACCTCACAGCGGTAACACTTGAGGTGGAAGTTCTTGTCGAGGGCAACCACCCTAACGGTCTCTTCGCTGCCTGCGGCTGGAATGATTGGTTCATTACAGCTCACACACAAGGGGGAGAAACGCCTGCAAGAGAGGGGTGGAGAGGTGGTCATTAGTTAATTACCTCAAATTCTCACACATTCACAGTCATAGTCACAATGTTCTAATTAAACCTCAACATTTGTTGCTACTGGGCCTGTCAACTCACAGCAGTAAGGATTAAGCAGCTTTGCCATGGCTGATTATTTTAAATACAGTTTAGCAAGCTGTAAACAGTTTCATCAGCAAAAGGTGGCGCAAGTGATCCAGCATAATTGAGAAAGAAGTGTTGCTGTTGTCGTGACTGTCCTCCCGCGCAGCCTCTTTTATCTGTAATCCTGATAAGTAAGGTTAATGGGGCACAACAACTGATTTGACCTTAAAACTCTGCAGCTAACACTTACTATTACTGAAAATTTGTGTTGGCAAAGGTCAGGAGAACTACTGGTTAAGACATTTTTTGACAGTAGAATACTTTGCATGATATAATCGCGTCTCAAAGAAATTAAGCAGGGATCTGCAGCCACCTGTGGTAATCCTGGACACAGTAGGGGTTGTTGTTGTCATCAGTGATGAAGGGGGCCCCCTCCAGTACACAGGAGCAGGTGCTGCAGCGGAAACACTGGGCATGGAAACACTGTCCCACCGCCTTCAGCACGCGGTCTGTGATCCTCTCCCCGCATCGGGAACAAACTGCCAGGGAACTCTGAGGAGCAGGACAGGAGCAATATGACGATATGAACTGAGATATAAAACTAGTGTATATATTGGAAGAACACTTATTTGGAATGATTTCGTATTTGCTGTGCACTCTGCCCCTTTCCCACTCTTCTATGCAGATTAATTCTTCTTCTGCTAAGTGGAAATAAACCTTTGTAACATTAGCACAAACCAACAAACCCCTGCCTTCATTAATCCTTCAGAATCTAATGTATTTCCGTGCATTGCCATGGTAACTAAACTAACAAGAAGAGAGCAAACAATGTAATGTAATTAATGTGAGCTAGGTAGTGGGTTATAAACTGTTGCTATAGCTGCTGTTGCAAAGCTAACATGCAGCGAGCACAGGAAGTTTTTCCAGAGACAGCTGAAACAGAGCTACATCGGTCTTCAGGCTTTTTGACTCTCGGATCTCTTTTGACCCTTAGAAAGCCTCGCCGATGTAATCACCCTAGCCCCTTCTTATTCAACTTGTCTGACAATTTTGAGAGCTGCGTACTAACACCTGAATTTCTTTGCAGTGTGCAAACAGAACGGATAGTCAGCAGACAATAAGGAATATTTGCTGTGTTTGACAAAAAAAACTGTGTTGGATTAAAATAACTTCCTTTAAATGAAGCAAAACTTCAATTCATCATTCGTGGCTACACTGTAACAGTGGTACAGTAAGTTAATGATTAGACACTATCTACTGACTGGACCAATTCCTCCTGTACTCACTGTGAAAACAAATGCATTCTTAGATAACAGTCCTGCACTAAATCCCCATGCATGACTGTTCAGTTAATGTTGAAACAGCTTCAAGGAGGTGATGGAAAAGGTGGAAACCTCTGTGTGCACAACACAGTACAATCGATAGCACTACAAACCAGACTCAAAAATAAAACACAGTTGAATAAACAGCTCTCGTGTTATTTTAAGCAAATGCTGAATACCATAACCTTCATGAACCTAAGATTTAGTACAGCACTGTTATATTAGAGTTGATTAGTTTTAATCAGTGTACCTAATAAACTGGAAAGTGAGTGTACAGCATGTGCGCATAAGGAGGAAAAACAGTAAGCTATATGATCACACTTAATGTTTTTAACACCACATGCTTCATTTTACTGTATATGTGCAATTCTCCTCACCATGTAGCAGTCTTCACACTGGGGCGAGCCGTCCCTGTCGTAGAACTGCATGCCCTGCAGGGGGCGATGACAGCTCATGCAACAGAAGCAGCTGGAGTGGAAGAGTTTATCCATGGCCCTCACTGCTGGCTGAGTACGAGAGAGGGCCTCGCCACACTTCCCGCAAACCTCTGAGGAAGAGGAAGATACACAAACAAGATGCATAAACAAGTAAGATACACAAACAGCGTTATCCACAAATACATCCATCTTTTTACTTAGCTCTGCCTCGATTAAATGCAATCTTTAATTAACCAATGAGATTAACACTGATGTGATACATGTTATGGATTTGTTTGTGTAAACACTTCTATACAACATTACTCTAATGGAACAGATCTAGCTCAGTTAAGAAGGTCACAGATTTGTGAGTGCAGTGGATAAGGAGAAAAGTATGTGAAACGGAACCACTGCAGAGATAAAAGCCTGCGAATACAAAAATGGTATGCACGTAGCTAACAATCAGATAAAAGACAACATTCACGGAGGCATCACGTGTTAAACTATTACTTTTGCAAAATCTTGATAGTTTTCTGTGACATTTGTGCAAGACGTGCAAACTAGCAGCTACTTAATGACTGTAATTAGCAACAGTGACAGCCACCATTCGTCTACATTTATATAGCTAATCGTAGTGTCTGATAGCACATGAAAGATTAGTATATGAAAAACAAAGTGTTTCTGTATGAGATGCAAAGTGTGAAATGAATGTGTGTTTTTGAGTGTGCATGTTTGTACCTGTAGGAGGGGAGGTGATGACCGGTGCGTTCGCGTCCATGTCTTTAATAAATTCTTGGGTCATTCTCTCCAGCTCCTCCACTTCCCTCATGTTTAGAGGAACGCCTCCACCTGGAATAGGAACTGGGGCAGGAGGTGAAGGCTGTTTGCACAAAAACACACACGCAAGAAGCCATTAGTGAATACGTATGTATTATTTACGTTGTTTCATGAGAAAGCCTTATATAGTTTGTTATTTATGACTGAGCAATATGGCTTTGAAAACACTACATCTATAGACTGGTGTTACTAGACTCAGTTCTTATCAACACGCCATTAGGTTTTCATTGTGAGGCATCTTTCAACTGATCATACACTAAAGGTGCTTTCACACCTATGTCACTCATGTCAGTGACATCGCACTCCGTTTTGGAACAAATCAACCGAGCTGAACCTGGTTAGAGAGGACGGTCTACGCCCGATTGCGATCTTTTGTCAACACACGTTTCACACGGACGGATACAATGACCGTATAATTATATAACCAAGTAATTTAGTTTCGGAAAAGTGCTCACCCAACAAAGGTGTCTGGTAGTGCATTGCTGCTACTTGGGAGGTGTGTGGCAACAGCAGTGTGTCTTCTCATCATGTACATGTAAAGGCTGTTTTCTCCACACTGTCCAGATGCTTGATCAAGCCGAACATGTTGTTTATATACAGAACACTGGTACATGAACCACAGTGCCCACCCACACTCACTGCTGATGCCGAGTTTTCAATGTGATTATATCCTGAAATCCTGTTTACTCCACAAAATTACGACCAATTACAAGAGCACAGTGCCGAGGGCGTGTCAGAACTTTGTCTCAAATATGCAACCGTCCTACAACCTGAACAATCGGAGCTGTTTTATTGTAAGAAGCAAGCCCAAAAAACTTTGGGCGATTCCTTTCTACAATACACAGTTATGTAATTAACTAGAACTTACTGTTGATGCAGGGGTTGTTTTCATTGGTTGGTTAAAGGAGGAGGGTGGAGACATCATCGTCTTGGGCTGAGGACGAGGAGGCGCAGCAGCTGGAGGGTTTTGGTTTGCATTCACCTGACTTGCAAACGGAGAACTCTTTATGTGATTAGGGGCCGGGGCAGTGGCCATGTTATTTGGTGGAGCTGGAGGTGCGGGTGGAGCTGCAGGAGGTGGAGGGAAAGAGCTGGTGGCTGTGGAAGGGGAAGGTCTTGGTCCACTGCTGACTGGAGCGGGCATCTGGTTCAGGTTCTGGTTGAGTTTTTGTGCCAGAGAGGCTGACGATGTCGTCATTCTCCCCCCAAAGCCAGACTTGGGAGCCACAGCTGGGGCCTTAGCAAATGGCTGAGCAGCAGCGTTTGGTGCGGAGTTGTGATTGGCTTGTCGGTTTGTTCTGGCTTTGAGTTCTTCCGCCCAAGGTGCAGGAGGCGGGCGGTCTCCCATCTCAGGAGGTGGGAGGAAGGAGAGTGCTGGTTTGGGGGCAGTTGGGGGAGGAGCTGATGGCTTGGGTGCTGGTGATGATGAATACTGGCTCGGTGCCTGTGAATAAAACAACAAAGTTATCTCTCTTTACAAATTATTTTACTTTACTTCAGTGAAATATTTTGTGCTCCATGCAGACACTTTTATTATACTGAATGAGGTGCTTTGATTAGAGTACACACTGGAAGCGCTCCACAGTTTGAGCTTATCAGTAGTGCTTCGTCTCTCTGACATTTATTTTGCTGTTTTGAGCCAACATTGCTCTGGCCTTATCCAGAACCTCCACGTCAGATTAAAACACTCTCCATTTATGGCCCTCTCACGGTCTCTGGCAGAACACTCTGGCTTCATCGCGCTCTCTACTCACTTTTGTGTGCATCACTCTCTCTCTCTCTGCGTGAATCACCAGCAACCCATCTTCTGGTTATCTCTGTCGTGATACATGTGTGCAAGTTCACATCTGAGCTTTCAACCTGAACAGATGATGAGAGACTCACGAAACTAACTTGGCATCTCGCTTTACTCGTCTCTACTCTTACTCCCTCTCTTTTTATTTATTTTTTATTTTTTTACAGCGGCCTCACTGTGAGTCAAAGCCTGCTGTCATTTTCTCTCTCATCTGTTTATTAGTTCAGTAGACAGCACAGATGTAGATGTCTAATGTTTGTTAGAGCATATTCTCTATCTCTCTGAGCTTTGTACCTTGGGGTTGAAAGGTCCCCTGGTCTCCATCTCAGACAACAAGTCAGTCAAAGAGTCAAGCTGTTTATCGAAGCTGGTCTGCTTCCCCACCACTCTCTGGCAAAGGATGACAAAAGGGGAGGATTAATCACAAACATTTATCCACAGAAATAAAAAGAGAATGATGGAGAAAAGGATGCATAGATGAGTCAAGAACAGGGAGGAGGATAAAGAGGAGACTTTTGAACACACTGTGAATACACATGAACAAGATGTTATGTTTACACATTTGACTAGCAGTCCAAGCGTATATGCAGAATGAAATGTATCCAAACAGTATATAAATTGTGGCTCTCAAATATTTATTTGGAACAATTACTGAGGAAACCCCAGAATGATGATAAGCAAACTTAATGAGATGATAAATGATGATGGTGAATAAATGAAGGCCGTTTAAATGTTATTTCTCTGGGTAGATGAAAGAGAACACTGCATGTTGAATGAATTGCTTAATTTTCTATTCACTAGGCTGTTTACAAAGAATCATTTAGCATAAGCTCTTTGTTAATTTAAACATGAGGTATACTCCTGTTTTTCAAACCATTTTTTTATTTTGTACTTTTAATACAGTCAAACAAACCAACTGGAACTAATGCAGCCCTAGAATAAACATCTCAGTAATGAACCTTCCATTGCATGTCTTAAAACTATTTCAGTGACATAAATTGGGAATAATCCTGTTGGCAGCATGAAGCTGGGAAATTTAGCCCAGACTAATGCTAATATAATTTGTGGGAAAATCTGAAAAGACAGTACACCATGGACTCAACGTGGTCACACAAGAATGCCCTACAGTGTCCTGACTGATTATCCAATTATGTGTAAATGCAGTTACATGCAGCCAAAGGAAGAAGCATGCAGACAGTCAAAGCTTGGTGAAGACACGACGCATAACTTACCTGTTGATTCCCGGCAGCACTATGAAAACTGGTACCAGAAGCGGGGAGAGGTGGAGGGGGAGGTGGAGGTGGAGGGGGAGGAGGGGGAGAGGGACAGGTGGGTGGACAGGCACTCTCCTCAGGCGGAGCTGGGAGGGGCAGGTCATCTGCCACCGGAGGTGGAGCGGGGAATGCGGGAGGGGGGGCATCAGAGGCACTGGGTGTGGTTTGGCATTCAGGGGGAGGGGCTGGCAAATCATCATCCAGTGGAGGAGGAGGAGGGGGTGGGAAGTCTGCCGAAAATTAGGATTGGTTAAAAGCCATCGCACAAAACAATGTAATTTATTATTAATTCATATTTTATCACCCAGTTCAGGTTCACAGAGTGCTTTAATAACATGTTCATTCATACCAAAAACAAAAAACAAACAGGACAATACAAAAAAATGGAGATTACTAAAGATGAGAAGTTTTTGCAGTACGACTTGTATTTTATGGCCTTTTGCTGTTTCTGAACAACTTTACTGAGAACTTGAGTCAGTATTTTCCTGCATTAAAGGTGCCATAAGTACTTTTGTTGTAAACAAGTGGCTACCTCCGGGTCTAAAAAAAATAAATTAGCCTGTATGAGGAGTGATTTTTATAAAACTCACCCATCAAAGTACATCAAGGCTTAAATGTGGGCAAAATTAATTCGAGACAGGTGGGTGGCATAACAGGTCCCTAGCTGTCTAGATGTCATCCACCCACATGAGCCCCACATCTTTGCTCATTTTTGAATTAGCCAGGAGTTAGGTGGAGTCAGGCAATGCTAAGACAGCGGTGGACGTAGCCAGCACAGAGGTTCAAAGGGCGGGTTTGTCAATCTTCACATTCAGTGCCAAAATATATCGTGCAAGGTCTAAATTAATTCATGCATTTAATTCCTCAAAAATGCATGTTCCATCTTTGCTTTCTAGATTTCTTTTCATCTAAATTATTATTTGCAATTTTCTACCTTAGTGGTACTCTTGTAGAAGCGCTCTACAATGTTCATCTTTAACACACACCAATAGCAGCAGTGCTTCCATGCAAGGTGCTCGCCTGCCATCTGGAGCAACCTTGGGTTCAGTACCTTGTCCAAGGGCCAGGGATTTGACCTCCAACCATCCACAACCCGCTCTACAACCTGACCCAAAGCTGCCGACACGGTGCATTACACTACCCTAATTCCCCAGCATCAGACTGAACCGGCGGAAACAATGTGAATACTTCTTCTTTACGCATGCATGAACTCTAGTGGTCAGAGACTCCACAGGCTATCTCCAATTTGGCTGGCTTGTCTGATTGCATCCACTAATTAAATCCCAGATTCATGCTAGTAGTATAATTCTGCTCAACTCAAAGTGTAACGTAAATTTCCCCACAAAAGGCTCTGTGTTTTTTTATCATGTGCTCAAAGTTGAAGCTCTTGCAGTAGAAGCAGCACGGGGTGGGAAGGATTGATCTGGCAATGGATACAACTTACGACGGAAACAAAAATGGTTCAGAACATGTAAGTGTAAGGCAAATACCATCACAAAGCGAAGGGGGCGGAGGAGGCATGTCTCCCACTCGTCCAATAACAGCTGTGCCTATTGGTGTCGGTGATGGAGCTGAAGGAGGGGTCAGACTTTTGGGCCGTGGCGGTGCCACAGAGGCGAACTTCTTTGGCTGGTTGTAGAAAGACGGAGTGGTGACTTTGAGGTTCAGAGAGGATGTCACCACAAATGGCTTGCTGCCGCTTGAGTCCTCCATTTTGTGTATTTGTCTGAGAATGAACACAGGAAACATAATGAACAATTAGTCAGGAAGGCTTGGTTTATTATATAAGAAAAGGTATGAAACAGGTTGCAGTGAAGTTGAAAGAGCTCGAGCGTCAGGATTCTTACTCTCACACCTCACATGAAAAAACCAACGTCAGTCAGCTGAAAGCAGTCAAAGGGCTTACATTCCTTGGCAACATATGCATGTCAAGCATTGTGTTGGGAGAATTAAGAGACGATGACACATCAACAAATCATTTGGCCTGTCACGGTGGCAAACTAATTGTAAATAGCTTTACAGTTTGCAATTGATTCAGCAGTCCAAAAAAAAAAAAAACAATTAAATGATGTACACTAAAACATCAGTATTCACGCAGAATAATTAGTTTGCCTACAAATATAAAAATTTAAACAAATTGTAGATGTCCGTAATTGTCAGTAGCTTCCTGAAGTTACATTTTGATTAATTCTTTCTTTGCATACTATTATGTTTATTTTTATTGCAATAAACATCCTTTACATTAACTGCCAAATCAAAAACTTCTGCAGACTGTAAACTTTTTAACAGGGATACAGCTGTCTTCAACCCCATTCTTAGTAAAATGAATTAAATGGAGGTTTATTGTGGCTTGCAGAGTGTCTTAAAATGTATTTCTGTCTTTTGTGAAATAGGAGTAAAGAAGCAAATAACACACAGGCATTCAACAAATCCAGTCTTAAACACAAAAGGCTTTAGTAGTCTGCTGCAGAGTGAGTGAAAAGTGTGTGAAGTCTTTCCTTAGGCCATGCATACAGACATAGTGCCACTCCCAGATGCCAGAGACAATTTACAGCACATAACATATGGCTGTTTATACTCAAATAAAACACTGGAATATCGACCGTCGCAAGAGAGTCGACCGCTCTGCACCAGGGATGATAGCAACTATGGTAACAATTTCATGCGAGGTGCGTCAAAAAGAGCTCAAATATTTACTTCACACATGCTGGTGGTTCAACAAATGTTGATGTTACTTCCGTGCTTCTGCCGAGATTCCTCACAAGGTCTGAATACATCCCCCTGAAGACCAGCGAGCCCAAACATGACCTTTAGTCAAAAGCACGGTTGTTCTTAGGAATCCCACGACACACACACTCATGCACACATCTGTTCACACACCGGCTGCCCTGACTCATCGCTGTCCTCAAAAATGTCACAGCTTCTATGAAGGAGAGTCATTTATAATTTAATAATTCTTCAATAAATATGCATTAATTGCTCGCTTGCTCAACTGAAGCCACAGCAATCCATCCACGTACGCCTGCGACCAGTCAAGACTGGAACACAGAGAAAAACAGGAGTTTAAGTGGGATCAATGTGTTTACAGTTTTCTTAAGTTGAATATTTCTTCCAAAGTAGAGGGATTGGTTCATGATTGCTTCTTAAAAATGGAAATCTTGATGATGAAGTAATGAAGAGTGAACAAGATACTGTAAACATTAAGATATTTATAGGGGAAAAAGCCTACACCATGACATTAACTCAATTTAAACTGACTTCATTTAGATATAAGTGAGTTTGCAATTGGAGAACAACCTTTCTAAGGAGGGGATCTGGACTGACGCAGCCTTCGAAACGATTATCTATATATAGACTGGGCCTGATGATGCTAAAAGCTAAACCAACAAGGAAAAAGATTTGAGTGTTTCATCCTCATTGCTCTTTGCCGGGACGCACAGGCAACACTTCATGTTCTGACATGACCAAAAAAAAAAAAAAAAACCTTACGGCACCTGAAAATACCTCTGTTGCTCTTGGCATAACCAGCTTCTCACATGAGAAATGCAGCGCTTCTGCTTTTCGGGTTGGCTTCTTTCAATTCAACTTGTAACCATATACACCGATCAGGCATAACATTATGACCACTGACAGGAGAAGTAATAACATTGACCATCTTGTGACAGTACAATGTTCTGTTGGGAAACATTTGGACCTGGCATTCATGTGGATGTTACTCAAACATGTGCCACCCACCTAAACCTGACCAGGTGCCCCCACCCCATAGCAATGACACTCCTTGATGGCAGCAGCCATCCCCAGCAGGATGCAGCCTGACACAGACACACACACAAAAACGCTTTAGGAACAACTAAAAAAACATGAAGAACACCACAAGGTGTTGACCTGTCCTTCAATTTCACTAGATCCCAAACTGATCAAGTATCTGCGGGATGCACTGGAACAAGCCTGATCTACAGAGGCCCCTCCCCTCAACCCATAGGACCCAAAGGCCCTCCACTAACAACATTCGGTTGCCAGACACCACAGGACACCCTCAGAAGGCCCATGTCCAAGAGAGACCTACACGATATTCGGCAGGTGGTCATAATGTTATGCCTGATCTGTGTGTGTCCACACTAAAGGCAGTATAGTTTTATAGAGGTGTCTTCTGTTGCATTGTGTCATGAGCTAGTCCAGGACATCCTTTGACACAGGAACATGATTCATCCCGTATGTTTTTAATAAGTTTTTGAATATCCGTCAAAATTTCCAGCTTTCCAATGTAATGAGAGAAAAATCTGACCAAAGGAATTATGGCTGATGATTCATCTGACTATAACAACAACGCCAACTGATCACAGCGATGAGAACAGCTCTGCCACCCCAGGACAGTCTGTCAACCAGTCAGTGGAAAATGTCTCAAATGTCACTGGCCTGTTGCAAAAACATCTACCCACACACACACCTACCTCCATTTCACTATGCCACCTAAATAATTCATAAATTTGCTACATGAATCGATAAGGGCAGATGGTGAAGCTTTTACTGAGAGCCAAAGATCTATTCTACGGCTTGGTCCGAACACACAAGAAAATTTAGCCAGGCTTGATACGTGCAGCAACTGGAAGAAGAAGAAAGGACACAAGTAGTTCAGCTGATTGAAAAATATCTGGCTACTTATTAACTTGGTATCAAGACCTCCTTCATGCTGAATGGAGCTGAATGGAGTGGACTAAGTGCAAAACAGCCTCATTAAAAGCTGAGATTAAGCTCTCAGCTTTTAATGAGGTTTCCACGTCTGAGTATCAACAAACAGAACACTCAAATCTATCATGGCTTTCGAAAAAGAACTGCTCGACAAGGGATGGTATACATTGTGATTTCCTCTAGACTACCCTGTTTCTAAGAGAAAATATCCAAGTCTCCTCTTCATTATTCAACAGTGAGGATGACTTGTGGTCAGGTTTCATCTGTTCCTTGATAAAGTCCTGAGGGATTGAGTACGGTGAGATCAGCTACGCACTCAGCCCCAAACGTCCTACTGCAAAATCCATCTTGAAACCCGATCCTCCAGATGAGAGAGACCCTCAGCTGAGGAACATTTTTGGCAGCGCAACTCAATGACATCACCTTTTTTTGCTTCCCTCTAATCAACATCTCTTTCTTTATATCTTTGCAACTTTCCTCTGTTATTTGTACCCTTTTAATGAGGGTTTTAGCTCACTCTCATGGTGAGATGTCAGGCGAATGTTCTGTGGCACACCGCAAACATTTTTTATTTATTTTTTTATTCTTTTAAACATCTTTCCTCAGCTTTTCATTCATTTCTCACCCGCCACTTGAACTGAATGACATCACTTGAGGCTGCATTCAATCATTTCTTCTTTACAGCTGTGATCGAGGATGGCATCGTGTAGCCTTTTGTAAGGGCCCCAGCATAAATCACACACTGCACTCTGGGGCTTTTGAACGTTACATAAACTCCACATGGCCGGGCAGCTTTTACAGACTAGAAAACAGGCTCTCAACAAGGTCTAGATGCCATAGCCCAGTTGGTTTTGATTCCTTCTTACCAGGAACTAATTTATACACAGGAGAAAGAGAGTGAATGTAATCACCTTTATTACCCTGGAGGGTATAAAAACCAGCAAGGTTGTTGCAGTCATCAGCATGGTTGCAGGACCACTGCCCTGGAAAATTACAAGACCTCTTTCATACTAGAAAAGATGTACCTGAGACACAGCATCAGTGAAACGAATCTGTTTTGTGGCACACTTTCTATTATCTGTGTTTTGTCTGAGTGTGGATAGTTAATCCTAAGCACGCTGTTCCCTCTGAGGACGCATGCTATGGGGTGCAGTAAATGTTCAGGTGGTGTTTATCCTAAATTTTAAAAGGAAAACTCAGCAGTGGCTCATTGCTTCGTGATTATGGAGGGACTACATTTAGTTTATGTACTGTGCTGCACATGTTACAACATGGTGATGCTTCATTAAAATGAAGACATTTGCCTTAATTTTAGGCGCTGCATTTCCTTACACAGTCATATATTTTTTTTTTAACCAACACTACCCTCGCTTAAGCTCAGGAAAAGGAAACAATAAAAAATGTAAAGTACAAATGACAATAAAATAAATAGATTACAAACACAATGCCCATTCTCTGTTTAAAAAGGTGGTACAGTTAACTCAAAGAATGCCTCAATGTGAAAACTGACAGTACTTCCAATAATTCCCTCAATGTCTAGTCAGTCATTGTATCAGTGACTACTGTGTTGTTGATGAAACTCTCTATTGTTCTGATGTTAATAGCACGCCCAGTTTCTGGGAAAGCGTGTCTAGGCCAGGGGTCACTAATGCAGAGACAAACAACCCTTCTGAGTCCAATCTTACAGGTCACTGGACACGCATTGAGCACCAGCGTTGTGCTCCCTCTCAGTCTGGAGTTAGAAGAATAACTGAACGGGCAACATTTCAAAACTGGTAATAAAATCAGCCACCGGACTCGCCCCGACAGCTCTGGCTGCTTGAACCAACATGCAGTATAATCTAGGCCAAAGAAGAGTCACAAGGCACAAGAGACAAAATCAAAGCGCTAGCCAAGCAGTGATCTGAGACCAAGGGATGCTCTAAAATAACTTGTCTGCGTTGACTCATGGAGGCTTCAATTAGGGAGGATCCCTCGTCACACACATCTCACACACACAGAGTCATCGCTTCATTCACGGATTCTTATCTGCATCACCGATTTACTGGGGCGTCAGTGACCACAATCCCAGTCTTTTCAAAGACAACCACCACATGAACCCTTGCACAGAGCTTTTCTTTTTTTCTGATAAGTTATTCTTGAACACAGCTTACTTACTGTGGCCTTGGGTTAGGGCTCTGTGATAATCAGAGGATTTTCACGTTCTCAGGGTTGTAGAAATGCTACGCCAACATGGCACGTCTATGGAGGAATGTAATCTCATGACATGACTTGTTAGTACACAGAGCTGCATATCCTCTAAAACAAACACAACAAGGTGCATACACTCACTGAGCATCTCGCACATCCTGTTCAATTCAGATTTACTCACAGAATTCATGTGAAACCTTCAGAGGAAACACTAAAATAACTGTTTAACAGGAAGAAACATTGAGCCGAACCCAGTCAGTGTCATAGTCATAGTTTACAATTATTTTTAGACTTTCATTCTTGTAAATGTGTTGCTTGTTTACAGTCTAAGGACAAATTCTGTTTGCTCTCATTCAACCAGCCACATGGCATTTGTCTTTATCCTCACATGACTGTTTAACGACAATAACGATGTATTGAATCCGGTGCAATCCAATCCAACAGCTCTGCCATCATTTTGTTTAAACTGTATACATTCAAGGTGGGTTTATGAAGCAAATGCTTATTTGTTGTCACTGTCAGAAAGCTACTACTTCTACTTTATGTTTATGTCTGAGGAGTGGTGTTCCGGACTAAATTATATATATATATAAAAAAAATAGTTTGTCCATTAATAGGAAAGGCCCCGTCATCTTTAAAGTGGGAACAACAAAAGAGTAAAAAAGGTTTCTATTTACTCGCCACTATCAGTAAGTTAAGCCTATTATAGCTTATTGCTACACCGTTATTTTAACAGTTGACTACAACAGGCGAGCTGACAGCAGATAAATAGTGTCCGCTACGCAAATTAAATACACTATCATCGTCATTCAGGATAACGCAGATTACTGATAACGATGACAGTATGTAGCTACGGCTAGCAGAGCTAACGCTACCTACCAAATTAGTTCTAGCCTCCAACGTCTATTCAACGTCCGCAGCGCTCGTGCTGCGTTAGCTTGTCCGGTTTCTACGTTCGCCTACAAACCGACGCCGCCAACGTCTGAAATAATCATTTAAAACTCACCTGCACCTCGGAGCAAGCAGCTAGTGTGATATTAACCTGTGTGGCTTCAGTCAAACCAATGGCAACGCTATCTGCGGTCGGACCACTCGCACACACCCCTACACTCCATCAAGCTTAGGTCAGAGGGTTTCGGTCGTGAATCGCGTTAACGCCGCCCCATTTTCTTCTTACCTCATATGGCAAAAAGAAGTCGGCTTCTCTGAACAGCGCTGTCATTGGGTTTAATACATTTTCTGCTCCGTGGAGTGGATAAAAGCGGGCATCGCTAGCTAGCTTAGTCAACTTTTTAACTGGACTTCCTGTCTGAGCTTCCGCATAGCCATGCCTTATCGCGGGTTACCATCAGCTGGTGGTCTAGGGACACAGAGTAGCCTACGGTCAGAGAGACTTGCTCATGTCCACTAAACACACACGCAGCCCGGGGAACACCGTCCGCCACAAGGTATCTTCTTATCTGGTCAGTTTGTGCTTGTCAAATCACTGAGATGACATTCCCATATATGTTAGCAACAGCTTTCATTGAGGAACCAGAAAATCTCATGATGATACCTCCAGGGCTAAAGACCATACCTTATTAGGTAGCAGCCCCCCCCCCCCCCAAAAAAAGTAAAGCATGCCATCACCTCATATTGTTCTGATCTAACACATAACATATGAAAGAATACTCACCCTGTTAATGCAGCTGCAGTGTGGCTCTCCCTTTTACTTCCCCCTCTACCTTTTGTGCTTTTTTTTCCTCTTTAGTTCCAAGCTGAGTTAAGAGTTGACTGTAATGGCAACTTCTCTTTCTCTGTTCCCCTCTCTCCAGCTATTAGACCCTCCCACTGTGCTTTTCAGTCTGGAAAAGGAATGACACCATCCTTCCAAACAAGTTCTTTCTCGTTTGACTTTGGCTCAGGACTTGTGTATTACTATGTAAACAGCACCTCTCTCTCTCTCTCTCTCTCTCTCTCTCTCTCTCTCTCTCTGTGTGTGTGTGTGTGTGTGTGTGGGTGTGTGTGTGTGTGTGTTCATTAACTGTCCAGTCAGACCCCTCCTCCTCCTCCTCCTCCTCCTCCTCCTCTTGCTCTCTTTTCTCTCTGGATTCTTGCAGCATTCTTCATTCAATGACATCAACCCTGTTGCCTCTCCTTGTAAGGTCAGGCTGAGGGAACGAGGGAGCAGGAGGGAGGGAGAGATAATGGGGCTAGAGGCTTGATTAGATGCAGACTCTGAAAGCGGTCAGGGGTTTAAACAAAAGGAGGTAGACCGGTTTGAAGAAAGTACACTCCAGCAGGGCTGTGCTGTGGAAAATGTTGACCGTTTGTGATTTTATTTACTGTCAGAAGAGATAGGACTGGATGCCTTTCGCTCATTTGCCTCAACAAGCACAGCCGAGGCTGAGATTGTGGAGATTGTCTGTTGCCAAGTTGGCCCTTAGAGCAAACACACAAAGCATACCTCTCTGTGCACAGTTTGTGCACGTGATTATAGACACCAACTATATATGAGCTCTCTCTCTCCAGTCTAACTGCTGTTCATCCTCATAATAAGGATGTCCCCACCTTCAACCTGGTGTTAAAGTGACACCTCCCATCCTGTTCTGTAGCTACTGCTGTGACATGTCCCTTTATCATCCACTCATACCTTACACACACGGAAGTCATGTAGTCCACACCCTTGAGTTTTATCACACTTTCAGGTGTAGCCATTGCTTGCACAGTGGCAGATATCTTTTAATACACAACTACAGAAGCTACTTGGATGAGTGTTGAGCTGCTTTAGTTTCAGCTATGTTTTTTGGATATGATGATTTGATCTGATCTTGATCTTAGCACCTTCACAGACTCTTTTAATAAGTCTACTGTTGAGAAGTTTTGACATTTACTACCATATTTACTACGTTTAACAAGGAGAAAATGTCATTGTATTTTAGATTTTAATTTTAATAACATGAGGCAATCAGAATATGAGACACGAGTAAACAAAAGGGCACTTAATATAGATGGATCATGTAGGTCATATTGATTATTGGGGAAATTTTTTTTTATTAGTTCTGAGAATTTGCTGCTGAATTACTTTTTTGGAGTTTTGGAGAAGTGGTCAGACAAAACAATGAATTTTATGATGTTGCCTGGGTAATTTCTTTTCATTCGGTATTGTTTGTCGATCAAACATTAACTGGCTGTGCTAAAAAGGTCTGCAGATAAACCAGTAACGGAAGTAATCCTTATTTAGTGTCCTGTCTGTGTTGTTTCAACGAAACTGAGTATGACACTCAATAACTGATTTAAGGAAATGTGATTCAAGTGAAGACCATGTGAGTAATATATATGGATATATATATATATATGTGTGTGTGTGCGTGTGTGTGTGTGTGTGCGTGTGTGTGTGTGTGTGTGTGTGTGTGTGTGTGTGTGTGTGTGCATCCTCTGACGCACTCTTCCTGTGATTGCCATCAACACACACATCATCATATGAGACTCAAGTTGCGAAAGGGCAGAGTTGCACTTAATTCAGGTTGTGAAACCACAGGCAGAGTTTGGCTGATATCTGTTTCGTGCAGTACTTCTGCTGTAGCTGTTGTGTAACCTGTTGCTGCCCGATTAATGTCTGTGAACTACGGGGAGTGGTCATTAGGGTCTTTGATAGCCTATTGTCCTACGAGGAATGTTTCCAGTCTCTCCCCATTTCCAGTGGGACAAAAAAATGTGATGAATTTCCACTCAGAGCTTTCCACAGTAACTCCAGTGTGAGAAAATAATGTGCCCCCCAACTAAAACGGGTGACAGATATGTGGAAGAAGTCTGTTCCACGTCATCAGTTTGTTTTCTGTTTGACTGGTGTGGATGGAAAGCTAAGTTTCAGTACGTGTAATGCTCTTCTTCTGCTTTTCATCCAGCTGCAAATGTTGGGTGGTGCCATGGTGACTGAAGTTTTCATCAGGCAGGAAGAAGGCAGCTCTGGGGTCCCGTCAATCTGAAGGTAAAGAAAAAAAAATAAAAAACAGGAGGCCGTCAGAATCAGAGCCAGACAGCCTGGAATGCAGCCAGACCTTGGAATGAGCAGTTCCTCCCCTCTCCCTCGCCAAAGTGCCATATTTTTCTCTCCCCCTCTCTCTCATTCTCTCCCTTTTTCTCTTTCCGCACCACCTATTCCTCCGTTTCACTCTCTGTCCTCCTTACTCTGCACTTTTGTTTCCTATCTTTTTTTTTCCATTCCTCCTCCCCCTCCACCTCCCACAGTGCATGAATCAGTACCTCATAATACCTCAGCGCTTACTGTTAATACCCTAATCACTTCCAATCCATACGTAGCGTCTGTCAGAATACATTCATTTTCTCAACAAAGAAAAAGAGGGAGGCCATTTGAATGCAAGGCAAATATTTTTAATTGCTCACACCAAAGAGTGCATTTTAAAGTCAGAACAGACTGTTGAACAGGAACTTACTTATAATAGCCTATTGCACACACATTATTTTTGAGCTTTTTAACAAAATACATGAAACAAATAAATAAACACTCTTTCCCGGGCACTTCACACCCACATAAGTCTAACAAGTGGAGACATAGACGTACAGTGTGTCTGTTTAATCCAAAGTTGGCTTCAAGAAGGCAATGTGTTATGCCCCTCTCCAAAACTTTATGTGAGATGTGCAGCTGTGAAAAAAAAAAAAGTTTAGCTGTACAGAGAGTAATGCTTCCATATAAGTGCTTCTGATATTTAGCCTAGCCCACTGACTGAAATGGGAATGTCAAAATGAGAAAAACATGTGTCACTACAACACTACACAATTCAGTAGTACAAGTGCTGCTGTCGCCAAAATGGAAACACAGTTGAATCAACATCTCTCTCCGTTATTTTAAACAAATGTGCAGCATAACATTGGTGGAGCTAAGAAATGGTGTAGGGCTGTTACATAAGAACGCATTCGCTTTCACCAGTGCACCTGATGAACTGGAAAGTGAGCGTGTAATGTGTGTCCTGAAACAGAGGCGCAGAAAAGACCCTCACATAGAATCACACAAATCCACAAAGTAGACTTTGCAGGTGTTCCTTAAGCAGGGTGAGAACCTGCCTAAAAATGCCTCCAAATCTCTGCCAAACTGGCTTCCACTCAGACAGTGTTAGGCTGCAGTGTCCTGGTTCTCCCAGCAGGGGTCAGACTGATACACATTACTGTGCTGCACACTAACAGATTGAAATGCCTTGAGGGTAGAAGATACATTCCCCCACATTCTCTGACATTGAGCAAATCAGATGTATGACTAGAGGGTGTGAAAGGTGAGTACCCACAGATTCTGACCCAGCTCTAGAAGACATTGCAAGGCTCATTGAGGAGAATGGACATATCCTGGACAGAGATGCATCTTGGAGGAAGCACTGCTGAGGTGGTCTAGACGAGGAGGGCTGGAGAGTATGTAGGGTAATTGCAGGAGAGGAGGGAAGAGAATTGTAAATAATAGAGGAGAGCTGGGAACTCCTCGTACGCAAGGTTTCTCCGCGTGTACCTGGGGTGCATAACCACACAAACACACACGTCAGGAACCCAGAGACTCTTCACCACCCACACGAATATAAAATACCCAAAAAATATGTGTGCTGAAATATCCAAGCTAGCAACAAAACTAATGATGCACATAAACTCAATCTTCCACCGGCTAAAAACAAAGGTAATCATATAAATTAGGCCATTAGAGAAGGCCATAACCGAAACTGCCTCTCTTCCTAACAACGATTTTATCTCTCCCATGTTCCCACCCACCTCCTACGCCTCTTCCCTCTTCAAAAACAAACCATTCCCTCCCATTTTCTACCCCTCCTCATCATTTTCTGTCCTCCTGTCCCGCCTCTCTTCACTCTTTTCCTTCCTTCCTTGCATATTTTCTGTCCTTTTTCATACGTGAAATCCAATGCTGCCCAGCTGTCAGATACACCCACTGACCCCCCACCCCCCCTTTCCTCAACACACACATTCTCCCTCTAAAAAACGTGGTGGCTCCTTGAGGGCAGATGTGTAACATGTGGTTCCAATTAGCACATATAGTAACACACTCCAGTGGCAGTTAGATTCAGCAGAGCACAAAATAAAGACGATATGGGAGTCAGTGGTCAGTGACCAAGTAAAGACAATGGGGAATGGAATGATTGCCTCTTTTAAGCCGGTCTGAACTATTTTTAATGACCACCTTTAGAAAGACTTTGGAAACAGGCGTCTCCATTCATCTCAACACACTTAGACTGCTTGAATGAGACAGTGTTAAAGTTGTTATTCATTATCTGTAGCAGCCAGGAGCTGATAGACAGATACAGGTACATGAAAGTCACTGATCACAGGAATTATGTGTGTGTGGGTCCCCAAGATGATATTAAACAGGAGCTGCCGCATTTAAATTCAGTGCAGCACAGCATCACCCCAGATAGGAAAACAAGAGGCGTGCTGACAGGAACATGATAGAAGTCGCCTGTGTCATATGTTGCAGGGCAGTTTTCATGCAATCGTACTCGCTTTGTTAGCGTGCCAGTGGATGTGTGTGAGAGTTGGAAAGGAGATGACAAAGACACTGCGAGGCAGTCATCTTTGAGAGTGGCCCATGTATCACGAGCGAGATTAGTGTCAAGAATTTCTTCCCTCTGTGGTTGACCTTGTCTCGCATTGACACTCCGTATCATAGATCATCATGTTGTCACCAACGGACCGTATAAATGTGAAGCACGTGGTTGGGGGTGTGTGTGACAGGGATGTAGCTAACCGGTATTTCCATTATTAATTAGTGTGAAAAATAGATTACAATCTAACTGAAAATTGCTGGTCTACCAAAAATGTCATAAAAGTCAATTCTGATTTCATAAATGTTTGAAAAGGATACTCAATTTTAGATGATGCAGAGAAAGTAAAGACACATTTCAGAAACTAAGACTGTACAAGTGTTTGCCAGTTCTACCCGACTTAAACAGTTAAACAATTTGTTAAACAATAGTTAATCAGCTAACCGTTGCAGCTCAACTGTGTGTGTGTGTTTGCATCTCAGTAACCTGACATAGATTCTGAATGGGGTTAAACAATTGTATATACAAGGACAGTCAGGTAAAGCAGGATAGATACGTGCCCAGATTAACCAAGGATTTTGGCCAAAATCATGAATTGCTGCAATGCAAGAGAGAGAGACTAAAGCAGCAGACTGACACAAAATGACAGATAGACGGAAGGACGATAGAAAGCTAGAGAGAGAGAGAGAGAGAGAGAGAGAGAGAGATAGGGGTGAAAGAAAACACAGAAATCAGTCAACTGCATGCTTGGCATCTTTGCTTGACCTGAACAGTTAATCAGTTTGGAGAAAGCAAAGTTAAAAAGCTGATCCTTGCAGCTCATCTGAGTGTGTGAGTGTTTGCACCTCAGTAATCTGATGTAGTTTTTGCAGAACATCCCTAAAAATAATTGAACATGAATCATACGGACAAGGAAACGGGAACACGGCTCAAGAAGGATGGATACACCTAGATTAATATACAAAGCATGTAAAGCTGACACCTGCAGCAGTGATCTCCTCGGCGTCAGAGGGAAATCAGCAAAATTCTACCTTTAATGAAACCATCAATCTTTGGTTTACAAAAAAATAATAATAATTACTAAAAAACGGGAGAAGAAAGACATTTCTGATTTTTAAAAGCTCAAGGTAACATCACAAAAATGTTATTCGGACAATAGCTCCAAAAAACAAAAAAACATATTCCATTTACTGTTTATGATGCAATTCAGTTACTGCAACTTTTCAAATATTTTTTTGCTTGGTTTGCAAAACACTTTCTCAGCAAATTCTTGCTCATGTTTCCATCTCAGTAATCTGGCATCGCTTTTGCATGGCGTTAACTGAAGGGTAACATAAAGTCAGAGAAGGAGTCATGGATTGAAAACAATAATCAGTTTGTTGGCAGAAATTACACATATCGGGGGGAGTGGTGTATTTTTTATAAACCAGATCGAGGTCATG